>NC_090407.1:22190077-23390077 GCF_036365525.1 Heterodontus francisci | reverse complement strand
CCATGACCTAATAACCCCCTGTGTATATTTAAAAAAGGAAGCAACATTTCTCCTAACCTCTCCCTTCATTGCTTTGGTGATTGGTCTTAAATTTCCTCCTTAAAGCTTTCCACCTTTGAAAACCCATATCTTTGACCATGCTTTTAGTCATCCTCCCTAATAGCTCTTTTATGGTTTGGTGTCCACTTTTTAGTTATGCAGCCGTGAAATACCTGGTGAATATTTCTGTCTGCTGAACGCACTGTATAAATGTTAACTGTGCTGGCGGTGGTAATTAGTTCACCTGGCCACAAGTGGGCTGATCAGAACTATTAATGAGGTCATATTTGATATCCGTTAAACACCTCATCTCAACTGTGACTCATTTCCTTCCCTCCTGAAGTGACGTTTGCACAAGCCAGGGAATTTGTAGTTCACCTGATTTACCTTCTAGAGCCTAAAGGAAACAGAAGGTCACAATTTTGCTAAGCTACAAATTCCTGTAACGTTCTTTCCAATTAATGAAAGTCCATAGCAAAATGTTAAATATAGCATCAATCATAACCTTTAGCACTTGGAACAAAATTATTTCTGTCTAGGTTTATTTGTGTGGCTCCATCATTAAATCTCAATCATATGGGAGTTTAACAACCAAGTGTAGCCAAGGTCTTGCGCCAACCATAAATTATAAAGTGTTGCTACCCTGTTTGTTAACTCAAACCAGAATACTTATCCTGTATCATCCTGCAGGACACAGCATTTCAAAATTCTTCTACATGTTCACTCTGTTCTTTTTTTCATACCACTTAATGGTAGTTTGATTTCTTTGCAGCTGCCAAACACTAGATTGATGTCTTGGGGGATAGATCTACTTTCACCCTCGGATCTGGTTCCTGATTTGTCTTTCTCTGTTTCCTTCACTAATTTTTAAAAATAATTTATCCTTGGGATGTGGACGTCGCTGGCGAGACCAGCAAGGCCAGCATTTATTGTCCATCCCTAATTGTCCTCGATAAGCTGGTGGTGAGCTACCTTCTTGAACTGTTTGCAGTCCATGTGGTGTAGGTACACTCACAATGCTGTTAGAAAGGGAGTTCCAGGTTTTTGACTGATTTGCCATTTGTGGGATCTTGCTGTGTGCAAATGGGCTGTGGTGTTTCCCACATTACAACAGTGACTACACTTCAAAAGTGTAAGACTATAAAGTGCTTTGGGACATCCCGAAGCCTTAAAAGGCACTATAGAAATGCAAGTCTTACTTTTTTTTTTTGCTAATTGTTGGCCCACCTCCCAAAAATGTCTCCATTATCCCAGTAGCTTGGCCCAAGTTTAACTGAACTTGGCGGGTGGGAAACCCATGGGATTGGGTGGGATGCCAGTTTTACACCCTGCCCAATGTTACCCTCCAGTAAGTTCAATGGAGAGTAAAATTAGGCAGAGTGTAAATCCAGTTTTGCACCTAATCCCACCAGTTTCTGAATGGGTGCTTTAAGGTTAAAATTGTTCCCTCTCTTTCTTGTCCCCCAGCCACAGCTGCATCCATCTCAGCAATGCTATGTCTGCTGACCTTCTCAACTAATTTCAGCTACTTCACACAGACCAATGAGGGAAATGGCAGAGGCAAATAGTATTAGAAATGAAAGAGAGACCCATTTTTTTCTGGCAAAAGAAATGAGTGAGGGGTGCAGTGGGGTAATTTCTGGATTCGGGACTAGCAAGGTATCTCACCTCAGGCTGTATCTGTTTAATTTCCTGCCACAGAAATATCCAAACACCTCCTTCTGTACAATTTTCCTTTAAACGTTGTGCCATCTTTCTGTAGGTCAAGTGTCCTGGGATGAGTATCGAATTAAGTATCTGGCAAGCAAGGGTTTTAATGAAGAAGAGGTGGCAGAGAAAATCAAAAACAATGAGGAACTGAAGATTGACGAAGAAAGTAAGTATATGTTTGCAATAAACTAACACCTTTAAAGCACACCTTTAACTCTTACTGTGCACTTCTTGTACATGCATTCTATTGATTTCATCCTCCAACCCCAGTAATTAAGAAAACAATATTCAAAAGCTGAACAGGCTATGTTGATGGTGAAGGAGCTGGTATTCATTTCTATTGTCTCAATGGGTACAACAGGCTTTTAATTACCAGAAATCTCCAATAAAGATACAGGTCCTAGGCTAATCCAGTGAACAACAAAGTTATTGTAGCTGATGCACTGTGTCACAGAACGCTTCTTCTGGGATTGTGTATATATAATTCCCTATGAAAAGACTCCTGGTCCCACCTGGGCTGCCTAGGGAAGTACTTTATCATGGGGATGGCAGGACAATCAGAACTCAGTCAGTCCGAACTACTATTGTGTATCTAACAGTCAGTGATTAAGATGCTGAATTTAGCAGAGGCTTGGGAGCAGATAATTTTACTTCTCTTTCTGTTAGATGGCAGGGTGAGAGGGAAGGTCACTTGTGTGTGAACGGTCTCTCAATTTTCCATCCCATTTGTTTGGGATCATATGTCCCTTTTATGTGAACTGGTTCATGTTTTTTTTAAAGTAATATCAACCAGGTTTACCACTCCTGAAGGCTCTCCAGTGAATCCTGTTAGAAAATGCATGTGGGTAGGGGTGAGAATTGGATCAGGCATGGTTGTGACGCCTCTAGTGGTTGAGCAGCCTGTAGTACTTGCTGTTTGCACTTGTGCATGGAGAATGGCTGAGCCATCACAGGCTGGTCAGCATCTGTTGAAGCGCCCTTAACATGGTTGGAAAGATTCAATGTGGAGCAAAAGAATGATCCGCTCACCTTCAGCTTTCAAAAGAACATTGGACCTTCTGAAACCTACTTTGCTTCCTGTTTTCTTTACTTCTGCCTTTGCAAACCCATGAAGCTAAATGTTGCAGAAAACCTGAGCGCCCCCTCATGAAAGGGTAAATATGCTCACTGTGGAGATGTTATCAGTGTTGTCTCCAAACTTCACTTAGAAGTCAGCAATTTTTGCCTGTAAAACAGTGGAAACATTTTGATCTGAAATACCAGGTAGATATTTTGTATTTACGTCTGGGGAAATTTTTGTGTTGCCTAATCCACCACTGAAGGGGTTAAATTTAGCTGTCAGAAGACTGAAAATACTTTGTTCCATTTACGGGTTCGTTTGTGATCCGAGTGTCATGAGCTGCAGTCTCTTCAGTTGAAACTTAATAAATTACAGGTTCACTTCTCGCAAACACACTGCTTTCTGCTGTTCTATTTAATCCATTCCCTGGATGTACCTAAAAGTATAGCACAATAATCAAATTGTTACCAATGATTATACTCCTGTGATTCTTTGCACGCAGGATTTTGTAGTATTGCTTTTGCCAGCAAGCTCGCCATTAAAAAACATGTGCCAGAATCATAGAAACATAGAAATTAGGAGCAGGAGTAGGCCATTCGGCCCTTCGAGCCTGCTCCGCCATTCATTATGATCATGGCTGATCATCCAACTCAGTAACCTGTTCCCGCTTTCCCCCCATATCCTTTGATCCCTTTCGCCCCAAGAGCTATATCTAACTCCTTCTTGAAAACATACAATGTTTTGGCCTCAACTGCTTTCTGTGGTAATGAATTCCACAGGATCACCACTCTCTGGGTGAAGAAATTTCTCCCCATCTCAGTCCTGAAAGGTTTACCCCATATCCTTAGACTATGAGCCCTGGTTCTGAACTTCCCCACCATCGGGAACATCCTTCCTGCATCTACCCTGTCAAGTCCTGTTAGAATTTTATAGGTTTCTATGAGATTCCCCCTCACTCTTCTGAACTCTAGCGAATATAATCCTAACCGACTCGATCGCTCCTCATACGTCAATCCCGCCATCCCAGGAATCAGTCTGGTAAACCTTCGCTGCATTCCCTCTATAGCAAGATCCTGTGTATCGTCAAATGTCTGACACCAGGGCAATAAATATTCATTCTGGTGGATCTGCACTGCACCCACTCCAGGGCCAAAATATCCTTCCTGAAGTGCAGTACCCAAAACTGAACGCCATGCTCCTGATGGGGTCTGACCAAGTGTCTATACAACTGAAACATGACTTCCCCTTTAGTTTAGAGATACAGCACTGCAACAGGCCCTTCGGCCCACCGAGTCTGTGCCGACCATCAACCACCCATTTATACTAATCCTACACTAATTCCATATTCCTATCACATCCCCACCTGTCCCTATATTTCCCTACCACCTACCTATACTCGGGGCAATTGCTAATGGCCAACTTACCTATCAACCTGCAAGTCTTTGACATGTCGGAGGAAACCGGAGGAAACCCACGCAGACGCAGGGAGAATTTGCAAACTCCACACAGGCAGTACCCAGAATTGAACCCGGGTCACTGGAGCTGTGAGGCTGTGGTGCTAACCACTGCGCCACTGTGCCGCCCAATAAAATCTTTGTATTCCAGTCCCCTTGAGATAAAGGCTAATATTCCCTATTATCTTTCTATTTTGCTCTTTGGACATGTTTTAACAATTTGTTTACTTGGACTCCCAAATCTCTTTGCTGCTCAAGAGGATTATAGGTAGGGACTGCACGTCACATTTTAGGATTTTAGCCATTTAGTCGAAGAGGGAGTCTGGTATATTCCAGAATGAAATCATTTAAATTTAGTTGAGAGTTTTGTTATTTAAATGATAATGCATTTTTTTGATATTAAATCAGATACAGGATTTTCTGGGCTCATCCCCGAGGGGCCAGTAACTATCTTCTACTCTGACAGACCTTGGCTGGAGTCACTGGCACAGAGGGATGTTAGGGAGCTCACCTGCAGGTTAATGATCCAATCTTTGAAACTGAGGTCTGGGTGCTGGGAGGGGCGTGTTGGCGGTCTTGCCATACTCCAGCATTCACACAGGAAGATGTTTGTGCATATGCTCAACATAAAGTTGTCTTGCTGAGACCTGCAACCATCAGGCCAGTAGCTAGTCAATCCTCAGATACTAAGAGGTGATGGGGAGTTGATGATTAGCCCTTTTGTCTCCTGTGCAGCTAAAGGACAAAATGAAAGACACCCACAGTCTCCAGTTCTAGAATTTCTGCTGAGAGAGAAGACTAGAACCAAGGCCTCCTTAAAAAGGGCCAGAGAAGTAAATATTTAGCCCACTGACCAGGACAGCATGGCATTTTTTTAAAATTTTCTTTGTTGCAAGGAGTGATACTGAAATGAAGTTGTACTGCAATGAAATTTACAGTAACTATTATGCTGTTCACAATTGCAAAATAAATCAGCTTGGTGATTGACATCTGAGTTACACTATCATGGACAAGATATTCGCCAGTGATGGTAAACTCTTGGTCATAAGGGACGTAGGAACTACTTGTGCGAAAGATCAGTGACAGTGAGCTGAAAAAAAATTTCTAGTGCAGACTTGAAACCTGTAACATAGAGTAAATGAGGAAAGGATAGAATGTATACTTGAGGGCGTTGATTCAGTTGGATGGGAACAGGCTGAAACTGCCAGGCCTGTCCTGTTTGTATTATCTTGGCAAGGAGGCAGAAATGAGCTGTTGTTGGGGAACAGTGAGATTGGAAGCAGTGATGGGCAGGAAGAAGATAATTCTGCTTTGTGTATTGCCACTGTATGGTAATTGAAATTTGCTGTTTCCCTAATTGAGCTTCGTCTGCCATTTTGAGATTTTGTGTAGCTCCCTGGTTCTTCCCTCTGTCTGGACTATCTTTCCTAGTTTAGTATCATCTGTGAATTTGAGCTGTCATCGTTTGGTTTCTGAATCGGTCAATATTGTAGATTGGAAACTGTACAGGCTCTATCTTCAAGCCTTGGGCCATTCCAGTTGGTATCCACTTTCCCACGTCTAATTTCATAATGGTAACAGATTGCCTCATACCCAGAGGATAACGATAGAAATTAGTGAAAAATTAATTTAAAGCTGGTATCAGAGAATTGGATATACTCTTGAAAAGGAAATATGCTGGGCTATGTGAAAAAAACAGGGCAGTGGGACTAATTGGATAACCCTTTTTCAAAGAGCTAGTACAGACGAGAGGGAATGAAGGGTCTCCATATGCATTCTACAATGTATCATGAAAACCTTTTGACTTGCCTGATGCTTCCCTTTCTTCGGTCAACTGCTAATCAACACCTGGCTTTTCTTTGAAATTCTATTGCTTTAGTTCCAGTAGTGGGAGGGATTTTATCGAGGATCTTGTGAAAGGGGAAAAACTACAGAACGTGGTGTCGTTGCACTATCGCTTCCTCAAAAAAAGGTTATGGTCAGTCAGGCATGATCTTCCCCCTTTTTGAAGCAGTGTTGTTTGTTATTTACTTGATTATTCTCCAACAGCTACCCTTCCAGTTTACTGCTCATAATTGGTTCTATTTTTCTCCAGTCGTAGATGTTGGACCAATTTCCCACACCTAATTTCTTGATGGTAATAGATTGCCTCATACTCAGAGGATAGCAATAGAAATGAGTGAAAAATCAATTTAAAACTGGTATCAGAGAATTGGATATGCACTTGAAAAAGAAATATGCTGGGTTATGGGAGAAGAATGGGGCAGCGGGACAAATTGGATAGCCCTTTTTCAAAGAGCTAGTACAGACAAGAGGGACCAAATGGTCTCCATATGCATTCTACAATGTATCGTGAGGAGCTGTTATTCAATGAGGGCCGATGTTTGAAATAATTTGCCTGCTCAGAGTAGTGGGGGTGAAAAATAATATTGGTCTCCAACTGTAGTTTGAATAACCATGATGAAAGAATTTGGGCACAGGACCTGAGCCCTGATGGGCTGAATGGTCGTCTTCCCATATTTGCTTTCTATGCCAGGAATTTTATACATATGTAAATTATGTTCTTATATGGTGTAACGACAAGATACGATGGGGTATCACCAACGGGGATTTTGTGTTTCTGAAAACTCAGAACTGAATTGTTTAAGTGAGAACAATGAAATGCAGGTAGACTTTACACAGGAACTGAAAGTCTATGGTGACCTAATTTTTCTACCACTGTTTGTAAGCACATGGCTCCGCAGTAACCAAATTTTTATGAATGGCTCAGGAATTCAGGAGACCTGAGAAATATTCCCAATATTGGAGCAACATCACTAGCCGTCTTTACTTCTCTTTTAACGGAAAGAACAATTTTCCACAGAATAGGATCTTCCCTTTTTGTCAACAGCAACAATCTACACTTGTATTCTGACCATGACATAGCAAACCATTATACATTTTCAATATATTATCAGCAGACAATTGCAGGAAAATTTTGCATGCCCTTCGCTCAGCCCCTTGTTTTATTGTCTATTCTCCAGTAACTGCTGGCTATAACACAGAGGCCCAGATCGTCCAGTTGCCATGACCACCTCCCCCGCTGTCTGCTGTTGTGTTCCTCCTCCAGGGACTTCTGATGAGGCCTCTTTGTAAGTCAAAATTGTGCAGCAGGCAGCACACAGCAGTGACCCTTGAAGACCTATATTGCAAAGAAGAACCTGTATTTATATAGTACCTTTCACATCCTCAGGATGTCCCATTCTACAGCCAGTGAATTGCATTTGAAGTACAGTCACTGTTGTAATGGAGAGAAGTGCAGAAGTTATTTTGAGCTCAGCAAGGTCCCATAAACATCTAATATGGTGATTAACCAGTCAATCTGCTAGTGGTGTTGGCTAGAGGAGTAATATTGGCCTGGATACCGTTCTTCTTCAGGTAGTTCCATGAGATGATTAACATTCACTTGAATAGCAGACAGGGCGGGGTCTCATTGAATGATGGCACCTCTGACAGTGCAGCACTCCCTCACGATGCCGCTGAAGAATGATACAGGCACATGAAGCACGTGTTCAACATTCCAGGAGTTTGCTCCATGATGACACTGGTGAAAGAATGAACCTACTCTTAATGGCGCTCAGCTGCGATCCAGGGAATGTGACATGGTGTCACTAGCCATAGCTGTAGAGGGTAACCTAATTCTGCATCCAGTGGTCGATGAAGTGAGCCTTGTTACATAAAAATCCAGGGTGGATTTTTTTGCCCTTTATGGACAATGGCAGGTACAGTGGCTGTGATGGAGCTGGGCTTGTGGGGTTGCAGAGTGTGATGGCTTCCTTCACAAAGTGTGCCTCTGCAAGCACTGCTTCTGAGTTAGCTAGGGATAGGAGCACCATTGGGTCTGTGTGTTCTGTATTTCAGGTGGGTGCCAAATGCCTTGTGAGCTGCCTGGCCACTTTGTCCTCCCTCCATTTCTTCTGAAACATAGAAAATAGGAGCAGTAGGAGGCCATTTAGCCCTTCGAGCCTGCTCCGCCATTCATTATGATCATGGCTGATCATCCAACTCAGTAACCTGTTCCGGCTATCGCCTCATACCCTTTGATCCTTTTAGACCCAAGAGCTATATCTAACTCCTTTTTGAAAACATTCAATGTTTTGACCTCAACTGCTTTCTGTGGTAGCGAATTCCACAGGATCACCACTCTCTGGGTGAAGAAATTTCTCTTCATCTCAGGCCTGAAAGGTTTACCCCATATCCTCAGAGTATGACCCCGGCTCTGGACTCCCCCACTTTCGGGAACATCCTTCCTGCATCTACCCTGTCAAGTCCTGTTAGAATTTTATAGGTTTCTATGAGATTCCCCCCTCACTCTTCTGAACTCCAGCGAATATAATCCTAACCGACTCAATCTCTCCTCATACGTCAGTCCCGCCATCCCAGGATTCAGTCTGGCAAACCTTCACTGCATTCCCTCTAAAGCAAGAACATCATTCCTCAGATAAGGAGACCAAAACTGCACACAATATTCCAGGTGTGGCCTCACCAAGGCCCTGTATAATTACAGCAAGACATCCCTGCTCCTGTACTCGAATCCTCTCGCCATACCATTTGCCTTTTTTACCGCCTGTTGCACCTGCATGCTTACCTTCAGTGACTGGTGTACGAGAACACTCAGGTCTCGCTGCATATTCCCCTCTCTCAGTTTATAGCCGTTCAGATAATAATCTGCCTTCCTGTTTTTGCTACCAAGGTGGATAACCTCACATTTATCCACATTATACTGCATCTGCCATGCATTAGCCCATTCACTCAACTTGTCCAAATCACCCTGAAGCCTCTCTTGCATCCTTCTCGCAACTCACCCTCCCACCCAGTTTTGTGTCATCTGCAAATTTGGCGATATTACAATAGGGAAACCCCTTTGATTTTTGAGGGGGGGGGGGTGGTGGATGGAAATGGGAGCATGAGAACAGAAGACATAAACGATGAAGATAAAACAGTTGTCAGTAGTGAAATAAATGGCCAGGAAATAAGCTTCCCGTGAATGTTTGTAAAACCCCAGCTGGCTCTTAATAGCTATTTCTACCTATTCTGTTTTACCTAGCAATTTTCCGCAGGTATGATCACTACTAATTGTAAATGAGGTGGTAATGATGAAAAATGGGACACCACCATAGGCGCAGTTTAAATACATTGGAAATAGTGGTGGAAAATTGGGCAGGGCATTAAAATGGGCTGCGGAATAGATTGGAAAATCTGGACTAGTAACCTCAGTTATGTGGATAGTTTGTAGAAGCTGGGGCTGTTCTCCTTGGAGAGAAGATTGAGGAGATTTGGTAGAGGTACTCAAAATCATGAGGGGTCTGGACAAGGTAGATAGGGAGAAACTGTTCGCATTGGTGGAAGGTTCCAGAACCAGAGGACACCAATTTGAGGTGATTGGCAGAAGAAGCATTAGTGATTTGAGGAAGCACTTTTTTTATGCAGCAGTTGTTTAGGATCTGGAATGCACTGCCTGAGAGTGTGCTGGAGGCAGATTCAATCAAGGCCTTCAAAAGGGAACTGGTCAGAAGAGAAAAAGCTTTGCAGGGCTAGGGGGAAAAAGACAGGGGGAGTAGGATTAAGTGAGTTGCTTTTGCAGAGAGCCGACACAGACACGATGGGCTGAATGTCCTCTTGTGCTGTAACCATTCTGTGATTCTACTTTCTGTTACTTTTTTGACCCTTAAAACACGAATAACCTAGTGATGAGAACCTGCAGCTTTGCTTTCTGGATTTTTGTTTTTTATCTTTTAGATCTTTGCCAATGAGTTGGCACTTCTTCAAGTCAGCAGTTTGCCATATGTTTTCTTTTGAATGCAGTATTAAGTGGTTTGGTGGGTAGTCTGGAGCTATCCAGTGTGGCCAAATTGCATACTTGTTGATGAGACAAATGTTCTTCCATTTCGACCTTGACACCAAGTTTGGAATGCTGCAGAGTTTCTTTTATCAGAGGGTAACTGGCGATCTTCATATAGCTGGTGTGCTGCTTTGCTGTGTTCACACAGTGAACCCAGGTCTGTTGGGACAGTGACTGAAACAGAAACTAAATCACCTTGATGAGCAGGAAGGGCACTCTTCGGGGTCAGTTTCATTTTTTCAAAGTTTCGCAGACTGGCAGCATACATTTATTTAAATGTATGCAGCACAAAGCAATGAAAGTAAGAACAAGTCATTGGAGCAGAATCCAAAAAGCAGGAGATTCTGGACTCCAATCGTAATGCACAATTATGAACGATTACAGCGTCCCTGTATAAGATGCAAGAAACCTATTAGAGAGGAGCAATGGAAATGACTGTAAATGCTCTGCGATCACTAACAGAGAGTACTGTGATCTCCATATCAATGTAGAAAACTTTTTAAAACTTCCATTTAAAAAAAAAACTTAAAAATGGGCCCGACTATAGGTTTATTGCTGGGGCCGCTGCTTTGTCAAAACTGTATAGACCACATTCTGTTTTTTTTTTATATGCGACTCTATTTCAGTGCACATGGAGCTCCCCTTCATTCTAGGACTTCCCGCCGTCAGCAAATGGATCCAGCTTCCCCAGCCAACATTTTCTTTTGTTGCAAAACACAATAGGCACAGCTGGAAGGGCAGTCAGCAGCTCTTTAACAGCTGCTGGCACCCAATGAAGCCCCCAGCCTTGTAACTTAACAGTGTCCAAGTGTATTGGGTGCTGTCTGCACCTATTAAATATGGGAATGAGCCCGCTGCTCCTGTGGGATGAGGTGGGCACATAACCCCAGCACACATGATATTTAGCAGTCCAGGCACAGCAGCCACTTTAGCCACCACATTTTGTACTGTTCATTTCTGGAGCATTGTTGCTATTGACGGGCACGCTTTTTAATTGTACTGTCTGAAATGTTATCGTTAGCAAAAGTAATGATGTAATGAGGAGAATGCTCATTCCATATAAACCCAACCAAGAACTCCAACATTGTTGAATTATCTAGCTTGGTTTGTGATGGCTGATTAACTTTATTGCCTGGATATGAACCTGGAAATGCTCTGCTGTTCATTGAACTTACTTTCTCCCCCCCACACTCTTTTAAAAAGTCTTCCATAAAAACGCTTTTGTTGGTTTGCAGCTCAGGAAGTCCTGGATAATCTGAAAGATCGGTGGTTTCAAGCTGATGAACCTCCAGCAGACCATCTCCTGAATGAAGACGAATTCTTGGCTTTTCTTCACCCAGAACATAGCCGTGGAATGCTCAAATTCATGGTTAAGGAGATTATCCGTGATTTAGGTAAAATGATTTCAACCGTTTTAATGAAGTGAGAAGATTATTGTTCTAATAAAAACCAGCAGATCTCCTATGGCATTGCTCACAATATCTTGGATAAGAGGCTGGTTTATAAGGACAGCAGTGTCCTGCCATATAGTGCACAATGCACCAAATCTGCTAAACTGGAACTTTGTGTCTTTAAGGTCATAACATCGAGCTGTTAAGTAAGCAAAGCTTGTGGCCAATTGGAGTTCAATTGTTGTTTGATGAGGCAACTTTGCAATTGAAATTTCTTGTGAATTTCAGTTGGAGACTGGCATTTTTTTAATGGGGTTTTTTGATCATATGATGGCTGGTATGGAACAGATGCACATTACATACAAGATTTTCCTTAAAGAAAATCACCAATACATAATATACCTCTCACTATCTCGCTCTCTCCCACTATTTATGTCAGCCCAGGGCAAAGCTGAAAGGGTAGAGGATGAAGAGGTGATGGGGGAAAAACTGAAGGGAAAGGAAAGTCAAGGTGTCTACAGGGAAATGAAGGACAACTCCCTATTGAAAGGCTGCTGAAGTGGAGGTGGTTCTGCATGAGCTGATTGCAAGGAGCGTCACTCAATTTGGCATTCCATAATTACATCCTGCCAATTGCCTGCAATGAGGTGGTGGCAGGTATAAGACTGCAACAAATCAGTTGGGTCATTGGCTGTGCCAGCCTGATGGTACATGTTGGCAACAGCCCTGCTTACAGCAGTTGGCACCGCTCTGTATCTGGCTCTTTGCTGATCTGCAACTTTTGAAGACCGATCCCCTCAATCTTTGTGACAATGCCTATAAATATGAATAGCGGCACCTTGGCAGTTGCAGCGAGTCGGAGTTTGATGGTTGATGATCACCCTGGCGTGTGGCACTTCTTTCATGCAGGAAAGGGTTGCCAAGCTCTGGTTGGATGTAATCCCGGAGGCTTCATCTCACAACCTGCTATCTCCAACTGCCCCGCCCCCACACTCCACCCATCACGTCCATCCTCGCTGAGCACCACATTCCACCACTAATTTGAAAGAGGGCAGGCTCTTAATGTACCCAATTGGATAATGCTTGACTATCAGTCTAACGGCCTTTGTATCACATCTCTAATATCTTTGTAACTGATAAATGAAAGCATTCAAAGAAAATGGTGGAAAGAAATCCCAACAGCATGAACTGGGAGGACACAGTGGGTAGAATAATCCCAAAGGGAACTGGTGGAATTGCTGGTCTGAACTAATTGGGAGGAGGAGTGAAGGGTGTCAGCGTGATTGGATGGGGAGATAATTGCCAGTGTGATCCAGGAGATGAAGAAGGAATGTCTTAGGAACTGGGAGAAGACGAGTGCAACCATGTCTGTGCAACAAACTTGAAACCATTCTGAAACAGTTTAAACGTTCAGATTGAGCAGCAGAGAGCCAAAGCCTACAATTTCTCCATACAAATGAGGAAAACCCCCATGAGTTTCCTCTGTTATATAAATGATGGCAATTTGCATGTACCTACAGGTTATGATCAGCTCGTGCCCCCACTGCAACCTCCTTTTGAAAAAATATTTTTTACACTTCACTGAGAATATAACTACAGCTCAAGGCTGTTTTTGAATGGTGAAGTTTTGCTAGTTTTCTATGTTGGTTTGGAATTCATGAAGGTCTTCAAGTGAAACAAGCAAAAAGGTAATGTATATTCATTGCACTCGGCTAGGTCTTTTTAATGGCCTTTTCTCTTCAACTATTTAAAAACAGAAACTGGGTGGTGATGGCTATGGATTCAAGCATTGCCTTCTCAGTGCTAATTCCTGGGTTTTAACACTAACCAGACTGATCAAAGTTTCTGGTCTTCATGAATTGAGCTTAAGCCAACTCAAGAGGTCTCCTTACAAAAATGTCACATGCCTCGCCATTGCTTGGTTGAGCTGGCAGTCTTGCTCTGAGGCCATGAGAAGTAGGAAGCTGAAATATTAAACTGGTGCAATGGAACATGCTGCTGTTTCTTTTAAACTTGTTTGCAGGTTCTCAGCAGGGAAGGCAAAGCCGCATCTATTGCCTTCCCTTGTTGTCCTGGGAGGGTGATGGGCTGCAGGCCCAGTAGCAATGACACTCGCACAGTGTTGTTGGTAGGGATTTCTAGGATATCAACCTAGCGGCAACTTGTCCTAATCTGGATAATGTATGACGGAGGAGGACTTGGAACTGATGATGTTCTGAGGTTGGATTTAGAGGACTTTACTGAGTGAAGTATAGCAAGTATAGTATGTGTCGAACACATACTATATCTAAGCTGTTAGCGCAGGCTGTGGAAACAGCTACTGTCCCATTCCACTGCAGTAAGATACTGCTGAGAAACACACACTTGTTTTTTTTTAAACAGGGCGGGGTGAGTGATTATTTTCTTGCACCACCAAGATCATTAGGGATGTGATGGGAAATGCTGATTCACAGAGGGAGAGATAATGAAGTCTCTGCCTTCCCAATCCATTCTCCAACATTCTGGCACCAACTTGCAGAGAGCACCGTTGGTGGAAGACGGGCAGCAGGTCTGACAGCCAGGTGGTGGAGGAAAATGGTAGACCAGGTGCTGAGGAAAAATTAGACACCTTCAAAAAAGGCTGAGGAGCAATTCAGATTAACACAAATGTCTGTCGAAATACAATACTGCATCTTAACACTTTTACAGACCAGATACTCAGTGAGATGTGCCATGCTTCCTTCCAACTTTGGTTTTCCGTTGACATGTTGTAAACAACCCTACACAATTTTACAAATTGCACATACTCCATTGCTTGCAAAGCTTAAGGTTATCTTTTCACTTGTTGGACTAGAATGTATTTTACTGAAACCTTGAATATAATTTCTGACTGGTTTTGACTCAAAGATCCCTTTTGTGCCATCACAGTATTTCTGCTATGCAGCAATTGTAATATTTCCTAACATCTCATGGGCAGGTCTTGTGGTTCAGCTGCAGAGCCCTTTGAAGCTTGTGTTAGAAGAGTCATTCATGAAATAGAAGCTTTGGCACACAGATGATTTCAGTTCAAATTTCAAGTATCAGCTTGACTCAGTTGGTAGCACAATCGCCTCAGAGTTAGAAGCCTCGCTGCAGAATTAATCTCTAGTGTTGGAGATCGAGATCAAAAGTTACTAAAGGAATCCATCTTGTATGAAAATAATTAATTTATATGGAGTTCCTTTTCATATTAAGCTTTATACTTTATAAAGTCTACCTAAAGACTGCAAAAGCAGCTGACAGTATGTTATAGAGTCATTATGGCACAGGAGGAGGCCATTCGGTCCATCGAGTCCATGCCGGCTCTCTAGAGCAATCCACTGTATTCCTATAGCCCTGCAGTTTTATTTTCTTCAAGCATCCATCCAATTTCCTTTCGAAATCAATCATCATCTCCACTTCCACCAGCCTTGTGGGCGAGTTCTACGTCATAAAGTTCTTCCTCACATCCTCGCGGCATCTCTTGCCCTAAACCTTAAATCTCTGTACAAAGGTAAGCTACAGCTGGCTTTGAGGCCAGCTTGCACATGCTTACATTTTAGATTTGCTTTATCACAGTAAGCTGGAGACTCCGCGCTCCTTTATATGACTCGCTAGCCCAAAACGTCAATATTTTCTGTTCCCCTGCAGGACCATGGCCATTTGAATAGAGAGAGAAATGGTTAGGTAGTCTGGAATATCTAATGTACACTAATAAGGACTGGTACTGGAAGTGCATGAAGGATTATCGAATGCAGATGTTTATGGATTACTGCAGTTAGAAACAGTGTCAATGGAGTGAGAGCATAGCCATGAATTAGGAGACAGGAGAGCAGATTGAGCTCAACCAGCTGCGAGATGTGTTCCAGTACAGACAGGGCATCTCTGCATAATAGTCTCTGCTGTCTGCCTTATATATTTTATAAACAGGCAAAGTATTTAATTGCACATCTCAAACTCATCCTTGGAATATAGAGCCAGGACTAAACCTTTGACTATATTACAAAAATACACTTCCTGACACTAACATGACAACGATTTTCTACTAAGGGAGTGCAACATTGTTGCAGATGCTAACTTTCTGGTGAAACTTTAAACCAAGTCCCTATCTGCCTGGTTGAGGTGGGTGTAAATATCCCATGGCATCACTTGAAGAAAAACAGGGAGTTCTTTTGATTTCCTTCTCAACATTTCTCCCTCAACCAATATAGTAATTGGTTGTAAAGTGCATTGTGACATCCTGAAGATTGGTAGATGCTATATGAATTCAGTTCTGCATCAATTTTTTTTTTAAGCCAGTAATGTAGAATCACGGGAGAGCGAAGTAAATTTGTGCAGATCTGAAATTCATTTGTTTTGCACAACTGACCTGATTTCCCAGAAACCCGCCGATGCGTTAATATAACTAGATGGTAAGCCTTCCCTGTGTTATTTTTCATCTTTTGTAAAAGGAGCCATTCTGTAGGTTCCTGTGAAGGTTTATCATACCCAGATCAGTCATATATTCACATTGCCAGTAGATAGAAATTTGCATTAACCTACATGAATATGGAATCGGATGAGACATGAGATGCCCTTAACCCAGAAAAACACAGCCTACTGTTGCCAGGCAAATACTGCTTGTCGCAGAGACATCTAAGGTGTGGGGGAAAATATAAAACAGTTGTTCAAGGGAAAATAAATTCTCACCGGGCCTGGAGTTGCCAGGATGCTGCTTTGCTGCCAATGGCGGGGCTTCTGGTGGCCTTGTTGGAAGGCTGCTGATCTCATCCCACATTCCAGGGTGGGGCCCATTTTAACACTCAGGGAAGGTGGCCCAGGCCAGGCGAGATACAACAGAGGCACCTGCCCCAACCTAGTGCTGGATAATTTTTATTTGGGGGAGGGTACCAGAGAGGGGGCGGAGCCCGCTACCCTTAATGGGCTGAAGATGTTGGTGAATAACAATTTATTGCCAACATGGAGAATAATTCTATGACCAACAAGGAATCAAAGTGCGAGCATGCAAAAGGTAAATCAACCCCTTTTTGGGGATGTAAGGAAGCTCTGTTGGGCAGGATTCTTGGGCACGTCCCACAGGAGGCTGCAGAAAAACATTCATATAGGGTGAAGATTGAATGGTGGATATTTGAATTACAGTCGTTTGATACAAGGACGCTTTTGTGGTTAAAGAGTCTTGGTATACTTTGATCGCTAGAATTCATGAATTATATATGACTGCTCTTTTTATTTTAGTGTGTTTCCTTTGCACAGACTGTTTGAACAAAACACCACAGCTTGAAAGCTGTCCCCACCCTTGCTTGATGTTATTTTCTTTCTGCTGTACTGCAGTACTAACGGGTTTGGATCCTCTTTCACAATCTTCTGCAGATCAAGATGGTGACAAAAGGCTGACCATATCGGAGTTCATTTCATTGCCTGTTGGCACAGTGGAAAACCAAGAGGCTCAAGACATTGATGATGATTGGGTCAAAGAAAGAAGAAAGGAGTTTGAGGAGGTTATTGATGCTGATCACGATGGCATTGTCACAATGGAAGAGCTGGAGGTGGGTACTTTCTTCAAACACCCTTTAGTAATGGTAAGAGCGTTAAACCACAGCTTTTTTTTTGAACTTTTGTATTGAAAACATGAATCTTTGAGTTCAGCTGATTCGACGTAAAATTACTCATTGTTGGAGGGGAGAGTTTGGCAGCCACATACTGGCTAGATTTGGTGCACTTTGTGCAAGTATTTTAATTTTTGCCCTTTTAAATTGATGTATGACTTTCCTGTTACACGCCTCACAATCAGCATTTGAGATAAGCATCAGTCTATGTTCAGTATTTGGCACCTCAGTTTTGGGTACAAATCTGTAGCAGCCAACACCCAGAATTGCTTTATAGTAAAGCAGTCAGACATGAATCCATACCTTGCTTTCCCTGTTATCAATTATGAGCCACCTGCAATTTCAGAAACCTACCTTATCTCACAATTTAGGCAAATAAGGGTCATACAAAAACCATCCAGACAAAGTGATTCACTGTTCCCTGAACTCTACTTTGCTGATTGATCAGCTTTAACTGTAAGAGCTTAAAGATAATTCCCAGTGGCTTTGTGATTTGTTTAGGATGGTGATTAGCAGCCTCTTCTTTTCTGGCTGCCAGCCAAGAAGAGTTAACAGTTTTAAAGTCAAATGCCAGCTGAATGCAACTCTTCAGTCTGCAAGTAACAAACTTTAAAATCACTGGTGACTCCCTATCACCAGAGGATGAAAGCGCTGCCTAGTGTAGCATTAAGCCGTACCTCCCACAAGGACCCAGGTTTGATCCTCAGTCTGTGCCCAGTTGCCTAGTATCAGTCTAGCCAGCAGTTCATGTGCTACAAGTGGCCTCATTGACTCTGAGTTACAGAAGGGGACTAAAGCCAGGGTAGCTGCTCCTTTTCTTATCCGGTGACTCGTGCTGGAGGTGCACGCACATGAAGACCAAGTGATAAAAGGATTAGTCTCACTGTGATTCCCTTCATGGTAGTCGCCAATTGGACAAATTACTGGATTGCTGTCAGAGTCCATGGATCTCAGCTTCAGGAGAGAGGGGGAATTAACAAGGAAAATAAAAGGATGATAAAAAAAAATGATGGATGGTTTCAAATGAACATCCAGTATGGATGTTGTTGGATGATGGACCTACCTCCAATATCATCTGAGCAGCTTTTTGTCAACTTTCATATCCAGAATGTTATCAAAAAAATTAAAAATAGAGATAATTAGATCCTCGTCAGCTTCCTTGATCGCCTGAAAGCATTCAGCAAGCCAGGTCTGACCACGCACTTGGTCTGCATCCAGTCGGCCTTGCATTGGTACTTTAAAGGAAATAGTAAGTACAAAGTTTGTGACTGGGCCAATGAGTTGGTAACTTGATTGGCATTCCAGCCAAACATCTCGGCCCAGGTAGATGCTCTTTAATGCTGTCAGGTACTACATCCTCTCTTATGTTACGGTACGACTGCTCAAGACAAAGCCCCCAATCAAAATATATGATTCTGATTGCGGTGGGAGCAATGCACTGTCAATTCAGTCCCGCCGCTCCACAGGTCACATCAATACATATCTTTAAGCTTTCCAACTCAAAGAAAGCAGCAGCTGAATTGAAATAATCTAGTAACCCCCGAGTGAGGCGAATCAAACCTGGTATCTTTAGATATCAACAAATTAACTATTTATTAAAAAAAAAACTTCAATCTTAAACACTACGAAGATAAACCAATATCTAAAGACCCTATAACTTATTTTAAAAATCTAACTCCCATATTCACATACATATACCAAAACTAACGGTAGTTTGGTGTTTAATTAGCTGCCTGAAAAAATAGAAGTAACAATAAAGTCTTTGCAGAGTACGCTTCCTGGCGAACGGCCCTCTGATACAACACAGTCAAAGTCCACTTGCAGTCTTCCAAGGTCCAATGAATCCGACGATAGGAATTCAACAGTTCAATTCAGCAGTGAAGTGTTAAACTCTTCTGTCTTCCAGCGATGAACACAGCAGATCAATAATTGGTTATTTTCTTCAAGGAATTAATCTGGCTTTAAGTTTTTAGGACTTTGAGAGAGAAGCTACACAAATTATCTTAGAGAGCTCTCCTTTCTCCCTTCAGTACATTCTGGCACAGCTTGTGTGTCTGTCTTTGAACAAGCCAGTTAGCCAATTTTCAAAATCAAAATGGATACATTGTGTGTCCTGTTTTCCCTCTCTGTATGGTTATAGTTAAACAACCAGAATGCACTTTCACTTACAGTCCCTTGAGCTCGCTGCCTTAAAGAAGTACTGATCTCTTACAGTCTTAAAGGCGCACCGCAATATTTCCCAAGGAGAAAAAAAAGCAGGATCATGACACCAAGTTTAATAATGGCATCAGCTTTCAACCTTGGTTAATGGAAAATTTGTTGCAACTCGAGCCATAAGTAGAAAGGATAAGGTAAAAATCAGGTAACTCGATTGCTACTAATGGCCAGCTGAGCTTAAAGGAACCTCCCATCGCAATATAAATCACCTGGAGAGGCCACAAAGGGTCTGGGAGTAATTTATGGTCGCACTAATCCTGTCAATCTCACAGGGTCTGTTGGCCCTTTACTTAAACTGGTGCCATGACAGGGAGTTGTGCAAAGTGTGAGTCTTCAATACACTTGTCAGCAACATATTTGGAATTGTTTTAATGCCTTTAACGGGGAACTGCTTCTTGTGAAATTTCTAAAGAGCAGCTTAATTGTGCGTTCTACTTCATATATGATTAATGTGTTTACACCTTTATTCATGTTTCGGGTTTCTTTGAGAAGTATGCTGAGTCTAACTTCCTCTCCGCTTCAATAAACTTGGGGGATGTCCTCAGAAGTGATTTTCTCTTTGCTAATGACACTATTTGTTACAGGATAGTTAACTCCACATCTACAAAATTCCTACTATAGAGCTGGCTGGAACTTAGGAGCAGTAGTAGGCCAGTCAGCATGTCGAGCCTGCTACGCCATTCAGTTAGATCATTGCTGATCATCTACCTCAATGCCACTTTCCCACACTATCCCCGCATCTCTTGATGTCATTAGCATTCAGATAGCTATCGATTTCTGTCTTGAACATAGAACATAGAACAGTACAGCACAGTACAGGCCCTTCGGCCCACGATGTTGTGCCGAACCTTTAACCTACTCTAAGATCAAACTACCTACCTACCCTTCATTCTACTATCATCCATGTACCTATCCAAGAGTCGCTTAAATGTCCCTAATGTATCTGCTTCTACTACCACCGCTGGCAGCGCATTCCACGCACCCACCACTCTCTGTGTAAAGAACCTACCTCTGACATCTCCCCGGAACCTTCCTCCAATCACCTTAAAATTATGCCCCCTGGTGATAGCCCTTTCCGCCCTGGGAAAAAGTCTCTGGCTATCCACTCTATCTATGCCTCTCATCATCTTGTACCCCACTATCAAGTCACCTCTCATCCTTCTTCGTTCTAATGAGAAAAGCCCTAGCTCCCTCAATCTTTCTTCATAAGACATGCCCTCCAGTCCAGGCAGCATCCTGGTAAATCTCCTCTGCACCCTCTCTAAAGCTTCCACATCCTTCCTATAATGAGGCGACCAGAACTGAACACGATATTCCAAGTGTGGCCTAACCAGGGCTTTATAGAGCTGCAGCATAACCTCGCGGCTCTTAAACTCAATTCCCCTGTTAATGAAAGCCAACACACCATACGCCTTCTTAACAACCCTATCAACTTGGGTGGCAACTTTGAGCGATCTATGGACATGGACCCCAAGATCCCTCTGTTCCTCCACACTACCAAGAATCCTGTCTTTAAGCCTGTATTCTGCATTCAAATTCGACCTTCCAAAATGAATCACTTCACACTTTTCCAGGCTGAACTCCATCTGCCACTTCTCAGCCCAGCTCTGCATCCTGTCAATGTCCCATTGCAACCTACAACAGCCTTCCACACTATCCACAACTCCAGCAATCTTCGTGTCATCGGCAAACTTGCTAACCCAGCCTTCCACTTCCTCATCCAAGTCACTTATAAAAATCACAAAGAGCAGAGGTCCCAGAACAGATCCCTGCAGAACACCACTGGACACCGAGCTCCAAGCTGAATACTTTCCATCTACTGCCACCGTCTGTCTTCTATGGGCCAGCCAATTTTGTATCCAGACAGCCAACTTTCCCTGTATCCCATGCTCAATAATTGAGCTTCCGCAGCCCTCTGTGGTAGAGAATTCCAAAGATAAACCACCCTCTGAAATTCCTCCTCATCTCAGTCTTAAATGGCCTACCCCTTATTCTGAGACTATGTCCCCTGGTTCTAGACTGATCAGCCAAGGGAGGTGGTGGTGTAGTGCTATTGTCACTGGACTAGATACCCAGAGACCCAGGGTATTGATCTGGAGACATGGGTTCGAATCCCACCATGCCAGAAGGTGGAATTTGAATTCAATTAAACTAAACTAAACTAAAAGCTAGTCTAATGATGGCCATGAAACCATTGTCAATTGTTGTAAACACCCATCTGGTTCACCAATGTCCTTTAGGGAAGGAAATCTGCTGTCCTTACCTGGTCTGGCCTACATGTGACTCCAGACCCACAGCAATGTGGTTGACTCTTAAATGCCCTCTGAAATGTCCTAGCAAGCCACTCAGTTGTATCTAACCGCTACGAAGTTAATAAAAAGGAATGAAACCGGACGGACCACCTGGTATTGACCTAGGCACCGGAAACGACAACAGCAAACCCAGCCCTGTTGACCCTGCAAAGTCCTCCTTACTAGCATCTGGGGGCTTGTGCCAAAGTTGGGAGAGCTGTCCCACAGACTAGTCAAGCAACAAACAGCCTGACATAGTCATACTGTCGGAATCATACCTTACAGACAATGTCCCAGACACCAGGACAGACCCAGCAGAGGTGGCGGGGCAGTGGTATACAGTAGGGAGGGAGTTGCCCTGGGAGTCCTCAACATCGACTCCGGACCCCATGAAGTCTCATGGTATCAGGTCAAACATGGACAAGGAAACCTCCTGCTGATTACCACCGACTGCCCTCCCTCAGCTGATGAGTCAGTATTCCTCCATGTTGAACACCACTTGGAGGAAGCACTGAGGGTGGCAAGGGTGCAGAATGTACTCTGGGTGGGGGACTTCAATGTCCATCATCAAGAGTGGCTCAGTAGCACCACTACTGACCGATATGGCCGAGTCCTAAAGGACATAGCTGCTAGACTGGGTCTGCAGCAGGTGGTGAGGGAATCAACAAGAGGGAAAAACATACTTGACCTCCTCCTCACCAATCTGCCTGCCGCAGGTGCATCTTTCCATGACAGTATTGGTAGGAGTAACCACCGCACAGTCCTGTGGAGACACAGTTCACATTGAGGATACTGTCCATCATGTTGTGTGGCATTATTGCTGTCTTAAATGGGATAGATTTCGAACAGATCTAGCAGTGCAAAACTGGGCATCCATGAGGCGCTGTAGGCCATCAGCAGCAGCAGAATTGTACTCGACCACAATCTGTAACCTCATGGCCCGGCATATCCCCCACTCTACCATTACCATCGAGCCAGGAGACCGACCTGGTTCAATGAAGAGTGCAGGAGGGCATGCCAGGAGCAGCACCAGACATATCTAAAAATGAGATGTCAACCTGGTGAAGCTACAACCCAGGACTACTTGCGTGCCAAACTGCGTAAACAGCATGCAGTAGACAGAAGAAGGGTCACTGACCTGAAACGTTAACACTGCTTCTCTCTCCACAGATGCTGCCAGACCTGCTGAGTGTTTCCAGCATTTCTTGTTTTTATTGCAATAGACCGAGCTAAGCAATCCCATAACCAACAGATCAGATCTAAGCTCTGCAGTCCTGCTACATCCAGCCGTGAATGGTGGTGGACAATTAAACAACTAACTGGAGGAGGTGGCTCCACAAATATGCCCATCCCTAATTGCCCTTGAGAAGGTGGTGGTGAGCAGCCTTCTTGAACTGCTGCAGTCCATGTTGGGTAGGTACACCAACAGTGCTGTTATGAAGGCAGTTCCAGGATTTTGACCCAGCAACAGTGAAGGAATGATGATTTAGTTCCAAGTCAGGATGGTGTATGACTTGGAGGGGAACTTGCAGCTGGTGGTGTTCCCATGCATTTGCTGCCCTTGTCCTTCTAGTTGGTCGATGCCGCGGGTTTGGAAGGTGCTGTCTAAGGAGCCTTGGTGCGTTGCTGCAGTGCATCTTGCAGATGGTACATATTGCTGTCACTGTGCGTCAGTGGTGGAGTAGTGAATGTTTATGGATGGGGTGCCAATCAAGCGGGCTGCTTTGTCCTGGATGGTGTTGAGCTTCTTGAGTGTTGTTGGAGCTGCGCCCATCCAGGCAAGTGGAGAGTATTCCATCACACTCCTGACTTGTGCCTTGTAGATGGTGGACAGGTTTTGGGGAATCAGGAGGTGAGCTACTCCCCTCAGGATTCCGAGCCTCTTGCCTGCTCTTGTAGCCCTGGTATTTATATGGCTACTTCAGTTCAGTTTATGGTCAATGGTAGCCCCTTGGATGTTAGTGGGGGATTCAGTGATGGTAATGCCATTGAATGTCAAGGGGAGATAGTTAGATTCTCTCTTGTTGGAGATGGCATTGCCTGGCACTTGTGTGATGTGAATGTTACTTGCCACTTATCAGCCCAAGCCCTGGATATTGTCCAAGTCTTGCTGCATTTCTACACGGACTGCTTCAGTATCTGAGGGGTTGCGAATGGTGCTGAACATTGTGCAATCATCAGCGAACATCCCCACTTCTGACCTTATGATTGAAGAAAAGTCATTGATGAAGCAGCTGAAGATGGTTGGGCCTAGGACACTACCCTGAGGAACTCCTGCAGTGATGTCCTGGAGCTCAGATGATTGACCTGCAACAACCACAACCATCTTCCTTTGCGCTAGGTATGACTCCAACCTGCGGAGAGTTTTCACCCTGATTCCCATTGACTTCAGTTTTGCTAGGGCTCCTTGATGCCATACTCGGTCAAATGTCAAGGGCTGTCACTCTCACCTCACCTCTTGAGTTCAGCTCTTTTGTCCATGTTTGAACCAAGACTGTAATGAGGTCAGGAGCTGAGTGGTCCTGGCGGAACCCAAACTGAGCGTCACTGAGCAGGTTATTGCTTAGCAAGTGCCGCTTGATAGCACTGTTGATGACACCTTCCATCACTTTACTGATGATTGAGAACGGGTTGGACTTGTCCTGCTTTTTGTGTACAGGACATACCTGGGCAATTTTCCACAATACCGGGTAGATGCCAGTGTTGTAGCTGTACTGGAACAGCTTGGCTAGGGGCGTGGAAAGTTCTGGAGCACAGGTCTTCAGTACTATTGCCGGAATATTGTCAGGGCCCGTAGCCTTTGCAGTATCCAATGTCGTTTCTTGATATCACGCGGAGTGAATCGAATTGGCTGAAGTCTGGCATCTGTGATGCTGGGGACTTCAGGAAGAGGCCGAGATGGATCATCAACACGGCACTTCTGGCTGAAGATTGTTGCAAATGCTTCAGCCTTATCTTTTGCACTAATGTGCTGGGCTTCCCCATCATTGAGGATGGGGATATTTGTGGAGCCACCACAAACAGGGCTGGTCACCTGGCTTGATGGTAATGGTAGAGTGGGGGATATGCCAGGCCATGAGGTTACAGATTGTGGTTGAGTACAATTCTGCTGCTGCTGATGACCCACAGCATCTCATGGATGCCCAGTTTTGCATTGCTAGATCTATCCCATTTAGCACGGTGGTAGTGCCACACACCATCCTGAGAATGACCTGTTTATTCCTACTCTCAGTTTTCTGTCTGTTAACCAATTCTCAATCCATACCATTATATTACCCCTAATCCCATGTGCTGTAATTTTGTCTATCGAACTCCTGTGTGGGACCTTATCAAAAGCCTTCTGAAAATCCAAATGCACCACATCCACTTTTTCTCCTTAATCTATGCTGCAAGTAACATCCTCAAAAAAACTCCAAGAGGTTTGTCAAACATGATTTCCCTTTCATAAATCCATGTTGACTCTGCCCAACTTTACCATTGTTTTCTAAGTGTCTAGTTATCACATCCTTTATAATAGATTCTAACATTTTCCCGACTACTGACATCAAACTAACAGGTCTGTAGTTCTCCATTCTCCCTCTCCCTCCCTTCTTAAATAGTGGGGTTACATTTACTACTTTCCAGTCTGCAGGAACCTTTCCAGACTCTAAAGAATTTTGAAAGATAACCACCAATGCATCCACTGTCTCTACAGCCACCTCCTTCAACACTCTGGGATGTAGCAGATTTATCAACCTTCAATCCAGTTAACTTTTCAAGAACTACCTCTTTACTAATTTCTTTTAGTTCCTCATTTTCATAATTCCCTTGTTTGCCTCGTATTTCTGGGAAATTTTCTGTATCTTCTTCCATGAAGACAGACACAAAGTAATTGTTTAGTTTCTCTGTCATTTCCCTGTTCTCCACTATAAATTCTTCTGTCTCTGCCTGTAATGGGCTCACATTTGTCCTTGCTAATCTTTTCCTTTTCACATACCGAAAGAAGCTTTAACAGTCCGCCTTTATGTTTCTCACTAGCTTGCATTCATATTCTCTTTTCCCTTTCTTTTTCAGTTTCTTGATCATCCTTTGCTGGATTCTAAATTGCTGCCAATCCTCCAGTTTACCACTTTTTCTGGCATCCTTATAAGTCACTTCCTTTGGTCTAATGCAATCTTTTGTTAGCCGTGGTTAATTCATCTTTCCTGTTGGGTTTTTGTGTCTGAGAGGAATGCATATTTGTTGTAGACCATGTAATACCTCTTTAAATACTAGCTATTGTCTGCCTATTGTCAAATCCTTTAGTGTATTTCCCAATCCACCATAGCCAACTTGCCCCTCATACCTTCATAGTTTCCTTTGTTCAGAATTAAGTCCCTTGTTTCAGAATGAACTCAATCACTTTCAAACTTAATGTAAAATTCGATCATATTATGGACACAATTTCCCAAAGGCTCCTTTACAGCAAGGTTATTAATTAGCCCTTTCTCATTACATAATACTAAATCTAAAATAGCCTGAACCCTCCTTGGTTCTTCAACGTTCAGCTCCAGAGATCCATCTCGTACACGCTCCAGGAATTCATCCTCCACAGCACTAGTGCTGATTTAGGTTTACCCAGTCTATATGTAAATTGAAGTTGCCCATTGTTACTATTACCCATATTAAGTGCACCTCTAATTTCCTGATTTATACCACATCCAACATTACCACTACTGTTTGGCCTATAAACAATGTTACTACTTTTCTAATCGCTGTTACCAGTTTTGCTTCCCTTCAATCTTCCCTTCCTTCCACACTCAGACTATCAATTCCCTTATCGCTGCATTACTCTCTTGCCTTCTCCTCTCTCTCTAAATTATCACATCTTCCCTCACTTGATCCACTAATGTTTGTTGCCCCTTACTGTTTCTTAGCTCCACCCAAATTGATTCTACATCTTGATCCTTTGATCCAAGATCCCCTCTCACTAATGTACCGGTCTCGTCCTTTATTAAGAGCGCTACCCTATCTCCTTTTCCTTTTTGTCTATCCTTCCTTAATAAACCTTCCTTGAATATTCAGTTCCCAGTCTTGGTCACTCTGTAACCACGTCTCTGTAATGGCAATTAAATCATACCCATTTACCTCTATTTGTGCCTTCAAATCATGTACCTGGTTGCGAATGCTGTGTGCATTCAGATACAGTGCCCTTAACTTTGTCTTGTTAACATTATTCCACATTCTGATCCTATTTGATGCTTGCCTTCACTTCGTCTGTCTTCTGATTTCACTTACTACTTTACTACTTGCTGTTACCAGTTTTGCTTCCCTCCAATCTTCCCTTCCTTCCACACTCAGACTATCAATTCCCTTATCGCTACATTGCTCTCTTGCCTTCTCCTCTCTCTCTAAATTATCACATCTTCCCTCACTTGATCCCTCGTCCCCACTATTTAGTTTAAACCCTGTCTACTGCCCTAATTATACAACTCACCAGAACACTGATTGCAGCATGGTTCAGGTGAAGTTCGTCCCAGCAGCATAGCTCCCATTTTCCCCAGTACTGGTGCCAGTGCCCCATCAATTGAAACCCATTTCTTCCATACCAATCTTTGAGCCATGCATTTAACTCTCTAATCTTATTTACGCTACTCCAATTTGCTCGTGGCTCAGGTAATAATCCAGAGATTATTATAGAGCAAGAACAAACAGAGTTGTTATCTCTGGGTTGTTGCCCGTGCCACGTGATAGCGAAGAGAGGAATAGGGAGAGAGAGGAGTTGAACACGTGGCTGCAGGGATGGTGCAGGAGGGAGGGTTTTGGTTTCCTGGATAATTGGGGCTCTTTCTGGGGTAGGTGGGACCTCTACAAACAGGATGGTCTTCACCTGAACCAGAGGGGTACCAATATCCTGGGGGGGAGGTTTGCTAGTGCTCTTCGGGGGGGTTTAAACTAATTCAGCAGGGGAATGGGAACCCAAATTGTAGTGCCAGTGTACAGGATGTTGAGAGTAGTGAGGTCAGGGATATGGTTACAAGGACGCAAGAGGGCACTGGCAAGCAAGAACCTGGTTTAAAGTGTGTCTATTTCAACGCCAGGAGCATCCGGAATAAGGTGGGTGAGCTTGCAGCATGGGTTGGTACCTGGGATCTCGATGTAGTGGCCATTTCGGAGACATGGGTAGAGCAGGGGCAGGAATGGATGTTGCAGATTCTGGGATTTAGATGTTTCAGTAAGAACAGAGAAGATGGTAAAAGAGTGGGGGGGGTGGCATTGTTAATCAAGGAGAGTATTACAGCGACAGAAAGGACGTTTGAGGACTCGTCTACTGAGGTAGTATGGGCTGAGGTTAGAAACAGGAGAGGTGAGGTTACACTGTTGGGAGTCTTTTATAGACCTCCGAATAGTTCCAGAGATGTAGAGGAAAGGATAGCGAAGATGATTCTCGACAGGGGTGAGAGTAACAGGGTAGTTGTTATGGGGGACTTTAACTTTCCATATATCGACTGGAAATACTATAGTTCGAGTACTTTAGATGGGTCAGTTTTTGTCCAGTGTGTGCAGGAGGGTTTTCTGACACAGTATGTAGACAGGCCAACCAGGGGCGATGCCACATTGGATTTGGTACTGGGAAATGAACCCGGCCAGGTGTTAGATTTAGATGTAGGTGAGCACTTTGGTGATAGTGATCACAATTCGGTTAGGTTTACCTTAGCGATGGGCAGGGACAGGTATATACCGCAGGGCAAGAATTATAACTGGGGGAAAGGAAATTATGATGCGATTAGGCAAGATTTAGGATGCGTAGGATGGGGAAGGAAACTGCAGGGGATGGGAACAATCGAAATGTGGAGCTTATTCAAGGAGCAGCTACTGCGTGTCCTTGATAAGTATGTACCTGTGAGGCAGGGAGGAAGTTGTCGTGCGAGGGAGCCGTGGTTTACTAAAGAAGTTGAAGCGCTTGTCAAGAGGAAGAAGAAGGCTTATGTTAGGATGAGACGTGAAGGCTCAGTTAGGGCGCTTGAGAGCTACAAGCTAGCCAGGAAGGATCTAAAGGGAGAGCTAAGAAGAGCAAGGAGAGGACACGAGAAGTCATTGGTGGATCGGATCAGGGAAAACCCTAAGGCTTTCTATCGGTATATCAGGAATAAAAGAATGACTAGAGTTAGATTAGGGCCAATCAAGGATAGTAGTGGGAAGTTGTGTGTGGAATCAGAGGAGATAGGGGAAGTGTTAAATGAATATTTTGCGTCAGTATTTACAGTAGAGAAAGAAAAAGTTGTTGAGAATACTGAGATTCAGGCTACGAGGCTAGATGGGATTGAGGTTCACAAGGAGGAGGTGTTAGCAATTTTGGAAAGTGTGAAAATAGATAAGTCCCCTGGGCCAGATGGGATTTATCCTAGGATTCTCTGGGAAGCTAGGGAGGAGATTGCAGAGCCTTTGTCCTTGATCTTTATGTCGTCATTGTCGACAGGAATGGTGCCGGAAGACTGGAGGATTGCAAATGTTGTCCCCTTGTTCAAGAAGGGGAGTAGAGACAGCCCTGGTAATTATAGACCTGTGAGCCTTACTTCGGTTGTGGGTAAAATGTTGGAAAAGGTTATAAGAGATAGGATTTATAATCATCTTGAAAAGAATAAGTACATGAGAGATAGTCAGCACGGTTTTGTGACGGGTAGGTCGTGCCTCACAAACCTGATTGAGTTTTTCGAGAAGGTGACCAAACAGGTGGATGAGGGTAAAGCAGTGGATGTGGTGTATATGGATTTCAGTAAGGCGTTTGATAAGGTTCCCCACGGTAGGCTATTGCAGAAAATACGGAAGTATGGGGTTGAAGGTGATTTAGAGCTTTGGATCAGAAATTGGCTAGCTGAAAGAAGACAGAGGGTGGTGGTTGATGGCAAATGTTCATCCTGGAGTTTAGTTACTAGTGGTGTACCGCAAGGATCTGTTTTGGGGCCACTGCTGTTTGTCATTTTTATAAATGACCTGGAAGAGGGTGTAGAAGGGTGGGTTAGTAAATTTGCAGATGACACTAAGGTCGGTGGAGTTGTGGATAGTGCCGAAGGATGTTGTAGGGTACAGAGAGACATAGATAGGCTGCAGAGCTGGGCTGAGAGATGGCAAATGGAGTTTAATGCGGAAAAGTGTGAGGTGATTCACTTTGGAAGGAGTAACAGGAATGCAGAGTACTGGGCTAATGGGAAGATTCTTGGTAGTGTAGATGAACAGAGAGATCTTGGTGTCCAGGTGCATAAATCCCTGAAGGTTGCTAACCAGGTTAATAGGGCTGTTAAGAAGGCATATGGTGTGTTAGCTTTTATTAGTAGGGGGGTCGAGTTTCGGAGCCACGAGGTCATGCTGCAGCTGTACAAGACTCTGGTGAGACCGCACCTGGAGTATTGCGTGCAGTTCTGGTCACCACATTATAGGAAGGATGTGGAAGCTATGGAAAGGGTGCAGAGGAGATTTACTAGGATGTTGCCTGGTATGGAGGGAAGGTCTTACGAGGAAAGGCTGAGGGACTTGAGGTTGTTTTCGTTGGAGAGAAGGAGGAGGAGAGGTGACTTAATAGAGACATATAAGATAATCAGAGGGTTAGATAGGGTGGATAGTGAGCGTCTTTTTCCTCGGATGGTGATGGCAAACACGAGGGGACATAGCTTCAAGTTGAGGGGTGATAGATATAGGACAGATGTGAGAGGTAGTTTCTTTACTCAGAGAGTAGTAAGGGCGTGGAACGCCCTGCCTGCAGCAGTAGTAGATTCGCCAACTTTAAGGGCATTTAAGTGGACATTGGATAGACACATGGATGAAAATGGAATAGTGTAGGACAGATGGTTTCACAGGTCGGCGCAACATCGAGGGCCGAAGGGCCTGTACTGCGCTGTAATGTTCTAATTCTAATTCTAAGATTATTACCTTTTGAGGTTCTGCTTTCTAATTTATCCCCTAGCTGCTCATACTCCCTAAGCAGAACCTCTTTCCTAGTCCTATCTATGTCGTCGGTACCCACATTGGCCACGACAACTGGATCCTTACCCTCCTACGGCAAGTTCCTCTCCAACCCTGAGCAGCTGTCCCGAACCCTGGCACCGGGCAGGCAACACGGTCTTCTGGACTCTTGCTCTTGGCTGCAAAGAAGGTGTCGATTCCCCTGACTATACTATCTCCTGCTACCAGTACATTCCTATTTACTCCCCTCTCTTGAATGGCTTCCTGTACCACAGTTCCATGGTCAGTTTGCTCATCCACCCTGCAGCCTTGCTCTCATCCATGCAAGTTGACAGAACCTCAAACTGTTGGACAATTGAAGGGCTGAGGCTCCTCCACTTCTGCCTTCTCGATCCCCTTACCTGCCTTACTTGCAGTCACATCCTCCTGTCCCTGACCACTGATCAAATCAGAAGACCCTATTCTAAGGGATACGACTGCCTTCTGGAACAAAGTGGCCAGGTAGCTTTCCCCCTCCCTGATGCATCGTAGTGTCTGTAGCTTGGCCTCCAGCTCATTTACTCTGAGCCAAAGCTCCTCGAGCCATAGACACTTATTGCAGACGTGATTGCCATGGATCACACTGGTGTCCAGGAGCTCCCACATACTGCAGCTGCAACACATCACCTGCCCTGCCATCTTTATGGTGTTTTACTTAACTAATTAATTAATTTTTTAATTAATGCCTCTCCTCGCCTACTTACTCACTTACTATATGAATTTAAACCTATGTAACACAGTCAACCTTACCACTTAAAAAAAAAAGTACGCACCGACTTAATTCTCTTCTGCTTGCGTCTCTTAATTAATAAGGTAGCTAGGTAAGGGTTATTTACAAACCACGCTGACTATTCCCGATTTACAAATTACAAGTAATTACCAGTCATACATCCTCATTCCAGTACAAAAACTGACCGTAATCTAGGGTGACATTCCAGTGCTGTACTGAGGAAGTGCTGCACTCAGGTGCCATCTATTGGATGAGAAACTAAACCGAGGCCCATCTGCCCTCTCGTAGATGTAAAAGATCCCACTGCACTATGTTGAAGAAGAGCAGTGTCTTTACCAATGCTTATCCCTCAATCAACATCACAAGAACAGATTATCTGCTCATTGTGGGAGTTTGTAGTGTGCAAATTGGCTGCCACATTTCCAACATTTCAAAAGTACGTCATTGGCTGTAAGGCGCTTTGGGACATCCTCAGGTGGTGAAAGGAGCTATATAAATGCAAGTCTTTCTTTCTGAGATTTTTCGAATGTTGACATTGGAAGTTGGCCAAACCACATTCTTGGAACAAACTGAATTTTTCTTCTTTTGTTGAGTTGTTGAATAACCAGACATTTTCCCCATCACAAGCAATGTGAAATTGGGCTGCACTTTAGTGCCGTTTCTTTAGAAAAAAAGGAAATGGACAACTTTGTGAACTGTGCGAAATGTGCGTCATTTTAACTCTGTTTTTGCAGCCTGGTCCATGAACCAGAAGGTTTTTTCACAGCAGGTCGCATCGTGAGACAGCCCTTGTACTACGTGAACGTTGTAGTCAAAAATAAAAAGATCTTGATGGTTAAATTTCGTTTAAGTGCAAAACCAGAACAAACTGTTTCTGAGAATTGAATTTACCACTTTTAAGAAAGTGGTTTAAATGTTGTGCACCTCACCTTTTGGAAAGGGAAGTGGGTAAGGCTTCTTACTAATAGCTTTTCTGCTGAGTGACATCAAGCATTCAATGTTGCTTTTATAAGATCCATTTTATAGGCCCTGTCACCCTTGTATTACCAAGTATTTAACTTGGTAATGATTCCAAATAAATGCTTCCCCTTCCTGTTATGAACACTGGACTTTGTAACATGATTATAGAACCATGGAAAAATTACGGCACAGAAGGAGGCCATTCACCCCGTCATGTTCGTGCTGGCCAAAAAAACTAGCCGCCCAATCTAATCCCACCTTCCAGCACCTGGCCCATAGCCTTGCCGGCTGCAGCATTTCAGGTGCATGTCCAGGTACCTTTTAAAAGAATTGAGGGTTTCTGCCTCCAACACCATTCCTGGTGGTGAATTCCAGACACCCACCACCCTCTGGGTGAAAAAGTTTTTCCTCATGTCCCCCTCTAAGCCTTCTACCAATCACCTTAAATCTGTGCCCCCTGGTAATTGACCTCTCCGCTGGGGGAAACAGGTCCTTCTTGTCTACTCTATCTAGGCTTCTCATAATTTTAGACACCTCTATTAAGTCACCCCTCAGTCTCCTCTGTTCGAAGGAAAACAACCCCAGCCTATCCTCATCTTTCCTCATTTAAGATGGGAGTCAGAGAAGTGAGGTGACCTCGCATCAACTCTGCTTAAAGACAAGACATCTTGGTTACCAGGACAACAAAGAACCCGGATCAAAGACTTTTAGAAAAGTAGAGGCTGCAGGGATATAACACCTGAAGAACAATGGGTTTCACCCTCCCAGATTTTCAGATGGTAAACAAGGAGTCAGTGACTGTAAGAATGCAAATATGAATTGCCATTGCATTTCCAAACAATCGAAATCCTGGGTGGCTCTGCTGTAGCCAGACTTGTGGACTTTACATATTGGAAAAGGACAATTGGCTCTTGAATTTTCAGTCGAGATAAATTCAACAGATTTTTGGAAGGCAAGCATGCTGTAAGAAAGACCAGCAGTAGTAGCCACGGGGAGAGAGAGAGAGACTGATGCAGCGAAATGCTGCGAAGACTTGAACCTGTTTTGAAAGTTGACGTTTGCGGTGAAGTAAAAGACCAGAGATCGTCTTATTCACGGAAGGCCAGGTCGCGAGTGCTTGGAAGAAGTGAGTGAAGAGGACATTAACTTTGAGAAAGGTCTGGGGGATCCAAACCGTTGCAACTGGGAGGAGTTTTAGCTGCAAAGATTTCAGCTATCAAGGAGGACAGTGTAACATATAAGTGTGGTGTAATGTTTTCAAGTGTTTTAATAAGTGAAGAAAATGCCTCTCTCTGTAATTTGGGGTATTGGCTACTTTAGAAGTACTATTTAGTTAATGGGGAATTTCTTTTAGTTTAATTGTTATAATTAGTCTTAAACCATGAAATCTTGTCATGTAATTCTTTAAATTGGTCTGGTGGTTCATATCTTGTGTTTTAACATTAACAGTCTCACTGAGGTCGTAACACTTCCTCGCTCCACTGCTAGGACTTGGATTCAGAGTCACACAATCCTTTCACGTCTGAAAAGAAAACAAAGATGCATTTATATAGTGCCTTTCAGGACGTCAGGATGCCCCAAAGTGCCTAACAGCCAATTAAGTACCTTTTGAAGTGTAGTCACCATTGTAATTTAGCAAACATGGCAGTCAATTTGTATATAGCAAGCTCCCACATACAGCAATGTAATAATGAGCAGATAATCTGTTGGTTGGTTAAGGCATACATATTGACCTGGACACCAGGGAGAACACTCCTGCTCTTCTTCAAAATAGTGCAATGGGATCTTTGGTATCCACCTGAGAAACTGAGGCCCAGCTTGCCTTATCATTTTATCCAAAAGATGGCACCTCCAACAGTGCAGCATTCTTGAGGGGGTGCAGGAATTTCTTAAGCACATGTCCCCACCATGTTGGAGTCATTGAAAGCAGCAGAACTATCAAAATGATGTCCCTTGCCACAAATCTTGCCTATTTGCCTTTCCTGCAGCCAATGTAATGTCTGCACAAGGCAGGCATGTTTGCTGTAGGAAGGTGTATGTGAAGCCCGATGCCCAATTATAATTGATCCAATAGCAGTCGAAAGCGCTGAGGAATGTGGCACATAAAGCTGCCAGATACTCTAAATAACCTTTTCAGTCCTTTGCCACATTAGAGAGGCAAGGTGCTGCTCTGAGATACCTGGCTCCCCATAGGGTAGGTGTTGAGGAGCTGCCATCATGCGAACCACTCTACTTTCTTAAAGGAGAATGCAGCTTGCAAGCAGAAAGAACGAACTGCACCTTAATCCACTCAGCCTGCTGCTGCAAGCCCATCAGGCAGATACCTCAGAACCTGCTGCTATCTAGGGCACACGAAAAAGAGGTAGGAGGTTAGAATTGAACGAGCACAAAATTGGAGTTGCCAAGGACTCTAGTCATAAAGGTAGGAAATCAGAACAGATTTATATTTGTTGAAATGTTTCCATCTCCGTGGATAATGATTTGGGACGAGGTGGGAGAATGCTTGGAAGCAAGAGTCACAGAATGTTTTTACAAGTGCAGGCCTTGGTAAATGTGGAGGAGAACTGCATGTTAGCAAGAGCAAGAATTTAAATGATAAAACTGAATCTCAACCCCCCTGCTCCAGCTCGTTCTCAGCTCTTCCCACCGTCTATTTCCTGCATCTGATCTCCTCTCCCAGTTCAGCAAGATGGAAGAAGAAGTTTGGATCAGATGTTGTATCACGTTATGGTGCTGCTTGTCATCACATCCCCTAAAAATAAATCAATATTACCAAATGTAAACAAAAGGTTGCAGTCAATGGACCCGAGCCTTCCATTAACTTGCGATAAATACTTGAAACAATAATATATTGTGGCTTTAGTTAATCTTTTTATAATAAAAATTATTCTGCATTGTCGCCCAGTTCATGCTCCTGCCTCTTTCTCCTACATAATAAGTAATCATCTGTAATTAATTCATTGTTTTGACAGGAATACATGGATCCCATGAATGAATACAGTGCCCTGAATGAGGCTAAGCAGATGATAGCTGTCGCAGATGAGAATCAGGACCACTATCTTGAACTGGAAGAGATCCTGAAATACAGCGAGTACTTTACAGGAAGTAAACTAATGAATTATGTCCAGAGTGTACATGAGGAATTTTGAAGAGTGAGCGCCCATATCAGAATCACATACTTGGAATCTCTTAAGCTGTATGAACCAGAAATGTGCTTAACAAAAAAATGCTTTTCATATTACTACTGTTTGTATTCTGTGTGTACACAATTTCCCCAACTGTTTGAGACAGCGCCTTAACCTGAAAGCTGTAACACCACTTTATTGCTTTGTTTGAAATCTCATATCACAGAAAAGGCCTGCACAGCCCCTGCTTTAATGCTATAATTTCTGAAGGACCACAAAGTGAGATTGATGGGGCAGTGTACAGGGACTAGTGAGTGTCACTGCCGCTGTGGATCATTGGGACATGCTGGCCTATAAAGGAGTCTTGCTATGCTGTTCTAGGATGAGGAGAACTTTAGTTATGCTAAGTAGTAATGGTAGCTGTACCTTGTCTAGTTTCTGTTTATCTTTAAAGTAAAAATGTTACCACTGGCACATTGTCGCTTATATGGAATATGAAAAGCCACTAGACTGAGGTGAAGAGCTTCTAGCTCATCCTGCAATCGGAAATGGCACCACTGTCTGTAACCAGGACTTGATACCGAATGTCCTCTTAATGGGCAAAATTCTTTTATTTGCTTACCAGTTTTCTTTAAAAACAGTGGTGCTCCAGTTGGTTTCCACACAGTCCATCTGCCGAGTCATTTCGAAGGCAGCAAGAAACAAACGCAGTAACATCTTCTGAGATTGTAAGACTTCTTACCATGATGGCTAACTAAAGTGTTTTGAAATAGTCTGTAGCCATGCCAGATGAGGTTTTCTCTTGATCTCGATGCCATGTGTTTATAGTGATGGTCAATTATTTGGGCTCAAAGATCATTTCCCTGCTCACTCGGTTGGTTTGTTGTGCCTTTGAAAATGCAAAATAGTGTAAGTGCAAAAGAGCAAATTTCATTCAGTTGTGGACACAGGATTCCTTAATTCTGTTTCTAGAACTCTATGTGTGTGTGTGTGTGTGATATCACACCACAGGTTTATGTGAATAAACAAAATAACTGTCTCCCTATCACAGAATGTACACAGCTCAAATAATTTTGTTTTAAACTCATCTGTCCACTAAAGAAGCATTGTGGAACGCTGCCAGATTGTAATTAGGAAACAGTAGCTCCGAGAGGCTCTGAGCTGTACTCTAAGGAGATAGTTGGTAATTCTTAGTATTAATCAAGTGTTACTCTCTGATGCAAGATTAGTATTTGGCTATCAATACAGCAATTTGAATTGATATATATCTCAACTAAGAATTCTTTCAACCATTTTGTGATAAGATTTTCAAGATAATGCATGATGAGCAATTACTTCAGTAATCTCATTTTTTTTCTAGGTATTATCTTCGCAACAGCTGCTTACTGCATTTGTTTTCATAGTTTTACAGAAAGCTTGGAATAATTCAGGTCACAGAAGAGCAAGCCGTAGATTGACTTTCAGCATATTTCTCTTAAAATTAGAACGATGCCACAATATGTAGTTGTTATGCTACTGAAAGTTCAATAAACCACCATTGGTTAATAATATTGGAGTTGCCAAGGGAAAACCTGATGTTTTATTGTGTGAACATTTGCTTCAATAATTTGAACCAGCTTTATCTTGCTACTCTCTGGGTTTGATTTTGATTGCTTTTATAGTTAATATTTATTGTTCAGGTGAATCTGTTTATCACACATGCACTTATCAAATCTAATAAAATCATGGTTTAGAGAAATAACCATATTAGAAATGTTTTTATTGAACAAAATAATGAATAACTTTTTAAGAGAGTGTTTAGACGAGATCCACCGTGTTTTGAGGTGGTATGGTATGTAGGTAGCCCTATAATAACACGCTTTGGGATACCGTACCCTACATGCCTTGCTTTTACAGCCTCCTTTTGTAATGTTCTCTTCCCAGTCACACCATTACTGAACTATGATTTTTCAGTGGCCTGCCAAAAGCATTTTTGTACAGAGGACCTAAGGTTGTTATGGTTTTTTTCCCTTTTATTAGTTTGCGTAGTGAAGTACAATCAAAAATCATTAACCTGAGAGTCACAGGAATCCAGGATTGCATGAGCTCCGAACTGACCTGGCCACCAAAATCAAATATCAGCTTCGCATAACAAAACAGAAAGATCAGTTAACAGAGAGAGTGCAGCTAAACATCTGTCAAAGGAATTCATTCAGTTATGCAATTTGATAGATACATTTAACACTGATTTGACCTGAAGTATATTAGGTTGGAAAACGACATGTCAGAAAAGTACAGTGAATAGACTTAAGCATGGAGCCTTGGAAAAGGTCCTAGGTGTAATAATAGACTTGTCACTTTCAATCTCTCAACCTTGTGGTAAAGCAATGTAAAAACCTAGTAGAATTGTACAGCAGAATACAAATCTATAGTGATTATGAAAATGTCAGGACCAGAAAGGGACCGTTGCAATCCATCTGGCCAGTCCCATGCTTTGAAAAATACAAAACATTACTCCACCTATACTCCTAAGTCTGCTTCTCTTAACTATCCAGTTTTCTTTTGAACTTGCCCACACTCTACATCCTCATTACTTCCCAGTTAGTCTGTTCATACAATCAGCATCCCCCGGGGTAAAGCAGTTCCATCGAAACCATCTGTTCACCTTCATTTTTCTTTATTCCCCCTTGTATGTTAAGACTTTACAATGCAGTGCCTTGGAGCATTGTGTTCATTTCATGCTATCCATAAAAAGATATATTGGAAATATCCCCAAATAGAAACTGATCCCCAAGCGTAGAGGGATGAGAAAGAATTAAAGCTTTACAATCCAGTCAGAAGGAGGTTAAGGGGAGACCTCATTAAAAGTATGTAAAATATAAAATGATATAGGTCAATAGATGCGATAAGCCCAGAATATTGTTTCAAAATGAGCTGAAGAATAGAACCTGAGCTCTAATTTAAATTCATGGAAAGTAAATTTAAAACTAATACTGGGAAGACCTTCACTCAGAGAGGTAAATGTTCAGAATAAACTGCTCGGGAGGGTACAAATGTTACCAGGTACAGTGAAAATGTCACCAGGTGATCAGCTTTGAAGGTCCGAATATCTTTACTTTGTCCTTGAATTTCTTATGCTGTTGTACAGGTAATGAGTACTCTGTTGACAGATACTTTCTAAACATCTAATTGAAGTCTTTTTTTTTTATAAATGAAAGCATGAACTTTTAAAACATAATGAAACTACAATGTACTACCTATGAACTTTGGGCTCGTAGTGAATATTATGTACACATTGTGGTGATGCTATAATGTGCTGCTTCATATTTGTACGCCTACAACCTTTTAGCTGTAGCTTCTTGGAAACTGAAGTAAATGCAGGCTGTTTTTTCGCAATTTTATACTCTAGCAGCTTTAGTTTATAAGGACGCAGGTGATTTATTTGGGGAAAATTGTTTCTATATCTGATGCCTAAATTATTCCAGTGGGTTTCCTCGTTTGATTAGTTTTGTTGCCAGAAAGCTACAGAAGACTTCTTTTAAAACCAAAGATTGATTGATTGACTTGTTTTCTCTCTCTCTGGGTTTCATTCATTATTTTGATGTATTAATGCATATTTACAAACTTAACCTTGAATTCAAGTAAAAATAGCCTTAGCACCAATACTAAAGGACAATTTTTAAAATTGCAAATGAGAATTTTGCACTAAACATATAAATGATTGTAATACAGCCACTGTTTTGAAAATTCAGCTCCTGTTCATTTACAACGACAGTTTCCTTTTTAACATTATGCTTTTTCTTTTGTTGTTAAATTGTTTTGTGGGAGCTTTTGTGAGTATTACTAACTAATTTCAGTTTTGTTTTAAAGTAAGAGAGATGAATGGTTTGCTTTCATTCTGATTTGGTAAACAAGATTTATCTGAGCACTCTACAGATGGTGTGGAATTCATATTTTGTTAAACTCAGCTTTTTCAGTCACAATACTAGCATCAACAAACTTAACAGCTCAAATTTGGTGCCGTGCATCTTTGTAAGTATACACGAGTACGAATGTTATGAATGAATGAATGTCTGTGGCAAAATGTTCAGCAAATATATTTTGTACAACTTTCTTAACTTTTGCTTTATTAAACTCTGCTGTTTAACAAATGGACAATCTGTAACTTTTATACTGGAGAATTTTCTACATGTTAAACACTAAGGGATTGAATAAGGGGAATCTCCCAATCCTCTGTGGTAACTTTGGAAAAAGCTTCACAGCGACCTTGTTTCTGAGGAGAATGGGAACAAGAGTAAGGACTGGATTGGCTGAAGCTGCCTGTGATTGCCAGCTCAGTGGACAGAGACTTCATTGTGCAGGATATTCTTTGTAATGCTCAGGATGTCTGCGCTCAGAGACCAAGAGCAGTCAGCGTGTATATAAACCTTAGAGTCAAAGACTTTTGCAGCACAGAAACAGGCCCTTCAAGCCATTGTGTCTGTGCCGCCCATCAAGCATGTATCTTTTCTAATCCCATTTTCCAGCACTTGGCCTGTAGTCTTGTATGCTATGGCGCTTCAAGTGCTCAGCTAAATACTTCTTAAATGTTGTGAGGGTTCCTGCCTCTACCACCCCTTCAGGCAGTGTGTTCCAGATTCCAACCACCCTCAGTGAAAAACTTTTTCCTCAAATCCCCTCTAAACCTCCTACCCCTTACCTTAAATCTATGCCCCTAATTATTGACCCCTTTGCTAAGGGAACAAGTTTCTTCCTATCTATGCCCCTCATAATTTTGTATACCTCAGTCAGGTCCCCCTGAGCCTTCTCTGCTCTAAGGAAAACAACCCTAGCCTTTCCAGTCTCTCTTCATAGCTGAAATGCTCCAGCCCAGGCAACATCCTGGTGAATCTCCTCTGCACCCTCTCCAATGCAATCTCATCCTTCCTATAGCGTGGTGCCCAGAACTGTACGCAGTACTCCAGCTGTGGCCTAACTAGCGTTTTATACAGCTCCATCATAGCCTCCCTGCTCTTACATTCTATGCCTCGGCTAATAAAGGCAAGTATTCCATATACCTTCCTAACCACCTTATCTACCTGTGTTGCTGCCTTCAGTGATCTATGGACAAGTACACTAAGGTCCCTCTACTTCCTAGGATCCTACCATCCATTGTATTCATTGCCTTGTTCATCCTCCCAAATTGCATCTCCTCACATTTGTCAGGATTAAATTCCATTTGTCATTGCTCTGCCCATCTTACCAGCCCATCGATATCGTCCTGTATTCTAAGGCTTTCCTCCTCACTATGTACGACACCACCAATTTTCCCAAAGTTCTCATCATTTGAATTTCTATGTGGATGCATATCCAGTCAACCATACAAGTGCTGGGTCTACTGCAGAAACATGTTAGCAACACTTTCTTGCCAGATAGGGTTTTATGTGCTGTCTCCAAGAGCAGCAAGACCCTTTGAGCCGCTGGACGATCCTCACACTTGTCCCGCTGATGGGGGAGCTCCTCAACCACAATTAGCCCTCTAATTAATTAAGTGCCTGTTATGGGGCCCATGAATTTTGCAGGGCGACCAATCCTTGTGCATGTTATCTCACCTACCCGCTTAAACTAATTTGACTTGCACCTGTTTTTCGATCATAAACCTGGTGAAACGCATATCAATTTATCTAGGGGATAGTGTTATGTATCAACCAGTCAATTATGGCGCTGGTGCCAGATAAAACAAAGTCAAGCTACTGCCTACTATCCTTAGAGGAAGAGGTGTGATGGTACGCTGACTCCTGTGCTTGTATATTGAAATACTCGCAGCCATATTCACTGTAGATCTTGGGGCATATGAGTGTAGGCAGAGTTCTCATCATTTGAATTTCCACGTGGATGAGTATCCAGTCAACCAAACAAGTGGTGGGGCGACTGCGTAAGCGTGTTAAAACCCTATCTGTCTGATAAGGAAGTGGTGCTATGTGCTGTCACCACCCTGTTGGAAGGCAAGATTACAGATCGCATATCCAAGTGTAAAATGATTGAGTGGCCACATCTGCCAAAGAAATCAGCTCACCAGTTATCTTCTGCACAGAAATAACAAGGTAGGTCATGTTGCTAGGTTTTTGCTTACGATTTCTGCTGAGATAAACACAAGTATTTCAATCCAAAGCACTAACATAGATAACCCGTACAAATACCTCGTGTACAACACTGATATCCCAGATCCGACAAATGCCCCATGCCACATGGTGTGAAGGAAAACATAGTAAGGGAAACGCAAGAGATGCTGAACCTGGGAACGATATGACTATCCTCTGCCATGCCATTGGTCTTCACAAGCAGTTTTGGTAGCTAAGGAGGGACAAAATTGTAGAGGTTTGAGCAGATGATTGTAAAATCAGTGACTTGACAAAGGCACAGAGGACATTCTTAACAAACTACAGGGTGCTAAGTAACAGTCTACTCTTGGCCTAATGAAAGATTAATGGTAGGTAAACTTAGTGAAGAGTTCCATTGAGCTCTGCATTTTATGCTATCTGGATGATACAAGTTATGCCTTTCGGTGTGAAGAAAGCATTTGCCATATTGTGTGATGGGTGGATTTTGTTTTGATGGGGTTGGGGTTTATGTCTTAACTAATTGATAGCATCATCATATTTGTTAGAGGGTGGTATATCTGGCCCCTGCCAATGATGTAACAACCAGGTTAAACAAAGCCATGTTGATGATTGAGGACAAAACCATAATATTAACATAGTAGTATTTGTGTAGGTGAAGGAAAACAGAGACCTGGCCAGGCAGAGTTGAATTTCCATCATAGACTGTGTCCACCCTCATGACCAAGAAACAAATTCAAACATTCCTCCGGTTGACCAGCTGTTCTAGCAGGTTCGTGCCCAAATACAGAAACATTGTTGCCCCATTAATAGGACCTAAGCTAGAAGGTGAGATCCAATTGATCAAAGCATAAAGTAATTTTGGAAGAACTTGACAAATGCCCTGTGTACAAATTCTGTACCTAACCCACTTTGATTATTCTCAAGTTTTCACAGTCCATGTTCGTGCATCAGACAGAGATACCAGTGCTGCACTCCGAATTGTGACCGTGGGTAGGGACTATACATATCAACTTAGAAAACAAGGCAAAGTGCAGCCAGCCACTTAAAAAAGCTCACACCTCTCAAACAGCCTGAATCTAGGCCTTATGGCAGGTGAGTACACAAACGCAGTTTGCAGCAGTCATGGATTTAGACATTCCTGAAGATTCAGGACTAAGAATGTGAAGACAAGATTGATTTATTAACGGAAGCATGCTGAGAATCTTCATGGTGTCCGGTATGCTGCACAGTTTTATCCTGCAAAAGGGGCATTCCATGGAGGCAGCTGCAGAAGAGTGGAGTAACCAGAGGATGACGATGAAGTGCCCAATATCCAACAAGGGCCAGTGACCCTACCTTCTGGTAGAGCTCCACCTGAACAAGTTAACCTGGAGTGTTTTGCAGAATCCACCCCTTCCTACCTGCACTTCAGCACATCTTGCAGTGAAATGCCGTCCTGCCAAACAGCAGCATAGGAATTTTCACTGTCTCTTCAATCACCGTTTGCATATCCCAACTGTCAAAATACAACACAACATGAAATCTGTATAAAAACTGCAATATGTAAATGCCAATATCACATACAGCAACTAATGATTATTCAGTACAATCCCCTAGTGCCTGTATAAGTTATATGGTGCTTCCCCAGGGGTTACAGCTTGGGAGTCGGAAGGTTCCAGTGCCTCCAATGGGCACTTGTGTTGGCCATGGTTGGTGCAGGTGAGGAACTCAGACCTGAGGAGTCACTGCTATAGAATGTCGCACCTCACTACTGCTGGGACAGTCTGGCTCAGTTGGTATTGCAGCAGCAGGACTGGCACTCGAGAAAGGGATGGCAGGGCAGCAAGTGTGTTGTTCTGAACCAGGGCAGCATATGCCTCTCCCATGGTGCCACTGCCACCCACATGGGACTGCACTACAGCACTCCCACTATTCTGTAGGACAATGGATTGTAGGCAACAGATTGTAGGTGTGCTAGGAAGTTTTGAAAACCCCGAACCACCCTTTTGTTCAAGCTCAATAAGTTGGAGGAAATGACAGAGTTCAGAGCATGCATGGCATCTGTATGTGCATATTGAGAGATGTTACTACTGATGCTGTACACTCTTGGATAGGATGGGGGTAACCACCTGATCCACAGTGGGCTGCACTGCCTCAATGCCATATGTGAATGCTACACACAATTTGAAAATGGACTCCTCTGCATTGTGAAATGTCGTCCATAGACTGCTGACAAGCACTCCAGTGCACCTGACAACTCCTGGTAAGCAGCGACAATTCATCTTCTCTAGACTGGGTCCTGGAAGTCCTCTACAGTAGGTCTAGAATGCAAGCTTGCCTTCTGGCGAGCTGTAGCTTCAGCAGTCCTCTCCTACTGCCCTTGATCTTACACCCTTGCCCTTGGTGCACCACCCCCAGCAGACTCCTCTATGTCCCTAGCTACAGGTTGTTGGATGTCAATTTCTGAGCAGTGCTTGCAAGGTTGCGATTTAGTGATGCTGCATCTTCTAGCAGACTGTCCTCCTATTCCTCTGCTGCCAATGGAACCCAGGACTTGCAATGAACTTGGAAGGAAACAACGATTAGTAGCCTGAAATAAGAGAGTGGCTGCTCAATGCAGCTTCAGGCTGTCATGCAGATTGTGTGCAGGACAGAGTTCAGTGATGAGAAAAGGAAGAGTTCGAGAGCAAAGACTCTTCCAGAATAAGAGAACACAACTTTAAAATTAGTGCCAGGCCCTTCAGAGGGGATATCAGGAAGCACTTCTGCAAACAGAGCAGTGGAAATTCGGAACTCCCTCCCCCAAAAAGCTGTTGAGGCTGGGGGTCAAAGTAACATCTAAATATTGAGATTGATAGATTTTTAATAGGCAAGGGGACTAAAGGTTTTCGAACAAATCAGCAATTATCTAATTGATTGGTGAATTAGGCTTGAGGGGCTGAATGTTTCGTTATGTGATGGCTCTAGCTTACCCTCTGCCCCGCTTTCTATGGCAACCTCTTAAGTTGCTGTCGGGCATTGGATAATGATCTACCTCCAATGTGCTCCTCTCCTTGGTGTCATGTGCCAGCTTCTCCTGTAAGAGTGCCTTAGTGACTGGCTTGCTGGAAAGTTGTGTGTGAGGGTAGAATAATTTGGATGGTGCAATTGGGAAGCATTAGAGGCGTGCGAGAGAAGATGCCAACTGTGAGGGCATTGGGAGCAGAGTGTGGAGGTGGCAGCAGTAGGAAGGGCACAGAATTGTATTGATATGCTTGGATGAGTGGAATGTAAAGCAGCAGTGGTGATAGTTTTCACTGCTGCTGTTACAGTTAAGTGATGTAAAATAAAACTGTGAATGGGTGTCTTACCTTAGAAGCCCAGGTCAAGTCATTAAACTTCTTATGCCACTGATGCCAGGTTTAGGGCACCATGCTTCATGCCTTCAGTTGTTCTACCACCTTGGACCAATGCTCCCTGGCCATCTGGTTATCCTAACTGTAGGGAAGAGGATGCCCTTGCTCCTTGTGACTGCCATTAATATTTCTGAAGCACTGTCTGAGAACCGGAGGGTGGGAGACACCAACAATGGTTAATTTTCACCCATTTTGAAAATAGCATCTTCAGTTGAGTTTCAGAATGCACACTGCACCTCCCCTTTAGGAGGAGCAGGCTGGTTCTAAATGATGTCACTCCTGCCCAAGTTCTCCCCCTAGAAATGAGGCACAAACTTGGAATTAGCTTGTACCTCCCACAAATGTCTTCTAGTGAAAGACATACAACCCACTTCACAGTTTATGGGTGAAAGTCGAAAATCACCCACCCCAGACCCTTCTCTTCAAGGCTGAAAAGCTCTAGTTTCTTAAATCATTCCTTATAATCTCTGACCTCCAGCACATTGAATGTCTCCTGTTTATCTCAATGACCAGAACACAGTTATCAAGGTGTTGTCTGACCAGAGCACTGTGTGGTTTGACCACCATTCTCTCCGGCTTAAATCCGACTGTTTTACCAGTAATGTTTAACATTCTGTTGGTTTTGTTGATTGCTGCTCTGTATTTGTTGGACATGTTTAGTGCCTACTGAGCCACCTACCTCTCTTTCAGCTTCATTCACAGGTAGTTCAACACCATTCAGAATTTGGGTTGCCATTTCCACACTCTAAGCAGTCCTCTAGCCTGCATTAAATTTTATCTGCTGTTGTTCTGCTCTCATACACCTTTTGTCCAACTCATTCTGTCATTTCTGAGCAGTCACTTCTGAGTCTATTAGCCCTCCTAGTTTTGTATCATCTAAATGCAGGTCATTTATACTCATTAGAATGGAGGTTCTCGAAACTTTTTGATTGAAAGACCCTTAGAGAGCAGGTGCTGTAGGAGCACAGCACACAGAGAAAGCACAAGGTGAGTAGGGGAAGAGCAGAAGCAATGAGTAAGTACACCATAGTGAGAGCAGAAGCATATGGAGAGCAGAGCACAGAGAAAGCAGGAACACAAAGAAAGTAGGAGTACGGTGAGGCCATGAGCCCATTGAGGAGGGGGGGGGGGAAGCCTGGTGAGACCTGGAGCCCGCAGAGACCTGGAGCCCGCAGAGACCTGGAGTCCACAGAGACCAGGAGATCAGTGTGACCAGAAGCCCAGTGAGACCAGGAGCTTGGAAAGACCCGGAGCCCAGAGAGACCAGAAGCCTGGTGAAGGCAGAAGCACGCAGAGACCTGGAGCTTGGTGATGTCAGGAGCCCGGTGAGGGCAGGAGTCTGATGAGACCAGGAGCCCGGTGAGACCAGGAGCCCGGTGAGGGCAGAAGCCCGCAGGGACCTGGAGCATGCAGAGACCTGGAACACAGAGCATGCACTAGAGGAAGAGGGGGAGTAGGAACAAGCCTCCAGTCACTGCTCACTTGCTTACTCTTGACCATGGGGCCCTGGGCGGTCACCTACATCACTCGCCCATGCACTGAACGCGTCGTGGACCCCCCGGAATATCTCTGTGGACCATTTTTTTCTGGCAGAAGACTAAAGCCAACCCCAGGTGGAATTTCAGTTGGCCATGAAGCCCTGGAGTTTGGTCAGATAGAATCTTCCTTTTCTGAATCCACCCTAACTACTATCACTAAATTATTATTGCACAAATAATGTTCAAGTTTACTACTGGTAGTAATAAACTAATTTTCACAAATAGATTCTAACCTAGCAACAAATAGGTTTCCATACTTGTTCACAGAATCATACAGTACAGAAGGAGGCCATTCGGCCCATTGTGCCTGTTCTGGCTCTTTCAAAGAGCTAACTAATCAGTCCCACTCCCCTGGTCTTACCCCATCGCCCTGCTGATGTTTCCGTTACAAGTATTTATCCAGTTCCTATGTGAAGATTTATTGAATCTGCATCCACCGCCCATTTAGATAATGCATTTCAGATCGCAACAACTCGCTGGGTTTAAAAAAAAATCTCCTCTGCTTCCTGCTTTTTTCCCTAATTATCTTAACTCAGTGTCCTCTGGTTACCGACCCTCCTGCCAGTGCAAACAGTTTGTCCCCCATTCCATCCAAAAAAAACCTTCAAATCTTCATTTAACCTTCTCTGCTCTGAATCGCAGCTTCTCAGCAGTTAAAGGAAATAGTTTCGTGGGAAAAGGGAATTTCCCTGCACTCTGTATAAAAAGCAGGTTCAAGGGCTTGTTCGGGCCTGAGTGACAATCATCTTCCTGTGGGTTTTTTTCTGGCACCATAAAGTAGAATGTCTCCTTTGGATTGCTACTATCTGTCGCTGTTAACAATATTCTTGAACGTCTGTCCTGGTGCTACTACAGCCTGTAAAGACAGTGAATATAGCTGGCGGATCACCGGTGTGACGGGCTGTTGTCCCATGTGTCCTGGGGGTAAGTACCTTACACAGTGGGGACAATCTTGAAATCTGCTTCTCTCTCACTCTCAGGCTTGGTCCTGGGGTCAGAAGCTCTTGCCAAGCCAATTGTCCAGCGTCTCCCCCGGGACGGGCACAAAGGATGAGCAAACCGGATGAATTGGTGCTTTCAACAAAGCTGCTTCCGTGGCTTTATCGGTTACCTCGAGTGCAGCCTTATTTTCCTGTATTTAGCCTTTGCAATTTCAGCCCAATAGTAATGAGAACTCATCCGGAGTGTTTAAAGTGAGGGATTGATGGATAGTGGGAGGTCACCGGGCTAGCAATTCAGGAATACATTTCTGCATCAGAAAATAACTCGAGAGCAACTTGCTGTTCGGGGACATTTGGGAACGGATGTGTGTGCCCTGGCGTCTGTTAGAACAGTTAAAGCGATGCATCCATCTTTATAACGAGCAGTTTAAAATAGATGGTAACAGTTCCGTTCATTGTGTTTCATTGGTTTGAGGTACAACTGTTTGAAATAGAAACTATAAATTCCGTAATTGTCAGATTCTATTAAACTGCCTTAAAGCGGGAATGCATGCTGAGTGAAGTTGCAGTTTCTTTGTCCAAAAGTGCCGCTGGTTGGTGGAGGATTGTATGTGTTCCGGTTGTATTAGTTTTCTCTATCACGAGTCCCAGAATGTTAGCAAGGAAGGTTCTGGAAGCTGACGGGAATAACTGAATCCACGAGGCACTTCCAAGTGGGAGATCATCAAGATGTTCCCCAAGACCTTTTTAATCTTTTTGGGAATCCCAGTATAATTTCTGTAATGTTTGGAGAGGGAAGGGATATGGTCAGAAAGTAGGGCTGATCCATCAAACGATGGGGTTGCTGAATAGTGGTCAATATGGGGAAGGTAGTCCCAGACCAACCTTCTACTTCTCTGAGGAGATGACAACCCAAGTGGGAAGTCATATAAGGTACCGTTCCTAAAATTCCAATAGGCATTTGATTAAGTTCTACATGAAGGTCTATTTGTTAAGCTCAATGGTGGAGCTTAACAAAGACTGTCGATCTTGGGAATGCATTTTTTTTTTAAACTAGCTGAATAGGTACTTGCTAGAGGAGTTATGCTGGGGTGTGGGGAATGGGTTATCTCAAGTGCTGAGTAGTGGGGCCGCTAATTGACATCAGTAACTTGGATTAAGAAACTCAATGAAAATTAGTCACATTTGCAAATCTACCAAACTAGTGGGGGCTATGGACTAGGAGGAGGTAGCTCAGAAAGGACAGTCTGTTGGACAAAATATATCATAAGTAGGCAGAACCTTGACAGATGAAATTTAATATAGACAATTGTGGCATGCTGCAGATAAGAAGAAAAATAAGTGACATATGTTCTCTGAGTGGACTGCAGCAGTTGAAGAAGGCAGCTCACCACCACCTTCACAAGGGTAATTCGGGATGGGCAATAAATGCTGGCCAAGCCAGTGACACCCACATCCCATGAACAAATACAAAAAGAAAGCTAAGAATGGCATTGAGAGAGACTTAGGAGCCTTGACTGTCTCACCATCAACATTTCCAAACAATGTAGAGCAAAAATCAAGACTAATAGGATGTTACACTATGTGGTCCAAAGAATTAAAAGTCAGAGGAAGGTGCGATCAAACAGTATCATGCTCTGGGTACATTAGACCTCAATTAATGCAGTTCTGGCTACTGAGACACAGGGGAGACATTCCAGCACTGGAGGCAGTGAAGAGAAGAGCCGCAAGGCGGCTGTCATATCTTAAAGGCCTGAGTCATGAAGAAGCTTAGGCTTTTCAGCTGTGAAATAAAATATCTGCATGGTAATCTGATGGAGATGTATAAGATTGTGAATGATAATGAAAATGCAAATGTCTGATAATTACTTGTAACTAAACTGCAAGAGAAGAACTGGGTCCACAGGTTCAAACCAGTAAAGAACAAATGTAGGACTGATATCAGGATGTTCTTCACACAAAGCATGATCAATGTATGGCATGGACTTTTGGATAGTATAGTGGAGGCAAAGATCTTGGAATCATTTAAGAAACAGTATGCTGCAATTGTTGGGGACTGCAGGGTCTTTCTGAATGAATGAACGAATGATCTTCCACATACTTGATTACCTCGTGAACTCACTTGGCTTTTTTTCTAAAGAATCTTATATCAACTAAGGTGTTACAGCAGTAGATAATGCTGAAAGAAGCAATAGTGGAGTGAAAGTACAGATATTCATGTATTCAATTCATTTGCTTTCAATAGATCTTGTATTTAAATTCTTATGTTTGTCTGAAATTCTGTTGACCTTTCGATTGTAAGTTCCAATTAATAATAGAAACTGCCCATGTAAACTTGTCACGCTGTAATTTCACCTTCCCACTTGTGGTGGAGATGTGGCATTTTATTTTTGTTGCCTTCCAGTTCATCAGCCTTTGCTGCAGAGAAACTCCTGTGCTCCAACTTGCCATGTATTTTACTCTATAATTATAAAATAAAAGTATATAAACTATGGATAGAGGGCATAGTTTTAAAATGATTACAGAGTTGCTTCTATCGAATTAATCCCCACAATTCAACCCAATTTCACCTGAAGACTACACTTGATCAAGTCCCTGTGAGTAACTCATCAGGAGATTGACCAATTTATACTTACAAATCTAATATTCTTTTAGGTCTAACATTTTAAAAACAGCTGAAATATCTAATGAGTATAGCTTGGAGAGTCGACTGCAGCAGGTGAAATGGAAGCAAAATCCATACTAGAAGGTTACCAAGGTTTTTTTATTCATTCATGGGATGTGGGCGTCGCTGGCCAGGCCAGCATTTATTGCCCATCCCTAATTGCCCTTGAGAAGGTGGTGGTGAGCTGCCTTCTGGAACTGCTGCAGTCCATGTGAGGTGGGTACACCCACAGTGCTGTTAGGGAGGGAGTTCCAGGATTTTGACCCAGTGACAGTGAAGGAACGGCGATATAGTTCCAAGTCAGGATGGTGTGTGACTTGGAGGGGAACTTGCAGGTGGTGGTGTTCCCATGCATTTGCTGCCCTTGTCCTTCTAGTTGGTAGAGGTCGTGGGTTTGGAAGGTGCTGTCTAAGGAGCATTGGTGCATTGCTGCAGTGTATCTTGTAGATGGTACACACTGCTGACACTGTGCGTCGGTGGTGGAGGGAGTGAATGTTTGTGGATGGGGTGCCAATCAAGCGGGCTGCTTTGTCCTGGATGGTGTTGAGCTTCTTGAGTGTCGTTGGAGCTGCACCCATCCAGGCGAGTGGAGACTATTCCATCACACTCCTGGCTTGTGCCGTGTAGATGGTGGACAGGCTTTGGGGAATCAGGAGGTGAGTTACTCGCCGCAGGATTCCTAGCCTCTGACCTGCTCTTTTAGCCATGGTATTTATATGGCTACTCCAGTTCAGTTTCTGATCAATGGTAGCCCCAGGATGTTGATAGTGGGGGATTCAGCAATGGTAATGCCATGAATGTCAAGGGGAGATGGTTAGATTCTCTCTTGTTGGAGATGGTCATTGCCTGGCACTTGTGTGGAGCAAATGTTACTTGCCACTTATCAGCCCAAGCCCTGGATATTGTCCTTGCTACTTTTCTACACGGACTGCTTCAGTATCTGAGGGGTCGCGAATGGTGCTGAACTTTGTGTAATCATCAGCAAACATCACCACTTCTGACCTTATGATTGAAGGAAGGTCATTGATGAAGCAGCTGATGGTTGGGCCTAGGACACTATCCTGAGGAACTCCTGCAGTGATGTCCTGGAGCTCAGATGATTGACCTGCAACAACCACAGCCATCTTCCTTTGCGCTAGGTATGACTCCAACCAGCAGAGAGTTTTGCCCCTGATTCTCATTCACTCCAGTTTTACCAGAGCTCCTTGATGCCATACTCAGTCAAATGCTGCCTTGATGTCAAGGGCAGTCACTTTCACATCACCTCTTGAGTTCAGCTCTTTTGTCCATGTTTGAACCAAGACTGTAATGAGGTCTGGAGCTGAATGGCCCTGGTGGAACCCAAACTGAGGTTGCCAGATTGCTTAAGTTTTCCATGTGAAGTGTTGGTAAGTGTAATCCGCATGCTTTCTTTTTATTATCTTCTATTTGCTCAGAACATGGACAAATGACAGACTACAACAGGAAAGTAGATGAACAGTCTGAGATGATTATTACTGACATTGGTCAGTATTATCAATGGTGCCCCACCTCCTCCAGTCCTGATACAAGCATGATAAGCATTGGTAGCTGACATCTTTTGCTGTCAGCCTTCCTGAACATTCTTAAGTGCAAACAATCAAGGTGGCTGTGGTGGGGAAGAGACTGTTGTCCACTTCCTTGTGGAATGTGTCTTTGCAAAGCAAGTATGGGAAGTGATGCAGTGGTTTTTGTCGAGGTTCATCCCGAGCAGCTCTGTAACACAGGACTCTGTGCTCCACGAGCTGTTCCCAGGGACGCACACCGGGATAAACATCAACTGTTGCTGGAGGACCCTCAACTCAGTGAACGATGCTTATTGGTCTGCTTGAAACCTGCTAGTGTTCCAGTGCAAAGAGATGTCGATGACCGAGTGTTGCAGACTGGCACATTTCAAGGTCCAGGACTACCTATTGTGGGATGCACTAAAGCCTGGGGCAGCCGCCGCAAAGGCTCAATGGGGTAAAGCCACTGTGTAAAGTCCTCCTGCCACAGTGAACCAAGGGGCTGGAATCAGTGTAATACCCTTCGGGCTGTATGCACCAAAAACGTTTTTGCTGTGTAATGCAAATGTACATTGCATATAAAATGGAATGGCAAGAGTTGTGAGGCAACTCATGTTCTGCATTGAAGGCATCTAATTTCCATTGCATTTTCCAAAATGTGAAATTTGAACTGTTTTGTAGTGTACTTTTTGCAAATTTTTATTAATAAAGTATATTTTTGGAAAAAAAAAACAAAAAAACCCCACCCACTTGTATACCTCAATCTCCACCCACCCCTGCCGTTTCTTGCATGGCCACTGTTCTGTTACACCTTCTTAGCTTCATCATTGGAGAGAACGAGTGGGGAAACTATCCCAAGTGATCCCGGAATTCTGAGCACCGGTGAAAGGAATTCCCACTTTCACAAGCACTGGGAATTCTGCAGCGGTTTTTGGCAGCATTTCGTACTGGCGCCTGTGAAGGTTAAGGGAATCGTAGGGGATCAGGAAGCTGGGTCAGAGAGGGAAAGGAGTGGTTTCAGAGAAACAAGTCCAGAATTGGACAGACTTCAAATGAATGAGGAAGAAAGGTTTAAAGCAGAAGACTTGAAGTGGGGAGGGGGTTTCAGTGGCACAGAAGGGACAGGAAGACGAGCTCTGAGCAGGAAATGTTCGAAGGATGTCTTGTTCCAATGAATCTACTTCATTTTCAAAACAGTGACAAATTGTGAATTAGGGGGCTGAGACTAACTGGAAGGAAAAGGAAAGGCGCCCGGCAAAAATTGCTTATTTTCTGCAATTTCGTGATGGGATTTTCTACTCATCTCCATCAATGCGTGTGAGTGGGATGGAGAGGAAATGTGTGTGTTTGAAAGAGAGTGAGGAAAGAGCGAGTGTACAGAATTATTAAAAGAAATACTCCGTGCAGGGATGGATGGAGTCACTTTTTCTAGTGATGTGCCTGTAATGACTTGGAGTCATCTTTTCCCGGGTTATGTAGGTAATGACTTAAAATTAGTTACTTATCTGCTAAAATAGTCTGTTGAAACCCAGGCTGTTGAACTGATACGCAGTTGCCATGACGAGATTGTGATCTGATATTTTAACTCGATGTCTCATGTAGTTGATGATACAGGAATTTGTGCGAAGGCCTAACTGTCGGGACTTATTTAAAGACCTTTAGAAAGACTTTGATGACGATGTCATGTCATTCAAGACTAGTAAATGCGTCCACACGGTGCGTCTCACCACCCCCAAAATTTACCATTGTGTATTTCAAAGCAATTCATAAATAAGCTCACAAACAGTTAAATTAACCCAGAGAAGAAATATTGATCGTACATGTCAATCATTATTTTTTAGCAGCTGTTTCAGTAAACCCCTTCTAAGTTGTATGGCGGGGGGTACAAGTTACCCTTATTTAGAGGGTGCACGATGATGAGACCTGTACACCAAACTTTAGACTATAAGTTAGAAATAATAAACGGAACTACTGTCCCATAATTGTGAAATGATGGTGTGAGGTCGGGAATATTTGTATGATCAACTATCTAACCTTTAAAATAATCTGCAGTGTGCCTGGTAAAGAGAATGTATCAATATAGTCACCAAAGTGGCGTGGTGCATTAGAGACTTAGTTAGTGGATGGCAGAACTCAAGTATCCAAATGGGATTCCTCACATACCGTGCGCTGGGTCTCAGCCATATCATTGTTTAGTGGATTTCAGGCAACTCCTCACAGAAAGGAGAGCAATTTAGAAGATTCACACCAAGGACTTGATCTTTAGGCTAGTATTGGAGATGGGCAGGAGCTAACAATAATGCCACCAGCATTCATGCCAGTTTCCCAATTAAAGGCGGCCAACTGGGGCTTTTCCAGCTGCCTTCACAGCCTGCTGCTCCTTTCAAGCTGATTGGCCCTAAAGCTTCAAGAACCCATCCATCATCATTAATTGGTGCTGAGCCCTCCCTCTGCAACCCCCCCCCCCCCCCCCCCGGGGGAAAGTCACAATGAGTAACTGTTTCCCACACAGTGTGAACTTCTGACCCACATTTCAGCCTGATGCTGCGGTTCTGAAGCCCACAGGGAAAATTCTGCTCCGTGTCTCTCAAATATCTTCAAGTATCTGGGTCTGAGGAGTAGGTCACCCACTTGACAGCTGGGAGGTAGTGTGTGGTGCAACGAGGCAAAACAAAGGGTCTGTAAGGGAAATGGTTTTAAGAAAAAAAAGAGGGAATTTCATTCTCAAGAAAGAATAGGTCACAGAGATGTCCACTCAGAAGCCTACACTTTGCTTCCATTGATTCATATTTAGGAATTTAAAACATTATAGGTCATTGGGGTGCCTAGCTTAATTTGCAGGCTTTCAGTGTGGTACATTTATGGCCAGAACTTTTATTTTGCCTATGTGCAAATAGCACTACTAAAGAAATCCGCAGCTAGGGGTGCACTGGCCCAGGCAGCGTTAGTCCTATAGTCCTATCATCTGCTTAAGCAACAGCATTGCTTCACTGATACTGCAACCACATACAACTAATAGACATTACGTCTCTGCATTTATGTGCATCAAGGTTAAAGATGAATCTTCGCTTATAGAAGAAACTATTCAACAAGATCTGGTTAAAGTCATTAGAACTGACTGTCAGATTTGGGAATTGAGAGCAATAATGGCATCTGTATGACTTTAGTTCACAAACAGGTTCACCAATGCTCCATATGTTGCTTTAATATGTTTATTCCACATCAGCCAGGAGTACTTACATTTACTAATGGTGTAACACAGATATGTCAATGCAAGAAACATGTTGACACATCCACTGCATGTAAATGTATTCAATCTGATGTCTGTCTGATCTATTTATTTAAAAAAATTAAAATCTAAGTACAGGCTGTTACTAGAACTTGATTTGCACAGTCGAACTATCTGGACAATAAGCAATTGCTCGAGTGAATCTCAAGCAACATTGTTGTGCTTTCAGTCATTCAAAAGAGAAATATAACTTATGGTGGAAACAATCAGTTTTGTTTATTAAAAAGTAGCTGCACAAGACACAAATCAATCATTTATAGTTTGCTTCAAGGACCAAAAGCAGTTATAAACCAAATTTGGCACTGAAGTAGGTAAGCTACTTTATGTAGTAGCTACATAAAGAACCAAATGGTGTGTGGGCAGCAGTAGCAGAAAAGTTGGTGCATGGAATGACTGAAAAGATGTGCTGAAGAAAAAAAAAAGGTGCAGCTATTGTCTCTGCCTAGGAGTAGACAGCAAAGGAGTAATGTTAAGTAAAGTGGGCGATCCAGAGACTTTACAGAAAGAGTGCTATGGAAAATATATGAAAGATAACTGAGTCAGTTGCGAAGAAAGTGTATAAATTGCATCATAGTAAATTCCGCTTAAGTAAACATCTAAAAGTGAATGTTTCCATTATGTGACTACAAATTGAAGTCCATAGCATTTTCTGTGAGTAGTTTAATTCTCAATAATGAGTACATATGTCTTCAAATTCCTATTATGTGTTACTTGGTTCAATTTCAAGTAAATAATCACTGCCTCTATAATGCTGTCCACCAATGTTGATATTTTGACAAACTACAGCATGCCATTAACAGTTTGTGACAATTTATATTCAGAGATCTCCTCTTTGCAGTTAAAAGTTCTTTAAAGTAAAAAAAAAGTATGCAATAAATTGTGAAGCAATTCAGTGTGAATTCCTGAGAAGTAAATATAATATTTTGGAATCAAGATTTTTCAGTGAGCAGAAAGTGGCTGTCACGTGTACCTTTTTGCATATTTTTGATCCTAAGAAAGTACATATTGTTTACATCACAGATTGTGTTTTACTCCAGTTAGCCAGGCCATTAGGATAGAACTGGAGCCTAATCCTTACACACTTGCAAGCTTTTATTTACAGAGAAACACATTATAAACCTGCACCTCCTAACCCAACAACCACAGTTTCCATCTGCTCCTATATAGAGTAGCCTAAGTGAATCTCCAGTTAATACCCAGAACTTGAAACAATTAAATACTCAATTATTATACAATTAACAGAATGGAGGGTATTCTATCTGCTTTTTGCTATTGCAAGTGAATGATTTTGGTTGTATGAATATTTTGCCCTATAGTTCACTTCTATACTGCTGATTTAAGCAAACAAAATATTTTACTCATTATAGATGGCGTACACACCATTTTACCTACCTTGCTGGACAATGAGTGGGATAACAAGGGGCAGATGTGAAACCAGACATAGTTATGGGCAGTATGACATTTTGACCCACAGTAAAATTAATTGGCTCAGATGCACAATGCTGCAGATAAGAGAAGTACATTTTATCAACCAGTCATGAGTCAACAGCTCTTTATTTAAGTACAAAAGGTAGAGTCAATTAGTCACAAAAGCTCTTTTATGACAACATACTGATCTTTGTCTGAAAATTCCTGACATTGACAAAAGGCTGTTTGTTGTGCATGTGTTCTATGGTTGCTAAGGTGCTACTTGTTGAAAGACACTTTTTGAATCAATTGCTGATACCTCCATATCCCTGTTTGTGGTGGTTGTTCAGATACTGATGTTATTCTGCATCTTTGTCTGATGATTCCTCTTTGATGTGCTGCTGCTCCTTATTCACATGTAGAGTGATGCCTCTGTCTATAATCATATTGTGCAGCCTGAAACATATTGCGTCATTATTTTGTCTAGTTTTTGTGAAGCATGTTCTAAGCTGCCTGCACCCTCATGCTAAATGTTTGCTCAAGGATATCATGGTTCACAAATATCCCATGTTATATATTTCATCCTCAGCTGTAATGCAAATCTTGTGTAGTGGTGTCATGAGATACAACTGCACATTCCGTATTGTAAAATAATAAACCAGCCGTCTGTATTTTCTTCTCAAATAGCTGAGGGATTTTGGACTGCATCATCCGTGCACCATGGAGCATGTATTTACATGCAGGAGGCTTTGCTGCTGCTCCCATACTATTTGGATATTGATGGAGTAGTGGCTTGACCTACTCCAGTATATCAGATATGCCCAGAAATGACAATACAAGTCTTGTCAATGATAATCTGCATCTTTGGAAAGCCAGCTTTTAAAAAAATAATTAATGTTGCAAGTCATTGAACCATCATCAAATGGTGCAGAAGGAGGACATTCGATCAATTGTGGCTGTACTGTTTTGTGCCCATGATATTAATACTTTTACCTTGGTGATAATACAGTAGTGGTGATATACCATTCTCAGATGAAAGTGTATTTGAATAAATACACTTCTGGCCTTTATAAGGTTGAGATTTCCAATAGTCTTACTGCTGTTTTATTTACCTCTTCTGCTGTTTTGGTTCCATGACCAAGGAGGGAATGGACTTTAAACATGTTTAATACTGCAGGAGGCCATTTCCTCCCCAGTATTTAGAGTCAATTCAAAAAAACTAACAGAGAAAGAGTGACAAAAGTAAATCTAACCTCTCACTTTTGTTAATATAATTGTATAATCCTACAGCTTAAAAATGATTGTACTGTGATATAAGGAATTGCGTGTTCTATGGGTATTTGATAAGCAAAATATCAGAAATTAGGTAAGCCTATAACCTTTACCTTCAACCCTACACTGCATTCTTCCAGCAGAGGATTTTTTTTAATGCCTGTTGACAATTCTAGAATGCAAGTTCCATATTGTTCCTGACCCTGATTTTATTTTGATTACATGTAAGGGTATCACAGGATATGAAGTTGAGGTGGGTAGATTGGAGTTAGGGTACAGATCAGGCATGATCTAACTGAATGGTGGAGCAGGCTCAAGGGGCTGAAGAACCTCCTGTTGCGGTGGCCAGAATTTCTAAAGACTTCAAATGCTGGTTAATCAACTGTCAATTCAGAGTGCAGTTTTCCAACATGATAAGGTAAAATCTTTCATTCTGCAAATCTGACAGAGTGCATTACTGGCATTTTATTTTTTTAAATAGGATACTATTTGGTGAAACGGTGTGAAAATTTCCAAGAGTCTGCAAAATGTGAAGAATGCTCTGAGGGAACGTATTCCATAGCGTGGAACATATTCAGTTCCTGTGCTCCATGCAATATCTGTTCCACAGGTGAGTCCATTGACTACTATTGAGTTTCTAGAAGTTTTTATTGCTTTCATCATTCAATCAAAGAATGAAGATGCACACACATGCAGTACTTTTGTATCTATAATTCAGTTACTTGTACAACTTCCAGCATAGAAGGACACTATTCCTTTCATTATGCCTGTCTCTGGGCCTTTCCACTTTAATCCCTTGCTCCCTCTCTGCTTTTTATATTCTCCCTTTTCCAAACATTTAAAGCAATGACATTTTAAATGATGATTGTTCTTCATCTCAATAGAGAGGCAACAACTGGAAGAGAAATGGGGAAGAAAGGAGAGACAGGGCAAGAACATTGTAAAAAAAAAACCCAAAAAAGTACCTCCTACTGTCCCCGCTGATACCTATAGTTTGCTAGTGTGAAAATGATGTCTTTGAGTGAAGACTGTTTCACTTTGGGACTCCCTAACTAATTCCATGCTCCCACAGGTGAAATAAGCACCAGCCCTCACTTGATTTGTGCTGGGAGGAGCTGCAAGTTTGTAATTCATCTCTCAATTGAAGAAGGCTGTAGGTAGTCAATGAGAATGTGCTATAGTCTGTTTTGATTTTTTTAAAATTAGATTACGGCAGATGAACATACAAAATGGATTCTTTACCTGTTCCTTTTGTAAGAACAGCGCATTTTATGAAAGTGCTTTTTGTTTTCGATACAGAAAATGGTGCCACTTATAAAAAGAAATGTGAGCGCAATTCTAATGCTGAGTGCTCGTGCGGTAAAGGTGAACAATTGAAACCAGGTATGAAACTATTAACGTTTGATAAATTGCAACAAAAGAAAACAGCAAGAATCATCTGAATTACCAGGCCTGGTGTCTCTTATAGTACTAACTTAAATCAGGCAAAGAGGGAAGTTCTGTCAATACTTCTTGTATGTCAACCATCCTCTCCCAAGCAGCCATTGCCTTGGTGTTGCTAATGGTCTGATAGCTATTATATATTTCATGGATCTTTGGTAGATAATCTCTCCGGGCTCAGTGTCACTGGTCACTCCTGCAAGTAGGCCTTTTGACCCCTTTGGTCAGAAATGCACCTCCACTGCTCACACTCCATGGCTGCATATATCAGCAGTAGCTATATCTGTATTTTGCAGTACAGTATCCCACTGACAGAAAATTCAGCAATTTCTAGGCAGATTTTAAGCAGCTTAGGTAACATTTTGAGAATAGGGGCCTAAATTAAGATAAACTGCAATTGGAACCATTGCGAATCATCAGTTTTATTGAGCCCAGAAGATGACCCAACTCCATCTCCAGCACTTACAAGGTAACAATAAGAATCAAAGTACTCTTGTCCCATTGGGTACAATTTAGGTACAGTTGAGGTACTTAAATAATAAGTGTATTTATCTGAATTGTTAGACAATCCTGAATATAATGGAAAGATATCTATATGCAAGTTGCTTCTTAGTTGCCCCTTATTTACTGCATGAGAGTAGGCCTTTCAGTAAAACTGCCCCTGATGTGGCTATATGAAACTCTTGTTCCAATGACACGATGAATGGGCATGTTCCCATAGTCAACTGTTCCCATTCAGGATGTTTTTCGATGATCATCAATAATTGGTTTGTGATAAGCTGACAGGAGTACACTTACAATGAACCCTGACCAGCAAATGCCAGTTTGTGCTTATGTCTGGAATGGAAACATCGCAATTGCAATGGACTCCTACTGACTAACTAGCAGCAACCTGTAAACTGGAAATGGGTCTCCCCAACACTGATTGTTAAAAGGGCATAAAAAAACATTTGGGCCAAAGATTTTGCTTGAAGAGCAACAGGCTTATGTGCCAATTTTATTGTGACATTAAGCGAAGGGGGTTTATACTATCATATCACGTGCTTACAAATGAACAAGCAACAGTTTGCCACACAGATTCTTTCATTGGAATGGTTTCGTCTGAAACAGAATTGTTCACAAATATCAGCAGAAAACAGTGGAGGAAGACAAAATGCTAGGGAATATAATTCTTTGTAACTGCTTTTTGAAAGGAGTGAAAAAGTGGTGAAACCCGCTCTTTAAATTTTTACGTAAGTAAAATCCCTTCGCTGTAGGTGAAGCTGTCACACATGCAATTGTTCAAAATGTCTTTAATTGCATGTTTAAGCTCATCATGAGGTATGAATCAGTTAACTGGAAACTAGTCATCTGCTTGCAATTGTGATTAACTGTGTTGTCACTTTAATCTTATTTCTATTCATAGGAAACCCCCACAGCTGTGAGCCGTGTAAACCAGGATTTTATTCAGATGATGAAGACAATAAACCATGCAAACCTTGGATAAGGTACGTGAAACTTTTGTACAGCTTTGTAACTGATATGTGTCTGTTTGAAGGCAGCGCAGTCTCTATGTGGTGTGTTGGGATTCAGGGTCCCACCAGCTACTTTTCTCTGGCTCAACACAAAGATTAGCTCCCACAAACAAGCGTTCCCACTCCATGTGAACTGGAGTGAAAGCTAGTATGGAAAGTAATCCAGCATAGCCAGTCCTGAGGAAATATCCATTTACTGTCTCTGGGTTAATATGCAGGATTCCATTACAGACTGACAGCACCTACACGGATAGTTAGTATCAAACACTTCCAAACTACCAATTCACAGATAGTTCTTTACAATGACAGCAGTTTAATGGTTGTAGACAGTTCTAATGCAGTAGCTTTGAATCAGTTCATAAAAGGGTTAAACAGATAAGCTGCTTGATTGTCATTTGGAGTGGCTTTTTTTCTCAGACCTGTCAAGTACTAGTAAAAGGTTGTGCATAGTTTAGGGCGGGTTACAACATGGAGTGCATGCTAGCTTTGGAAAAAATACAATGAAGGGCAGGTAAATTGATACAATAGATCAGGCACCTGAGGTATGGAGAAAGGCTACAGAAACTGGTAATTTTACACTGGAAAGGTCAGGAAAAATCTTCAGATACTCAATCTAAGATAAATTGAACTATAATAATGTGCTGACAGTCACAAATTATACAAGGAGCACATGCTCAAGTTCAATAGAGGGGAGGTCTGTAATCAGTTTAGATTTAATTATTTCACACATTGGATGTGGAATATGTGAAACAAATGTCTGAGAGACTGTGGAGATGGATAGTGCCAATGTCTTCAAGAGGGGACTGAATAGCTATTTGGGGGAGTAAGTAATTTAAATGTATGAGCAGTAGATTAATACACTGAAGCTGTCTTTGGGATTTTTTGAGTTCGTTCGGTCTCTTCCAATTCTGTACACTTCTATGTTGCAACAGGTATTGTATAAAAATAAGCACCCAAACTCAATGCAAGCCAGTTCAGTCCAACTCTAACTATAGATACTATTTACTTTTCTTTGTCCCAACTCCCATCTTACCACATATCTCATTCAAGTGGCCTTTCTTCATATGTGAAGCTAGCCAGTGAATATCAGTGGGCTTTCAAACGTGGATGGAATATGATCGTGACTGTTTCTGTCCTCACCCAAAGTCCACATATGCATGCTTTCCAGAAGAGATCAATGGTTAGGAATTGTGCCAGGTTTTTTCCCTCTTTAGTTCAGGGCATTGGGCTCGACTGAGCCTGCAATGTCATTCTGACTGAGACCAATTGGAAAGGCTCTGTGTGGCTCAGCTGCACACTGCCTTTATCAAGTGATCCACAAGAGCTGCATATAAGCTTCCTCATCATCATGAGGGTTGAATTACACCCCTGTCACCCTACCAATATAAGTGCCATTCAAGCAGAGGGTACTTGAAACTGCCTCTATTTCTGGGTTCTGCTCTTTATATGGGTCCAATGTATTCCAGGTCCTGCTCCTTGGCCATGGACCATGCCTAGACTCAGAAATGGAAATCCAACCACTGTTGCAGCAGCCGTGGCCACCACCTTAAAGGCCTTCAGTCTTGGGGATCCACTGGGTGTTAATTGTAAATTAATTGGGTGCTTAATTGTAATCAGGTGGTGGGCATTAATTGGGGGACTCACCTGTACTCATGTGTATATATAGGAGCAGACTGAAAGTGTGGTTGTTGGTGTATGATATGTAACTCAGATCTTGGCTCCAGTATTCCATCCTTCACTGCCTGGCTGTCTGAGTTTTAATACTGGGTATCTTGGGGTGGGTGGTGGTTGTGAAGGAAGGTAACATTTATCGTTTAAAACCTTCAGTGCTTTCTCACATGCCCCTATCAGATACTCTGACCAGGAGTGGGTGCAAGACACAGCCTGCTGTCAGTTTGGCTGCCTGCACTGCATAGTTTCTGCAGGGCCTAATCCCCTCAGTTGCATGGCTGCCCTTTGTTTGTACCTGTTGAAACCCTTAAAATCTCCTATAACATAATGGGGGCATATTAGGTCTTCACCCCTTTTTACACCTGTAGGCAGAGTGTTCCCCAGTCACACAGGAGAGGAAAATCTGCCCTGTAGTGTTTGCTGTATGAAAGTGCTGAAATTTGTACTGAAATATGTTGTAGTTGCTGCTAAGACTAACAGAAGATCAATGTACCCTTTTAGGAAGTGTGTAGCTTTTCAACCAGTAATATTGGGTTTCTATACTCAAGTCTTATGGTGCCTTTGACCAAGTGAGAGGACTGAATGCAATCAACAGCTCCCAATAAGTCAAATATTCATAAGTCATGTTCAATTCAATAATGTATATAGCTTCTCCCCAATAATTGGTAAGTGACCAGTTGTGAGTCTTGACCATTCTGTGTTATTTCAATGCTCTCCCCTCCCATGTTACAATGTGTTGAGCTTATTTCCGAGCAGCCCCATGGAGACTGTTCATTCCACAGTTATAATGTAATGCATTGATCAATCAGCAGACCTACCTCTTTCAATGCAGAGACATCATAGAAACTGACATCATAGAAACTGACATCATAGAAACTGACATCATAGAAACTGACATCATAGAAACTGACATCATAGAACAAGGCCATTCGGCCCATTGTGCCTTTACTAGCTTTTTGAGTGATGCTTAGTCCCACATGTTTTACTTATTGCAACAATGGACTCTTTTTATATAGTTGTGAAGCAAAAGGACAACATTTAATTAAAAATGGATCACGTACAGAGGATGCAGAATGTGGCATATCCATCTCTACTATAAAGACCACCACAGTTGAAGGAAGGTCTCCTAACCCTGCGACTACGTCCAGTGCAACAGTGCTCAGTACCTCAGTGAGAACGCCTTCAGTAACAACAGTAGACAAACCAGGTTAGTGTCAATGACTGACTCGTGCTTAAACATTATTTCAATGTACATTCTGCCTCGTCTCTGTCATATGGGTCCACTGCCTTTGAAATATTAAAGAAAGTAATTTGATTTCTATATTGTTTTTATGATGAACAAGGTTTTGAATGGTCTCCATCCTTTATAGTTAACATTGTGTACATTAAACACCAGGGCCATGGATTTCCCACTACACTGCAATAACTTTGCTCATGGGTAGAAACGGGGCTCACCAGCCATACTTCCAGCAGGAGCAATTCTGAGCAAATTCCCGGCCTAGGATTTCTTTCTCTTTTTCCTGGAAGGGAGTGAGCTGAACAAACAGATTGTTGCGTGAGTGCTGGCAGCTGTCCACAATTGGCTCGTCTTTATGCAGGAGTCTGAAATGGGAATGCCAGTTGGCTGAACACCTTTGGGGTCAACATCAGCTGAGTCTAATTCTGTGCCCCACTCAAAAAGACTTGCATTTCTATAACGCCTTTCACAACCATTGGATGCCCCAGAGCACTTTAAAGCAAATGAAGTACTTTTGAAGTGTATTCACTGTTATCATGTAGGAAATGTAGCAGCCAATTTGTGCACAAACAGCAATGAGATAATGATCAGGTAATCTGTTTTAGGGATGTTGGTTGGAGGATAAATATTGGCTCGGACAACAGGGAGAACTCCCTTGCTCTTCTTCAAAGTGTATCATGGGATCTTTTACAGCTACCTAAGAAGGTAGACAAGGCCTCTCATTCGAAAGACGGGATATTATATCTAGGATAGAGCAAGCTGCAGCTGTGTTGCATCTGCAGCATTACAAGCAAATGGCATTGGACAGTGATCAAGGGCAAGGGACACGCAGGCAAGTGTAGAAACAGGGAGCTTTGTGTTTTCTATGATTCACAGCCACACTGTGCAGCACATGTGCCACCAGAGGCACATTTCAAGTTATATATGGGCATTCACAGTTGTGCTCCAAGATTCTTGTGCACCCATGGTTTCCTTCATTCCACCACTGTTGGCCATGCCTTCAACTGTCTCGGCCCTAAGAAATTTGCTGCCTACGCCTCTCCCTCCTTTCAAGGCTTTAAAGCCTAGCCCTTTGACCCAATGTTTGGTCACCTGCCCTAACATCTCCTGAGAAGCACCTTGCGATGCTTAACTACATATGAAGGTGGGCTAGCTGAGTTTTATTTTATTCTTTCACGGGATGTGAGTTTCGCTGTCAAGCATTTGTCGCCCATCCCTAATTGCCCTTGAACTGAAAGGCTTGCCAGGCCATTTCAGAGGGCTGTTAAGGGTCAACCGCATTTCTGTGGGTTTGGAGTCACATGTAGGCCAGACCAAATAAGCACAGTAGATTTTCTTCCCCAAAGTGAACCAGGTGGGTTTATATGACAATTGATAGTTTCATGGCGCCATTACTGAGACTAGCTTTCAATTCCAGATTTTTAATTAATTAATTGAATTTAAATTCCACCAGCTGCCATGGTGGGATTTGAGCTCATGTCTCCAGGGCATTAGCCTAGGTCTCTGGATTACTAGTTCAGTGACATTACCACTACGTCACCATCTCTCCCAAATGCCTTCAGAAGTTGGGAGAAGATTGAGATGAGGGAATTGTAAAGCATCCTGGATTTTGTATTATTAAAGGTTCTACCTTGTTCTGCAAATAACAATCAACGAACGATCCATAAGACATTAGATTACCGCAGTCCTTTGTGTTTGGGATATGGGGACAGTAGAAGAACCACCATGATCATATTGAATGGTGGAGCAGTTTCGAAGGGCTGAATGGTCTACTCTGCTCCTATTTATGTTCTAATGGCTCTGTATAAATGCCAGTTGTTGTTGCCTCCATGGTATTCAAAGTACTAGTAAATAACAAATGAAAGCATTGGGATATTGAAAATTTTGAACTGTAGACTACTTCAATATCACACTCTCTTTTCCCTTTAGGCAGGGCAACAGGAACCACATTTTATATTGGATGCATTATTGTGGCAGTTGCGATTTTTCTCATTGTCTTGATTAAGAGAGGAAAATTACACTTTGGAATGGCAAACCGAGGTGAGGAAATAGAAACTTTGAAAGACCTCATTCTTTTCTTTCATTTTATTTTCTTTATCTGCTTCACGATGTTATTCTGCTTCACTAGTATAAATATAAAAACAATTTGAAGCCAGCTGAGAGAATCCTGGAGGCTCTTCAGTGGGGACGGAATGGAATCAAAGTCTATTCTCCAACTTTTACTTTGATAATTAGTTGCTTCATGAATTTCAAAGTGATGTTCTAACCAACTACTGTCGTAGAGTTAGGATCTGCATCACTCTCTGTACTTCACCGGAAAGCTGACCTCTAATTCCTGATGGCATACTTGGATGCTCTGTGTTTCATGTGATGCCCAGATCTCAAGTTCCTGCATTATTGCAATTCCATTCACTCGTGTTATAAATCAGCAAAGTATTGGATGGTATAAACCATATTAACATTTTCTAAATGAAGCCAGTTGAGAACCTGAGATGGATAAACAAGTGGAGTGGTAAAGCATACCTGTGCGTAGAGAGTGCTAACCTCTGCAGCAGAGCAAAGCATTTCAAGACTACACATGCTAAATCTTTTTAATTATGGGGATGATAAACGGGGGGGGGGGGGGAGCTTGAAATTCCTCTCTGAAAAGTTTAACCTGTTAAATGCAATTAAGCAAACTCATGATATTACACAGGTATTGAATAGGGGACTGCCACATAATACCTTGCTTGTGATTCTAAATGGAACCCAAGCTGCTTTTAAAAAAAAATGAAGCCTCAGCAAACACTGGCAGGATTCACCTATAATGGTGAAGCCTTTAACGCTGTTACAAGGAAGCCTGACAGTTGTGTAGAAAGAAGAGGCAGCTGAGCTGAAACATTTGTGCCATTCATGTCTTTTCCAACCTAGTTTGAAAGGTGTTCTGCAGCGCAATCTTTTGCGCCTGGATTCTGCACCTATCCAGCACAGTTTTAACTGAATTTGAAGAAAGTAACAGCCCAATTAGAAATGAATAAACAAACTTAATGAGTAACCTTTTCATCTATAATCAATTGATAGTCGCAGCTTGTAATTAACATGGAATTTTACTGCATCGTAATTACAGATTTCAATCGGTGTTTCTGGATCAAACAAGACGTAAAGGATCCTGTGCAGGAAGAATCCGAGGATATCACATCAGTGCAAGTAAAAAACTGACCAGTCATCAGTATGGCGGGGCCTTTAATTGATTTCAAGTTTACAGATTGCTGCCTTTACCTGAAATGAAGAACAAATCTGTTCATTAATCTTCAACAAAGTCAGTCTTGCAGACATTGTGCAGTATCACTTTTTTCATGGAGCCTCATTATAAATAGGTTTAACTCCAAGTTCTGTACATTATTTGCCAATAGACCTCCATACATTTCTGAGGCTGGCCAAAGAACCCGAGAAATATAGCGGGAACAAATGTATACTATTTCTCTTATTTGGTTGCTTGAATACTATTTCAGTGCTCAAAGAGAACGGGTAAACTTTCTGTTGTGATTTATTTTTCAATGTAGAAATGAAGGATGAAAAAATGGCTTAATAACCATCGGTTCCTTAAGGAATAATGTTCTCATTGGTTGTCCTATTTCTGTTCAGGGTCCTGGCCTAAAGAGTCTGCATCTTTCCTTTAGGTCTCACAGCTTAACTGAGGAAATGGACAGCTCAGAAATAGTTTATTACATCAGTTATTTTTAGTCTGGTCAACAATTAATTACACTGGCAAAGTAAATTTTAGTAACATTGTTTAAAAATTGAACTCTCAGATGGTTTGCTCCTCTTTTAGTCAGCGGGGGGGGGGGGGGGGGTGCGTGATGCACTGGCTCGTGGTTATCGCCACAGGTCTGTCACTACTTTTCCCTGAATTTACAAAGAGGTCTGTGGTCCTCCTGGGACAGCGCTACCTCCATCCCTCTGGCACACCACTGCAAGTACAAGAGCCGTTCAACCACTTGAGAAACCTGAGCGAAGGCTTCAGGTTTTCAATGTAGGCGCCTCTATGTTTTAGTCCGATGTTGGAATTTGAGTGCAAGATGTGTGAATAGGTGTGAATGGTAGAAGCTAGGGCGATGCTGTAAACTTGTGTTTTGTCCTGTTGTTTGTGCTGTCTAAAGTTAAGGGGCTGCACCTACCATCAGATCAGTATTCTCCTTAAATCTTGAAACAAAATATTTACACCTCCAGCCATTATTGAATAACAGTTTACTTCTCAAAATTAGTTGGACAAATGTCTTCATTCATAATCGACGCATCAATAAGAAATAAGCTTGTTCAATATTAGATAGCTTAGTGGAAGCCTGGGGGTGGGTGCTGGGAGAATTCTTCTCAGAATGCTAATCCTCATGCACCAACCCTGACGGCTATCAACATCTTGGAAATCAGGAACACAATGACAAAGAAACACACACAGTGAGGAAAGGGCAAAATATGAAAGAGTGCTGGGTGCGGCAGTGGGCTAACACACCAAGCTTTTAGCCTTAGGCTCTGAGTTTGAAAACGGGCTGCAGTAATGATGAGAATGGCTAGGGCTTATAAGGATTCTATGCAAAATAAGTTTGGTTCCTGTCCGTATAGGTTTAGAGCATAACACTGCCCCTAATTCAGCACTAGCTGCGAATAAATTAAGGCATAGTATGGTAAATGGAAAAATGTTCAGTGGGGATGCTGCTCTCCAAGGTTGGGTCTGAAGCATATTGTTGGGTAGATTAAAGGGACGTTTCCTTGGTTACACTTGTTGGGGAGTGCTCCATGCCAATGCAAGGTGGTTAAGATGGGAAGGTGTTCCAATTCCTGGGGCAACATGCTGAATGCAACAACAAAAAAATCACAAAAATGCAGTAATGTGAAACTCTCAGGGAAAATGAACTAGAAGCCAAGAAAACGCAGTCAAATGTTTTAAACTAAATAACTGGAGGAAAGGTCATATAAACTGTAGTTTGGACAGATGATCACTGAGACTGACATCTTCACTGCTTCTGGGAGCTTTTCTATAAAAACTGCAGTATATTGTAGAGATTCAGCGGATGTGTTACAGGATGTCTTGCTTTGTGCAATGTTGTGCAAGCTTGAAATTCCAGCTGACTGTACTATAACTCTGATATGCAGGGAAGTTGGATGCAACACTATGAGGAGAGAGCAGGGCAGTGGGATTCATTTGGGATTCTTCTAGTAAAGAGCCAGCACAGTCACGATGTGACCTGTTTTCATGCTGTAAAGCTCTATGGAATATGTTGCGGAGCCTATAATATATTGCAGCACACATAACAAGTACCCGAGCAAAACACATCTAATTAAGTTAATACTGTAGAAAGTAAAACCAGATTAAATCTGTAATGGAAGGATAGGAAAATAGGAAGACAGTGGATTTATATAGTGGTCCATCCCAACTGATGCAGTTTTTCATGCAAATAAGTTATGAAAACTGCAAAAACATACCGCTCTGGGGAAATTTTCACACTACATTTTTTTCATTAAAATGCCTTGTATGAACACAGGGTAACAATTGCTATGTATTTATTGCATCTTAGACTAGACGATTATAGGAGTAAGAATTCCTCTATCAATTTATGTTTAGTGAAGAAACTGTTGTGTACCAGTCAGTAAAGGTTTTCTCTGATAACTGTTTTAATAATAGGCTTACAATTTGGCTAGAAATAGTGAACAGAGGAAATCTTCACAAACATTTCCAACATTACACAGTGACCTGAAAAATGCTTATCCCATAGCTTTAGTTGGATTCAGAACCGTTAATGTTTACATTTTTTTTTTGAAACAAATCTGTTTTGCAGGTTTTTCGTGTGAAATTTTATTGGATCGCATTTAGGCTTTAACAGCTCCAATATTTGCTGGAGAGTTTAGTTTGTATTTAGCTTTGCAACATTTATCTGGACAAGAAACTCAACTAGTATATTTGTCATCTGGCTGAGTTTAATGAAAAGACTGCTGTAATATTCAAGTCAGCGATTAAACAAAAGGTTTACGGGTAATATCTGCTGCTTGAAACTGCCACTCCTGTAAGAACCACACGTATTAATGGCAATGTTATAATTACGTTTCTAACCTTTGCTTAAATTTGAATTAAACTACTCTGCTCATCCTGTCCCTCTGCTTTAAATTTTCACTCTATCCAAATTCCTGTTGTAAAAGTCTCTGATAAACAGCATTAAGACAGATTGATCAAAATCTGTACATTTCGTCTTTTTAAGTGGGACGTCCACAATTCCAAGTCCGGCCTCGATGTCATCATTAGTGTAACGGGAAAAAGGGGAATGAAGAAGTCATAATCACGTAATCCCAAAATTGAGACTATAATCGTTCGTAATATTACTGGGTTTATACCGCCGCTCTGATTAGTCTTACCCTGCCTCTCCTCCTCTACTATTTAAAACATAAACTTTATTATTAAAACTGTAAACCTTAAAATTATTAAATTATACTATCACAATTTTAACAGTACACATTAAAATATAACATTTAAAATTTTAAAATCCAAGAAAGTCCTTTAAAATGTCCAACGATAGTCCAATTGTCAGACGTGAAACCTGGCTGGCAAAGGTCTTAAAATTCTAAATTCGTAAAAAAGTCAACAAGGTATTGTTGGCTACAAGCCATTTCCCCCGGGCTCCAATTACAAATCCATAGAAACTTTTAGTAAAATCCGCAATTCTTGTCTCTAGGTGTTTATACTTCATTGTTTTTTCGTCCCAAGCGTTCTCTAAAGATCTATTATTGTCCTCGAACCTTATTGTTACATCAACCACTGCAACATCCTGACCTTTCGTAAATATAAGGTCAGGTTTCCATAGTCTTCCCTCATCATCTCAGAAGTGTGGTTCCACATATACCTTCCAGCCCTCCTTTGCCACTTTATCCTTCAACAAATCCACGATCTTATTATGTCGATGTATCCTGTATCTCTGCATCGACATACAACTCCCCAGTATATGTGGCAGCGTCTCATTAGGAACCTCGCATCTCCGACAGTTCTTATTGTAGTTCTCCCTACCCAAAGATAGGAAATAACGCGTTGGAAATGTATTGGTCCTTAATTGGAGGGCTTTTAGAAATGCAGATTGTTTCATTGTGTTGAATTGTAATCATTTGTTCGATAATGGGTCGTCATAAAAGTAGGAAATTCCCACTCCTTGAAAATGTAATCGGGACCATCTCCAGAATTCAGCATCTCTCCATTTTATATAAGGATCTCGATATTTCGTCCTCTCCTCGCTCGCATCCTCCTGGCCATCCATCTCGTTAATTTCCATTAATGCATTGGAATCATCCCTCTCCATGGAGTCGATCCTTTTTCCATCCATTCCTAATACTTCTTTCAATACTTTCAGTTCACTCGAGATTAATTTTATCTCTTAAATTAATCCCACAAAACGAAAACGAGGCTTTTATCGCTGGATCCGTCCATAGCTCCATCTTCGACCACTTTTTAATAATAGCTGCAGGGATTTGTAGTTCTAACTTTGGTAAACCTAGTCCACCATTCCTCATTTTAGAGTATAACAAACCATCAGCAGTCTCCGATGGAAGATGTAAAATACTCTTTACTGTTTTCTTAATCACTCTATCTGTAGTGCAATCTTTACTTGAACTCACGGTTCCCTGATACTACCTCTCTTTTTATAGTCCCGACAGATTAGGTCACAAACCAATTTTCAGCACTCAGTCTGCCCAACTACACAGATGGTTCACATCTAGCTAGTAACTAATGTTCACTAACTAGCTGCCAATTCACTATCAGTTGCACAAATTTAAGACTAAAGTTCGGTTAAAGAGGGTAAAATACACAAGAAAACCTGCAATATTCTGAACTACTCTTTCAGATGAGAGGTTAAGTGGAGGTCCTGTCTGTCCTCTCGGGTGGATGTAAAAGATGCCATGGCACTAATTTAAGAGCAGGGGAGGTCTCAACAAGGACATTGATGTCTTGGCCAACATTTATCCCTAAACCAACATCACTAAAACAGATTGCATGGTCATTACTGCATTTGTGTGTGTGGGACTTTAATATGCACAAATTGGCAGCCACACTTCCCATATTGCAACAACCTGACCTTGTGAAGGCCACTATAAAAATGCAAGTCTTTCTTCTTACTCCTGCTCACCTCTGAATTCCTACTCTAGTCAAATTTCCTGTTGTGAAAGTACTGTTTCCACTTATTCCTACCTCACTCCATTACCAGCTCACGCAGTGGTGTGCTTTTAAATGGGATTATATCAAGTAGCTGCTTCTGGTTGTGCCTTGTTTATATAAACCTGGGTGCGGTACTGGCTTATGGCCGTATAAAACATTCAATGGCATTTTTGGTTCATTACATTAATGGAGATAGTCTTTTAGAATAAGTGCCTATAGTTTCTTGCTTTCAGCCATTAATTGTCAAGCATTCCTATCCACAAGGTTCTTCTATGGAGGCCATTTCATAGACCAAACTGTGAAGTTTACATACTAGGTAATGTAAACAAACAAATCCTGAAGTTCCTCAGTTCTGGTGGTCGGACGCTTAAACCAATCGCAAACATTGTGTTTTTTCTAATTTCTGCAGTTTTGCCACTTCTCCCAGTAAGGAGACAATCACCGTTTTCCATTTGCCCGTTTCATAATGAAAGAATACTTTAGGCTGATGTTTTAGTAGGTCCAACTACCAATTTGTATAATTACCATTCAAGTGAACATTTGTTTGGTTTAGGATCTCGTAAGGAAGACACGGTTAATTATAATTTTCTCTAGTTTTTTTTTATCGTGGAGAATTTATTGACTCAGCTCTTAGGCTCACTAATATAAAACTTTTTTTTTAAATATCTTTTTCATCATTTCCCTCCCTCCTGAAGACACAGTCTCATCCTCTCTCATCAATGATGTTAAACAGAGGCCCCATTCACTCGGGTGGATGTAAAAGATTCCAGGCCACTATCTCGAAGAACTGGGAAGTTCTCCCCAGTGTCCTGGCCAATGTTTATCCCTCAATCAACATCACAAAAACAGATTATCTGGTCATTATCACATTGCCGTTTGTGGGAGCTTGCTGTGTGCAAATTAGCTGCCGCATTTCCTACATTACAACAGTAGCTACACTTAAAAGTACTTCATTGGCTATAAAGTGCTACATGTATTACAGCGCTGTCATGGTAGGCTTTACTTCAGCTGTTATATGGCAGTATGTTACAAGTCCTATAAGGAAAGATGCAGCACTGAATGTGGTTCTAGGCAATGAACAGCATAAAGGTGACAGAAAAATGAGGGATTTGTGATTATGACCTCCTTTGCTTTAACATTACACTAGAGGCGGAAAAAACAGAGAATCAAAACAAATTGATTGGGGAAGAGAGGGCTGAGCCTTGATAAATTGGAGGATAAAATTTATTGGGAAATACTGAAATGTCAGAAAAGCACAGTACAGTCTAGAAACATTTCAGGGAGGAAAAACGGCCTGAATCAAGGTTTGTAGCTCTTAGAATGAGTAATCAGGTTAGGCTGAAAATTACAGCTAAAAAAGGAGAGACGATGGGGCACTCAGCATGGTGAGGCTATACTCGATATGGGAATTGCAGAATTATTTCATACTTTGCTTCAGTATTTCCGCATGCAGAAATAGAAAGATAAAGAATAAATAGCAACAAGTAAAGAAAGGGCTTGTAAGGAGTCGAGGACATTAAAAATGGGTTGAGATTTGACTGAAAAGTGGACAGCAAAAGTTGAGTTTGGATTGAAAGACAACAAAGGGATGAGTAAGTAGAGTTAGTGAAGGCTGCAGTGATTGGTGTTGGAACTGCCTTTGTTCTTCCTCTCTCGTGAAACGCTCACCCTCCCCATCCTCATTTAATCACAGTGCAATCAAAACCTCAGCCAGCATTAGTGGTTCTAAGATGCTTGTAAGATGTACAATGATATATACTGTATATAATTTATTACTGTGATGTTTTAAGAATGCTTTGGATGTGTAATGTAATATAAAATGTTAAATGACAATGATATTACAGAAAAGGAATTCTGGGCTTTTCATAGGCTTTGTGATTTTACTTTGGTAAGCAGAGCATTTTTAATTTACCAAGAAGCCAGTGAATGCCAGCTGTGTTAACACTGAGATAATGAGATATTTAAGAGAAAAAAAATAGCTGTCTATAATTTCCCAGTAGAGACTGTATCCTGTTTGTCAATTGCACTATATTTCTGTAATATAAAAATGTTTTTTAAGAAATAAAAAAATCTGTTAAATATCTCTCAAACTGCAGTGTGTCGATTATTAAACAAATAACCGTACAGTGTTACAAAAAGGCAGTTCTAGACTTCTCATTCCATTCAGTGTTACTTTGCGCTCCTTGTTCTGAATGTGGGGGAAGCAAGGGGGTGCCAGGTCCAGAAATGTCTAGGTAGCACCGTGGGAAAACGAGGTAGGTTCAAGTGTAAGGCTCAGTAAGCTCAGTAATACTGCAAACGTAATGCACTTGATCTCAGAAACCAAACTTTAACCATTGTAATAACCACCAAAGGTAACAGTGAGTAAGTGTGTTCTTTTTGTGTCTGGTAGTCTGAGAACTACAGCGGTTTCTGAAATTCTGATAGTCAGGAAATTCTGAACATTAGCCAAGTCACCACAGCCTAGCTAACTGAAACTAGATTCAACAGAAAGAGGGGCATTAAAGAATTCATCTTGCACGTTGCACTATTTGAAGTAGAAATTGACATACATTGGCATGACGTATACCAATTTAATGTTTTAAAGGCAGAGGTGGACAGATTCTTGACAAACAAGGGAGTCAAAGGGTATTGGGGGTTGGCAGGAAAGTGGAGCTGAGTCTACAAACAGATCAGCCATGATCTTAGAGAGTGGCAGAGCAGGCTTGAGGGGCCGAATGGCCTACTCCTGCTCCTAGTTTGTATGTGACAGTGGGGAGGCCTGTGTCCAAACTATGCAGGTGTTGGGCCCACTGTTAATTTTTTTTTTTTTAGGTGTCGACATTAAGCCCCTTAAATATATAAATATTTTGTTGTGTTAGCCATAATTTAGTTGCCATTACAGAGACTTGGCTACAGGGTGATCAATATTGGGAAATGAATATCCAAGCATATTCATCATTTAGGAAGGTTAGGCAAAAAGGAACAAGAGATGGGTATGGGGTAGGTGGGGTAGTGCTGTTAATAAGGGACGAGATCAGTACATTAGTGAGAAAGGATCTTAGATCGAAGGATCAAGATGTAGAATCCATTTGGGTGTAGCTAAGAAACTGCAAGGGGCAGCAAACGTTGGTGGAAGTGGTTGAGAGGCCACCAAACAGTAATGGTAATGTTGGGCATAGTGTAAATCAAGAAATTAGAGATGCATGTAATGTGGGTAATACAGTAATAATGGGCAGCTTCAATTTACACATAGACTGGGTAAACCTAATCGGCAGTAATGCAGTGGAGAATGAATTCCTGGAGTGTGTATGAGATGGGTTTCTGGGGCAGTATGTTGAAGAACTAAGCAAGGATTGGGCTATTTTAGATTTAGTATTATCTAATGAGAAAGAGCTAATTAATAATCTTGGAAAATTGTGACTGCATGATGGAACTTCACATTGAGTTTGAATGTGACATAGTTCATTCTGAAGCTAGGGTCTTAAATCTGAACAAAAGAAACCATGAGGAAGGAGGGCAAGTTGGGTATGGTGGATTGGGAAATACTTTGAAGATTTGACTGTGAAGCAGACAATAGCTAGTATTTAAAGAGCTATTACATGGTCTACAACAGATATATATTCCTCTAAGGCAGAAACACCCAATAAGAAAGGTGAATCAACCATGGCTAACAAAAAAGTTAAAGATTGCATTAGATCAAAGGAAGTGACTTATAAGGATGCCAAAAAAAGTGGTAAACCGAAGGATTGGGAGCAATTTAGAATCCAGCAAAGGATGACCAAGAAACTGAAAAAGAAAGGGAAAAGGGAATATGAATGCAAGCTAGTGAGAAACATAAAGGCGGACTGTAAAAGCTTCTTTAGGTATGTGAAAAGGAAAAGATTAGCAAGGACAAATGTGAGCCCATTACAGGTAGAGACAGAGAATTAGAGTGGAGAACAGGGAAATGACAGAGAAACTAAACAATTACTTTGTGTCTGTCTTCATGGAAGAAGATACAGAAAATTTCCCAGAAATACGAGGCAAACAAGGGAATTATGAAAATGAGGAACTGAAAGAAATTAGTAAAGAGGTAGTTCTTGAAAAGTTAACTGGATTGAAGGTTGATAAATCTGCTACATCCCAGAGTGTTGAAGGAGGTGGCTGTAGAGACAGTGGATGCATTGGTGGTTATCTTTCAAAATTCTTTAGAGTCTGGAAAGGTTCCTGCAGACTGGAAAGTAGCAAATGTAACCCCACTATTTAAGAAGGGAGGGAGAGGGAGAATGGAGAACTACAGACCTGTTAGTTTGATGTCAGTAGTAGGGAAAATGTTAGAATCTATAATAAAGGATGTGATAACTAGACAATGGTAAAGTTGGGCACAGTCAACATGGATTTATGAAAGGGAAATCATGTTTGACAAACCTCTTGGAGTTTTGAGGATGTTACTTGCAGCATAGATAAATGAGAAACAGTGGATGTGGTGTATTTAGATTTTCAGAAGGCTTTTGATAAGGTCCCACACAGGTTAGTAAACAAAATTAGAGTACGCGGGATTGGTGGTAATACACTGGTATGGATTGAGAATTGGTTAACAGAAAACAGAGTGTAGAAATAAGTGGGTCATTCTTGGTGGCAGGCTATTGTTAGTGGGGTGCCGCAAGGATCAGTGCTAGGGCCACAGCTGTTCACATTCTATATAAATGATTTGGATGTGGGGACCAAATGTAATATTTCCAAATTTGCTGATGCTGCAAAACTAGATGGGAATGTAAGTTGTAAGGAAGATGCAAGGAGGCTACAAGCAGTCGTGGACAGATGAGGTAAATGGCCAAGAACATGGCTTGGACTATAATGTGAATAAATGTGAAGTGATCCACTTTGGTAGAAAAAACAAAGACAGGATATTTCTTAAATGGTGAGAGGTTGGGAAATGTCCAAAGTGACCGTGTTCAGGAGTCACTAAAAGCTAGCATGCAGGTGTAACAGTCAATAAGGAAGGCAAATGGTTTGTCGGCCTTCATCGCAAGGGGTTTTGAGTACAGGAGTAAAGACGTCTTGCAGCAATTGTATAGAGCCTTGGTGAGATTGCATCAGGAGTATTGTGACAGTTTTGGTCTCCTTATCTAATGAAGGATATACTTGTCATAGAGGGAGTGCAACGGAGGTTCACCAGACTAATCCCTGGGATGGCGGGATTATCTTCTGATGAGAGATTGCAGAAACTGGGCCTGTATTCTCTAGTTTTAAAGAATGAGAGATGATCTCATTGAAACTTACAAACTTCTTACTAGGCGTGACAGGGTGGATGTAGACAGGATGTTTCCCCTGGCTGGTGAGTCTGGAACCAGGTGACATAATCTCAATAAAGGGTAGGCCATTTAAGACTGAAATGAGGAAGAATTTCTTCACTCAGAGGGTGTTGAATCTTTGGAATTCTCTACCCCAGAGGGCTGTGGAAGCTCAATCATTGAGCATGTTCAAGACAGAAATCGATATCTGGAGACTAATGACATCAAGGGATATGGGGATAGCGCGGAAAAGTGGTGTTGAGGTAGATGATCAGCCATGATCTAATTGAATGGCAGAGCAAGCTCGATGGGCTGAATGGCCTACTCTTACTCCTATATTCCTAATAAGGTACCTGAGGTTGGGAGAGGTCAACCTATTTCACTTAGCCAGGCAAAAACCTGAGTATAAGAACACCTTTTTTCAACTGCTGCAGTCTGTGTTGGGTAGGTACACCCACTGTGTTGTTAGGGAGGAGTTCCAGGATTTTGATCCAGTAACAGTGAAGGAATGGCAGATATATTTCCAAGTCAGGATGGTGTGTGGCTTGGAGGGGAATTTGCAGGTGGTGGTGTTCCCATGCATCTGTTGCCCTCGTCCTTCTAGGTAGTTGGGGTTTGGAAGGTATTGTTGAAGGAGCCTTAGCACTAGTCTCTTTAATAAGTTCTCTTGGTCCAAATAGTTGTTTTTTTCCCCCCTACTGTTCATTTAAAGTTAAGTAAAACGGTGATATCCTATCTCTCCAATTACTCAGCTGTATTTGTTTTTGGGGGCGTGAGAGCAGTAAGCACTGTCCTGTAATGGGGAGATGACAGTTCGGGTCAAATCTGCAGTAGTCATTGAGAACTGGCAGAGTGCATGTCTGCATTGAGATATTTTCTGGCCCAATTAAACATGAGGTGGATAGGGAAGAACTGATTGAAATGTTATCAAAGCGCATATTTCCACTCAGAATTCTGCTTAGTTTCACTAATAAGTGGAGGGCTCTTCCATAAATCAACATTGTACTGCTTCTGACGGATCACTGAATACAGGGGCAGGACAAGGGACCAGATTCAAAGTAGAAAGAAATAACTTTGGAATGATGTCAAATACAACTATTTCACACCAAGAGCCACGAGGACATGGATGAACTTCCAAATGGAGGCAAACCCCTCGAATTGTTTAGGAACCAGTTCAATTATCGGGTCTTTCCCAATGGTCGAGGTAAGAAGGGGTAAATAACCTTCCGAATACATCTTACGAGAACATAGAGCTATTGTGGTCTATGCTGGCTTTGATGATCAATTTCAGTAGCTGGTATTTTGCAAGTAATATTTCAGTCGATATTAAAACTGGCACCCTGAATGATAATCTGATTGTAATCATGATAAATATTAGCCTTCTTGTAATAAGTGATCTCGGCTCGTATTTCTCAGTAATTCAAAAACCTCAAGGGGTATGTGCGTAAGAATGAGAAAAATGTATGTAAGATATATGCTAGTTTACATTAGAAAATGAAGTGTCTGTGCCACCCTGGGTTATTTTACGAGAAAAAAAGAACGCTTCGATTTCAATTACAATCCCCAAATAAATTGTGTGCACTTCTGGTTTAAGATGATTAATCAGACTGCAGAAATCAGAACGACTGCAAAAGCAGGGAAAATGTTTCTTCATAGAATAAAGACAGCATAGGGCCAACTGCAAGTTGTCACCCTCGGGCAAATGATCCCTCGCCTCCTTCTGACTTTTGCAACTTGCCTGTCTCTCTGGGGCTGATGAGCACTGAATGGCACCCGGAGCAGTGAAGCACATCAGAAGCAAACACAGTGCATTAGCAGGTAGTCAGCACTCAATGTGCAGAATGCCACATATGGTGCGAGGCTCATTAAATCACAGAATTGTTACAGCGCAGAAGGCGGCCCTTCGGCCCATCATGTCTGCACCGGCTCTCTGAAAGTGCAACTCCCTCAATTCCATTCCCTGGCCTTCTCCCCACAACCCTGCACATTCTTCCTTTTCACTTAACTGTCTAATTTTCTTCTCCTGCCACATTCTCAGGCAGCGCATTCCAGACCTTAACCATTCGCTATATGAAAAAGTTTTTCCTCATGTCACTTTTGCTTCTCTTAACAAATACTTTAAATCTGTGCCATCTCATTCTCGATCCTTTCACGAGTGGGAACAGTTTCTCTCTATCTACTCTGTTCAGACCCCTCACGATTTTGAATACCTCTATCAAATCACCTCTCAGCCCTCTCTTCTCCAAGGAAAACAGTCCTAACTTCTCCAATCTATCTTCATAACTGAAATTCCTCATCCCTGGAACCATTCTCGTGAATCGTTTCTGTACTCTCTCCACTGCCCTCACGCCTTTCCTCAAATGCAGCACCCAGAACTAGATGCAATACTCCAGCTGAGGCTGAACTCGTGTTTTATACAAGTTCAATATAACTTCCTTGCTCTTGTACTTTATGCCCCTTTTAATAAAGCCCGGGATACTGCATGCTTTATTAACCGCTCTCTCAACCTGTCCCGACACCTTCAATGACTTATGCACATATACACCCAGGTCCCTCTGCTCCTGCACTCCCTTTATTCTACATTGTTTCTCCATGTTCTTCCTACCAAAATGAATCACTTCACATTTCTCTGCACTGAACTTCATCTGCCACCCATTCCACCAACTTGTCTATGTCCTTTTGAAGTTCTATACTATCCTCTTCACAGTTTACAATGCTTCCAAGTTTCATATCATCTGCAAACTTTGAAATTGTGCCCTGTACACCAAGGTCTAGGTCATTAATATAGATCAGGAAAAGCAAGGGTACCTTTCTATGTAAAATAGGAGCAAGCTTTGTTAAAGCACCCACTTTACCCAACTGAGCACTGACCTTGCACACCATCCACCCCCGACCCCCACCCCATCCAGCAGCCCAATCTATACAAATCCCTAAGCAATACCAAGGAAGCAGCACTGCGTTGTAACCTTAAACATGGTGAAATGCTGCTATGACAAAACAGGGTATTCTCTGACTTACTGTGAGCAATATTGTGACATACACTAGTAATTAAATATTGGCTTAAATAGATAATCATGATGAACATTTGGTACATAATCTATTGCCCACTTAAATTATGGGAAATATTATCTATAATACTGAAAATTTACACAGAGGCGTTTATGGTTTCCAAATGTTACTCAGTACAGAAGTTTTACAGTAATTTAGCACCAGTTGATACTATTCTACCCACATCCAAAAAAATGGAAAGTTAATGCAAATGTTCAACAGGAATATTCAACACATACAGAAAATAGCTGCATTATAGAAAGTCAATCAGTTCTGTGGCTTTTCATGGGAAATTCTAATTCCACTACACAGAAATTGCGTTCAGCGTAGTCACAGCCAAATGAGAGTAGGCGTGTCTTTGTAAAGAGTAAAGGAAATTTCCAGTCACTTTATCTAAAGATCTTCATTCACTTATTGAGATGGAAGAGTGATTTTGCCTTTAAATAGTGATGGAATTTTCATTTTATACCCACAGGTTGATTATACACAGGCCTCAGTAATAAACTTTTTTATGGAACTTCCCCAGTAAGACAGCAATATGCAGGAGTGACTGGGTGATGGACTGAGTTGGAAAGTGACCCTTTCAACTCTGGGATGTGGACTCAAATCCAGACCATACCAATGGAATGAAAGTCTCCGCTCTGCTGGCCAAATTGAGTTCGAGCAGTCATCAAGCCAGCTTCTAATGGACATCGACCTACAGTACAAAACTAACTTAACTTGGAACTAATTGGCAATGCCACTCAAATCTAAGGATAGTTGGCATGGGAAAGGATGGATGGTATGGGAAACAGGAAAAATGCTCCTCTAGGCCTGGAGTTGAAGTATACTGTATGGAGCTTTGGTATAGGGAGCTTTACTCTGCATTTTAACTGTGCTATACCTGACCTGCAAGTGCTTGGTGCTATATATGATCAATCTTGATAAGCACAAAACAACCACAACCATATGACAGATCATTTGTTTTTAGACAGGCAGGAAAGAAGTGTGTCTCCACAGGCTTGAAATCCATGTTGCAAGATGTTTTGCTGCAGTGTTCTGGAGCAGCAACATGCTGCCTGTCTCATTCTGGCCCCTTTCATGCTCCTTCACATACCACATGCTCTCCAACACTGGGCTAGGTGCTCAACCTCCTTCAACATAAAACACGAGAAACATCTGGTGCGAGGAGGAGCAGTCTCCATGTTACATCATGTCAACACTTACTCTGCTGTAGTAAAATAGTCTTCATAGGGATTCAGAATGGACAGCACTTCCCCTAAATGGGTCCTGCAAGACTTGATAAATCCCAGCCAAGAAAAGCCGCAGAATCAATCCCTGATTTGTGTTGAGAAAACTTGACTCCAGTTTGGGCAACACTAGAATTGGCTCAGCATCAGAGGGTTCGGTCCACAAAACAGCAAGTTTGCAAAAAAAAAAACACAGTAATTATGTTTTTAGGATTTATGTTTTAGGTTTTTTCCATACATTAATTTGGTTCACATATCTTTGATCACTCACACTCAAGTTCCAACCATGAGTGTTCTTCCATGTCTGAGATCCCAGTAAGCCTTTGCTAACATGCAGCTGAACAGCTAACCCTGATCGGTAAGTTTTTAGGTACTGGATTATCTTATGGCACCATATGATCATACTTCAGTTTTCAAAAGCAATACAGCATCACAAGAGATCATGCTTATAAGTTCAAAATACAAAGTGAAATTATTACACAAATAAACAGCATAATCTAATAGTGAAGTTATACATCGACAATAACACATTTAATCTAAATCGACAAAATAACAAAAGACTGTAACCCTATCAGCTAAATTAATCCTTTGCAAATGATTTTTAAATACAGTGTTTCTCTTCACTTTCAGGAATATCAACCCATGTTCTCTTTGCTTCTCTGAATCCCCGCAGTCTTTCTCATGGAATGTTCCATCAGCGAACTCTATTTTGAGCAGAGAAGAACCTTTTGCATATCCTGGGAAAAGGTGATCAGGACTTCACAGATTTTGAAAACTAGACACTCAATTACAATTGCATCAGATCACAAAGTTTGTATGTATTTGAAAATTGTGCATTAAAACTTCATCTCAAGCCTGTTAGTGGGGAAACTTCACACGGCTGTATCAAGATAGGCTTGATCCAAGACCTTTAGCTGGCTGTTAAATTTCCCAAAGCACAATGACTTGAGTTTTAAAGAGATAGCCACTAAATCAAAATGCATCATTTCTGTCACTGCAATGCTTCACAAGAATGCCCTGACTGTGTGAATTACTATCTGTTAACTTAAAAATCTCCCCTGGCTTAAAGTCACTTGATGCTTGCAGCTAATGACGACAGTCTTGTCCAATGCAGATGCTGTGTGGGGTGGGTGGGATGGCTCCAGTCTCTGTCTTGTGGCCGCAGACGTTGAGTGTTCTACCTCCGATGGACACGGTGGTGGCCGATTAGATTGGACGCGCTCTTGAAGCCCTTGCCGCATTGCAGGCAGCAGTAGGGCCGGTCGTCAAAATGTGTGCGGTAATGCACCTGCATGGTGGAGGTCTGCCGGAAGGCCTTGGCACAAATCGGGCAGGCGTACGGCCTCTCCCCTGTGTGTGTGCGCCGGTGCCGCACCAGCGTCGAGCGCTGGTTGAAGCCCCTGCCGCATGTCTCGCAGCTGAACGGCGGCTCGCCAGCGTGGACCCGCCTGTGCGCCTGTAGCTGGTCTGGGTTGCCGAACCACTGGCCGCAGAGTGGGCAGGTAGCCGGCTGCTCGCCGACGTGCGTGCGGCGGTGTGTGGCCAGGTGGTGGGAGTGGAGGAAGCGCCGGCCACACACCTCGCAGGCAAAACGCCGCTCGCCGCCATGGATGCGCTTGTGCTTGGACAGGTTGGACGATGTCTTGAAGCTCTTGGTGCATTCAGGGCAGCGGTAGGGCCTCTCCTCGGCATGGATGCGCTGGTGCACCAGCATGGTGGAGGACTGGCGGAAGGCCTTGCCACACACTGGGCACGGGTAGGGCTTCTCCCCCGTGTGCGTGCGCTGATGGGTGACCAGGTGGTGCAGCTGGACAAACTCCCTGCCGCACACCCGGCACTTGTACTGCTTCTCGCCGCTGTGGACCAGCTGGTGGATCAGCAGGTTGTAGGAGGTGCTGAACCGCTTGCCGCAGGGCGGGCACCGGAACGGCCGCTCGCCCGTGTGCACCCGTCCGTGCCGCTTCAGGTCGCAGTACTGCTTGAAGCTCTTCCCGCACTCACTGCAGATGAAACGCTTTTGGCCGTAGTGCCGGGGTTTCTTGCGGGGCTGGGACACGGGCGCAGCACTCCCATCTTCGGCAGCCTCTGCAGAACAAGAATCAGAGCCAGATTGCTGCACATTCTCCATCAGGATTCCCGCCACTCCTACAACACAGCAGATTAATATCAGTTCCACATCATAACTCCCAATCGATTAAAATGGTGAATGCATTCAAATTCAACACCTCCAAATCAACTACACTGGAGAAATCTATACACTACATTACTGACCAGCATTTCTTAGTCCCTCTCCTTTAAGGACATCTGAAAGAAGCAAAACAAGAGACAAGATCAGTTAGTACAGAGTGGTCCTATTTAGATGGGTAAGAGAGACACTAGGTTGCCCCTGTGTCATCAAACGAGAATTAGCACAAGTGCCTCATTTAGCGCACTATGAATATAAGAAACACATAGTCCAATCGAACTAAAAGAAGCTGGACATAAGCAGAAAAAGTCCCAACATAAGCAAAGGGAACAATCACAACTAAATCATGATGTTATCAGTGGCTATAAGACATAATACACCCTGCAGTGCCCTGTTACAAAAGTCACAGAATGAGGAATGTCCCTGTTGAAGAAAATTTACCCACGGGAAATGCATCCACACAGTTAATGCTAAATGTGTCGATTGCAATGGAAATGAAGAATATCTAATAAACCATTGATTCAGAGTGTCTTTATGCTACCTCTCACGCGTTGCTCCGACAGTTTCTGCTTTGCACAGATTTCACAGAATCAGGACCCAAGCGAGCTTCAGAGGAAGTTGGTGGAAGACACACTAGAGAAGGCTGTTTGACCCAGCATGGTGTACTTCTTCACCATGGTCAAAGCAAGTTGTGAACATGTTCAAGTGGTCCTCCTGAACAATTTTTAAACCTTCCTTGAATTCATTTAAATGTTTACAGGATGTGAGCATGTGCTTTGTAAACATTGAAATTTTAACTGTTGGGAGAAGAGCTCACACTCCACAAATCCATTGCATTCCAGATACGGTACCAAGCCCCATGTTTCACACCCCAAGTTCTCCTACTACCCTCACCGAAGATCAGTCCTTCACTGATACCAAAATCCAGGACACCTGCCATGCTGCAAAGTCTTCGTACTGCTGTAAAACTCCAGGAGAAGAGCATTTGGGGAGTCAGGTGGTGAGCCATTTGTCACAGAATACCCAGTCTCTGGTATGCTCTAGGAACCACGGCATTTAAGCGGCTGGTTCAGTTGAGTTACTGGTCAACGATGACTCCCCCCACCTGCAGGATGTTGGTAGTGGGAGACTCGGCAATGGTAATGCCATCGAACGTCAAGGAGAAACAGGCTCTCACTTGTTGCAGATGGTCATTGCCTGGTGCTTGCATTGTGCGAATGTTACTTGCCGCTTACCAGTCCAAACCTGGCTATCGGACATGGACTGCTTCGTTATCTGAGGAAGCGTGAATGGAGCTGAACACTGTAATCGTCAGCAAACAGCCCCATTTTTGACCAGCTGATGACAAGGTGGTCATTGATAAAGCAGTTGAAGACAGCTGATCCTCAAACACTGGTAAAAATTCCAAAATAAAAATATAATAAAAAATTCACTTACTCAGCCACACAGGTGCCCTGTATAACACTGTTAATAGGCACAATATGCCTGATATAAAGCAGCAAATCCTGACTCAACAGCGCTACAAATATTCAGACTGTACCAAAAAAATCTAATTTGGACATTAAACAATCTGTAGTTTATATAAATAAACCTTAAAATGATCATTCATCCCAAATGTATTGATGTATATGGCTTATATTCTGTAATGTTTAATGGTCTGTAACACACAAGCTGTGTGGTACGCTCTGCAACACCCTGATTAATATTTTTGAAACAATTTATTGACATGGCATCAAATGCTTTTGGACATAATACTACTCTGTAAAGGTGGGGGGGGGGGGGGGGCGGGTGGAAATTCTTCTAATACCTTAGTACTGAAACTGCCCTGTGCAGGTTAATTCCCCTTCTATTTCATTTTCCACACAGTGTGCAACTAACTGTTAACAGTGGAGCCTGGCTCCTTTTTCACCTCGCTTAGGAGTTCTCAGCACAAATCAAATCACAGTCTGAATACTTCCAAAATGCTGATTTCCAAAACAGATCAGAGCTGGTGGAGATAAACAGGGCTTTACTTCCCTTTCAATTGTCTGTCCTCCTTTCTTGAAGGCGCTAACACAGCTCCTATGACTAAAATGCAGCATTATTTTGCTTATGTATATTTAGCTTCACGACTGTCACTTTAAATCCAGTCCCAATAGACAAGGAGGTTAAAGTGACCCACGTCTCAGCCAAATTCAATAGACCGTCAGTATTCATGGTCAGGTTCAATTGTTTACCTACCAAACTGCAGGGCTTGAGGAGAGAAATCACAATTTTTTAAAAAACGAATACAGACCTCAATGTGGTCTTGATTTGTTTAGTTAAATGTATGACCATTAATTACTTGTGAAATTAAGTGTTAATCATGAAAACAAATTACAGGAACCAGTGAACAGGTATACTAGCAGTTTGATTTGCTCAATACGTGAATTAGCTGAAGAGATCGGAACTGATTGGAATCTTCACAAAAGACTAATTTGCTCTGATAGCTTAGTATTAGATGTCAACTTTTTTTTGGCTTGAGTTAAATGATAGTCTAAAAATTATGTATTTACATTAGGGAATCTATTTGTTGCTTGTTTAATGAATTGACTTCACATTTTAAACTTCATGAGCTCTGATGTGATTCACTACTGCTTGTGAAAACTCAGGGAAGATCCTATGGATGCAAAGGATAAATTCCATTAGCTTATAAATAATTAGCAATCAGGGTTTCCGGTTTTGTTGTCTTGGATTTATCACCAAGAGCTTATCGAGATTTCAAGGCAACAATGGACACACTCAAAACACTGGCCATGAGAATCAGCTAAGATATGAGAGGTGAGAATCTAAAGCGAGGAGATTTCAAAAGATCCATAAATGTAACCATTCTATCACTGCTGCTCACCTAAACGGTCATTATCCATATGTGAGTATTGTTAGAATATATTTTTAAAGAGCACTCTTTCATGGGATGTGGGCATCGCTGGCAAGTTGCCCATCCCCAATTGCCCTTCACAACTGAGTGACTGGCTAGACTATTTCAGGGGGAAGTTAGTCAATCATATTGCTGTGGGTCTGCAGTCAGATGTACGTCAGACCAGGTAAGGACATCAGATTTCCTTCCCTAAAGGACATTTGTAAAACAAATGGGTTTTTACAACAATCGATGATAGCTTCATGGCATCATTACCCATTCCAGATTTTTATTAATTATTTGAATTTAACTTCCACCAGATGCCATGATGGGATTTGAATCATTGTCCAAGGGCATTAAGCTGGGCCTCTGGATTACTAATTCAGTGACACTACCACTACGCCACCACCTGCCCTGATGACTTGACTGTCAGGAGGGCATCATGTCCAAGCATGGTCCCGTATTCAGCTGGTACATACCTTCCTGTTAGAGTCACTAGAATCAGGACTGGGAATTCGAGCCAAATTTTGTCCTCCTTAATCCTACAGCACAGAATAATTTTACCACTTCTCTCCTACCGAAACGAGCTGACTATAAACAGAATGAAATCTGGTCAATTTGGCTCTCTTACAAACTCCTCTAATAATTGCTTTGAGAATGGGTCCGGACAGACATGTGGGAGAATTCCACGACAGGAATTGCTCACCCTGGGATCTGGGTGCTGAGTGGCACAGGAACACTCAGAAAAGGGACAGGCTCAAATTACATGTATTTAAGGGGAAGCTGGATAAACACATGAAGGAGAAAGGAACAGAATGTTATCCTGAGAGGGTGAGATGTAGTAGAATGGGAGGAGGCTGGTATGGATCATAAACACCAGCATAGGGCAGTTGGGCCCAATGGCCTGTTTCTGTGCTGTAAATTCTATGCATCTGGAAACAAATGAAATAAAATATAATGCAAAAAATTAGTCTGTTGCTTTAAGGAAGAAGAAGCCAAAATAATTTATAACATTCAAAAAAATAACACTATTACACTGTTGTAAATTGGAAGCCCAGCTTGTCCACAGCTGGTAACACTGAAGAAGGGTTTTACCTGCCATTGTCTGCAACGGCTCCAGAAATGTCCTGCTTGTTTGCTGCAGCTCCCACCCAGAATGCAACGTCACCACGCCCTGCTTGGAATCCACTTCCGGACATGCGCAATGCACACATTCTGCCCACTGCAGATAGAGGACTTTCTGCCGCGCTGGGAATTTTGGGTAATATGTCTCCATTATTAGAGGCAACGCTGCAGTATCTTTTTCCCGTGTGTATATATCTGGGGATTCCGTTATCTCTTTAATACCTAATAACGTGGATTTACGTTTAACTTCAGTGAATAGCTGTACAAATTTCGGAAACGCCAAAAATAACAATTTGTATTTAGATAGAAAATACAAACCCAAAATACTGCAGATGCAGGAAATCTGAAGCAAAAACAGAAAATGCTGGAAATACTCAGCAGGTCAGGCAGCATCTGTGGAGAGAGAAATAGAGTTAATGGTTCAGGCCATTGACCTTTCATTTTGGAATGAAACTGGACAGACCACCCGGCATTGACCTAGGCACCGGAAATGACAACGGCAAACCCAGCCCTGTTGATCCTGCAAAGTCCTCCTTACTAACATCTGGGGGCTTGTGCCAAAGTTGGGAGAGCTGTCCTACAGACTAGTCAAGCAACAGCCTGACATAGTCATACTCACGGAATCATACCTTACAGACAATGGCCCAGACACTACCATCACCATCCCCGGGTATGTCCTGTCCCACCGGCAGGACATACCCAGTAGAGGTGGTGGCACAGTGGTATACAGTAGGGAGGGAGTTGCCCTGGGAGTCCTCAACATCGACTCCGGACCCCATGAAGTCTCATGGCATCAGGTCAAACATGGGCAAGGTAACCTCCTACTGATTACCACCTACCGCCCTCCCTCAGCTGATGAGTCAGTACTGCTCCATGTTGAACACCACTTGGAGGAAGCACTGAGGGTGGCAAGGGCACAAAATGTACTCTGGGTGGGGGACTTCAATGTCCATCACCAAGAGTGGCTCGGTAGCACCACTACTGACCGAGCTGGCCGAGTCCTAAAGGACATAGCTGCTAGACTGGGTCTGCGGCAGGTGGTGAGGGAACCAACACGAGGGAAAAACATACTTGACCTCGTCCTCACCAATCTGCCTGCCACAGATGCTTCTGTCCATGACTGTATTGGTAGGAGTGACCACCGCACAGTCCTTGTGGAGACAAAGTTACGCCTTCACATTGAGAATACCGTCCATCGTGTTGTGTGGCATTATCATCATGCTAAATGGGATAGATTTTGAACAGATCTAGCAATGCAAAACTGGGCATCCATGAGGCGCTGTGAGCTATCAGCAGCAGCAGAATTGTACTCAATCACAATCTGTAACCTCATGGTCTGGCATATCCCCCACTCTACCATTACCATCAAGCCAGGAGACCAACCCTATTCAATGGAGTGCAGGAGGGCATGCCAGGAGCAGCACGAGGCATACCTCAAAATGAGGTGTCAACCTGGTGAAGCTACAACACAGGACTATCTGCGTGCCAAACTGCATAAGCAGCATGCAATAGACAGAGCTAAGCGATCCCATAACCAATGGATCAGATCTAAGCTCTGCAGTCCTGCCACATCCAGCCGTAAATGGTGGTGGACAATTAAACAACTAACTGGAGGAGGTGGTTCCACAAATATCCCCATCCTCAATGATGGGGGAGCCCAGCACATCAGTGGGAAAGATAAGGCTGAAGCATTTGCAACAATCTTCAGCCAGAAGTGCTGAGTTGATGATCCATCTTGGCCTCCTCCTGAAGTCCCCAGCATCACAGATGCCAGACTTCAGCCAATTCGATTCACTCCGCGTGATATCAAGAAACGACTGAAGGCACTGGATACTGCAAAAGCTATGGGCCCTGACAATATTCCGGCAATAGTACTGAAGACCTGTGCTCCAGAACTTTCCACACCCCTAGCCAAGCAGTTCCAGTACAGCTACAACACTGGCATCCACCCTGCAATGTGGAAAATTGCCCAGGTATGTCCTGTACACAAAAAGCAGAACAAGTGCAACCTGGCCAATTACCACCCCATCAGCCTACTCTCAATCATCAGTAAAGTGATGGAAGGTGTCATCAATAGTGCCATCAAGCGGCACTTGCTTAGCAATAACCTGCTCAATGACGCTCAGTTTGGGTTCCACCAGGGCCACTCAGCTCCTGACCTCATTACAGCCTTGGTTCAAACATGGACAAAAGAACTGAACTCAAGAGGTGAGGTGAGAGTGACTGCCCTTGACATCAAGGCAGCATTTGACCGAGTATGGCATCAAGGAACCCTAGCAAAACTGAGGTCAATGGGAATCAGGGGGAAAACCCTCCGCTGGCTGGAGTCATACCTAGCGCAAAGGAAGATGGTTGTGGTTGTTGGAGGTCAATCATCTGAGCTCCAGGACATCACTGCAGGAGTTCCTCAGGGTAGTGTCCTAGGCCCAGCCATCTTCAGCTACTTCATCAATGACCTACCATCAATCATAAGGTCAGAAGTGGGGATGTTCGCTGATGATTGCACAATGTTCAGCACAATTCGTGACTCCTCAGATACTGAAGCAGTCCGTGTAGAAATGCAGCAAGACCTGGACAATATCCAGGCTTGGGCTGATAAGTGGCAAGTAACATTCGCGCCACACAAGTGCCAGGCAATGACCATCTCCAACAAGAGAGAATCTAACTATCTCCCCTTGACATTCAATGGCATTACCATCGCTGAATCCCCACTATAAAAATTATGAAAACGTCATAGATCATTGAGGATCAAAGGTTGGGAGGTAAAAAGTTGCTATTCTTCGTCATCTCCATCGTTTGGGAATGTTTATGTTTATTGTCCTGTTTTCCAACACACTAATCTCCCAATTTTGTAATAATTTGTAAACTCTGATAGAACATTTACTTCTCAAAAAAAACTTTTGTTAAGTGTATAAGTTCTGGTTCACAAGACTAACAAGATTTTCATGCCAGAGTTAGGGAAAGATAACCGCTACCACAACATCTTTGCAGATCTACTGTTAAATGAAGAAGCACAATAATAATTGATTGTCAGATCCGCTAATGACCTACTGCATAAATACATCACCCAGTGTGTTATTAAGATATATAGACCAGACCAGGAAGACCCTAGATCCCTAGTCTGGGATGAGGTAACTGATTTCAGGAAGAATAGAGATAGAGATCTTACTATCTGTCTCAGGATGCTTCAGCTAGGGGAAGGAAAAAGTCAGCCAGGGCATCTATCTGTTATCCCATGGCCATTGCTAGCAAGTATACAAGTACAAACTAACAAAGAAACTTGCATTTCTATAGTGCCTTTCAAGAGCTTGGCATCCCAAAATACTTTACAGCCAATTAATTACTTTTGACATATAGTAACTGTTGCTATGTTGGCAAACACAACAGCCAATATGCACCCAGCAAGCTTCCATAAACAAGAGTGAGATAAATGACAAGACAATGTTTCATTTGTGTTTGTTGAGTGTTAAGTGATGACCAAAACATAGTGTTCTGGGATCCTATGTTCTATGATCAAATAGAAGAGGTCTTGTGGTGTTAGCTTGGCTCAATTATCAGCATTCCTGTCTGAGTCAGAAGGTCATAGGTTCAACTCCAATACAGGACTTGGGCACACAATCTAGACTAACACTTCAGTGTAGCACTGAAGGAGTGCTACATGGTCAGAGATAGCATCTTCCAGAGGGACATGCGGTCCCTTGTGTAGATGTCATCTCAGGAGGCATCATAGCCAAGCTCCATACGATTTTCACCTCAAGTGCACTTTTCAACAGGACTCAATGGATACTGATCAGGAACACTGGTTGATTTTTCCAACCTTACCCCAAGAGCGTGGAAGCTAATTTTAGTGTCTCCACTGTCCTCTCGGATAAGATCAGCTAACTTAGCACAGACTGGGAATTAAACCTAAGACCCCCTGGTTTGCACTGCTGAGACACATATTGACTTTACAAACTGAGCCATTGGGCTACTTTTTGTATTTGAGTGCCACCCAATAATTTGAACGATACTATTCTTATACATCTCTCAATTTGCATCTATTTCTTACTACAACCCATTTTATTTGATATATTTTGATCTCAGGATATGGGCAGGACAAAGCCACATTTATTGCTTGTCCCTCGTTACCCAAATGTTCAGGTGAGGCTTCTTCATGAACCACTGTCGTCCATGTGGTTATGGTTCTCCCACCATAGTATTAGGGAGGGAATGCCAGGATTATGACCTAATGGTGATGAAGAAACAGTGATCTATGTCCAAGTCAGGAAGGTGTGTGTGACTTGAAGGGAGATTTGGAAGTGATACTTTTCCCATGATTTCAGCATTATTTGTTTTCTTCTAATTTTCTTCATTTTCGTAAGGCACTCTCTCATACAGATGTACAGTTCCAGTGAAGCTGGCAACTCACAGCAACCTTGTACTTCATTTTTAATGTCAGAATGGGCAGTTTTATCTGTCTATTTTGTCTTAGGGCATCACAGCTGAATTATGAATTGAACAATTTCCTCACTTTGCTCAGTGAGCCATTAGAGCAACTGGGATCATTATTCCTATCTGTGCACTCCAGAGTGAATACAGTTTAATTTCACCTTCATTGTGTGTGAAACTGGCTTTGAATAAAGCAGAATAGAATCTGCTCTTTTCACAAGATCATTATCTCTGCATTTATCTTCAGATTCCCTATTCATCTGGGTGCTTACCAAATAAATTGCACCATCTACTGGCTGCATATTCAATTACATGATATAGTTATAATCCTTACACATTTTGGATTATCATGAATATACAAACATATATAGGGAAGGTGGGGATGTGGTAGGGAATATGGGGTTAATGTAGGATTAGTATAAATGGGTGGTGTTGGTAAGCACAGAATTGGTGGGCCGAAGGGCCTGTTTCAGTGCTGTATCTCTCTATGACTGACAAATTGTCAACCCTTAACAAAATCCTCAAACAAGTAATGTCAGACAGGGCAATCTTTAAATATAATCACTTTTATCTGGGGTTCTGCCAACTTTTTCTCTTCCCCAATAACTTCAGTGTGATGGTAGTTTGCATGTCAGAACCCAGTATTTTTACACATCGAGAGGCAGTAATGGATGAGTCCCACTCCTTGTGGGTGGCTTAATGGGAGAAGAGCCTGATCCTGGATGCACGTATACACCACACATAACCACACCAATAGCCAAATGAGGCAGGTGGGCGAGTTGACTTGTGTGCAAGGCACTTGGCAGTCACATCTCGCAACCTCATATTCAGTCAAACTGGTTCAGCAGACATGTCATTGGGGTGCGGTGGCGATGTCTTCCCAAGGGTTTAAGTTATTACAAGATTTCAAGGTGGCCTTTAGTGATCTTTGCAGCAATTCCATCTGCCCACCTCTATTGCAATCCTGCAACTCACTGTAAAAGATGGCTTTGAGGATTCTATAAAGCAGGCAGATGAATTATATTGCCAGACTAGAACTGGATCATTTGGATAATGCAGCAAAGGTTTGGACCATTAGAAGCATTTAAAAAGTGTTTTCTATTGACCTGTTAAAACTGCTTCATCATTTTCCTTCAATGTCTTTGTTCCTATTAAAACACCCTCAGGGGGGTCAACTTTTACTGCCTTCGCCTGGTGTTAACAGCCTCAAAATGAGGTCAGTAGCCTTACCACCCTTAACTGTGGGTATCTAAAGCACTATCCTGTGTCAGGTGATTGGCCCTTTTAATAGGGAAAATCGGGGACCTACGATGTGAATAGGACTCAGATTGAGATTTTAGTTTGATTCCAGTTGGTGCAGGCTCCAAAGAGACCTACCAAAGGTCAGTGTCTAATTATTTTTGTGTGGCCTGCAGGAGCAGGATTTTGGTTTTGATGGAAGAATACATGCTTTAGGCTAGAATTGCCCATGTAACGAGACACTAATCTCACATAAAGTGATTTGCAGTAATCTAGTCACCCAAAGCAGCATATGCTTTATAAATCTTACCAAGTTACTATCAGCATATACATGATTACTGTATGATGATGTTTGGCACCAGCACACTGCTGAGAAATTCACTTTGCTAACCTGTTTCCATGCCACCCCCACCAAGATTGATAAGCCTAAACAGTTTATACAGTACCATCAGGCACAAAACAGAATGATGTACACCACAACTTAATGCTTTTATATAGTGAACATAATTACTCAAAATTACAAAGATACATTAAATTTTATATAAATTATGAATCATTTCAGGTCAAAGATCAAATGTAAAGACTTTTCCAACATTACAAACATCCACAATCATGCTTGAGAAGTATTGTTTTTAAAGTCCAGTAATTAGTTGAACAGTTATTATAGTGTTTGAAATTTATACAAGTTTATAACTGGATTACCAGTTTATAGGTTTATAACTGGATTACCAACAACAGAAACCCTCCAAAAGCACGTCAAACCCATTCACCTACACTAGTTGAAAACAAAGGTCGTGACTAGCAGTCAAAGACTGCAGTTGATTAAAGCTGATATGTGAATAGGATTGGGAAAAATCCCAGTAATAATTTGACCCCTGCAAATAATCATCAAGACTAAATTCTAGTTGTTTTTCACAGAACTAATTAAAGTTCATCTTTAATTGTGAAATCACTTTTTTTGTTACCTATCCCCATATTTTTTCCCTTTCCTGTCCTGGAAGTAGTGACTCTTCCTGGGGTAAAATGCCACTGTAACCAATGTTCATTCACACGTAAGCCAAGACAATAAGTAGCAGGTTCTTGGACCACAGTGAGCATCACAGCTGAGCTGATCTTGCTTTCGCCCAAATTCCACACACGCAATTTCCAGCAGCTGTGGAAATGCCTACTAGCTTTTCCTCTCCCTAACCTGTTCATAGACTGGAGCTGTTAACAGAATTCTCTGTCTGCAATTTATTTCTTCTTTAAGAGCTAAAAATAACAAATCTTTCCCAGTGGTCAGTTGGTTAAGTGCACTGCCCCTGCACAGACCAACAAGGTCCAATGTTCAATTCAAAGTCTGCTGCTCTCAGTTGAGGGAATAAAATTGACTTGAAAGGACATGCGGGACTGGGAAAGGCAAATCACTGCTGATTGTTAACCATGGATTTCTTCTGGCTCGGATGTCATGCCCCCTTGTCCACAGGCACTGTCCATGATCATGGGTCGACTGACAATTCTGGAAAACAGCTAGTGCCCATAGAACTGGACCCAGAAAGAGGAGGGAGGTACAAAAAAAAAGCAAATGGCTTATTCTTTCCACACAGAACAATTAAAGCTTTCCAAGTATTCTTAAACTAACATACATTTCCTTTTCATTTTCCAATCTTGCAAAGCAAATTATATGGTTAAAAAGTGCAAAACATTATGTAAACCATATTTTTCTAGTTCCACAAGAACTTCAATTTCTCTGAATTTGATCTAATTCTCCTGCAAAAGTAATACAGGAGACTAGTCTCTTTTTACTACATTAGTAATCTTATGGCTTTGCTGCATGATGCATGCAACAGCTTTTACTCAAGCTATTTCAATCACATAGCAGACTGAGACTGACAAAACATATGTAAACAGATCAGAACTAGCAAAGGACAGTGGATCTCAAAAGCAGAAAATTCTGGAAATACAAAGTAAGTTTATCAGCATCTGTAAGGAACACTAAAATAGAAGCAAAATACTACAGATACTGGAAATCTGAAATAAAAACAGAAAGTGCTAGAAATGCTCAGTAGGTCCGGCAGTATCTGCGGAAAGAGAAACAGAGTTAACATTTCAGGTCTGTGACCTTGTTCTGATGAAAGGTCATGGACCTGAAAGATTAACTCTGCTTCTCTCTCCACAGATTCTGCCAGATCTGAGTAATTCCAGCACTTTGTTTTCATTTCTGTAAAGAGAACGCTTTGGAGGTGTGCCTTTCATCAGAACGTGATCTTAATTGGTCGTCCAAATTAGCTTGGAGCCAAGAGCAACTGAACTTAAAAATCATAATTTGAAAGTGGGAGGGAAACTTTTTGAAATTTTCCATTTACAGAATATAACAAAGCTAAAGAAGGCATATAGGAGGTGACTCATCACACTATGTCTGACTTTCTCACATTAACTAGCTGAGCTATACAATTACATATCACTGGCCTGGGAGACACCCAAGTCCAATCCATGGCTTGTACTGAGTTGCAATTGGGCTGATTGCCTCATGACCCTTGGAAAAGAGAAACAGGAACAAAAAATAGTCAGTCATGATTCTCATTCCTGGCCACTGTCCAGTTAACCCTGAGAAATGCGCAAATGTTCAAGTCACTGGCGACAGAATCAGGCTGAACCTTGATGCATCCCACAGTCAAATAGACCCACTGCCCACTTTCAGACAAGAATAATTGACACTTGGTAAAGGTATAGGCTGTTGACACCCTTGGAACCATTTACCAGCAGTCAACCCCTTTAGGAGATAGTGGGGTGGGGGCAATTTGTAGAGCAGTAACTTCTCTCATTGAATATGTGAGATCTTCATTTACATGTCCAAATATTAAGTATGCTTTTGGTCAGTAATACAGATTGAACAAAAACTTGCTCTTGTGCATTGGAGCTTGAGGCATTGCAAATGGAATGTTGTTGAAGTTTCGTGAAGGATCATTTTCATCCTGGCAAAATGATATCTTGGCTTTTTTCCACTCAATATATAAACAGATGTGCATCATCAGGTCACCAATACTGTGTTTAAAAAGCAAATCTTCCCTGAGAAAGCAACAGTGGTTTGTGCTGCAGCAGATATTGTACCTGATGCATGGCAAACACCACTGGCAGCTAAAACAGAGGTTTTGAAGCAGGCAATTCCATGAGCTAAGGTCACCCCTAAAATACTGAAGAAGATTAGGGGTCGGAGTCCTACAGAACAGAACACTTTCCATTTGGACAGCAGTGTCTGCAATCATTCCCAGGTTAACTATGGTATGGCTAGGTGAAGAGCAACACTCCCATACTCTATCCCAACCTTAGAGAAGCATCCCTTCTTGTACCTAATTCCATTTTTCACTTTCCACATCAGTCATCCTACACCCTTTTGCAGTAAGACTTCCAAACTAGTTTTATGCTTTGGGGCCATGCCCTTTCACAGCTAGTTTGAAATTTCCCAAACTCATTTTACAAAGAATCTGGATTTAAATCTATCTCTCACATGAAAGGCCAATATCAGCCCTTTTAACAAACAGTTTCACAGGGTGAATGGAGTACTGATCAACTAAAGCCAACAACTTGTGTTTTTTTTTTTAAAAAGGTGAACTGATTTTGAGGTAATTTTCTACCAAAAGTGAAACATTTTGCAGCTGAAGTTTGTATGAAGATACTATCATTCAAATACCCAACATCATGCTGAACAATCCAATTGCTTTACAAAAGTGCAGAATTAAGGAAGATCAAGCAAACCGTGTTGAGTATATAGGTCTTGTGTGATGTCATAAGTCTTTGAAATGAGTGGCAGTGCTTCTTCCAGTATAGCCACAACCTCTTCTGTTGGGCCCATGTTCATAATCTCAAAGAAGCTTGCTCGGCTTGGCAGCATATAAAAGGCAACAGCTGCAGCTTTGCGTACTATCCAGGGATGATAGTTTGCCAGAGAGTCATGATAGGCCTCTGTACACAGAATGGAAGTTTTGCTATCGTCAGAAGCTACCTGGAGCTTCTCCAGAAAGAGCTGCAGCCACCTGAGGGCACGATGGAGTCGCAGAAGTGTACGGCAGCCAGAATCCGAGTGGTCACCCCGCATCTTCAGATCCACAAGCTTGTGATCTACCTCGTACTTCACCATTGACTGAATTGTTAGATAATTCTGGCCATTTGCACTACATCTGTAGTTTTCCATAATTTTGATTTTGGTGACAGCATCATTTGAAATAAAAGAAAAGGCCGTCCCAAGACTATTCATGAACCTAAAGAATGACAAATATAAATAAAGATTAGTATTAACACAAAGCACCCAGCTGCTAAAGTTTAAAGTAAATCACTAATTTAACAAAAAATTTGAAATTATAAAACTGTTGAAATGAGGAGCAATAATCCTAGAGAGTTAGTACAAAATCTGATCCACCATCAAGCAGGTCACTGCATCTGGAAAAGTAGCTACAACTTGAACTCTGAGGTTATCCTGTATGGTGTGGCTGGAAGATCTCAAATTTGACCCCTGATTTTCACTGATCTATTTGATCTGGGATGGTGGAAGCACTACAGTTTTACTTAGCACCCAATGGCTAGAGAGGGGAAACAGGGTTCCCTCTCCTGATTGAGACCCAGTAAGCCCCTGCTATAAGCACCTCAGAGGATAGGACTGGGCTCAGCAATGATTGTTCAACCACTGGTACTATCTGTCCAACGTTAACCATGGAGACTCAGAGCTGAATGCTTGGTACTCAGGCGACGTACTGAAAAGTGCCAAACACCCAATGTATCCCAGCAGAGAATCAGTTCCTTCAGGAGCGAAATGAGCCAAGAAAATTGGTAAGGGAGCACAAGGGACTTTGATATGCCCCTGATTATAACACACTTTAATGCAAATATTACTGCTTAACAAAACTGATATTTCCTTTTGAAACTTTCACCCAGGGGCACTCACACATTGTATACACATTGCATGTACACAATTTTACACAGTCGCATCCAGCCATTATCTGATTTCAAGTTGCATTTAATTTTCTTTGCATCTACTTTTCTGGATGTAGTGACTTGCTCGACATTGGACCAGATTTTGTAATAGCCCAAGGATTATCGTTTTCTAGCAGAGTTTTCACACAAAACATTTAAGTGTTTCAACCAATAGATATACAAAATTCAGCATATGTACTCTCATGTCCATAAGCAGCCACCATGCCCTGTTGCACGCTGAGCTAAAAAAAAAAACTATAATGAATGAGATTTGTTTAGAGAAACCATAAATTTGGGGAGCTAAATGCCTGTAAGTCATTTGTTATCAATTTGCCATTAGGTATACTGAATGTACCATCACTGTGGGAAAATCGGACATTTAACCAAAATCTGTTGATTTACAATGTGAGTGAGGTGCATTTCAGCTTTAACAGCTCAACTCTAAACTCACTGAAAGCTGAAACTTCACTAACCAAAAATCAAACTCTAATTATTAGTGCAATTATGAATAGAATTAAATACAAAAATTGTGTATGCTCAAAATTAGAAGCAAAAATAGCAGATGCAGGAGCACACAACGGGTTATTGGCACAGATGTTATTGTTGGAATGATGGGAGAAACAGTCAACATTTACAATCATTCTGACAGCAACTTCAGGAGTCTGCACATGCACAGAATTACACAGAAATGCGGAAGTTACTGTCAGTATTGCTACGCTTTTCTTCAGAGGATGCACTGTTGAGGACCCCCAGACTGCAATCAGTGGGGAATCTGAGTTGACAAGAGTTTCCACTCTTGCGCCAATAGTGTCACTATAAAAACCCTTGAAAAAGTTATACCTTGTTGAATGAGGTGTAACTGGGTCTTTAACAGCATACTAACATCATAGTTACTGCTAAACACCTCCACTGTCCCTGAAAAGCTAGTTTTATATTTGTACAATGTCAAATTTCTCCATTATGATTAAAAAAGGTTGCCATATTTTTACAAATATCACCTTTTTAAAAACAAAGCTTACCTAAATCTAATCAGTCATTTATTTCACAATCTGAAAATGTAAATTAAAAAAGTGAAGGATAAAGTGCTTTTAACTTCATGGCTTGCTGGCATGAATACTTCAATGCAATAAAAACAAGAAATGCTGGAAATACTCAGCAGGTCTGGCAGGATCTGTGCAGAGAGAAGCAGAGTTAACATTTCAGGTCAGTTCTGAAGAAGGGTCTCTGACCTGAAACGTTAACTCTGCTTCTCTCTGCACAGATGCTGCCAGACCTGATGAGTATTTCCAGCATTCCTTGTTTTTATTTCATATTTCCAGCACCTGCAGTATTTTGCTTCTACTTCAATGCAGTTGGCTGGTTACGCTGCTTGCTGACATCACTACTGTTGTACGCCACGACATCTCTTTGACTTGCCGCCAGATTTAACCTGCTGTTAAGAGAGGGGAAATACATGCCAGAGATTGCTAAATCTTTGTGAGCAGCTTTTTTTTTAGGTCAGTGGCGAGCACTCTTGTTTCGCTACTGACCACCAAATCCAGACCAATGTTCGCAACCTCCCAATTTTCCATGCAAAAGGGCCTCTATAATTCTATACAGCTCCAATATTTTTGTTTCTTAGTAGGTTGTGAGATACATAATATAAAAATCACGAAAAGGTGTTTAATGAGAATATCTTTATACAAGTGTGTTTGGCAAATAAACAATTTACAATAACTAGGTCATCACCATGTAACATTACCACAATGAGAAATGGCTCACACCTTCTCATCCTCCCCAAATATTTATTATCTTGTCAACTGTGTAAACTACAAAAAAGTCAGCTTTATACTTTGCCTTCACACTAAGTGAAGCTGATTACGATAAGAGGATTCTAACTCACTTTACCAGCCCCTTCCATCCAGTTAAGTAATATTCTTGTAGGATCTCCCCATTGTCAGTCAGACAGTTTTTGAAGGACTCCAACACCTCAATCAGACTGAATCTCTCTGGGTCAGCCATCTTCAAGCCGGAAACCAGCTCCCGGGGGGGCGGGGCGTTTATTGGCCAATCACAGCGGGATCGCCATCAGAGGAAGTCCCGCCTTCGCACCGGCCTGCCCGAATCGGGAATCCCATTGGTTGATTCCCACGTCAGTCAGTGAGGGGGCGGGGTTGGCGGGTGCCCGGGTAACACGCTTGGCCTGGGAGTGAAGTAGGCCTGAGGCTGTAGTGGCGGTTTTGCCTGGTTAGTGGTGGTTGTATAGCGGAAAGGAAGAGGAGGGAGAGGCCGGGGTCGCTGTCAGTGAGCGGGCCGGCGTGTTTAAAATCCGCAACTGGGCCTGTGCAGCAAGAAAGAGACGATAAATCGAGTTGTGTTCTTAACTGCGCTGTTTAAAATGGCCTGAATGTTAACCTGAAGACCTTGGTTGTGATTTGTATTGATACCAGTGGAGGAAGGCCTCAGCTGGCTCTCTGCTCTGTTTAATTTCACTATCTGGATATTTGCTACACTTTTGCAAAATTCACTGCAAACCTGTTCAGTTCAAATCGCTAGTTTAATTTTTTAAAGCACGAAGTTCCCACTTTTTAGTGGGATTTATAGTGCTGAATTCAAATTATTGGATAATTCAATTTTAGGTGTAGAAAACAGCTTTGAATTATTAGAAGTTGATTGCATGTGAATAAATATTTGCAGCAGGAACAGTGAAGCAGTTGAATTTTTTTTTAAAACAACAATCTGACAGTTTCGTGGTCACTTTACTGACACCAGCTTTTTATTTCCAGCTATCCTTTACATGCAATTCAAATTCTCAAGCTTCCATGGTGGGATTTGAATCTGAATTGTTAGTCCAGGTCTCTGGATTTTTTTTGTCCAGTAATGACTATGCTACTGTACTCATTGATTTTATGAAGATCTTTATAGTGAGTGCTGGTTGAAAAAGCCATAAGAAGCAGATTCTGGGTTTTATACTTTGGGACATTGAATATAAAAATAAGGAAATTCATTTGTACAAAACATTGTACCCATGGTACAATGAAAGTTCACTAGAATGAGAAGCAACATGTTTCATTTATATAGCACCTTTAAAGTTGTAAAATGTCCTAAGTTGCTACACAGAGGTGTAATCAGACAAAAACACCAGGAATATAAAGGGTGACAGGCTCAAAAACTGGGTCCTTTTTACTAGAACAGAGAAATAGAGATTTAATAGAGGCTTTCAAAAATTCTTAAAAGGTTTTTAAGGGTAACCTGTGAAAGATCATCTCCACTGGTTGGCATAGTGTAACAAGATTAAAGATATAACTGGAAGAATGAAGGGGGAATTTAGCAAAACCTTTTTCCCACACAGGCATTACCCAAGTGGCTATTGAAGTTGAGATTATAACTGCTTAAAAAGGAATTGAATTAGTATTTGGAAAGACATTTGTAAAAGGATATCGGGAGAGGACAGGGGAATATGATTAGAATGGATAGCTTCAGTTGAAATACCAATACCTTTTTCAGTGCTAGTTGTGGTCATTGTTTTGTAGAGAAGTTGTGGATATAGATTGGTATTCTCTGTTACTAAATCAGCTTATTAAGCTGTTGAAAAATTGATTCTAAGGTTATCATAGTGACTCAGAGGTACTGTTCTTCCTCTAACTTTCAGTACATATTGGCACTCCTTTCCCTTCTCTCCCCCAGTACACAGAGACACTCTCCCCTCTCTCTCTCCTTGCTTTTCCTATATATATATATATATATATGAGAGAGAGAGGAAACGGCCAACAGCTGAGCCAAGTGATCTCGTGATGCATTTTGCTGATATCGTCTGCTTTAAACCTAACAGAACTTTTTACTCAATTTAGGGTGAGTGATTGATTTCATCACTTGTTAGCCTGGGAAAGCTGATTGCCAATGCCTGAAATAAAAGTCACACCTTTGGGTAAGAATTTAGACATTAAACTGATTTGAGGGATGCAAATCCTTAGTACGTTGAACTCACAAAATGACGAGTCCTTGCTTTTTTCAGGGGCGGGCCAGGATGTGGGCCGTAGCTGTATCCTGGTCTCAATTGGTGGGAAAAACGTGATGCTGGATTGTGGAATGCACATGGGATATAATGATGATGTAAGTAGGAAATTATTGAATAGTAGTGAATGCACTGGCTGCAGAATTATTAAATAAAGGAATAACCTGGCCAGTGTTGCAAGACCTGAAGCAATATCAGGTTCATACAGTTTATTTGTCAATTTTTGTGTCTTCACTCTTCCCCTAAAGACGTGGGCCCTGTAATTCTTGGGTTGCTGCTACACCAGTAGAGGTGCTGCATGGTTCCCAGCCACCTGCAGCCGAAGACATCCCAAATCACTGGGGACAAAGTCATTTCCATGCCTGTACAAGTGCATTAAAGATGCCCATTGCACTGTGCTGGCAGTATTTGGAACTGAGATCTGGGAAAGGCCATTAAGTTTCTGTTCACTCGCTGTTGTGTTCTGATAGGCCCAGGAAGAGTGTAAGAACATAACAAATAGGAGCAGGAGTAGGCCATTTGGCCCTTCAAGCCTTCTCCGCCATTCAATAAGATCATGGCTGATCTTCTACCTGAACTCCGTTTTCCCACTTTGTTCCCATATCTCCGATTCCGTCAGTGTCCAAAAATCTGTAGTAACCTTGGAACTCACCCAGATACAATTGTCTAAGGATGTAAGGGGTGGCTGGATGACTCACCCCCTTCCCTTGACCTGAATTCAGACTGGCTTATACAAGGGATAAAATCAGACAGATCTGGCTGGCTCTCCAGAAGTTAAGGATGGTTCCAATTTGAAAGAAAAGGCGTACAATGCTGCTAAGATTAGTGGTAGGCCAGAGATTGGGAACATTTTAGAAACCAGTAGAGAATGACCAAAAATTATGTAACAGGGAGAAATTAGAGTATGAGAGTAAACTAGCAAGAAATATAAGAACAGACAGGAAAAGCTTCTACAAATATATAAAGAGGAAGAAAGTAGCTAAAATAAGCATTTGTCCCTTAGATGATGAGACTGGGGATTAATAATGGGAAACAAGGAAATGGCAGAGAATTTGAAGCAGTGTTTTGTATCTGTCTTCTCAGTAGAAGACACAAAAAGCATCCCAAGAATAGTAGAAAATCACGAGGCAAAAGGGAGGGAGGAACTTTAAACAATCATTATCACAAGAGAAAAGTACTCGGAAAACTAATGAAACTAAAGGCTGACAAGTCCCCTGGACCTGTTGGCCTGCATCCTAGGGTCTTAAAAAAGTGGCTGCATTGATAGTGGATGCATTGGTTGCAATCTTCCAAAATTCCCTAGTTTCTGGAAAGGTCCCAGCGGATTGGAAAACTGCAAATGTAACATTTCTATTCAAGAAAGGAGGAAGGCAGAAAGCAGGAAACTATAGGCCAATTAGCCTAACATCTGTCATTGGGAAAATGCTAGAATCCATTGTTAAGGAAGTAGTAGCAGGATATTTAGAAAATCATAATGCAAACAGGCAGGGTCAACATGGTTTTATGAAAGGGAAATTATGCTTGACAAATTTATTAGAGTTCTTTGAGGATGTAACAAGCAGGGTGGATAAAGGGGAACCAGTAGATGTAGTGTATTTGGATTTCCAAAAGGCATTTGATAAGGTGTCACGTAAAAGGTTACTACACAAGATAAGAGCTGATGGTGCTGAGGGTAATATATTAGCATGGATAGAGGATTGGCTAACTAACAGGAAGCAGAGAGTCAGGATAAATGGGGCATTTTCAGGTTGGCAAACTGTAACTAGTGGAGTGCCGCAGCAATCAGTGCTGGGGCCTCAACTATTTACAATCTGTATTAATGACTTGGATGAATGGACTGAGTGCACTGTAGCCAAATTTGTGGATGGTACAAAGCTAGGTAGGAATGCAAGTTGTGAGGAGGACACAAGGTGTCTGCAGAAAGATATAGATAGGTTAAGCGAGTGGGAAAACATTTGGTAGATGGAGCATGAGGTGGGAAAATATGAGTTTGTCCACTTTTGCAGGAAGGATAGAAAAGCAGAATATTATTTAAATGGAGAGAGACTGCAAAATGCTGCACTATAGAAGGATCTGGGTGTCCTTGTACGTGAATCACAAAATGTTAGCATGCAAGTACAGCAAGTGAGTAGGAAGGCAAATGGAATGTTGGCAGTTAGTGCAAGGGGAATGGAATATAAAAGTAGGGAAGTCTTGCGAGGGCATTGGTGAGACCGCACGTAGAGTACTGCATAAAGTTTTGGTCTCCTTACTTAAGGAGAGAAATACTTGCATTGGAAGCAGTTCAGGGAATGTTCACTAGGCTGATTCCTGGGTTGAAGGGGTTGTCTTATGAGGAAAGGTTGAGGAGGTTGGGCCGATACTCATAGGAGTTTAGAAGAATGAGAGGTGATCTTGTTGAATCATATAAGAGTCTGAGGGGGCTTGACAGGGTAGATGCTGAGAGGATGTTTCCCCTCATGGGGGAATCTAGAACTAGGGGGCACAGTTTCAAAATAGGGGGTCTCCATTTTAAGATGGAGATGAGGAGGAATTCCTTCTCAGAGGATCGTTAATATTTGGAATTCTCTTCCCCAGAGAGCAGTTGAGGCTGGGTCATTGAATTTATTCAAGGCTGAGTTAGGCAGATTGTTGATCTGCAAGGGAGTCGAGGGTTATGGGGGGCCGGCAGGAAAGTGGAGTTAAGGCCACAATCAGATCAACCATGATCTTATTGAATGGTGGAGCTGAATGGCCTACTCCTGTTTCTCATAATCTTACAGTCGGGATCTTAGCTTAGACTGAGGATCAAACCTGGGGCCATCCTGGTATCCTTCAGCTATTCAGATGATAAACATGTCAGGGAAGCTACTGAGCCAAACACTTTTCTAAATAGCTTTTATTTCTAAAATTCAGTAAAGTTCTTAATCTCAACTCAATACATTTTGACCTTGCTGAAATGTGTCCCTTTAGTATGTACAGTTAGTGTGACAAATGGAAGTTATATCCCTGAAGTTTTCATGAAATTACCACCAATCAGTGGAATTGAAGATGGCAGTGAAATGATAGTTATGTATGTGTTGCAGTAGTTAATGCTGTAACTACAACTCAGAAGTGCAGACTTCAGGATTAGGACTTAAATTGAGCACTTTACTTACAGACTATATTTGCCATGTTGTGGCTGAACTCTGAGTCAAGGCTGCATCACAAAGTAGAATTAGAAATTGCAGTAATTCAGTAAAAGGACTGCTTACTACACCAAACATATTCTGTTTTTCCCCTGTCGCAGATGGGACAGTAGTTAGGAAGCTTTTTTCTAATGTATTTACAAAAGCACACAACCCTTGGAGTAATTTTCTTTTCTCTTTTTGTCTTTTCTCAGTCACCTCTGCTTGCTAGGTTCCAGGTGCCAGTTGTCCTCTGGTACTCCTATGACCTCAGATTATGGGTTGACTTTGAGTTTGTGCTTCCGGTGGAGTGTCGCGCCACTGAAGTTCAGCACATGTGGTGCATTTAAACAAATGGTTGGAAAATGATGCACGGACCATGCCTGGATTTCCTATAATATAGATCACCTGCTGAGAGCACCTAGGTCAACACTAATGATTGTAGGGAGGGTATTAAATCATGAGGGACAGCAACAGCCAAGCTTGATTCCCGCCTTCACTCGACATTCACCCACTTGCACTTCCAACGCATGTTTCTGGATAACGATTAGATACAGGGATGGTGGTTATATCTTGCCCCTCTCTGTCAGGATGGTAATACTAATTATTAGATCTTCTACCACCGCCCCCGCCACTGCTGCGCTTGCTGTGCTCAGCTAACTGTACAGAATGGAGATTGGATCTGTTCCCTTTTTTGATCTTTTTGGCTCAGTTTCTCACTGATTTAAGCAGCGGAACCATCAGGGAGCAGTTTATTTCAGATGAATTTCTATATGTGTTTTTTATTTCAAGTTTCCCTGTACATTATGTCTATTACCAGGGAAGGTGCTATTGATCAGCAATCAACCAGTATGTGAAATGTTACTTAATAGGAAAACATTGCCTTTTCCTTTTAGAATTTAATTTTAGAAAAGATTTCTCTCAAACTGCTATGTCATTTTTATGAGGATTATGAAATCCTGTGACACCTCGGTCTCCGCACGATTCATTGTATTTTTGTACCGTCTTCATTTTTAAAAAGATGTTTCAGTTTCAGCATTGTCACCTTCCATGATGCTGCTGACTCATCCTAAGGGTACAATTTTACAGCCGCTGGTACCTTGTCCAAGTTGCCATTCTGAGAGTGCGAGCCTGGAATATTTGACTTTACAGAACATCTTAGCCAAGCTGGATCCTTCCTTTCACCCATCCGCACACGTGCATCTCCAACAGGAGTCCCTGGAAATTGATGATGAGAAGGAATCCTAGTCAAACAGGGGCACTTAAGGCCAGTTGTTATTCCCCAGCTGCTGTAATGGTGCAGACTGGGAGTTGATCCAGAACTTCCTTGGTCTGTATGGTCTGTACAGTAGTTTGTGATTTATTGCTTCTTATTGCAGAGAACCTTTCCTGATTTCTTTTATGTAACTCAAAATGGAATACTAACAGAATTTCTCGACTGTAGTTGTTGAATGAGCAGAGAGGTCAAAGGAAATGTCTTCATCCAGAAGGTTGTTGGAGCATGGAACGTATTTCCACAAGAAGCTGGAAGACAGCATTGCATCTTTTAACAGAAGCTTGGATGAACCTTCGAAGCAGAGGAAGATGTAGGACAGACTAGGACAGTGAAATTAGTAAAGTGCTAGCACAGTCATGATGGTCCAAGTGGCCTCCTTTCTGGCCGTAAACTTCCCAGTTGTTGTTTCTGGGGGCAGACTGGGAGTTGAACCAGAACACACTCGGTCTATATAGCTCTGTTCAGTAGTTTGTGATTTATCGCTTCTTATTATTATTCCAGAGACGCTTTCCTGATTTCTCTTACATAACTCAAAATGGAAGACTGACAGAATTTCTCGACTGTGTCATCATCAGGTAAATATTGCTCTAATAGGTTACAACCTGTGGTGCTATTGGAGTTTAGATAGAGGTATAGAAGAGACCTGGCTTCTGGTTGTAGTGCTGTTTAGAGTTTTATTTGCTGCTGGGTCAGTTGAGTGTTTCCAGCATTTTCTGTTTTTATTTCCATTTTCCAGCATCTGCAATATTTTGCTATCACAAATAACCATTTTAGTCCCAAACGATTTCAAATTGGTTTCACTATTATTTTCAAAATGTGAGGATTATTTGAGTGTGCTGTGATGGATTTTCTTCAGTTCTGTACAGAATCTGCTTGCTTCTTGTGGCCTGTAAAATCATTCTTCAGTTAGAGTTTATGGAATGAAGAGACTAGATGAATCCGAAAGGGATTCTTCAGGGATGTAGATGATAGATGAACTGTTCATGTCCCAGCCTTGATCACGCTTTTTACTAAATTAATCCTGAATTTTCTGATATGCCTTAAAACGTGCCCTTGTAGTGTTTAACTATACAATTTTTGTTCTTATCAGTCATTTTCACTTGGACCACTGCGGTGCCCTTCCTTACATGAGTGAAATGATTGGCTACGATGGTCCTATATACATGACCCACCCTACAAAAGCCATTTGTCCAATCCTTTTAGAAGATTATAGGAAGATTACAGTTGATAAGAAAGGAGAGACAAACTTCTTTACTTCTCAGATGATAAAGGACTGCATGAAGAAAGTGGTAGCTGTTCATCTGCATCAAACAGTACAGGTAAGCAGTGTGTTGGTTACAATCCTTTGTTTAAAAAGTAAGAAATATTAACTTGTACTAGAGGAACAGATACGCAGGATACATAGATAACACACCAATCTGACTGTGGTGTCCGCGCTTCCAGTACCTTAAATAGGATTTTTGTTTTAATGTTAGCCATAATAGGTTTTTCTACTCTGCTGCCTCTTGATCCAAGTAAGGACTGATTCACTGACCTTCCTTTCTTTTCTGCCTGCCAGCATACCCAGGTCCTACATCATAAACAGGGTTACTAGAATTGTCTGCATTTGAAAGATACTAATTTGTATTTTGTAATGGTCTAGGTTGATGATGAACTCGAAATTAAAGCATATTATGCTGGACATGTGCTAGGTGCAGCCATGGTTCACATACGGGTGGGCTCCGAATCAGTGGTATATACTGTGAGTATGAATGAACCTCGGCCACTATACTATTCATTTATTACTACAAGTGTGTGATGCCAAGCAATTGCTTCAAGGCTAACTATTTTGATTGAAATTTGATTTTTATTGACCATGCCATCTTGGATAGTAATCATCATTGAAGTGCTATAATGTCTGTCATTGCATTGAACTATTTGTCCAATGTACGGTGGGAATCGTAGTGCCAGGTACACTGAGAGATGTCCACATGCTGTGATATGCAACATAGTGAATGATTACATATCACAGCCTCTTTTGTCCTGTTAGTTTTCATTTACTTTCACCTTTACTGAAACTGTTGACTGATGCTGGACTTGGGGTTTACTGGTATTAGGTGGCCTGCAGTACCGTTCATGTGCAAGCTTATACTATGAGTGCTGGTAGGCTATTGAATCACAACCAAGTCCTGTCGTATCCTCACCCAGAATTCACACATTCACACTTTCCAACAGAAGTCAATGGATAGTAATCAGGGATGGAACTTAGGGTAGCTATTCCTGCCAGCCTTTTCTTTATTCATTCATGGGATGTGAGCTTGGCTGGCAAGGCCAGCATTTATTATCCATCCCTAACTGCCCTTGAGAATGTGGTGGTGAGCCCCTTTGAACTGCTGCAGTCCATGTGGTGTAGGTACACCCACAGTAGGGTTAGGGAGGGAGTTCCAGCTTTTTGACCCAGCGACAGTGAAGGAACAGTGATATAGTTCCAAGTCAGGATGGTGTGTGGCTTGGAGGGGAACTTGCAGGTGATGGTGTTCCCATGCGTCTGCTGCCCTTGTCCTTCTAGGTTCTAGAGATCATGGGTTTGGAAGGTGCTGTCGAAGGAGGTGTGATGAGTTGCTGCAGTGCATCTTGTAGATGGTACATACTGCTGCCACTATGCACCGGTCGTGGAGGGAGTGAATGTTGAAGGTGGTGGATGGGATGCCATTCAAGCAGACAGCTTTGTCCTAGATGGTGTCGAGCTTCTTGCGTGTTGTTGGAGCTGCACTCGTCCAGGCAAGTGAAGAGTATTCCATCATACTCCTTGTAGATGGCTTTGGGGAGTCAGGACGTGAGTTACTTGCCAGAGAATTCCCCAGCCTCTGATCTTGTAGCCCCTAGTTAAGTTTTGGTCAGTGCTAACTCCCAGGATGTTAATGATGGGGGGGGGGGGGAGGGTTCAGAGATAATAATGCTGTTGAATGTCAATGGGAGATGGTTACATTCTGTCTAGTTGGAGATGGTGATTGCCTGGCACTTGTGTGGCAGGAAAGTTACTTGCCACTTATCAGCCCAAGCCTGAATGTTGTCCAGGTCTTGCTGCATGAGATAAGGACTGCTTCAGTATCTGAGAAGTTGCAAATGGAGCTGAGCACTGTGCAATCATCAGTAAATATCCCCACTTGTGACCTTATGCTGGAGAGAAGATCATTGCTGAAGCCTAGCCCAGGAAGTGCTGAGGTCATTTGTAGTGCCTCACTGAATGTATATCAAAGCACAGACTGGGTCTTCAATTTATTTAAATTAGAAGGACACTGAGACAAACCTCACCAACAAAACATAACCATCTGCTTGAGTTTTCTTACAAGTTGGCTTTTGTTTTTTTTTCCCTCTCTGATTGCATTTATTTTGGTTTAAAAATCTGCAGGGTGATTACAACATGACACCAGATCGACATTTAGGGTGAGTTTATGCATTGTGTCTCATTCTGTGCTTCAAAGCTTATTTGCTTCAGTTACAATTTGCCGGCGAACGGTCCTGTGTGTTACAGCATTGCTACTTCTCCTCAATGTTGAGTAATGGATATAACATAGGGCTACAAATCTGCCTTTGATTCTTTGAGGCTCCCGAATTTATTTCTACCCAGTCTCCACCCTCTGATTGCAACCTCTCGAGCCACCATCCTGTGCAAGTAGTTTTGCTTTTTCCGTGAAAGGGTTGAATGCTGAATTCCCACATCTATCGTTTTCTGCTCAGATTACTGAGCATTGGCAGCAATGGACACTGAGTCAAAGCCTCCAACTGTGGCAATTTTGAAAGCATTTTTAAAATTTCTCCACACTGAGACTTGCACTCTATCTTCTGGAGCTTTAAATGCATATTTATGACATCAGACTGACTAACAGTAAAAATTGGAAAGCTTCGACGATTGCATTATTTAAGCATGCTGTTCCTAATTTACAGAATTGATAGTTTTATAGCTTCAAACTTTAATATTCATACGTGAAGAGGGACAAAGAATGAAAATGCTATAGGTTCAGGACTTTATTTGGGCCCAGATTATGCTGATTTCTGCTTGTTTATAGTGGCTTTTATGCTCTGATATATGCTAATGAGTTGGGCAGAAAATTTCTGCATAAATAGCAGCTGATATAATCGCTGTAAAATTTGGCAAGACTTTCCGCTTATGGCATTAAAGAAATTCCATATCCCTTCAGTCTACATTTTATTTTCTTGAAAATGTTTATGATGATGTTTGTAATACCACAGGTGGTCACAAGGTGTCTCACTAGCACATTTCTTTGCAAGGGTACATAAGCCTACATTCAGTATACAAAGTGATTCCTGACAATGCAGCCGGCTGCTGACGTCATCAGGCTGCGCCAAGATGCGCACATGCGCAGACGGGCTCCTGCTCTCTGCGCGTGCGTGGCATTCCGATTGCCAGGACTGGTTAGCGCATGCGCCGACTACATCATCACGTGACGTGTCCATCTTCGTGCAAAGCGCCTGGTCAGCTCTGCTGCCCCCCCCCCGCTCTCTCCGGCTGCTCCGCTCCATTGCCTACTCCGCCGCTCTCTCCCCGCCACCAGCTCTCTTCCCCCATCCCTCCGGACACTAGCTCGAGGTGGCGCCGCTTCCCTCCTCTCTGCCACGTACTCCTACATCGCCTTGCTTCTTAGGGTGGCGCGGTGCGGGAAGGAGGCAGGGAGCGAGCGGCCAGAGAGGAATGGCACTGAAAACAATTAGAATTGTGCAGCACTGTCTGAAGTGCTGGACTTTCGATTTCCATTGCGTGCTGCCATAGGTTTACTTTGCCATTCTGTGATTATTTGAGCAGCGCCATCTTTAGTCCTGCCTTAACGTCGCAGACTGTGACGTTTAAGTGGAACAGGTTGCATTTGCGCATGTGTCAGTACAGCGCCACTTAGTGGTTGCGTTGTCAGCAAATGCAGCCTTCAGTATATGGATCTTGATTCCCTTTTGCTGTACTGCCATTGGTAGCTGGTTGAAATTTTACAGCAATGCTGAATGCAAGCGAGTTGGTGCTACTGCTGCTGGAGCACCAGAGAATCCCCTGAAGAGATTGTGCTTTGCTCCTTCACCAGAGCCATCAGCATTAAATCTAAAAGCATGCTTCTGGCCTAGCCAGTCTTCCTTCCCAGTCACAAATACTGAGGACTCAGCCTGCCCATAAGACCAGTTATAGACTTCCTCCAGTCTGTGGCCGGAAGTAACTTTTCAAATGATGCGTGCCCAAGATTGCGTGTGCACAGTTGTCATAGGTTTTATACAATCCACCCTTCAACGTAAATGAGATAGATTTCTGTTTAAAGCAGTTCTGTGTTATAAAGGGTGCACAAGATAGTTTGGCAGTTCACTTACATAAAGAATTTTGTAATTTCTCAACAGGTTGGTTTGTTTCATATGCATCTCACAGATTACTTGTCTTCAAGCCAGTCGGCCCCTCTTAATGTGGCACACTATTACTTTTGATTTGGATCAAGATTCATTGGCTGGATCTGAAACCCACATACCCTCCAACTCATGAAATTACACAGTTTAAACTATCATCTGTTTCACAACCTTGCAGATGGATATGGAGAGGTGGAGAAGAAATAGCAGGCCTTGCATGACTGCTGTCCTGTAGTTGGCACAGCTTCTTGTGTGATTCTCGTAAGCTCCAGAATGACCACTCTATTGGTTTCAGAGCGATGGCACTGTCGAAGCATGTTTATACTTTCCCCACATACATCAGGTTCTATCAGTCTGAGTGGCAGGCTGGCTCACATCTGGAAGGGTTTATTTTCTCATGGTGTAAACGATGTCTGAGTGGCTTTCTGAGTTATTCCAGATGAAGTTAAATATGTTTATCAGTTGTTTCATTTTTAGTTTAACAAGACAGCTATCCAGAGAGAGAGTGCTTTTCCTCATCCTAATTTGAGTTGCATTTTCATTTTCAATTAATTAAGTAATGAAAATGTTTCAGGTAATTCCAAAGGCTTTGATATCTCACTTGTGTTTTGTTGATATTTAGAAAATATCTTACTGAATTCATCTCACAAGTATAATACGTCTTACTGTATGGAAGAAAAATGATTTTTTGGGGCATATATGCAAACAGAAACTATTTGAAGTGAAAAAATAGTTTCTTGAAAAAGAAGAATATTAAAGTATATGGGGAGTGAACAGGAAGGTGAGATTGCAGCGCTATGGAGAAAAAGTAGGGAAGTGGGACAAATTGGATCACTCTTTCAAAGAGCTGGCATGGGCATGATGGGCTGAATGGCCTCCTTCTGTATTGTAAGATTCAATGCTGGACTGTGGCTCATATAGAAAAGAACACCAGTCCAGAATTGATGGGCCAAATGGCCTGTTTCTGTGCTGTAATGCTCAATGATTCTATGATTTGAATAATTGAAAGAAAGCAATTTGTCAAACCCTGGCTTGCCTTTCCTTGTTTTAGAGCTGCTTGGATTGACAAGTGTCGTCCTGATTTATTTATCTCGGAATCTACGTATGCTACTACAATCCGAGACTCAAAGCGTTGCCGAGAAAGAGACTTTCTGAAGAAAGTACATGATGCAGTAGAGAGGGGTGGAAAGGTATTGACATAAATATTGTGCTCTGTAATAGACGAATAATAAGTGTGTTTCCTGAATACTCCACATATTATTCTTTCAGAATTTTTTTAACATTCATATAAGCTCTGCTGATGGCTCACCTGATTAAGACTACACTGAGTACCTGAGCCTTACTGTAGTCTCCAGGCTAAATTCCTGGTCTGCGTTGAGCTTACTGATCACAGCCTTAATGCAATATCTGGCCTCCGTGCCCCTGGATCAAGTGGCCACTGCTGGATAGGGGCGGTTCAGCTGGGATGTAAATCAGCAGTCTAATAATCTGCAGACGCCACTATGATGTAGGGCCTGTTGAGTACAAGAGAGCAACCAGTATCCAGGGACCCAGCGTTAATGTCAGGACAGACGAAGGGGGAATAGTGAGAAAAGACAAAATGAAAACGTTTAAAGTTTAACCTATGTTAGTTAATCCCCCATGGATTTGCTCACAGATACTCAAGACTAAGTGTAGTCTTCTGATGAAGCAGGGTTAGCGCACAGGGTGGGACAGAGGTATTTGGAGCAGGGTGTGCTAATGTGGTTCATTCCCCAATTTAAAGTTACACATTGTTATTTTTTTTATATATGCATCTATTATAACTACCTGTGTCCACATTAAAAATGGATACTGCCTATGCAAGCTTGTCATGTGCTGAATGCAGCCTCCTGTAGTGATGCTGCAATTTCCATTATGAATGTAATTTATTGTTGATAGGAAGTGCGTGTCCATGTAAAGTTTTTAATATATTACCAGTCGTGCTCCTGTGGCCTTGTACCCAGGGATTGAAAGCCAAGTTAAGTAGGGGGACAGTTGGACCAAGGCAGGGAGGGGAAAGAGAGTGGAAGGTGAGGGAAAGAGGCAGAGGAGTATGGGAGACTTGAGAAAAGATGAGCTGGTTGGGAAGAGGGAGGTGAGCACTGCACTGGTGTCAGTTTAACAAATGTGATCAGTGAGAGTGCTACCACAGCGAAGCTGGTATGCAAAGGGGCTTCTGACTCTTTTATTTTCCCCCAGCCTGGCTTTTGCTTTTGACTTCTTTCTAATAAATTTTAATGTAGCCAACTCTGGCATATTTCCTTGTATATTGAGAACTTTTTAATTTTGCATATAGAGATCTTAGCAATAATTCAAACTTAATAGAAGCACATAAATAATTATATTAAAAATGAAAGTACATAACTGTTTCAACATTCATAAGGCAAAACATGGTAACATACCATATTCTGATTTGGCTATGATTTTTAGTGGCAGTGTCTCTGATTTTCTAGTTTGCTGGTATGATACAGACCAGAAGGTCTCAACTTCTCCCTCCAGCCTGTGTTAAGTGCTACACCCGACGATATCTTTAGGCAACCAGGGAAGCCCAGTGAATAAAACATGAATGAATGTAATGCTATCTGTTGAAAATGATTGTTTAGTATTTTTAACTAAAGGTAAAATGTTGTGACGAATGCATTTTGACAAGCCTTCATTTTAATAGGTGCTGATTCCTGTCTTTGCCCTTGGACGAGCCCAGGAGCTTTGCATCCTACTGGAAACCTTCTGGTAATTTTTGCCGGCTTTCAAAGAAATGGCGTGCTCCAAGATGATGGAGATTATTTTGTATGAGGGCAGAAAGGCAGTTGGTGGATATTGATTACAGAGGGAGAAAAAATGCAGGCCAGCATTTGCTGCCCAAGTTTACAAAAATTCTGAAATGCTGTTGGCAGTCAGTTATATATGCTCAGATTTCCTGCCTGAGCCCTTTGATCACCACAGTCCCAGGGGTAGTCACTTAGGAAAAATAATCGGTTAGTTCATCTTAGTACACAAACAAAGCCTATCAGATGTTAGCAGTAACTCTATTACTGCAGTATTAACTTTATACTTCTTAAAAATACTGTTTCAAATTATATATTTTATGTAAAGTGTAGCAAAAAATACTGTTTTAAATATTTTCCTTTCAGCTACACCTGTCCTGGCCTCAGTCGACAATGTCCACAGCTACATGCACGCTGACGACACCTGGTTCTACCTCTCCATCACTTCTCTTGATGCTTCCACTGCCCCTGTGTCAGACTGCTTGTCCAACACCAAGTCTTGGATGAACCCAGATTTGCTGCAGTTTAACATCGGGAAGAGCAAAGCCATTGGCTGGAAGTTTACGCCACCCCAGCGAGCTGGTTGGAGGGGGGGGTGGTGGTGGTGGTGTTGGTGGTGTAAAATGGAGTGGGAGGCTCCGGGTGGCCTTCCCGACCCGCATCCGCCCCACTTTACATAGGGCGGGGGGGAAGGGGCCGGAAAGCGGGACGTCCGCCCCAGGCCAGTCAAGGCCCTTAAGTTGCCAATTAACGGCCACTTAAGGGCCTTCGCCCGCCTCCATGGGGATTTTACCTGTGACAAGCGGGTGTCCTGGAGCCGGGAAATGCTGCCCGGTGAAAGCTGGTTGCCTCTCAGTGCCCTGGGGTGGGACCCTGACAATCGGGCACAGGGGCTTCCCTAACCACCCCCAGGACCCAAAACACTCCCCTTCCCCCCACCCCCCCCCGCAAACGACCACCCTTGTCTTGCCGGGACACGACCGATTACCCCCGGCGAGGCACCTCATACTTACCTGCAGTCCTGGCTCCATGACCTTGGCTGGGCTGCAGTCCCAGCAGTGGCCACCGCTCACGGTGGCGCTGCTGGGACTAAGAGCTGCTGGCCCGAAGATTGGTCAGCAGCCCAATGAGGTGGGACCTCCTCCCTCACGCGGGTGGAAGTCCCACCTCGGAACAGTTAAAGCCTGGGGACCCTTAAAATATGGGATGGATCCCCAGGCTAGGCAGAAACCGGTTCACCACCAAATGTTACGTTGGTGGTCAGCTCCCATCTGCCCAATGTAAAATCCAGCCCATTGTCTCTGACTCCCCCCCCCCCCCCCATCAGTTCCATCGCCTGTTCCTGACCATTGTTTTAGGCTGAACCAGACTGTTTGCATTCTATTTGACCCCAAACTGAACTTCCGACTCCAGTCCCCTCCATCACAAAGATTAATCTACTTCGCCATAGCATTACCTGCCTCTGTCCCATTGCTCAGCCCATCTGCTGCCAAGTCCCCTTCTAATCCTGGCTGGGCCCCCTTCCTCTAAACTTTAGCTTATCCAAAACCCATGTTTTCCTATCTCTGCAAACTCCTCCAACTCTTCGCCCCCTGCAAACTCACTGTTCCTCTGACTTTGATTTCTAATATGCACCCCCACCCTTTTGCTGTTCTTCCTGAAAATGCGTGAGGAGGTAGATGTAAAGCTATCAAATATGTACAATAGCAATTTGGAACATAGGAGCAAACCTCAGCACTCTCATGTGCTTCCAAGCACTGCCAGCAGAGAATCATGATGGACCCCATACTCGAGCCTTCTGTACCTTCACCTGTTGACACTGTCTTCCCCTCTGCTCCTACTCCTGCCATGCACAGAAGACCCAGCTGCACTGGGTGCTTCCAAGTCACAGACTCCAGCTTGCTCATTCCCTCCCTGATCTGGTTTTTGTATCTACTGTCTCCCACAAACCAACCTTGAGTCCCTCCACCTCCTGCGAGTTCCTCCCAGATCAGCAGTTCCTCTTTCATTTGCGTGTGATTTTATTTTTGTAATTTTCTCCACCATTGACTGCACAGATCAGTTGTATTATGTAATAATATTGTATATTAGATAGAATAACATCCTGCCATTAAAACACAATGGGCCAGATTTGCTGTCATAATAATGGTGAGGGTAATGCCATTCTCGTTACTTATGCATGAGTGCTGCAGCAACTTCAGGAGAGGGGCAGATGTGCAGTTAAATGCGAATATCAAAAGGTTCCAGTCCACGATGCACTGATAGTTAGCTTCACGAAAACAGCATCTTACTGTCTGCCTCATCGTTGACCTGTATTGAATGTCATGTAGTTGCTGTATCTGTGCAGTAGATATGAGCTAAACCTGCTTCAGATATTTAGGGCTAGTGATTAGAAGTGTGAGTACCCTTTGATCAATGTGATAATTGTTAATTTCTGTCAGTCAATGTCTCTGGCACTGAAAATTTACTATTGCAATCCTGGAGTCTCATTTCTTCAGGTTTTGAACTTCTTGGGGCAATTTTTAAAATGTTAATTTTTTTTTAAAGTCTTGCTTTTTCCTTTTTGCCTTTTCTCTCTCTCTTTCCTAATTCAAACTTTCTTTCCCTCTCTTTATTTCTCCTTCGTAGTTGATTTGACATTGAATTCACCCACTTTAATTCACCCTCCTTCTCAGTCCTTCCTGTATTAATTTTCTAATCCTTAAATTTCATTGGTTAAGGAGGTACCTGTTCATTCAGGTCCCAGGTGCCTTGTTGCCCTCTGAACCATTATCAACTTACACTTTCAGCAACTTTGTAGGCAAAAATGTTTTGAGGTGAAAGATGCTGTCAGTTGCCCTGCTGCAGCAAAATCTGGCCCACTCTCCACAGGCTCGAATGGGTTGAATGGCCGCCTTCTGTGCTATAAAATTCTATGATTCCATCCTCCCTTTCACCATGAATCCACTAGTAATATAAAATCTTTGAAGTCCAGAGGTGTGAGCTACTAATATAAATTTACAAGGGACTGTACTACTTTGTGTTTGAACACTGTTTAGCAATTTAAAAAATTATATTCATTCTCCGGATATGGGTGTCACTGGCAAGGCTTCAGATGTGAGCTTAAGTGCTAGCTTTAAAATTGGTTTTGTAAGGTGTTATTTCAAGGTACAATGGCAGTAGGTGAGTGAGAAACAAATGTGCAGGTCTGAGAGTCTCAATATTTGGTTGGAGACTTAAGTTGCAAGCTTGTACTGTTAAATATCTTCATGATTCCATATTGTCCATTGAATTTGCCTTGCTCTAGATCTCATTCATCAGGGGCCAACTTAGATGTAGAATCCGTGAGAGAACAAGTTGCATTTATCTAGCACCTTTCATATGGTCAAGATATCCCAAAATGCTTCACAGTTATTGAAGTACCTTTGTAATGTTGGGAAATGCTGCAGCCAATTTGAGCACAGCAAAGCCCCACGAACAGCAATTTAAAAAAAGCTGTTTTAGTGGTGTTGATTGAGGAATGATCATTGTCCAGAATACCGAAAGAACTCACCTGCTCTTCTTTGAATACTGCTATGAGATCTTTTATGTCATGCCAAGAGAGCAGGTGGAGCCTGCGACTAATGTCTCATCTGAAAGATGGTGCCTGCGACAATGCAGGATGCAGGACCCTCTCAGTACTGCACTGAAGTATTAGCCTAGATATGTGTTTAAGTCTCTGGAGTGGCACTTGATCCTATGAGCTTCTGACTTCGAGGTAAGAATACTATCAGTGAGGCAAGACTGACACCTATATGTATAACAAACAAAGGAACACGGATTTTGAGATGAATCGATAATTATTTGCAATTAAAAGAAATCACGAACAGCACAACGAACAATTTCAGAGGCAGAGATTAAAAATGTCCTAAAGAACTTACAGAATAAGAAAAGACCATTTAGTTCATTAAAGCCAATCCTTCCACAGACCACATATAATTTACATTAGTATGGATTCTACCAAAATAACTGAATAGCCTGAGAAAGATGCCTTACTACAGCCATGATAATACTGTAACTGATAAAGATGGTTTCAGAATTTGATTACCATGTCTACTTGCAGGGAGAGAATGAACTTGAAGGCACCCATTTACTTCTCAACTGGACTGACGGAAAAAGCTAACCATTATTATAAATTATTCATTACATGGACCAATCAAAAAATTAGGAAGACATTTGTGCAGAGAAACATGTTTGAGTTCAAACACATCAAGGCATTTGATAGGACCTATGCTGACAACCCTGGACCAATGGTATGTTGCTGTAGTATTTTGACTTGTTTGGTTGTGTACAGAAATTTCTAGTTCTAAAACCTTTATTTCCCCCTTGTTTGAGATGTTATTATGAACATTCTAACATAGACTGGATACAGATTTTGAACCATGAAAGCCTATATATGCCTATAGTCGTGAGATATTTGAAACCCAAATGGTACAGAAGATACTTAGTAGGGGGTTACTGGGATGAGAAAGTTTTGTTGCAAACAGACTAGAAAAGCTGGGGCTCTTTTCACCAAAATAAAGAAGGTTGAAAGGGGATTTGATAGAGATGCTTAAAATTATGAGGTACTTTGATAAGATAAAATGGAAAAAAATATTAATGCACTACATCTGGTCAGTGGAAGTCCTTCATTTAACATCATGACCAAAAGAATGAAGGAAGATATATGGAGAAATCCTTTTATGCAGTGAGTTAAGAGATGGCGTACCCTATTGGAAACTGATAGAAGCAGAATTCATAACTATTGCTTTATTTATTTTATTTAGAGATACAGCACTGGGAAGGGATGGTCATGTGAGGGAACCGTGGTTGACAAGAGAGGTTGAGAGTCTTGTTAGGAAGAAGAAGGATGCGTATATAAAGTTGAGGAAAAAGGGCACAGGCATAGCTCTGGAGGGATACAAGATGGCCAGGAAGGATCTGAAGAAAGGGATTAGGAGAGCTAAGAGAGGGCATGAAAAATGCTTGGCGGGTAGGATAAAAGAAAACCCCAAGGCCTTTTACGCGTATGTCAGAAATATGAGGATGACTAGGGGGACCATAGGTCCGGTCAAGGACAATAGCGGGAGACTGTGTGTTGAGCCGGAAGAGATAAGTGAGGTTTTGAATGAGTACTTCTCTTCGGTATTTACGAATGAGAAGGGGTGTATTACTGAAGAGGACGGTGTGAAACAGACTGGTAAGCTCGAGGAAGTGCTCGTTAGGAGGGAAGATGTGTTGGGGTTTTTGAATAACTTGAAGATAGACAAGTCTCCCGGGCCTGACGGGGTATATCCAAGGATGTTATGGGAAGCAAGGGATGAAATTGCAGAGCCGCTGGCAATGATCTTTTCATCTTCTCTGCTGACGGGGGTGGTACCAGGTGATTGGAGGGTGGCAAATGTTGTGCCCCTGTTCAAGAAAGGGAATAGGAACAACCCTGGGAATTACAGGCCAGTTAGTCTTACTTCGGTGGTAGGCAAGTTGATGGAAAAGGTGCTGAGGGATAGGATTTCTGAGCATCTGGAAAGACACTGCTTGATTCGGGACAGTCAGCACGGTTTTGTGAGGGGTAGGTCTTGCCTCACAAGCCTGATTGAATTCTTTGAGCAGGTGACCAAGCAAGTGGATGAGGGTAAACCAGTGGATGTGGTGTACATGGATTTTAGTAAGGCATTTGATAAGGTCCCCCATGGTAGACTTATGGAGAAAGTCAGGAGGCATGGGATAGTGGGGAATGTGGCCAGTTGGATTAAGAATTGGCTAACTGATAGAAGGCAGAGAGTGGTCTTAGATGGTAAATACTCAGCCTGGAGCCCAGTTACCAGTGGCGTGCCGCAGGGATCAGTTCTGGGTCCTCTCCTGTTTGTGATTTTTATTAACGACTTGGATGAGGAAGTCGAAGGGTGGGTCAGTAAATTTGCAGATGATACAAAGGTTGGTGGAGTTGTGGATACCGAGGAGGGCTATTGTCGTCTGCAAAGGGACTTGGATAGGTTGCAGTGCTGGGCTGAAAAGTGGCAGATGGAGTTTAACCCTGAAAAGTGTGAGGTCGTCCATTTTGGAAGGACAAACATGAATGCAAAATACTGGGTTAACGGTAGGGTTCTTGGGCATGTGGAGGAGCAGAGAGACCTTGGGGTCTATGTGCATAGATCATTGAAAGTTGCAACTCAAGTGGATAGGGCTGTGAAGAAGGCATATGGGGTGTTAGCGTTCATTAGCAGAGGGATTGAATTTAAGAGCCGTGAGGTGATGATGCAGCTGTACAGGACCTTGGTAAGGCCTCATTTGGAGTACTGTGTGCAGTTCTGGTCGCCTCATTTTAGGAAGGATGTGGAAGCCTTGGAGAGGGTGCAGAGGAGATTTACCAGGATGTTGCCTGGAATGGAGAATAAGTCTTACGAGGAAAGGCTGAACATTCTAGGCCTCTTCTCATTAGAAAGGAGAAGGATGAGGGGTGACATGATAGAGGTTTATAAGATGATCAGGGGAATAGATAGGGTAGACAGTCAGAAACTTTTTCCCCGGGTGGAGCAAAGCGTTACAAGGGGTCATAAATTTAAGGTGAAGGGTGGGAGATATAAGGGGGATGTCAGGGGAAGGTTCTTTACCCAGAGAGTGGTCGAGGCATGGAATGCCTTGCCCGGGGAAGTTGTTGAGTCAGAAACTTTAGGGACTTTCAAAAGGCTTTTGGATAGGTATATGGATAAAGGAGAATGATGGGGTATAGATTAAATTGTCCTTGACAGAGGACAAAGGATCGGCACAACATTGTGGGCCGAAGGGCCTGTTCTGTGCTGTATGTTCTATGTTCAGCACTGAAACAGGCCCTTCAGCCCACCGAGTCTGTGCCGACCAACAACCACCCATTTATACTAATCCTACATTAATCCCATATTCCCTACCACATCCCCACCATTCTCCTACCACCTACCTACACTAGGGGAAACCGGAGCACCCGGCAGAAACCCACGCGGTCACAGGGAGAACTTGCAAACTCCGCACAGGCAGTACCCAGAACTGAACCTGGGTCGCTGGAGCTGTAAGGCTGCGGTACTACCCACTGTGCCACTGTGCCATCCACTGTAAAAGAGAAGTCGATAAATATTTGAAACTGAAAATTTAACAGGGTATGGCGAAATAACAAGAGAATGTCACTAAGTGGCTAGTTCTTCCTGATGCAATGAACCGAGTAGTCTTTGGGAACTGCAAAATTCTATGATTTGCTAGCTTGGTCTAGCTGGTTTAATTCTGATTTATTTGAACATCTGAACCAACTTTTTGAGGCGGTGACGAAATGTGTAGATGAGGGTAAAGCAGTTGATGTAGTCAACATGGACTTCAGTAAGGCTTTTGATAAGGTCCCTCATAGGAAATTGGTTATGAAGGTAAGCGCCCATGGGATCCAGGGCAATTTGGATCCAAAGTTGGTTTAGTGGCAGGAGACAGAGGGTCATGATCGAGGTTTGTTTTTGCGAGTGGAAGCCTGTGACCAGTGGTGTACCGCAGGGATTGGTGCTGGGACCCTTGCTGTTTGTAGTGTACATTTAATGATTTAGACGTGAATATAGGAGGTATGATCAGTAAGTTCGCAGATGACATGAAAATTGGTGGTGTCGTAAATAGTGAGGAGGAAAGCCTTAGATTACAGGACAATATAGATGGGCTGGTAAGATGGGCGGAGCAGTGGCAAATGGAATTTGATCCTGAGAAGTGTGAGGTGATGCATTTTGGGAGGACTAACAAGGCAACGGAATATACAATGGATGGTAGGACCTTAGGAAGTACAGAGGATCAGAGGGACCTTGGTGTACTTGTCCATAGATCACTAAAGGCAACAGCACAGGTAGATAAGGTGGTTAGGAAGGTATATGGGATACTTGCCTTTATTAGCCGAGGCATAGACTATAAGAGCGGGTAGGTTATGATGGAGCTGTATAAAATGCTAGTTAGGCCAAAGCTGGAGTACTGTGTACAGTTCTGGTCACCACACTATAGGAAGGATGTGATTGTACTGGAGAGGGTGCAGAGGAGATTCACCAGGATGTTGCCTGTGCTGGAGCATTTCAGCTATGAAGAGAGACTGAAAAGGCTAGGGTTGTTTTCCTTGGAACAGAGAAGGCTGAGGGGAGATATGATTGAGGTATACAAAATTATGAGGGGCATTGATAGGTTAGATAGGAAGAAACTTTTTCCCTTAGCGGAGGGGTCAATAACCAGGGAGCATAGATTTAAGGTCAGGTGCAGGAGGTTTAGAGGGGATTTGAGGAAAATTTTTTTCACCCAGAGGGTGGTTGGAATCTGGAATACACTGCCTGAAGAGGTGGTAGAGGCAGGAACCCTCACAACATTTAAGAAGTATTTAGATGAGCACTTGAAATGCCATAGCAAACAAGGCCATGGGCCAAGTGCTGGAAAATGGGATTAGAATAGTTAGGTGCTTGCTGGCTGGCACAGATATGATGGGCTGAAGGGCCTGTTTCTGTGCTGTATAACTCTATGATTCTAACCAAGCCACTGTGGGATTTTTTTCCTTCATTTCTTCCTCTACCCGTTTGAGTCAGTGACACCAAAGGTGTAGTTCCATGGGCATCGACAGCTTATTAGAGCAAGGACTCTTTATGTGTGGATGTTGGCAAACTATTCAACCAGAGAGGGCATACTGTCAGTTCCATTCCCGTACCCGCCTAACAACTGCACATAGTTTTCCAGCAGGAGTCATTGAAAAGTGGTCAGACACAGGAGCACTGGATGTGGTTGTGTTCTCGCTCTCTAGTCTAGTGGCACTGAAGCTAATTGTAGTGACCCAGCTACCACCTTAATGAGATTAGTTAACTAAGTGTAGACCAAACCTGGTCATTATGGCTGAGTAGTTTACCACACTGAACTGGTGAGGGAGCAGATGATGTTGTACTAATACTTGGGAATTCACAAATGTGGAATTATGCTTTTGGAAAGAAAATCAGACTCTGACAAAGCTGTTCTGCATGTTAAATTTGTGCAAAATCTTACTTGGAGCTCAAGGCAAAAATACCCAATCCTGAATTAGAACCGGCAGGATCTCAGCATTTGTTAGTTTCAGTACCATGCTCTATTCCGCAACAAAAATAAGAATATAGATGAGCTACAATTTGGGCTTCAAGTTTAGATGTTAGTGTTGATTAATTGCATTTATGGATAATTATCATATTTGTTTGAATTGTCTGTATTAGAAATGTTTACCTGTCCTTAATTACTATCTATCATACTTTAGCTATCTTTGGCATTTTGATTTATTCGGTCACTAGACTTAATTATCTTCATAATTGTGCTTTAATATTGAAAATTTGACTTTGAAATTAAAATGTGAAAGGTTTGCACCATAGTATTCCATGAAGTAATTCATAATAAAGGTTGATTTTTACAGGTTGTCTTTGCTACACCAGGCATGCTTCATGCTGGGCAGTCCCTCCAGATTTTCAGGAAATGGGCAGGCAATGATAAAAATATGGTAAGAAAGCAGGTCCACTGTTACCGAGATGTCAACATTTTCATTTTCTCACCTGTCAGTTCAAAACTATATATTGTCTGGACTGTTCTGGTCTCTAAGATGTTTAGTTGTTGTCTCAGGTCATCATGCCGGGGTATTGTGTTCAAGGAACAGTGGGACATAAAATCCTAAGTGGACAGCGGAAACTCGAAATGGAGGGGAGACAAACTGTAAGTTTTCCTTTGCGTATGTTAATAAATTGGGTTTTTTGACATTCAGGATTGTACAGACCAGAAAAGACCATTGTGGTCTATCTAGCCAGCCCCAAAGCAGAAGACATTGTTAATATGATACTTTATCAGATTGATTCACGTAAAGTTAATTGCTTAGCAGTGTAGTGATTGTTGAAAGCAAGATCCCATAAATGGTAATAAGATGAATGACCAGTTCATCTGTGTATTTTGGCAGTATTAGTTGAAGAAACAGTTTATTAGGACATCTGGTGAACTCCCTGAACCTCTTCCGCCTGCCCACCCCCTCCCCCCGATTTGGCAAAAGGAGCTTTGGTTTAATCTCATTTTCAGGATGACATTGCAGCAATGGTTAATGCCTCTGTTACCTCTTCCCCAATATCTTGCATTATTCTGAAATGTAAGCCCTCTAGCCCTGATAACTTTTCCATTATTATTTAGAGTTCAAACTTTAAATAAGGCCTTCCCAACATTTTTTTCCTCAGTGTAGCATTCCCAACTTCATTATCTGTTCTCATATTTCAGGTGCCTAATCTCCTCTGAATGTCGTAGCCATCCTCTGTACCCTCTATGAAGCCAGGATTTCCTGGTGGTAATGCAATGACCAGAATGGTATACAATTCTCATAAGTTATCCACTAGGACCCTCTGATCTCTCTTCTGTAATATGTCCTGTAGTCTTTCTACCATTCCCCTTGAGTTCCACTGCTTATTCCCCTTCTCCACTAGCATTTGTCCACATCTGGCGGCTGTTAGTCTGAGCATTAATTTACCCAGATTCCCTGTAATTGGTCTGCTTAATCCCTGTTATTTGTAGATCTTCCTTCCCCTCTGCTAAATTTCATATCATTAACAAACTTAAACAGCATTGTTTCTGTCCCTGCCCTGAATCAGTTATGTACATTGTTTTAAAAAAAGCCTTTCACTGTCTCCTGAGACACCCACTAATCACCTCCCTCTATCTTGCTGTAGCTCCATGTCCTTTCTTTCCTGTGACTCAGCCAATTTCTGAGCAGGAGCTCCTTCCAGGCTCCAGCTGTTTCACTGACTAAATGTTTCTTTTGAATATATTTAATGGTATCTTATATTTCTTGCAATTTTTATCTCATTCTGTTTTTCTGACCAGTTTCTTAACCTATTTTCATATCGATCTCTGTCTCCGATCCATCTAGATGTATACCTGAGGAAGGTTATGTTCTTACTTCTCTCTTAGTAAATCAGTATTGTAATTTGGGTCAGCTTGTCTATTTTTAAATTGTAAACGTATATCGTGTGATGCCAAATGCTGAAACCAGCTGAGGAGGCTTTTTTCTCTGCAAGTTGATTTGATATCATTAGTCAAGTTGATCTAGTCTCCTTGTGAGCTATTGTTGGAGATCCCTTGACTGTTAGGCAATGGGAGTTACAAGATGATATGTCACAAAATAGATTTATGATGCAGTGTATCTTAAAAATAATTGTCTTCATGATTTTTTTTGCATTATAACACTGTTCATTACTTCCATTGCTAACATATCCTTCCCAGCTAGAAGTGAAGATGCAGGTGGAATATATGTCATTCAGTGCACATGCTGACGCCAAAGGCATCATGCAGCTTATCCGTCAAGTAGAACCACAAAATGTGCTGCTGGTCCATGGGGAGGCTAAGAAAATGGGATTCCTTAAACAGAAAATTGAGCAGGAGTTCAGTAAGTCTTACTGAAGTTCATGTACTGCAGTTTTATCCTCCACAATGCAAATGCAGACTAACAAGATCTTTCAGTAACCAGATCTGATCATTTCATGTGAAGAAAATGTTAAGGATTATATAAAAATAGGAACAGGACAAGGTATTCATCAAATCAGCATGCTGTACCAGTTTGCTAACAATGAGCATTTCATCTTTTTAATCCCAATTCCCTTTTCTCATATTCCTTAATGGATACTTTACTAGGAAACATCTAAATTAGTTTTGCTTATGGAGCCATACACACCACATTCTAACAACCCTTTGCATGAAAAAATTGTTTCTGAATTTACTGTTAATTAGTTTTGTTCAAATTTTAAGATTTATGTCCCCTTGATCTAGATTCCAATACATAAAGGGCAGTGTTTTTCCGTCTGTACTCTTATTCCCTTCTGCATTACAAATACTTAAGTCAGATCACCCCTTAAGTTTTCTGTCTCAAGGAAATATAACCAATGTTTACCTAATCTTTTGTTATAGCAAAATCTCATCATCCCAAGTATCATCCTCGTGAAATATTGCTGTACTTTCTCCAAAACTAGTTTGTCCTCCTTAAGGTGGGACAGCCAACATAAAACGTTAAGCATGACTTTGCTTTTATATTCTACACATCATGTGATGAAACCCGGTGCCGCATTAGTTTATTTGATATTTTGCAATGATTTACTGTACATACTTGGACCACTAACTTCCTTTGCTCATCTACAGTCTTCTGTGCTTCCTCATTTAGGCTGGATTCCCATCTGCCGTTTCTGTAACCAAAATGTACTTCCTCACAGTTAGGATAGACTGTTACTGTCATTCACTTCATTGATCTGTCCTTCTCTTAAACTTTACAATACCTCCTAGCTTAGCATCATTTGGAAAACTTGGATATACTTTTTTCTATGTGCAAATCTTGATCATTTAATATAAAGTGTAAAAGCTGGGGTCCTGGCAGCAGTTCTGTGGGACACCACTTGCCATTACCTGTCGAACCAAGAATATTCCTTTTATCCCAACTGTTTGCCTTGTATCAGTTTCCTACCCATACCACAAACCAGCAATCTCTTATGCAGAACCTTATCCAAATGGGCACTAATTAGATTTTGAGATATTCATTGGCTTTGACTGATGTGGTGTAGTGATTTAGCACATTGCCCTTTGCATCTTTGGGACCTGGATTTGAATTCTGCCCAGGCAGCAGGGACAGAGGTGTCCTTTCTCCTAGCTTTAACAATCCCATGTAAAATTACTTTAGGTAGTGTCAACCTTCGTGTTTGTGAATACAAAGCCCAGAACAACCCACATTCTGGGATAGATTGGCACTAATTCGGTAACTCACTGAGAGGCCATCAGGATGGCTGGTGTGTGAAATGAAAAAAATCACACTGGTACAGTAGGGATGCTGTTCTCTGGCAGGGTAGAATGACCTTTAATTTGCATTTCTTCTTGCTATACCCTGCCTGGCGATGTGTGTTATAAACAAATTGTGCCCAAAGGAGAAATATTCATTGTTCTTGAATATTGATATCCCTCACCTCAATCAGCACAAAAATGAACCCAAAAATAACTCACTTTTTAGGAGTAGAACCCTTTCTTTCCTACAGATGTAATTTTGATTCATTTCACTGCCCAGCTGTAATGAAGCAGAAACCCTTTGTATCTCACAGACTTCTACTTGCTGAAAAATTATCTTTGATGTTGCTTTCTCTTTGTTCCCATTGGGTAGCAAGTAGTTCATGAATATCATCTGATGTTGCTGATCCCAAACATCAGATGTACAGTTTCCTCCCATCTCAGTCAGGAATGCACCCACTCATTCCACCTGCAGATGAAAGCCCTCCCCTGTATCATTATTGCCTGCCTTATCTGTACTGGCAGCTTGTACACACAGATATCACCGCCAAGGTGAAATTTCCCTCATAGTTTTAACCTTCTTGTAAATTATATTTTGTAGCTGGTGTAATTTCAAATACATTTTTAGTTTAATCTGGTAGAACGAAGACTTTTAATTATATTTATTTACATATGTTTTTTTTCTAGGTATTAATTGCTACATGCCAGCCAATGGAGAGACAGCTACAATAGTTACTAACCCCAATATTCCTGTGGATATTTCTCTCGGTTTGCTCAAGAAGGATTCATCTCTTGGTAATAGAATTGGCCTAGCCTAACGATTTAAGAAACGGCCTACTTTTTTTTTTTAAAAACCTGAAATTCTGTTTAGAAGTAAAGGTATGATTGTCTCATGGCTGAGTTGTTTAATGCATTGCCTAGCATGGAATTGAGCCATGAAGCCAAGAATGCCCCAAGTTTTCTCACAGGTCTGTACTGTGTTAGCAGAACTCAGCTGGTGGTGGGGTGGGGACACAGGTAACATCAAGGTAAGAGTCATGTGGACATTCTGTTTATGCTCCCTATCTTGTACTATCACTTGGAAAATACATATGCTTGGATATTGGCTGAGGACAGGCTGGGGTTCAGCAGTGATGCTGCCCGCTGTTGAATAGCCTGCCAACACTTATTATTTGCACTCACTTAGAAAAGAGAGCCACTTGAGCGAAGTATCATAGCATGACTAGCACCTATGGAACTATCTACCAGCAAGATTCCTTGCTTCAGTAGAAAGGCAAAAAATAATTAAACCAAAGAAGGAAGGATGTGCATTTATATAGCACCTTTCACAACCTCAGGACATCACAAAGTGCTTTGCAGCCAATGAAGTACTTATGAAGTCATTGTTGTAATGTAAGAAACGCAGCAGCCAGTTTGTCCCCAACAAAGTGATAAAGACCAGAAAATCAGGTTTAGTGATGTTAATTGAAGGATATTGGTCATAATAGCAGAAGAGTGCTCCAGCTATTTTTCAATTAGTGCTATGGGATTTTTATCTTCACCTGAGAGAGGTCTTGGTTTAATGTCTCATCCAAAAGATGACTTCTCCGCCAGTCCTAAGTAATGCACTGAAGTGTCAGCTTAGATTATGTGCACAGGTCTCTGGAGTGGAACTTGAATCCACAACCTACCGACTTAGGAGAAATTGACACCACTGACCCAAGGCTGACACCAACTAAAAACAATAATTTCCAATAATGATATAGGCAGATTGATTAATCTTACTGCCTTCAGAAGAGTTCAAGGCAGGTGTTATTTTTAAACCACATGCAGATCTCCCATGGTATTGCTGATAGTAAATTAGATAATGCTCTTTATTAAGGAGAGGGAGATTATGCAAGATATTTCACAAAGCAGTATTCTGTTAAAGGAGAGCAATGTTTAACTTGTCCTGTCCTTTTAAGGCCCAAGGTCTAATTACTACTGAAGTCAGCTAATGGCTGACTTTAATTCCTTTAAAGAATGTTTAGTTGTAATTTGTTGGCATTTCATACAAGTGTGATGGTTGCATCACAAAATGTTTTAGATAGAAGTAGATTTCCTGTAGCATTGCTGTATTTTTATAACAACAGGGGTGATAACGAAGGAGTGTTACAGAAAGTAAGCCTAAGAAAGCAGGCAATCAGGGTTGTCAAGGGCACAGTGTAACTTCAGTGCACAGCACTTTCACTTCTGATGCTTGGATTCCAATGTTGGCAATGGGATTAATGTCGGCTCTGATATCTGCAAGGGACCTAAGTGAAATAGGGTATTTTCAATCCAGTTTCTATTGAGAGCGAGTCCTTACCACAAAACTTCCCTTTGTCTGTACCAGTTGAGACCAAGTTTCATTCTGACAGACCACAAGTGTAGAAGATATGAGAAATGGAAACAGCACATAAGTGCAATGGAAATTTTGTAACAGTGGTATGAAGTTGAAGGTACATTATTGAGGTAATATAGAAATAGCTTCAATGTATTTATATTAGCTGATGGTGACACTGGATGCGCAAATTGAAGATAGGTCCATTCTCATCACTGGCATTTTGCTTGTTCTGCACTCCACTTGTATTCAGAGAGCAGCAGCCTGGAGATGCAGGACTGTGTGCCTGGACCAGCATCTAGTGAATGCAGCTGAGAAGCCACAAAATTACATTATTAACTTTGCATTAAATTTCATGACTATTTGCTGCAGAGGTTTGAAACTGACCAAAACTTCAATTTATTAAATAATTTATACGAAAATCACATTTCATGAAAACTTTGTTTTGTAAAGTGAATTATTAGGTATGTAAGCACAGCCTCTGATATTTGCTGTGATGTCTGTGACATTTTTCCCCTGTTCTGTAGGTCCGGTACCTGATCCGAAGAAACCGAAACTAATGCATGGTACACTGATTATAAAGGATAATGTGAGTAATGCGTGTTTCATGTATTTTAGAGCAAATTTGGGAATTGTTGAAAACAGATGAAAATCATTTGTTCCTGTTGCTTTTACCTTTAGAGCCTTCGCCTGGTTTCACCTGAACAGGCCGTGAAAGAGTTGGGTCTCAGTGAGCATCACCTTCGTTACACATGCAAAGTTCAGATACAGGACCACCACTCAGAACAGGACACCTTAAACCGAATATACAACCATCTGAAAAAGTGAGTACATTATCCTCGTTATGTCAATGAAGGTGATAACTATCTTAGTTTGTTTTTATTGCAACCATAGCAAAATACAGGGGTGAAGTTGGTTAATATGAACCACGGAAAAATAAGTGTCATTCAGAGCAGTAGCTGAAAAGGATAGACAACACTAGATAATAAACCAAGAGCCAAAATTACACACACAAGGAGTTGTTAAAATATATTTCAATCGATTATTGTTCTGTTCAATTGACTGCTACGGTGCACGAGGTATAATAAAGGCTTTTTTTGTAGTTTCTCTCCATTATAATTTTGGATCTGCCGTTGATATCTTCTCTTTGGGTGGTGTCAGTTGCTCCCACACCTGGATCTCTTATTCCTTATGTGCTGGAATTAACTCACATTCCCTAATATCTACTTATACAATAATGTAACCCAAGGGATGTCACAATACTTGATAAACGAACTGGATATTGTGTCTTTAACATGTGACTTCACATGTGTTTAGCCAACGTTTATAACTATTATATTGATCAGAGAACAAATGAACGTTATATGCAACAGTTATGATTGGTCTCACTTAATTGAAATAATGAAGGTGCTACACTTCCCCACATCCGTTCTTTGTCTTCTTCAACATAAGTAACTTCTCCCCATCCCCCTGTGTGCTAAACGTCTGAGTGTAAACAAAAGCTGGCCCCAACAGACTTTTATTTAAAAAGATGCCAACCAATTTTTGTTCCTGTCCCCATTTTATTTCTCTGTCAACCAGAGGGGAGGGCTTATACCGGACAACTTCTGCTGTGCACCTGGGACCAGCAACTTCTCCACACTTGAGACTGGATTTTGTGCAGGAGACGGGCTCCCAGCGCCAGGCTGAAAAGACGGGGTGGGGGGGGAGAACCCCTTCTGCATTTATTCAGCCCCCGGAGTGATCCTCCAGTCTTTTGATGTCAAAGTTTAAGGAGGCGGAATTTCCGTCCCTTTAAAGACTTAATAGGAACGGGGATCCCGCCTCCAAGAGCTGCCGGCCAATCACAGGGCCAGCAGCTCAGCAGTGTTGGCAGCGCCACCGGGAGCGGTGGCCACTGCTGGTACTGCAAAGGCCCAGGCCCAATGCTGCTTTTCCAGCTTAAAACTCCCCTAGATAGCCAGCAGGTGGTCACGTGACCGACTGGTTTGACCAGGTCTTTTCTGTGTATTAGGGGCAGGGACTGGTTCCCTTTATTTCAACACTGTTACTATGTAAATGTCTTTCCAGTCAAGGGCTTGCACTTTTTAAGTTTTAATGTTCATATGGCGAAATAATGTGTGCCTCAGTCTTGGCAGGTGGGGGGTTTGCCTGACAGTTATTTACTGTTTCTTTTCTTGATCATCTTCTTGAAGCATCTTGAAAGACTACCCCATTCAACACCTCCCTGATGGCTCTGTGATGGTGGAATCCATTCTCATTAAAATCAGTGCAATGTCTGATGATCAGAGTACGAAAGATGTGTTAGTTTCATGGACCTATCAGGTGAGTAAATCTATTTTGGAGAATCGGTGGCTTTCATGCGCAATGGGGAATCCTGCAAACATCTAGCCTTCAGTTTGGAATATTTCACGTGTTATCATGTATCCAGATAGAGGCTCTGAGAATGTGTCTCACATTTCAGGTGTCCTGTTTTGTACAGGTCTGTGATTGGTGAGACTGGGTAATGTCCAAGGCATCTAAAAGTGCCCCTCCTTCAAGAAGGAGATGAGATGAAGATTTCCTCTGCCTGCTCAGTGTAGTGGAATTGTAAACCGATCTCTTATAATGAAGGTATAAGAGATTATAGCTGACTGGATGTAAATGGTGTCCTCCAGTAGCTCAAGCTAAGAAGAAAACATCTCTAGGAAAATTGGTAGATTGATTCCGTATCAGTGTCATTTAAGTTAAGTGAGTGATTGTTCCATCTGCTGATTAGATTGTGACAGCTGGATTAAAGTGTTTATAGAGCAGAACTGATTCATCACTCCTGATCATCTCAGTGGGAATTGGTGTTGATTGAACACTTACTTTGTTGAGCATTTAACCAGTTATTTATATTTACAAAATTTCTTCTGAAATTATACCACCAGAATTATGTTCCTTAGAGGTTTTGTGATTATGATTATCACTGACTGTAACTCTTCACCATGTAGTTTATAGCTCACTTCAATTTGATCAACTACTTATTCAATGCCCCAATGAAATCATAGATGATTTACAGTCATTACCTCTTCCACTCCCCATACAATCTTTTATAATCTGTGACAGAAATTTCAAAAGGGAACTAAACACAGGGGTATATTTATTTTTTCGTTACATTACTCAATCCTGTCTTCATTTAATTACTGAGACTGGCTGTTTCTCAGATTGTCTTTTGATCATTTTAGTCAAAGTGCTTGGTTCACTTAGTTGAATTTGAGTCCCTGCAATGTCTTTAACCTGCTCAGGGATGTGTGTAAATTATGTAATTAAAAACCTGTAGTATTCTATGACCTTGTGTGACCCATGGCAAGCTTCATTACTTACGTGAGAGAATGTGGAATTTTCCAGTAAGCAACAGCCATCGGTCGGGCAAGGTAACTTCACACTTTGTATCCACAATGATACTGAGTGGGTGATACATTACTTGGAGGTGGGTTTCATTTTATATGATGTAACTGCAACAAAATGAAAATTACATCTAGTTCATTTTTACCAAAGTGTAGCCTGGTCAGGTTTGAGTAAAGTGCAAGTCCAATTTGTAAAGGTTCCAAAGACTAAAGCTGTGGTTCAGCAAAGGAATTCCTACACAGTGGAACTAAAGTACAGTTGTTAATTAACACATTACATTTTATATGCTGAACGGTTTCAACAGTAACTTGCATTTATATAGCATTTTTAGCACAGAAGAATCATAGAATAGGACAGCACAGAGGGTGACCATATGCCCCATTGGCAATGTGCCAAATGCTTCAAAATGTTTCACAGAGGAAATATTAAAAATGTTCTAGAACATCCAAAATATTTTTTAAAAAGTGACAGACGGGGAAAGACTGACATCCCATCAGCCTGGCCCAATTAAGGGATTGAAATCTGGAATGTTTTTTCCCTAACCCCCTTAGGTGATTGAAAGTAGTCCAGGAGACCACATTGGTCTTGATTAACCAGGTCCCTACTTCTTGTACAAGGTGGTCTCTGCCCCAGTTAGAAACCAGTCCAGCTCTCAATGGTACTTGCGAATTTGCGCAGCAAACACAATACGCTACTTACTGTTAAATATTTATTTTTTTCTAGGATGAAGAATTGGGCAGTTATCTAATAACCCTATTAAAGAAAGGGCTGCCTCAGAGTATTGCTCTCTGATCCTCAGGGTTGCGGAAACAAATAAAAGAGCACAAAGATTACCTTTTTGATATTTTTATATTTGCCTTTTATCTAAAAGAAACATGCATAGCAGAGTCCAAAAAGTTATATTAAATATGTAATTGTTTATAGAAAGTTGGAGATGGGGTTCCTGAGTTGTATGTAACCTGTAGATTACAATGAGTGACTTTTTGCCTACTGAAGAGTATTGTGCTTTGGTTCCATTTTATTTTTCTAATCAGGCATGTTTTTGTGGGTTGGATTGGGAATTGAGAAGGGATGTGGCTCGCATCCTGTTTTTGTCCGTTATTTTACCAAAACATGTTTGTACAATAAATTTTAAAAGTATAGTTCGGGATTTGTTTGATAAATTTTGTGTTTCTTTGACATCCTCTGTTGTGCAGAGATGGACTGGTTGGCTTTTGTAAAAGTTGCAGTCTGTTGGATATCTGTATCCTCAAACTCAATTCGTGTCCATTATGACGTGAAACTTAACTGGACGAGCCGCATAAGTACTGGGGCTACAAGAGCAGGTCATTCTGCAGCAAGTAACTCACCTCCTGATTCCCCAAAGCCTGCCCACCATCTACAAGGCACAAGTCAGGAGTGTAATGGAATACTCTCCACTTGCTGGATAAGTGCAGCTCCAACAACATTCAAGAAGCTCAACACCATCCAAGGCAAAGTGTCCCGCTTGATTGGCTCCCCATCCACCACCTTAAACGTTCACTTCTTCCACCATTGACGCACACCGTATGTGCAGTGTGTACCATCTACTAGATGGATTTCAGCAACTTGCCAAGGCTTCTTTGAGAGCACCTTCCAAACCTGAGACCTCTATCACCTAGAGGACAAGGGTAGCAGGCACATGGGAACACCACCACCTACGAGTTCCCCTCCCAGTCGCATACGATTCTCATTTGGAAAGATATACTTACGAATACGAACATACAAATTAGGAGCAGGAGTAGGCCACTTGACTCTTTGAGCCTGCTCCGCCATTCAATAAGTTCATGGCTGAACTGATTATTCCACATTTCCACCTACCTCTGATAACCCCCTTGCTTATCAAGAATCTATCTACCTCCGCCTTAAAAGTATTCAAAGACTCTGCTTCCACCGCTTTTTCAGGAAAAGAATTCCAAAGACTCGTGATCCTCTGAGAGAAAAAATTTCTCCTCATCCCTGTCTTAAATGGGCAACCCCTTATTTTTAAACGGTGACCCCTAGTTCTTGATTCTCCCACAAAAGGAAACATCCTTTCCACATTCACCCTGTCAAGACCCCTCAGGATCTTATATGTTTCAATCAAGTCACCTCTTACTCTTCTTAATTCCAGTGGTTACAAGCCTAGCCTGTCCAGTCTTTCCTCGTAAGACAGCCTGTCCCTTCCAGGTATTAGTTTAGTAAACCTTCTCTGCCCTGCCTCCAATGTATTTACATCCTTCCTTAAATAAGGAGACTAATACTGTACATAGTACTCCAGATGTGGTCTCACCAATGCCTCATCTAGCTGAAGCATAACCTCCCTACTTTTGTATTCAATTCCCCTCACGATAAACGATAATATTCTATTAGCTTTCCTAATTACGTGCTGTACCTGCATACTAACCTTTTGTGATTCACGCACTAGGACACCCAGATGCCTGTGCATCTCAGAGCTCTGCAATCTCTCACCATTTAGATAATATGCTTATTTTTTATTCTTCCTGCCAAAGTGGACAATTTCCCACTTTCCCACATTATACTCCATTTGCCAGGTCTTTGCTCACTCACTTAACCTATCTATATCCCTTTGTAGCCCCCTTACGCCCTCTTCATAGGTTACTTTCCAACCTATCTTTGTGTCATCAGAAAATTTAGCAACCATACCTTCGGTCCCTTCATCCAAGTCATTTATATAAATTGTAAAAAGTTGAGGCCCCAGCACAGATCCCTGTGGCACACCACTCATTACATCTTGCCAAGCAGAAAATTACCCATTTATGTCTACTCTCTGTTTCCTGTTAGCTAGCCAATCCTCTGTCCATGCCAATATATAACCCTAACATCATGAGCTTTTATTTTCTGCAATAACCTTTGATGTGGCACGTTATCAAATGCCTTCTGGAAATCTAAGTACAATACATCCACCGGTTCCTCTTTATCCCCAGAACATGTAACTCCCTCAAAGAACTCCAATAAATTGGCTAAACGTGATTTCCCTTTCACAAGATCACGTTGACTCTGCCTGATTACCTAGAATTTTTCTAAATGCCCTGCTATAACATCTTTAATAGCTTCTAACATTTTCCCTAAGACCGATGTTAAGCTAACTGGCCTGTAGTTTCCTGCTTTCTGTCTCCCTCGCTTTTTAAACAAAGGAGTTACATTTGCTATTTTCCAATCTAATGGAACCTTCCCCAAATCTAGGGAATTTTGGAAAATTGAAACTAATGCATCAACTATCTCACTAGCCACTTCTTTCAACACCTTAGGATGAAGTCCATCAGGACCCAGGGACTTGTCAGCCCGCAGCTCCAACAATTTGTTCAGTACCACTTCCCTGGTGTTTGTAATTTTTTCTCGAGTTCCTCCCTCCCATTTCCTCACTTACAGCTAATACTGGGATGTTATTTGTATCCTCAATAGTGAAGACTGATGCAAGATATCTGCTCAATTCGTCTACCATCTCCTTATTATCCATTATTAGTTCCCCAGACTCACTTTCTATAGGGCCAACGCCCACTTTGAACAAAGAACAGTACAGCACAGGAACAGGCCATTCGGCCCTCCAAGCCTGCGCCGATCTTGATGCCTGCCTAAACTAAAACCTTCTGCACTTCCGGGGACCGTATCCCTCTATTCCCATCCTATTCATGTATTTGTCAAGATGGCTCTTAAACGTCATTATCGTACCTGCTTCCACCATCTCCCCCGGCAGCAAGTTCCAGGCACTCACCACCCTCTGTGTAAAGAACTTGCCTCGCACATCCCCTCTAAACTTTGCCCCTCTCACCTTAAACCTATGTCCCCTAGTAACTGACTCTTCCACCCTGGGAAAAAGCTTCTGACTATCCACTCTGTCCATACCGCTCATAACTTTGTAAACCTCTATCATGTCGCCCCTCCACCTCCGTCGTTCCAGTGAAAACAATCCGAGTTTATCCAACCTCTCCTCATAGCTAATGCCCTCCAGACCAGGCAACATCCTGGTAAACCTCTTCTGTACCCTCTCCAAAGCCTCCACATCCTTCTGGTAGTGTGGCGACCAAAATTGCACACAGTATTCTAAGTGTGGCCTAACTCAAGTTCTGTACAGCTGCAGCATGACTTGCCAATTTTTATACTCTATGCCCCGACCGATGAAGGCAAGCATGCCGTATGCCCAGCAGATTTTTCTAGTCTATATGCAGATTAAAATCCCCCATAATTATCGCTGTATCTTTCTGACAAGCTACCATTATTTTTTCTTTTATACCCCATCCTACAGTGTGGTTAATGTTAGGTGGCCTGTACACCAATCCCACAAGTGACTTCTTGCCTTTATGATTTTTCATCTCTACCCAAACTGCTTCTCCATCCTGGTCTCCTGAACTTAGGTCATTCCTCTCTATTGCGCTAATACCAACATTAATTAACAGAGCTATCCCTCCACCTTTTCCTAGCTTCCTGTCCTTCCTAAATGCCATGTACCCTTCAATATTCAGGTACAATCTATGTCATCCTGCAGCCATGTCTCTGTAATGGCTGTCAGATCGTACTTATTTATTTCTATTTGTGCTCTCAGTTCACCACTCTTTCATCGTCACCGGGTCAAAATCCTGGGAACTCCCGAACAGCTGTGTGGGTAAACCTACACAACACAGACTTCAGCGGTTTAAGGCAGTGCCTCATCATCACCTTCTCGAGGGCAATTGGGGATGGGCAATAAATGCTGGCTTTGCCAGTGATGCCCATATCCCATGAACAAATTTAAAAAAAAGAGACTGAACTCAACACCGTTCCATATTCTAGTCGGGCTGGGCTGAGTCTTTGAAGCTGCAGTCTGAAACAGCTGTAAACTTTATTAATCTATTCAAAAGAGGATAGGGAAGGGCCCATCTCCAATTCGAATCCAGTGGGCATGTTCTACGTCAAGTACTGAACATTCCTAGGGCACCTGATGGGAATGGGGTCTCTCAGTGCCTTCAGGCAGGAGGACCTTTAAAACACTTCCAGATGTTGGTGGGAAATGTTTTTTTTCTGGGCCTTTAGTAATTTGTTTCTTGCTGGCACTTGAACTTTCATGAGCCTTTGCTGCAGGCCTTAATCGCTGGGGAGGCCTCAAGGTGCCAATAAAGATAAGAACCCTTGAGACTGCTTCTACTTGCTGCCAGGCTGCCCTCAGACCCTCCACTCTGAAGTGGGCGCTGACGCAAGCTTTAGATGAACTTTGGCAAACATTCAGCAATGCAAGCAACAGCTTGTACCTTAGAATGAGGTGCAAAATCCCGAACTTTTGGTATTCTGCCTCACAGAAAGTTGGGCCTACATTTGGAACCAGTCGCAATTGCCAGCAAGGAATGATTCAGCCTCTCCTCTGGCTGGGCATATGAACTAGTGTTATTTTCTCCAACAAAATGAGACCATAATGAGTTGACAAAAATTATTATATTTTCCCCTCTAAAGACAAATATAGAATCATACAACACAGAAGGAGGCCATTCGGCCCATTGTGCCTGTGCCAGCTCTTTGACAGAGCTATTCAATTAGTCCCACTCCCCTGCTCTTCCCTCATAACCTTGCTTTTTTTTTGTTTTCAAGTATTTATCCAATTCCCTTTTGAAGGCTACTATTGAATCTGCTTCCACCACCCTTTCAGACAGTATTCCAGATGATAACTCACTGTAATTTTTATTCCTCCTTTTCCCTCTGTTGCCATTACCTTACATCTGTGTCTCCGGTTGCTGATCCTTCTACCACTGGAAACAATTTCTCCTTCCTTAATCACACCCCTCATAATTTTGGACACGTCAACGAACCCTCCCCTTACCCTTTTCTGCTCTAAGAACAATTCCAGCTTCTCTGGTCTATCCTTACAACTGAAGTCCCTCATCTCTGGCATCATGCTACTAAATCCGTTCTGCACCCTCTCCAAAGCCTTGACATCCTTGCTAAGGCTTGTTGCCCAGAATTGGACACAATACACCTGTTCAGGCTTAACCAGTGATTTATAAAGGTTTAACATAATATATTACTACATTTATTTCTAAATGATAGAGCTAAAATTAAATTTATTTCTCAGATCTTAAACAACATTGGGTCACAGCTTCTAAAGCAGATGTTGAGGATTTAAATAGACTAATGGGCTGTTACAAATTTAGCTCCTGCTGTAGGTACCTTCTCAGATTTAGCATCCAGTGTCAGCTGTGGTTCAGTTGGCAGCACTCTTGCCTCTGAGTCAGAAGATTGTGTATTCAAGTCTCACACCAGGAGCACAAAATTCAAGGCTGATACTACAGTGCAGTTACTGAGGGAGTGTTGCACTGTCGGAAATGTTAAACCCAGGCCCTGTCTACTGTCTCCGGTGATTGAAAAAGATCCCATGGCACCATTTTGAAGAAGAGCGGGGGAGTTAGTCTTGTTGCCCTAACCAATACTTAGCCCTCAATCAACATCACAGAAACAGATTACTGGTCATTATCACATTGCTGTTTGGGGGGGAAACCTTGCAGTGTGCAAATTGGCTGCCATGTTTCCTCCTTCTTTGGCCTCCTTGTCTCTAGAAACAATGGGTACGCGCCTGGAGGTGGTCAGTGGTTTGTGAAACAGCGCATGGAGTGGCTATAAAGGCCAATTCTAGAGTGACAGACTCTTCCACAGGTGCTGCAGATACAATTGGTTGTAGGGGCTGTTACACAGTTGGCTCTCCCCTTGCGCTTCTGACTTTTTTTTCTGCCAACTGCTAAGTCTCTTCGACTCGTCACACATTAGCTCTGCCTTTATGGCTGTCCGTCAGCTCTGGTGATCACTGGCAACTGACTCCCATGACTTGTGATCAATGTCACAGGATTTCATGTCGCGTTTGCAGACGTCTTTAAAGAGGAGACATGGACGGCCGGTGGGTCTGATATTCCTACATTACAACAATGACCACATTTCAGAAGTACTTCATTGGCTCTTGGGAGATGGTCATGAAAGGCACTATATAAATTCAAGTCTGTCTGTCTTTTATTCGTCATTCCTGTAAGAATCTGAGCAACTTTTGTGGAAGTTGACTCGCATTGACCTATATCTTTTTGAGGAAAGATTTTTTCACCCAGAGGGTGGTTGGAATCTGGAACGCACTGCCTGAAGGGGTGGTGGAGGCAGGTACCCTCACAACATTTAAGAAGTATTTAGATGAGCACTTGAAACGCCAGAGCATACAGGGCTACGGGCCCGTGCTGGAAAATGGGATTCGGATAGGTGCTTGAAAGCCAACACGGACACGATGGGCCGAAGGGTCTGTTCCTGTGCTGTATAATCCTATGACTCTAATGCACTTTCACAGTAGCAGCCCCTTGTGATCTGATCTTAAGATAGTTACGCTTTTGCAACTTCTTCAATCTGATAATGGACCAAGCAAACGCTGGACAAGATGAGATCTGATCAGCAGTCATTCTTAAACTACTTTAATTCAAACAATCTACATTCTACACCTATCCACACACAATGCTACATAATAAAGTACATGCCATGCTGCTTCATGTCAGTGGGTCACCTTACTTGACGTAAATATGATGGTGTAGAGTTCCTGCTGCAATCGAAAAATTGTGCCCAAAATGCGCCTGAAATTGCTCTGGTTAGGTTACAGTTCGAGTTCCTGCTAAATTCATTTGCATAATCACAAATGTAAAATCTTCCAGTGCAATCGGGCAGCATAATAGAATGTAATTGTTTCGTTTTTTCCTTTCCATTTAAAGAGTATTCCTTGATGTATCTACGAGTTGTGACCTAGTGAAGTTTTATTAATACAGCTGAAAATTGGTTTTTCATCAATATGCATTCATAATAAATCCTCCACCTGTGAGTAACTTGATTTAAAATCACTGGAAAAGATTGTTAAAAACTGTACTGAACCATTTAATACTTCCTGATATGGAAAAGATTTAAAACAGGCTGTCTTAGAACCTAAGAAAATGAGCTCAATTTGAAGAGCCTTCCCTAACCAGCAAAATCGGTGGAATCTCACAATTTTGACCTGGTACATGGACAGTTTTGTGTGCATGGCTTCATCCAGGCAAACTGAATCTTGAACTAGCCTCAAAAATCGTGGAAAACAAGAATGTAAGTGGTTTTTGCATGAAACTCATGTATGAAATTCCCTGATCTTTTGCACTCTTCTGGCTGATTCTGCAGATTTTGCACCGGTATTACAAGTGGAAACTCTGTCCAATATCTTCTGACTGTACCTCCAGCATTTTCTGCATCTCTGGGTCTGGTTAACGCTTTTGCAGCTCTCTGTTTAATAACCTGACAGCACACACGTCTCTTCAAAAAGGCCTCTTTGCCAGCCTGCGTCTCAGCCTCTATCTTTTTAACTCCTGCCAAATGGCTTCCCATGCTGTATGATTTTATGATTCTATGTTCAAAGACAGATAGGGACCAAATGAGTTTCCAACACAATGGGTGTGAGGTGTTCTCAATTATCTAAACTGACAAACAAGTACCTTATTGTTTAGTTTCTCAGGAAAATAACTTCCATTGAGCTTATGTGTCTCGGTCCCCTTTTTTAAACTTGACAGAATACACTTACTTTAATGTTGGATTTATAAGCTAACATTTTTTTCAAATCCTTTTTGTGGAAAAATGGTCAAAACATTCTGAAACATAACAAAGACCATAGTTGTCATTCAAGTTCCAGTTTAACATTTCTTAATGAGCTTTGAGAAGTGAAACAACAAATATGACATTTTTGAAACATAAACTCCTGAAAAGACCACACAGAAAATGTTGAAACAAAATATATTTTTTAATTAACATTTTTCTAAAACTTGGAAGCTAAAGACTAAAATGAGGACTACATTTCCTATGAAGACAAGATTAAAATAAGACTAACATTTCAAATAAAGAGACAGAAGGAAACCTAAATTATTTTAAGGGCAAAACTGCTGGCCACCTGGAGAACACAATAGTAAGGTTGGTTCTGTAACATTTTCATATTTCAGTGCCTCTGCATTTTTCATATCCCCGGCACGATCCTTCGGTCTTTTGCCATCAATGTTTTATGAGACGGGATCCCCATCTCTTTAAAGACTTAATAGAGATGGGATCCCGCCCAAGAGCTGCCAGCCTATCACAGGGCTGGCAGCTCAGCAGTATCAACAGTTCCACTGGGAGTGGTGGCCACTGCCACTACTGCAGAGGCCTTAGGCCCAGGCCCAGCGTTGGAACCCTGGACCTGAGGTAGGTGAGGCGGGGTCTCGGGGGCCAGTCCAGAAGGCCCAGGGAGGGCACCTTGTTTTCCAAGGCGTCTTACTCAGCAGCAGAGGGACCGTCCCCACCCACCTCCCCACCCACTGCTGGTAAAATCCCAGCGGCAGCGGGAAGAGGCCCTTATTTGGCCTCTGGGCAGGAAGGTTGTCGTCAGCCTACCGTGCTCTCAGGAGAATTGGAACCGGGATTCCGCCATTGGGTTCCTTGGTGGGCAATTCTGCCCTGATTTTCCAGATCCCCCGCCACGAAACCCGCAGTCGGGATGAGAACAAAATCCGGCCCTAGGAGTGTGCTAGTATTTGCAGGTGGCCCTCAAGTGGGCAAGTGTGAACAGTTTTGTGAAAATTAAGGGGTTCAATGGAAATTGTTACTATCTGCAGAGTTCGCCAGCAGTGAGTTACTATTTGCAGGGGGATCCTGGAATATTTACAGCACAGACACAGGTCATTTGACCCAATGGCTCAATGCTGGTGTTTATGAGCCACAAGACCCTCCTCCCACACTATTTCATCCAACCCTATCAGCTTATTTGCATAGAATCTGGTGATATTTCGGGGGCACGGGCTGGGGGATCCTCAGTTGGAGAATATGCTCATATATCCCTTATAGAGAACATTTTAAACATTGCTCTACTTACTGCAGCATTGCAGGCATTGAGAGAAACTAGGATTAGAAGTAATAATTAAATAAATTTACATAATTAAAACATAAAGTATAGGTAATACTCAGCAGGTCAGGCAGCACCTGTGGAGATGTCAACTGAGTGTTTCCAGCATTATCTGTTTTTATTTCAAATTTCCAGCATCTGCAGTTTTCTCACAATCTATCAATTTCAATTTGAAATTTTCAATTGACCCCCAGCCTTAACAGATTTCTGTGGGGAGAAAGTTCCAGATTTCCACTATGTTATGTGTGAAGAAGTGCTTCCTGGCATCACCCTTAAATGGCTAAGCTCCAATTTTAAGGCAATGTCTCCTTGTTCTGGACACCCCCACCGGAGGAAATCGTTTCTGTATACCCTTTCAAAACCTTTAAGCAGTAGGTACTCAATTATGTCCATTTTTTCTAAAATGCAATTAGTCTTAATGAGATGGCCAACCTGTGGACTTATGAATCCAACGCTAACTCACTTTTAAATAAGTCATAGGGTTATACAGCACAGAAACACGCCCTTTGGCCCACCGTGTCCGTGCTGGTCATCAAGCACCTATCTATTCTAATCCCATTTTCCAGCACTTGGCCCGTAGCCTTGTGTGCTATGGCATTTTAAAGTGCTCATCTAAATACTTCTTAAATGTTGTGAGGGTTCCTGCCTCTACCACCCCTTCAGTGTGTTCCAGATTCCAACCGGCCTGTCGGTGAAAACATGTTTCCTCAAATCCCCTCTCAACCTCCTGCACCTTACCTTAAATCTATGTCCCTGGTTATTGATCCCTCTGCTAAGGGAAAAAGTTTCTTCCTATCAATGCTCCTCATAATTTTGTATCCCTCAATCAGATCCCCCTCAGCCTTCTCTGCTCTAAGGAAAACAACCCTAGCCTATCCAGTCTCTCTTCATAGCTGAAATGCTCCAGCCCAGGCAACATCCTGGTGAATCTTCTCTGCAGCCTCTCCAGTGCACTCACATCCTTTCTATAGTGTGGCGATCAGAAATGTACACAGTACTCCAGCTGTGGCCTAACTAGTGCTTTATACAGCTCCATGATAACCTCCCTGCTCTTATATTCGATGCCTCGGCAAATAAAAGCAAGTATCCCATATGCCTTCCTAACCACCTTATCTACTTATGCTGCTGCCTTCAGTGATCTCTAGACAAGTACACCAAGGTCCCTCTGATCCTCTGTACTTCATATGGTCCTACCATCCATTGTGTATATTCCCTTGCCTTGTTAGTCCTCCCAAAATGCATCACCTCACACTTCTCAGGATTAAATTCCATTTGCCACTGCTCTGCCATCTTACCAGCCCATCTATATTGTCCTGTAATCTAAGGCTTTCCTCCTCATTATTTACGACACCACCAATTTTCATGTCATCTGTGAACTTACTGATCATACCTCCTATATTCACGTCTAAATCATTAATGTACACAACAAACAGCAAGGGTCCCAGCACCGATCCCTGCGGTACACCACTGGTCACAGGCTTCCAATCGCAAAAACAACCCTCGACCATCACCCTCTGCCTCCTGCCACTAAGCCAACTTTGGGTCCAATTTGCCAAATTGCCCTGGATCCAATGGGCTCTTACCTTCTTAACCAATCTCTCATGCGGGACCTTATCAAAAGCCTTACTGAAGTCCATGTAGACTACATCTACTGCTTTACCCTCAACAACACACCTAGTCACCTCGAAAAATTTAATCAAGTTTGTTAGACATGATCTCCCCCTGACAAAGCCATGCTGAATATCCCTGATTAATCCCTGCCTCTCCAAGTGGAGATTAATTCTGTCCCTCAGAATTTTTTCCAATAGTTTCCCAACCACTGATGTTAGTCTCACTGGCCTGTAATTACCTGGTTTATCCCTGCTACCCTTCTTGGATAATGGTACCACATTCGCTGTCCTCCAGTTCTCTGGCACCTCTCCTGTGGCCAGAGAGGATCTGAAAATTTGTGTCAAAGCCCCTGCTATCTCCTCCCTTGCCTCACATAGCAGCCTGGGATACATCTCATCTGGGCCTGGAGATTTATCCACTTTTAAGCCCACTAAAACCGCTAATACCTCCTCCCTTTCAACACTAATTTGTTCAAGTATATCACAATCCCCCTCCCTGATCTCTGCACCTACATTGTCCTTCTCCATAGTGAACACAGATGAAAAGTAATCATTTAAAACCTCCAGCTCCACAAACAGATTGCCACTTTGGACCGTACTCTTTCCCAGGTTATCCTCTTGCCCTTAATATACTTATAAAACACCTTGGGATTTTCCTTTATCTTACCCGCCAGTGTTTTTTCATGCCCCCTCTTCGCTCTCCTAATTACTTTTTTAAGTACCCCCCTACACTTTCTATACTCCTCTCGGGCCTCAACTGTTTTCAGCACTTTGAATCTGCCATAAGCCTCCTATTTTTTCTTTATCTAATCCTCTATATCCCTTGATACCAGGTTTCCCTGGACTTATTGGTCCTACCTTTCACCTTTACGGGAACATGTTGGCCCTGAACTCTCACTATTTCATTTTTGAATGACTCCCACTGGTCTGATATTGATTTTCCTACAAGTAGCTGCTCCCAGTCCACTTTGGCCAGATCCTGTTTTATCATATTGAAATCAGCCTTCCCCCAATTCAGTACCTTTATTTCCGGTCTATCTTTGTCCTTTTCCATAAGTACCTTAAATCTTACAGAGTTATGGTCACTATCCCCGAAAAGCTCCTCCACTGACACTTCCACCACTTGTCTGGCTTCATTCCCTAAGATTAGATCCAGTACCACCCCTTCTCTTGTAGGACTTTCTACGTGCTGGCTCAAAAAGCTCTCCTGTATGCACTTTAAGAATTCTTCCCCCTTTAAGCCTTTTGCACCGTGACTATCCCAGTTAATATTGGGGAAGTTGAAATTCCCTACTATTATTCCCCTATTATTTTTACACCTCTGTGAGATTTGCCTCCATATCTGCTCCTCTATCTCTCCCTGACTGTTTGGAGGCCAGCAAAGTGATTGCCCCTTTTTGTTTTTAAGTTGTACCCATAGGGCCTCATTTGAGGAACCTTCTAAGATATCATCCCTCCTTACTACAGTAATTGACTCCTTGATCAACAGTGCAATGTCACCTCCTCTTTTACCCCCTCCCCCACCACCCCGTCACGTCTGAAGATTCTATACCCTGGAATATTGAGCTGCCAGTCCTGTCCCTCTCTCAACCATGTCTCTGTGATAGCAATAATATCATAATGCCATGTGCTTTTCAATGCCCTCAATTCACCTGCCTCACTAGTAAGACTCCTTTCATTAAAATAGATGCAATCCAGCCTTGCATTTTTCATGTGCTTTAACAGGTCTGTATTTGCCCTGCCTTCCAGACTGACTTAGTTTTTCTTCTATAATTGTCTGTGCATCACCCAGTACTATACCTCCACTCTGTATCCCATCCCCCTGCCAAATTAGTTTAACCCCACCCCACCGCCAACAGCACTAGCAAACCTCCCTGCGAGGATGTTGGTCACGTTCTGGTTCAGGTGCAACCCATCCAACTTGTACAGGTTCCACCTTTGCCAGAAACAGACCCAGTGATGCAGGAAACTAAAGCCCTTCCTCCTGCACCATCTCTTCAGCCACGCATTCATCTGCTCTATCCTCCTATTCCTATACTCACTAGCACGTGGCACCGGGTGTAATCCAGAGATTACAACCTTTGAGGTCCTGCTTTTTAATCTGCTACCGAGCTCCCTAAATTCTCGTTGCAGGACCTCATCCCTCTTTCTACCCATGTCGTCGGTACCAATGTGTACCATGACCTCTGACTGTTCACCCTCCCCCTTCAGAATGTCCTGCAGCCGTCCTTGACCCTAGCACTAGGGAGGCAACATATCATCCTGGAGTCATGTTTGCGGCCACAGAAACGTCTATCTGTACCCCTTACGATAGAATCCCCTATCACTATAGCTCTCCCACTCTTTTTCGTCCCCTTCTGTGCAGCTGAACCACCCGTGGTGCCACAGACTTGACTCTTGCTGCATTCCCCTGAGAAGCTATCTTCCCCAACAGGATTCAAAGTGGAAAATCTGTTAGGGAGGGAGATGAACCCAGGGGACTCCTGTACTACCTGCCTAGTTCTTCTACTCTGCCTGGCGATCACCCATTCCCTTTCTTTCTGAGCCGTCTTTACCTGCGATGTGACCACCTCCCTGTACGTGCTATCCACAATGATCTCAGCCTCGCAGATGCTCCACAGTGTCCCCAGCCGCCGCTCCAGATCTGAAACGCGGATTTCAAGTAGCTGCAGCTGGAGACACTTCCTGCACACGTGTTCACCCTGGACATTGGAAGTGTCCCTGACCGCACTTTGCTCAGGAGGAGTACTCCACACTGCCGAGCTGCCCTGCCATGACTTACCCTTAATTTACTCCCTTAAATTACTCTCAAATTAGAGATTATTTACACTAGGGACCTTGATTCCCTAAAAAACACTACTTACTATATAAAAAAACTGTAGACCTTACCTTTCTCTTTGCTTTAATTACTAACCCAGCTATTTACTGATAGTCCCTAACAGCAGTTCTCACCAAACCAATCACCTTGCAGCTTTCCTGTGATGTCTTGAAGAGGTCCGACTGCTCTCCGCTCCTGAAGTACAATTAACAAACCTGTGATACCCTAACATATGAAATTACACTGTAAATTATTTTACTACACTCTTTTTTTTTCTTTTTGTGTATTAACTGGGATAACAGAGTGCAGCCGAAGGGAGCTGCAATGGAGATTGAGGTCTGACACAAAGCGGTTGCTGCAAGGACGGGAAAGACTGGGAAACATTGCACTGGGTGCCAGCGACCAAATCACAGACTCCCTACCACCTACTGAATGCCAGTTCCATGGTTTTAGGGGTCAAGATATTAAAGGGGACAGATAGGGTGGATTGAGAGAAACTATTTCCGTTAGTTGGGAGTCAAAAACTAAGGGGCACAGTGAAAAAATTAGAGCCAGACCTTTCAGGAGTGAAATTAGGAGACACTTCTACACCGAAGATTGCAACACTCTTCCACAAATGGCAATTGATGCTAGATCAATTTTTAACCTTAAACCTGAGATTGATAGATTTTTCTTAACCAAAGGTAATAAGGGACATGAAGCAAAGGCGGGTATTTGGAGTTAGCTCGCAGATCAGCCATTGAATGGTGGAACAGGCTTGAGGCGTTAAATGGCCTCCTCCTATTCCTATGTTCTTGACTAGCGCAGTGGGATAGGAAAGCAGTAAACTGTCACTTAGACTTCAAAACTCAGCCAGGACAGTTGCAAAACCAGCATTTATTCAGACCCTGAGTCATGGAGTTTATACACTTGTTCATCAGTAGCAGCTTTCAAATATTATGCCAGGCAATGGTGTAAACCTTCTGGGCCGATCTCTTCCTTCTATCATAATTTAACTTAAAATGATTGGTTGTAAAATAATATATCAGAGGGTCTAAGCAGCTGTTGAGGCTGACTAAGGCCATGGTAATTCGCCTGGTCTTGTAGAGAAAGCTGCTGAAAGCACAGTTTCGAATGAAGTCCAAGCGAGTGAGGAAATAGAGCAAATGGGTGACATGATAAGGGATAAAACAAACAACCGAGATCACCAAAATGACCCGGATCGTTGTCAAGGCCTTTTCTTTGTAGGGGCTGCTTTTAAGTTGGGCTATTTTGTTGGCTGCCAAAGGGTAAAATATCATGATGACTGTAAACGGAATGACAAAACCAAACAAGAGCGCCACAATATTATACACAGCCATCCTCTTGTTCCAGGTCTCGGGGTCGAAGTTTTCAAAGCAAGCTGTCATGTTGTTTTTGAAAGTGGAGTTCAGTGACCCGCCAAAGACTAGGGGAAGCATGATAGCCAGGGAGAGCACCCACACCAACATCGAGGTTATCTTTGAGCAGTGTGTATTTCTCATCCTGATGTATTTTCTTGGGTGAACCACTGCGATATAACGGTCTATGCAAATGAGGCTGAGAAAGGCGATGCTGATGTATATGTTGGCAAAATAGAGGGTCCCTGTAATCCGGCAGGTTATGTCCCCAAAAGGCCAGTCATTCTTTTTTATGTGATAGTAGATTCTAAAGGGCAAGGTGCAAACGTAAATAATGTCAACGACAGCCAGGTTTGTAATGTACACGTAGGACGGGGAGGCTTTCTTCATTTTCTTGGTCAGTAGACACAAGGCCGAGACATTTCCAATCAATCCCAGAATGAACACAATACTGTAGACTACTGGAAATAAATGGTACTGAAATTGAGCCTCATAACTGCAGTTCAAGTCTGCGGAAAACTCGTGTGAATTGTTCATGTTTTCGTCCTCCTTCAGTTGTCCTCTCACCCAGTTCTACAATCAGTGGAGTGGGTTTAAGGAGATCTGGACACAACAGCAGAAATTAATTGTTAATAGAGGAACTGTCATCTACCAGGAACACAGTGAAAACTGATTTTTTTTTTTTAAAGCAACATTTTTCATTTAGGATTTATCATACAGAAAATAACCAAGTAAAGCTGACATCATCATAAACAGAGACAGTAACAGGAGTATTGGGGAGGGTCGTGTGTTGGGGAATAACACATATTGACAGTTGCAGGAAAGTAGACACAATGTGTGTGCTTTGGGTGAAAAGGTACGATTTTAGGAAGTAGTTGGATGTTTATTCTGGAACAAGGAAAGAGAGACTTGCATTTATAAAGTGACTTTCACAACTCAGGACTTCCCAAAGGGCCTTATAGCCAATTACGTACTTCTTAAAGTGCAGTGACTGTTGCAATATAGGAAAGATCAGCCAGTTTGCACACAGCAAGCTCCCACAAACTGTAGTGTGATAATGACCAGATAATCCATTTTGGCGATGCTGATTGAGGATAAATATTGGCCAGGACACTGGGGTGAACTCCCCTGCTCTTCTTCAAATATTGCCAGGGGTTCTTTTATATAGCTGAGAGGGCAGACGGAGCCTCGGTTTAACATCTCACCTGAAAGATGGAGGAAGGGTGAACATTTGAGAGTTCATTCTCAAATGACATGGGGTCAGATACGTAAAACGCAACCCACAAAACAGCATGCGTATTGTGAAGCTATACAAGTATGGGCGTTATATCATATGATATCACAAGGTATGCCCATTAGTCCCGAAGATCCACGGTTGCCAAGGGAGATGAGACATTTAAAAGTTAATCGGCTGGGTTTTCCCCAATGCAATAATCACGGGGCTAAACTGCCAATTCAAAACCAGGCCAATTATTTATTTTTTAAGTTTTTAAACCCTTCAGCTGCCTCTCTAACTCTGGAGCAAGGCCTCACAGCCAGTTTGCTCTCCTCCCCACCTGAGGTATGAGCCCACTTTGTGCTTCCAATGATGTGGGTGCCTGACTGACATATGCCCCTGAACCCCGGGGTCAGGGAGGCAACTAGTGGGCTGGCAGGAGTATGGTCTCTCCATGCACATGGTGGAAGAGTGGGACCAGAGGAAATGCAGGGCCTGGATTTAGATGATAGAGGTTGAATCAATTATAGTTGTTAAAAGAAAATGCAACTAGTATTTTAAGTTACACCTCACTAAATAAAGTGCCCAGAATTTTGCATTTAAGGGTATAGTGAGGATTGCGGGCCTTCCAGCTCTGTGGCTGGTACTCTGGAAGTGAAAGCTTCCATATTGATGCCAATGTAGTGAATCCTGTTGTTAAGCTAATGGACATTTACTTGTCAATGAGTAAGAGTGAAAGGCTCTCAAGCTGACTTCCAGGTTTTTGCCTTCCCACAGATTAGCTGAATCAACGCTGTAAAGGGTCTGACATTAAAATGAGTCTGAATCACACATTAACTCCAATCTAACATATGTCAGGCCGGCAATACTCGAAAGCGATTTGTACAGACACATATTTACTACAGCACAGTTTCTGCAGTTGTAGCATCCTTCACAGAACATAACTCAGTAACTTTAATGCACAAAAGCAAAATACTGTGGATGCTGGAAATCTGAAATGAAAACAGAAAATGCTGGAAATACTCAGCATCTGTGGAGAGAGAAACAGAATTAAGAATTCTCAACATTTTCTGACTTTAATGTACAAAACCTGTAGGTCTGTTATTCTAGCCACATTCTGTTATCAGCCATTAATCAGCTCACAATTTATCTCTGTATCTTCGACTCGTTTATCCACATTAATGCAGAAAAGCAGGTGTTATGGCCAATATAAGATGATTAAATATGTGCAGTAAAAAGTGGAATAAGCAACTTATCCAAACGAAAAGTGGTTTATTAATGTAATTAATTGACACTGCTACATCAAAAACCTCATTTTTTAAACTGGAAAGTCTGTGAATCTGTAAACGCCAGGGTTTACTGGCACCGGACACTGTAATATGGCAAAAAGGGAATCAGCTGCATTAAATAGTTTCAGTTCTTTTCATGTATTTCACTTGCTTGTTTTAATTGTATTTTCTCAGTTTATAGGAACATGGACAATTTTCATTTTCTGAATGTCAGTCGTATAGATAAATCCGTGCAATAATAACAGAATACGCAATATATTATCGGTACTCACCCAAGTATGGCTAACAGTTTTTTCAAATATGATCCTTCTCGGCTTTGCGGTGATCTCTAATTGAATTTGTTTTGAAAATTCCTTGCAACCAGCAGAAATCGGGTCTCAAATACATTCACTTCACTTTTCTCCAACTTCACTCCACACGTTGCAACGGTGACAAATGATGCCCATCACAGTCAGCCTCCTCTGCAAATGGAAAGGGCATAATGCAAATTGCTTTGCAATGGGCAAATGAGCAAACTGAAGGGCGAACAACACCGATTGTCATGCGATTCAACAACTCACGGATGTCTCCTAACCTTCAAACTCACTTGTGTCGCCCACACAGCGAGTTTAACATAAAAATAGCTCTTGGGCCACAGCAACCTACCGCTTTTTGATTTAGTTAATTTCCTGTTTAGCAAATGTTAAATCCAAGTCAATTTTCACAAACAATTCCTCTTAAACCTTTGGAGAGAGAAGCAGAGTTAACGTTTTAGGTCAGTGAGCCTTCATCAGAACCGACAGATATTAGAAATATAAAAGGTTTTAAGCAAGTAAAGCCGGGGGTTGAGGTAAGAGATGACAAAAGAGAAGGTGTTGATAGGACAAGGTCACAGAGAACAACTAACCAGAGGGTAATGCAGCAAAGACAAACGTTATGTTAATGGTGTGCTGAAAGACAAAGCGTTAGTGCAGAGAGGATGTCAATTGACCCTGACCCCACCACCTAACATCAAGCTACTGTCCACAGGACTGTCACTGACCTCATCTCCTCTGGAGATCTTCCCTCTACAGCTTCCAACTTCATAGTCCCACAACCCCGGGCAGCCCGCTTCTACCTCCTTCCCAAAATCCACAAACAGGATTATCCCGGCAAATCCATCGTTTCAGCCTGTTCCTGCCCTACTGAACTTATTTCTTCCTATCTTGGCACTATCTTTTCTCCCCTAGTCGCCTCCTCTTCATTATGGACGGCCAATCTCTCTACACCTCCATCCCCCACCAGGATGGTTTGAGGGCTCTCCGCTTCTTCCTTGAACAGAGGCCCAACCAGTCCCCATCCACCACTACCCTCCTCCGCCTGGCTGAACTTCTTCTCACATTGAACAACTTCTCCTTCAACTCCACTCACTTCCTTCAAGTAAAAGGTGTTGCTATGGGTACCTGCATGGGTCCTAGTTATGCCTGTCTTTTTGTGGGATATGTTGAACATTCCTTGTTCCAGTCCTACTCTGACCCCTCCCCCAACTCATTACATTGATGACTGTATTGGTGCTGTTCCCTGCTCCTGCCTGGAACTTTGCTTCTAATTTCCGCCCTTCTCTCACCTTTACGTGATCCATCTCTGACACTTCCCTTCCTCAACTTCTCTGCCTCCATCTCTGGGAATAGGCTGTCTACTAATATTCATTCAAAACTCACCAACTCCCACTGCTACCTCGACTACACTTTTTCACATCCTGCCTCCTGTAAGGATTCCATTCCATTCTCCCAGTTTTTCCATCTCCACCGCATCTGCTCTGATGATGCTACCTTCCATGACAGTGCTTCTGATATGTCTTCCTTTTTCCTTATCCGAGGATTTCGCCCCATTGAGGTTTACAGGGCCCTCAACCATGTCCGGCCCATTTCCCGCACCTCTACCCTCACCCCTTCCCCTCCCTCCCAGAACCACAACAGGGTTCCCCTTGTCCTCACTTTCCATCCCATCAGCCTCCATATCCAAGGGATCATCCTCCGCCATTTCCACCACATCCAGCGTGATGCCACCACCAAAAGCATCTTCCCTCCCTTCCCCTGTCAGCATTCCGAAGGGATCATTCCCTCTGCGACACCCTGGTCCACTCCTCCATTACCCCCAACACCTTGTCCCCTTCCCATAGCACCTTCCTGCAATCGCAGGAGGTGTAATATCTGCCCTCTTACCTGCTCTCTCTTCACTATCCAAGGCCCCAAACACTCCTTTCAGATGAAGCAGCGATTTACTTGTACTTCTTTCAATTTAGTATACTGTATTCGCTGCTCACGATGTGGTCTCCTCTATATTGGGGAGACCAAACGCAGATTGGGTGACCGCTTTGTGGAATACCTCCGCTCGGTCCGTAAGCATGACCCCGAGCTTCTGGTTGCTGACCATTTGCTTTTATGAGAACAGGTAAGATGATGATAAGCTTTTTCTCTTTTGATTGTAGTGTAATTATTACTGATCTTTGTTGTAAATGGTCATTTATTGGTAATTCACTTGAAAGCATAATTTTATATCGCAGAATCAATTATGCAAAATGTTGCTCTGCTTTCTAACCTGAATGATTGGACTGCCTGAGAATGTGAGTGGGAAAACTCACAATACAAACCGTTAGAAGTTTCAGGGACAGGTAAAGGACATCAGGCTCATTTTGATGGGCCATTTTTGATGTATCGATACTGTCTCACTATCTCCCTCAATCCTCTGATTTTTAACTTGAGCTCCTTGATATTTGATCTCTTTACCATAATGTATCATTCGTCTTGATCAACTTTATCAGTTCCTTTCATAATCTTGAAAACTCTTGAGAAGAGTTTTCCCATCCTGATACCCAACTCTCTTAATATAAGAATAGTCTCCAGCCACATTATGTAACAGTTCACAAAATCTCACAATACCCTGTAAATCCTTTGACTCACTCACTGTTCATTGCTTTCAACATAATCTTTCAGCAGCCGCTTCTGCCAAAACCCAGGTTCAGCCCCACGATTACTACAGCCCAGAGCCCAGCTCTTGTACTGCTAAACCCCATGACTCCTCCTGTCAGGTTCTGCTAAATATTAAATCCACTCAACCTGATGCAACTTTCTTACCATTTACTATCTATCTAATGTTTTTAAAAAGGTAAGAGTTAAAAATTGAGTTCATAATTAAAGGAAGCTGGCATAACAAGGAAATATGTTGAAGGGTTTGATTGAACATGAAGATTAAGGAGTTCAAATCAGCAAATCCCTGAAAGTCCCAAGTGTAGGTAAATAAAGCCACTGAGATCAAGGACAGAGGGGTTACAGAGGAAATTGGAGGCCTGGTTCAGCTCAGGTTTGTACTAAATCTCTGCAGCTTATTTTTCTCTTCTGATTCACTCATCTACTGGCAATAAGATACCTACAGAAAAAGGCATTCCAATTAATTCAGCAGTAAGCTACATTTGAAGAGTTGTCATCAAGACCCCCATTTTATCATCTGTTACTCATCTCTTTCTCTATGAGCCACGTGAGGCAGAGATGGGGAACTGGGACCCGGATTTAAGTTTTCTATCACACAGCAGGCATCATTCCACACTCAAACTCTGCATAGCACCAGCTCAGGTATGCCCACCTCAAGGGATGAGGTGAGTAAGAATGCAGAGAGTGCACTGAGTGATGCACACAGCAGAAGTGAGCAGGAGGTGCAGAAACTTGCTCTTCTGAAGTGGACCATGCAGATACTGAACCACCTTTTCCGAGGTCAATCTTCAGATGAGTAGAGGATCCAGATGACCGGATGCTTGCTTTTAAAAGACGTGTGCTGTCTGAGCATCAAAGTTTTCTGCAACTATTGGAGACAGTTCCAAGTTTTAGCAGGTGCCGGTTAGTGTGGCCCACTCCATTCCTCCCATCTGCACTGTGATGTTGAATTGAAAGACCAATTCATCGTAGGTTGTATGGTAACTGCAGAAACATACACAGCACAAACCCACCTTTGTGACACTGACCCAAATGCTAGTGGTAAACCTACTGAATACATAGACTGCTGCATAGAGGTCTTCAACTCCATTACTCAACAGGCTATATTCCTCTTCTTGGACAGGCTCCATGCATAGAGAGAACTGCTAATTGGAGCTTCAACAGTCTCACAGTGACCATCCATCTGCGGTCAAGCAGAGCAGTGGGCCTAGTGAGGCTGTGCCTAGTAAGGTGGGAGGCATGAACTGAGCATGGGTTCAGGTGCTTCCTTTCAGGATGACAACTCTTTGTTGTGTAAACAAGCGAGCAGGAGCAAGTTGTCCTCTCAGCTGATGAGACGGAACAGCCTGCAGCCCACGATCAGAGATGTTGAGGGTCACTATCATCGCAGGAGCCTCTCACTGACACACAGCAGTCCAGCCACCTCACATGCTCCTGCCACTGGGGGAACATGTAGTAACACAAATTCAAGATCTAGAACACACCAGTCACCAAGGGGGAGTGCCAGGGTGTCAGATGCTACTAATGCACAGAGTTCACACATAGTGAAATAAAACTGGTTGCACTGCAGTTGCCCTGTGTGCAGAGTGGTGGTGTAATGGTGGTGGATATCATATCAGCAAGTGACAGGAATGACATCTTTGTTCAATAGGGACTGAAGGCAACATAGGTGAAAGGATGTTTGTCAATTGCCTGCAAAGGGTACACAGGGTGGATTAGGCAGTGTTGTCAGTAACTGCCAGTATACAGTAGTACACTCCTGATCAGTGTCTACATTATCATGCCTACAGTATGTTTGATCATAATTCTAGTGGACAGCCAGAGAGGGATTACAAGTCAAGGTAGTAGAGGGTAGTGCTGGTCTTTAGCAACATCATGACTGCTGCCAGAGAAATGGTCACTGATCCGCATGACCATGTACAGATGGTCACAAGCCAGCTGCACACGAATGAGGTAATAGCCCTAGCTGGTTATGATTGTGTGCAGGAACACACAAGGATACATAAGTGTAATCCTGGACTTGGAGGTATCCTGCAATTTGAAAAAAACACACCATCCTCTGATGCTATTGCCAGTTGGTCATAGGGAAAATAATGAAGTTGTAAGCTCTGGCAAATAGTGCAGCAGGACTGCTTGATACATCTGTGCACTAGAGATTGGCAGAATTTGCTTATACACTCCACGGCAACCTGGAATGAGCCTTAAAGATATAAAAGTCTATGGGTGAAGTTATCTTCAAAGCCACTGGCATGCCACACCACACCTGGGGTTTGACTTTGGGCCTGCTTACAGCTTATGGTACAAATCTATTACAGCCTCCCTGGTGAATCTTAGTCTACACATTCACTGTTCCTCAGACAGGTCCAGGTAAGTCCACCTTTACCTATCAACGCAAGCTCGAGGAACAGCATCTCATTTTCCGATTAGGCACACTACAGCCCGCCAGACTGAACATTGAGTTCAATAATTTCAGAGCATGACGGGCCCCCCATTTTACTTTTATTTTTAGTTATTTTTTATTTTTTACAATTTTTATTCTTTTATTTATTTCATTTCATCGTAGTTTGTTCAGTTTGCTTACCCACTGTTTTTTTTCATGTTTGTACTTGCTGCTGTTCAATTTTCAGTCCGTTAACACCCTAGCTGTGCTAATGCTTTGTCTTTCAACACACCATTAACATATTGTTTGCCTTTGCTCCATGACCTCTTGGTCAGCTATGTGGCCTTATCCAATCTACACCTTCTCCTTTGTTATCTCTTGCCCCACCACCGGCTCACTTGCTTATAACCTTTGACATTTCTAATATTTGCTGGTTCTGAAGAAGGGTCACTGACCCGAAACGTTAACTCTGCTTCTCTTTCCACAGATGCTGCCAGACCTGCTGAGTGGTTCCAGCATTTCTTGTTTTTATTCCACCTTTACCTTACCAGTTGCTTACCAAAGGTGCAGGATAGTAAGCCTAGACACCGAAGTTACATGGATAGAGTTGTTTCAGTCTACTTCTCACATAAAGGTGAGGAGGTATCATTATGACCAAACAAAATCACATCTCCTGCTTTAACATATTGAAATGTTGTTCTCATTTACTTCTGGTGACACCTTCCTAATGTCAGTCACACAACCCACTGGAAATGCACATCATGGATGGAGATCCAGGGAAAGTGATCTCCAATCAACCCCTCTGCTCAGTCAGGCCCCGATAATTGATAGGTAAATTGGCCATTATAAATTGCCCCTAGTATAGGTAAGTGGTAGGGAAATATAGGGACAGGTGGGGATGTGGTAGGAATATGGGATTAGTGTAGGATTAGTATAAATGGGTGGTTGATGGTCGGCACAGACTCGGTGGGCCGAAGGGCCTGTTTCAGTGCTGTATCTCTAAACATAAACAATGTCCACTGATGGGGTGTAATCAAGCTGAAATCCACCTTATGCCGTCGAATAATGAGTTTTTGTGAAAACAAAAGTACAAATTAGATTTTGAAAGCTTCTCAACCAAATGCAAAGGCTTTGATCATAATTATCTGTGTTTTATTGATAGAAAATGTAAACAATCAAACTCATCACAGTTGTGCTGGCTATCTGTCTAGATCCACTGTGCAAAGAAGCTGTTTTGAACTCACTGCTCTCCACCTTGTCACTTACCACCAACTGCTCACACCATAACCATTCATTCTCCCATCCTCACCACCCTGCATCAAAATCCCTTCTCCTAGCAATCATCCTGAGTTCTTACCCCAGCACAGCCTAAACCCAAATACCCATTACTCCAAACTGCTCAAATACTCACTATTCCCTGATTATTCTTTGGCTCTCCCTCCTCGTTCATGACTTATTCCTCTATCTCAAGTACCCACTTCCCCTGAATGCTCGTGTCTCTTTCCAAACTATTTACTACCCCATAACTGCGCACTTCCCCAGTGTCTTTGGTTGCAAATCCAGCAACTCTCTCCCAAACGCCTCACTTACACTGAGCAATGCTGGAGAAAATCCACATGACTATAAAAACACAATGTCCTCTAACTCGTTGTAGGAAATACAACAGGACATCCAACAGTATGGGCGGCACAGTGGCGCAGTGGTTAGCACCGCAGCCTCACAGCTCCAGGGACCCGGGTTCGATTCTGGGTACTGCCTGTGCGGAGTTTGCAAGTTCTCCCTGTGTCTGCGTGGGTTTCCTCCGGGTGCTCCGGTTTCCTCCCACATGCCAAAGACTTGCAGGTTGATAGGTTAATTGGCCATTATAAATTGCCCCTCGTATAGGTAGGTGGTAGGGAAATATATAGGGACAGGTGGGGATGTGATAGGAATATGGGATTAGTGTAGGATTAGTATAAATGGGTGGTTGATGGTCGGCACAGACTCGGTGGGCCGAAGGGCCTGTTTCAGTGCTGTATCTCTAAAACTAAAAACTAGTATATGGAATGAATGCTGTCTGGTTTTGTAGAACTGTGCTACAGTTGGTATCTATTTCACTTAATTATAACAGAACAATTTGTATGACTTGGTCTGTGAGGGAAAAGGAAGGGAACTGTGGTCACAAATACTCTTGAACAGTTACCAATATAGAGAGTTCAAGGAACCTTCTATGTACATATATCATCTCTGTCATAGTTAACCATCCTGTGGGACACCAAGTAAAAGAGATTGCAATATGTTTATAAAAGTTGATAAAAGCAGAAATTGGTGGCTTCAACTGATATTTAAAATAAACACAAAGAAAAATATGTACAGATTTAATATATGAAAGTCTAAATTCACTTTCTAAATACAAATCTTCCTGTCTCTGTACTTTGGACAAGTTTCTCCCATCCACTTCCTGGCATTCAAAGTTTATATTTTAAAAAATACAGAATTTTGTAATCTTCTACTGGTCAAGCAAATGCAAAACAACTTCATATTTTATTCACCATAACTTTTGTTCAAACTGTTCTGACAATTGATGGCCCTTCTCTAGGATTTCTCTATGGCAGTCCTTTCATTCGATATGATCAATCATTTCTAAGGCTTGCTCTCATCTTGTTACTTAAAGCCCACTTCTTTTTTTAAAAATTACTTAAAAGGACGACTTGCTCTCATGCTTGCAGGTGAGATGTCAAAAACTGATAAAACATACCTGCTAACGTTTTCAGTGCAGTTATAATCAAGAATAGAATTTGAATCTGGGTCTCACATTTGATGAGTAAAAAGACTCGAAGGGCTTGGAAATAAGCCTGATTGTACACCAGGATGCAGTTATGTACAATAAATAAAGAGATCTACAATAAATGCTTAAACCTGGTCTCCGCATAATAGGTTGACAGGAGAGGCACACACTAAATCAGAAACAAAGTGGAATTTGGGATCATTTCTTTGAATCAGGAATTAGCATTTATCTGCTGATCTAAAGATTTGAGCCCATAATTCTGAAGAGCATTTGGGTTTTCTTTTATCACTGAATTTTGCTACTGCTTTAAACATTTGACACTAATATAGAGCTAATCCATACATAGTTTATGTACCTTCCCCCTCCGACTGATCTAATTCACCCATCGAGGAGAGAACATAAACAGCCTCTGTACTAGCTTCATCTTTCTACTTTAGTATGTCCTTGTTCTACTCACCAGACTTACTTCCTGAGGGTTAACAGCACCTATTTCTAGCTCATTATGTTCACATTGATAAAATGCTGTAAGATATCTCCCCAACAAGAGTAATCAGCACAAATTCAAAAACTGAATCCAACCTTACAGCTTACACTTCCATCGCTAACCTTTTGGCAAATTAAGTTCAACACAGATAAATGTGAGGTAGTGCATTTTGGTAGGAAGAATAGGGAGGTCAATTATTACTTGGAAGGTGTGAGTCTCGGTGGGTTAGAGGATCTCAGAGTACAAATATACCAATCACTAAAAGTTGTGCTGAAGGTTAGAATAAAAAAAGCAAATCAAGCACTACATGTTATTTCTGGAGGGATAGAATTGAAAAATAGAGAAGTTATGCTAACCTGTATTGAACCTTGATTAGACTACACTAAGAGCACTGCTAGCAGTTCTGGTCACCATATAATAAAAATGGTTACAGAGGCACTGGAGAGGTTGCAGGGAAGATTTACAAGGATGATACCAGAAATGTGTGGGTAACATGTACAGGAAAGAATGAACATGCTGGGTCTCTTTTCTCTTGAAAAAAGAAGGCTGAGGGGGTGACCTAATGGAGGCATTCAAAATTATGAAAGGTTTTGATAGAGTGGATAGAGAGAGAATGTTTCCACTTGTAGGGAAGAACATAACTAGAGGCCATTAATATAAGATAGTCACCAAGAAATCCAATAGGGATTTCAGAAGATACATCTTTACCCAGAGAGTGGTGAGAATGTGGAACTTGCTACCACAGGGAGTAGTTGAAGTGAATAGTCCTTCCTTTTCCTTTCTTTCCTTTTTGGCCTCCTTGTCTCGACAGACAATGGGTAAGCGCCTAGAGGTGGTCAGTGGTTTGTGGAGCAGCTCCTGGAGTGGCTATAAAAGCCAATTCTAGAGTGACAGACTCTTCCACAGGTGCTGCAGGTAAGTTGGTTGTTGGGGCTGTTACACAGTTGGCTCTCTCCTTGCGCTTCTGTCTTTTTTCCTGCCAACTGCTAAGTCTCTTCGACTCGCCTCTGTTCAGCCCTGCCTTTATAGCTGTCCACCAGCTCTGGCAATCGCTGGCAATTCGCTCCCATGACTTCTGGTCAATGTCGCAAGACTTCATGTCGCGTTTGCAGATGTCTTTAAAGCGCAGACATGGACGGCCGGTGGGTCTGATACCAGTGACGAGCTCACTGCACAATACATCCTTGGGGGATCCTGCCATCTTCCATGCGGCTCACATGGTCAAGCCATCTCAAGTGCCACTGGCTCAGTAGTGTGTATAAGCTGGGGATGTTGGCTGCCTTGAGGACTTCTGCGTTGGAGATACGGTCCTGCCACCTGATGCCAAGGATTCTCCGGAGTCAGCGAAGATGGAATGTGTTGTGACATCACTCTTGGCTGACATACATTGTCCAGGCCTCGCTGCCGTAGAGCAAGGTATTGAGGACACAGGCTTGAAACACTCGGACATTTGTGTTCCGTGTCAGTGCGCCATTTTCCCACACCCTCTTGGCCAGTCTGGACATAGCAGTGGAAGCCTTTCCCATGCGCTTGTTGATTTCTGCATCGAGAAACAGGTTGCTGGTAATGGTTGAGCCCAGGTAGGTGAACTCTTGAACCACTTCCAGAGTGTGGTCGCCGATACTGATGGATGGAGCATTTCTGACGTCCTGTCCCATGATGTTCGTTTTCTTGAGGCTGATGGTTAGGCCAAATTCATTGCAGGCAGTCGCAATCCTGTCGATGAGTCTCTGCAGACACTCTTCCGTGTCGGATGTTAATGCAGCATCATCAGCAAAGAGGAGTTCCCTGATGAGGACTTTCTGTACTTTGGTCTTCGCTCTATGACGGGCAAGGTTGAACAACCTACCATCTGATCTTGTGTGGAGAAAAATTCCTTCTTCTGAAGACTTAAACACATGAGAGAGCAGCAGAGAGAAGAAGATCCCAAACAGTGTAAGTGCGAGAACACAGCCCTGTTTCACACCACTCAGGATAGGAAAGGGGTCTGATGAGGCACCGCTATGCTGAATTGTGCATTTCATATTGTATGGAATGAGGTGATGATACTTAGTAGCTTCTTTGGTGGACATCCGATCTTTGCTAGTAGTCTGAAGAGACCACGTCTGACGAGGTCAAAGGCTTTGGTGAGATCTATGAAGGCAATGTAGAGGGGCATCCGTTGTTCGCGGCATTTCTCCTGTAGTTGGTAAGGGGAGAACAGCATGTAAATGATGGATCTCTCTGCTCGAAAGGCGCACTGTGCCTCAGGGTAGATGCGCTCAGCCAGCTTCTGGAGTCTGTTTGAAATGACTGGAGCGAAGGCTTTCCCCACTGTGCTGAGCAGGGAGATTCCACGATAGTTGCAGTCACCGTGGTCACCCTTGTTCTTATAGAGGCATTTAAGTGAATAGTGTAGATGCATTTAAGGGGAAGCTAGACAAGCATGTGAAGGAGAAGGATAGAGGGTAACAATGATAGATTTAGATGAGAAAAGATGGGAGGAGACTCGACTGGAGCATAAACGCTGGCATGGACTGGCTGGGCCGAAAGGCCTGTTTCTGTGCCATATATTCTATGTAATCCTATGTAACCTGTTGCATTCCATGGGTAACTCACCTATCTCCTGGTTCCAAGGACCATCATTTCGAGCTATCCATATAGCTTCCAATCCTGTTCCTAATTACATATTCATCCTTTTTTTAAAGTGCAAACTACTTTAGCTGGAAGGTATATTGAACCTCCATTAATCCCTGGGGTTATAAATACAGATAAAGACAATGTCGTGTAGAATATGATGTTTCCAAGAATGTTGGGACAATGGAAATATCCTGTCAATGGTAATGCAGGTTTACTTTTGCAGGCTGGAAAACCCTTTGCAAACCTTTCGTCATGATAGGAAATGGGTTTGGTAGAATCCATCGTAGAGTGTATTGGGCATGTGCTTTAGCAGAAGGGGACCTGATGGGCTGCGTGGCCTTTTTTTGTTCTAGGTTCTCTCATGTTTTTATTCCCACTCACGTTCATACACAAAACTGGTTTTAAGAAGCTGATAATAATCTTGGACAGTGCCAAAAATAAAGAAAAAATTGGCCTTCATCCAGCACAATTGTTTCTCCATAATTTGTAACATATTCGGGAGTGTTGATGTAACATAAACAAGTCTTTGCACAACTGATTGTTAATAATTGCCATTTTCTATGACAGGCTTTGGAACCTGACGTCTGTTCCAAGACACTTTACTGAGCGCGCTGACCCATCCACAATCACTGAATTACGCTTTCTTCCACTTCAAGATCTGTAAAGCAAAACAAAAAGCAGCTTTTTTATGGTTGTCATGACAATTCACGATTGAGCCTCCAGGAGCCTTCAAGATTTGGTTGCTAGAGAAACGCATTCATTGACATCTGTTTAAGACTCACAGCTGTAACATCTGGCATGCATAGCAGCACAAGGACTGCTGGCAACCTCAACCTCTTTTAACATGCAAGACAAATATGCTTTGCACATGAACAGTGCTTAGTTTGTGTCTAATCAGTGGTTTCAACTGAAGGGATTATGTGCAAACCACTTCATGTGAACCAGTATATAGGAGGGACAATATTACATACAATCTAAACCCAGCTGCCCCTTCCCTCAAAACATCAATATCATTTGTACGATGCAGCGTAAACAAATTAAAGGCCCTGCCAACAAAGTAATTCTTGTCCTGACATTATTTGTCCCCTATTTGGGAAAGCAGAAAACATGGTACAGCAGCAATAAACAACATGTCCATGACAGCAGTTATCTGATCGTGTGGCCTGTTGATGCTGTAATCTCTTTTCTGTTAACATTCACCTCATTAAACTGCTTCGTTTATGTTTTTCCCATTTCCCTGTCCTCTTCTGCCAGACCTGACCCTTGCTGGGGTTTTCTGTCCCACAGAAGCAGGCACTGACCCTTGCTGGGTTTTCTGTCCCCACAGAAGCTGGCACTGACCCTTGCTGGGTTTTCTGTCCCCACAGAAGCTGGCACTGACCCTTGCTGGGTTTTCTGTCCCACAGTTGCCTGTTGTACCCTGCCTAAAGCAACAAGCAGTTTCTCCTGAATTCCCTATTTTATTTATTAGTGACTATCTTATATTTACGACCTCTAGTTTTGGACTCACCCACAAGTGGAAACATTTTCTCTGCATCTGCCCCATGCAACCCTTTCAGAATTTTCTGCAGCTCTATCAGGTCACTCCTCAGTCTTCTCTTTTCTAGAGAAAAGTGCTCCAGCCTGTTAAGCCTCTACTGACAGGTATATCCTCTCAGTTCTGATATCATCCTTCTCAATCTATTTTGCACTTTCTCCAGTGTCTCTATATCATTTTTATAACATGGAGATCAGAACTATGCATATTACTCCAAGTGTGATCTAACCAAGGTTCAATACAAGTTTAACATAACTTCACTACTTTTCCATTCTAGTGATTTGTGTAACTGCACGCCTAGATCCCTTTGCTCTTCTACTCCATTTAGACTCTGATTATCCAAGCAGTATGTAGCCTCCTTATTGTTCCTACCAAAAGGCACCATCTCACTATCTATATTGAAATTCATTTGTCAATTACATGCCCACTCTGCAAGGTTATCAACGTCTAATGTTTAATATTAGCTCAAACTCAAGGACAAAGGGACTTGGATTCAAATCAGACTAGAAAAGGGGTGAATAATCACAGAATTGTTACAGTTCAGAAGGAGGCCATTCAGCCTATCATTCAGATATGACTTTTTCAAACACAATGTGGTGATTATATGGAATAGCCGTCCTAGGGAAAGCAAAGGATGTTAGAAACTTCAGAATAGAGATGGATTCACGAGCAATAAAGTGAATTAGGAAGTCTGTGACATTTGGGACCAGCTTAATGAATAGAAATGATCTTTTCCAGTCTGGTATAGTCCTATACAAATAGCAACAAATGAGTGAGCAGGCAGTTTTTTGGGCTGTTTACAGGAGTCAGTATTACTAGTATTTGGTGACCATCCAATGGATAGGGCAAGCATGGGAGTGGGGGAGAGAGAGAGAGAGAGAGTGAGTGTGTGTGTGTTTGGGTGTGTGCGCGCGCATACACACAACTGCATGTGTTCGTCTCTATGTCTTTCTTTGTATGTGTTAGTATGTTTCTGTATATGTAAATATATTGTGTGTCTATCAGTGTATGTTTACGGATGTGTGAGTCAGCATGTGTATCGTGTTTGTATATATGTGTTATGTCAGAACATGTATGTTGTGACTGATTGTATGTATGTCTGCACATGTCTCTATGTGTGTCTGTGTTTGTGCCTGTTTAAGTATGTGCTCTCACATGCGTTCAAGTCTTCAGAAGAAGGAATTTTCCTCCACACAAGATCAGGTGGCAGGTTGTTCAACCTTTCCCGTCTTAGAGCGAAGACCAAAGTACGGAAAGTCCTCATCAGGGAACTCCTTTTTGCTGACGATGCTGCATTAACATCCCACACTGAAGAGTGTCTACAGGGACTCATCGACAGGATTGCAGCTGCCTGCAACAAATTTGGCCTAACCCATCAGCTTCAAGAAAACGAACATCATGGGACAGGACGTCAGAAATGCTCCATCCATCAATATTGGCGACCACACTCTGGAAGTGGTTCAAGAGTTCACCTACCTAGGCTCAACTATCACCAGTAACCTGTCTCTCGATGCAGAAATCAACAAGCGCATGGGAAAGGCGTCCGCTGCTATGTCCAGACTGGCCAAGAGGGTGTGGGAAAATGGCGCACTGACACAGAACACAAAAGTCCAAGTGTTTCAAGCCTGTGTCCTCAGTACCTTGCTCTACAGCAGCGAGGCCTGGACAACGTATGTCAGCCAAGAGCGATGTCTCAACTCAGTCCATCTTTGCTGCCTCCGGAAAATCCTTGGCATCAGGTGGCAGGACCGTATCTCCAACGCAGAAGTCCTTGAGGTGGCCAACATCCCCAGCATATACACCCTACTGAGCCAGCGGCGCTTGAGATGGCTTGGCCATGTGAGCCGCATGGAAGATGTCAGGATCCCCAAGGACACATTGTACAGCGAGCTCGTCACTGGTATCAGACCCACCGGCCGTCCATGTCTCCGCTTTAAAGACATCTGCAAACGCGACATGAAGTCCTGTGACATTGGCCACAAGTCGTGGGAGTCAGTTGCGAGCGATCACCAGAGCTGGCAGATAGCCAAAAAGGCGGGGCTAAAGAGTGGTGAATCGAAGAGACTTAGCAGTTGGCAGGAAAAAAGACAGAAGCGCAAGGAGAGAGCATACTGTGTAACAGCCCCGACAACCAATTATATCTGCAGCACCTGTGGAAGAGTCTGTCAGTCTAGAATTAGCCTTTATAGCCACTCCAGGCGCTGCTTCACAAACCACTGACCACCTCTAGGCGCTTACCCATTGTCTCTCGAGACAAGGAGGCCAAAGAAGAAGGAAGAAGTATGTGTGTATAAGATATGTGTGTATGGGACAGAGTGTCTGTATATGAGTTTCTGTATGTGTGTGTGTGTAACTTCCTATATGTATGAGTGTGTGTGTTTGTGTATGAGTGTGTGTGTCAGTATGTGTGAGGGTCTGTATATGTGTGTGTCTGTATGAGTGAGTATGTGTCCACATGAGTGTGTGTTTGTGTCTGTACATGTGTGTCTGTATGTATGTGAGTGTATATGAATGTGAGTGCACATGAGCATGCTTACTGTGCTATGACTTCTCTTATGGAGTTGTGTATCTATTTGCATATGCACACAAATATTAGCATACCCTACTATACCTTTCTCACCCGTGTGCTCATCTAGCTTCTCCTCAAATACATCTATGCTATTTGCCTCAACTACTCCTTGTGGTAGTTCCACATTCTCACCTCTCTTTGGTGAAAGAAGTTTCTCCTGAATTCCTTATTTGATTTATTAGTGACTATCTTATATTTACAACCTCTAGTTTTGGACTCACCCACAAAAAAAATAAGAAATCTCACAACCATCACTTTGTTGACTTTCCAGCTTCTTACCCTTTGTGTCATATTCCACATTCTTCAAAAACAGGCCATCCGGTGGGGCTATAATATTCTGTGGATAGGCCCTGGAATCCCGGATCTCTAGCAGATCTGCTATATGTTGGGGCAATAGCTTGCCCTGTCCTACAGCCACCAGAGCACCTGTCATTCTCCGCACCTGGCAAAATAAACATATTAAAATAAAACCTGCTACAATTACAAGGTTTCACATTTTAAGAACACCATCACAGTGGAACATTATTAGCTCTTTCTTCTTTTATTAGTCAGATATTTCTTATTTTGTCTGCTGTGCTGGGCTCTTCCAGTCACCATCTTTGGCTGTCCAGGCAGCTGACCTGCTCTTATGCCTCTTTCAGTACTTTTCTGTAACAGCCACTAGGCAGCAAATTAGAGCAGCCCATCTTTTTACCTTGGGTTGTTCTACTCACCAGACTTGCTTCCTGAGGGTTAACAGCATCTATTTCTAGCTCATTATGCTCATGTTGATAAAACGCTGTAAAACATCCGCTCAACGTTATTCGGCATGCATGTAGTCTTGTGTTGGGGCTTCACCAGGTTGACACCTCATTTTGAGCTATGCCTGGTGCTGCTCCTGGCATGCCCTCCTGCACTCTTCATTGAACCAGGGTTGATCCCCTGGCTTGATGGTAATGGTAGTGTGGGGGATATGCCGGGCCATGAGATTACAGATTGTGGTTGAATGCAATCCTGCTGCTGCTGATGGCCCACAGTGCTTCATGGATGCCCAATTTTGAGTTGCTAGATCTGTTTGAAATCACTCTCATTTAGCACGGTGATAGTGCCACACAACACGATGGAGGGTATCCTCAGTGTGAAGATGGCACTTTGTCTCCACAAGGACTGTGTGGTGGTCACTCCTACCAATGCTGTCATGGACTGGTACCTCTGCAACAAGTAGATTGGTGAGGAGGAGGTCAAGTAGGTTTTTCCCTCTTGTTGATTCTCTCACCACCTGCCGCAGACCCAGTCTAGCAGCTATGTCCTTTAGGAGTCAGCCAGCTCAGTCAGTGGTGCTCCCAAGCCACTCTTGGTGATGGAATTGTAAATAGCTGAGGCTGCAGCACTGATCCTTGTGGCACTCCACTAGTCAGAGCCCGTGAACTTGAAAATGCCCTATTTATCCCTATTCTCTGCTTCCAGTTTGTTAACCAATCCTCTATCCATGCTAATATATTACCCCCAACTCCATTAGCCCTTATCTTGCAGTTTTTTTATTCGTTCATGAGATGTGAGCATTGCTGGCTAGGCCAGCATTTATTGCCCATCCCTAATTGCCCTTGAGAAGGTGATGGTGAGCTGCTTTCTTGTGAGGTAGGTACACCCACAGTGCTGTTAGGGAGTAATAGCCTTTTGTGTGGCATCTTTTCAAATGTCTTTGGAAATCCAAGTATACTAGATTTACTGGTTCCCCTTTATCTACCCTACTAGTTACATCCTCAAAAAACTCTAATAAATTTGGCAAACATGATTTCCCTGCTGTAAAACCATGTTGACTCTGTCTGATCATACTATGGCTTTCTAAGTGCATTGTTAAGACTTCCTGAATAATAGATTCCAGCATTTTCCCAATGACTGATGTCAGGCTAGCTGGCCTGTCATTCCCTGATTTCTCTCTCCCTCCTTTCTTGAAAAGCGGTGTTACATTTGCTAACTTCCAATCTGCTGGGCCCATTCTAGAATCTAGGGAATTTTGGAAAGTCATAACCAGTGCATCCACTATCTCTGCAGCTACCTCTTTTAGAACCCTAGGATGGAATGGAATTTGTGCCAGGCACCAAAATCAACGGCTTCAGTCTTCCCAATATTTATATGCTAACTGATCAACAATAATGCATCAGCATTACAGAGTAAGTATAGATTCAAGGGTAAACAACGTCAGACTACTATCTTGTGGTGACTTAACTGTAAACTGAAAAACCACAACATTACACACAGACGATGTCAGGCCCCATGATTCTCTCCCATCACTTGTCAGAGAGGTGTTTAATAACAGGCCACCAATTTCAAGCAAATAAGTAGGAGGTTCATAAGATTAGATCATGTTGGGGTTTATTCAACGGAAATGTTAGCATTACATTGTGCTCAAAATATCTTCCTGTGGGTGCCACGGTGGAACAATGTGAGGGAGTAGTGCACCATTGGTGCATTCAGGTTTGATCCATCCTGTCTCAGGCATGAGGAGGGATGGAGAAAAGAAGCCAGTTGTTTCCCACAGGGTATGAGGGAATATCAGACGGGCGGGATGTGAGGGAATATCTGAGGGGTGGAATGTGAGGAAATACCCTAAAGCCGGGAATATCTGAGGGGCAATATGTGAAGAACTATGTGGGGTGGATTTGAGGGAATATCTTGAGGACTGATTCTCAGGGAATATCTCAGGGGTGGGATGTTAGGGAATATCATAGGGGCAGGAGAGGATGTGAAAGGCGCTATACAAATACAAATATCTAGGTTGTTGTTGCTGGAAAGAACATTTTCCACTGTGATAGAGGTTTTGCTTTGTGTTCCACTGATACAAATCACTGTGCTCAGGTCCTTACCAGAGAATGACCTTTCCAGTTTGGTCAATGAGCTCTACACTGGGGGTCTGCAGATACTGACGTAACATACAAGAGAAACATGAAAACTGTGCCTGTCCAATGAAATTTAGTGTGGTGTATGACCCTCAGAAACTCTGAAGGTGTCACAATTTGTACAGCACTTCTATATCTTGGGATCGGATATGGACTGTTTAAGACAGGATGACCTTGCATTCGTATCGAGCCTATCACAGCCATGAAGAGTGGGCTGTGTTGGAATCTAGGCAAATGCAGAAGCCCACTCTCAGCACAGTCCAACAAACAGCAATGACAGCAACGATCAGTTAATCTGTTTTTGATGATATTGGTTGAGTGATACATATAGGAAACCAGGAGAAACTCCCCTCCTATTCTTTGACTAGTGCTATGGGTCCTTGACATCCATTTGTACAGAGACCAGACCTCAGTTCAATATCTTATCTGAAAGACAGCATCAAACAAGCATACAAGAAAGGATAGGAAAAGGTCAGCTCATCCATCGAGCCTGTCCCATTTTGACATGGTGCAACCCACACACAATGTCCAGCCCACCCCCTGTCCTCATACAATCTCTTAGCAGTGGGAGGGGGGCAAAAAATACACAGAAAAAAAATCTTAGGTCAAATTTGGAAAAAAACCTCTCTCCAACCACAAAAGACAATCGAGTGAGCTTAAGCAGACTGTGGTGACTCATATCACTAGACCCTTCCTATTTCCTATAACTTGAAAATTATTCAACACACAGGAAGTCACCTCTGACAATGCAGCACTTCCTCAGTACTGCACTGCACTGCCAGCTTAGATTTTATACTCAAGTATTCAGAGTGAGGGCTGAAATCCACAACCTTCTAATTTAGAGGCAAGGGCACCAGCTTCAAGCAAGGGAGTGTTGGAGGAAAATGCAGATGCTGCTCCCCAGTTCTAAACGAATGTAGTGTAAAAGAAAATACAAATCCAAAACCCACAGTAAAGAGGTTTTATCCCTGATATCACTTCTGGGACAGGACTCCACATCCTTTATGGGTTCATTTTCACACCAAATACCCATCTTTATGAAAGATGGTACTTTGCCTGTTTTTCTGTGCAGTGTTGTATGTGGGGTGCTCCATAATATGAAACTCAATAATTCAGGGGATGCCCATCTCACAGGAGCAATACCGTACTAGTGGCTGTGTAGGAACAGCCAGCCCAAGTTTATCCCTGTATTCTTACTGGCATCAGAGAGAGGAGCGCTTTCTCCCATGGAACTGGGCTCCATTGTATCATCCAGTTCGCAATCCATTAACCTATCATTGTGATCCATTGCTATCACCTCCACCAATTTGTCCAATATTTATGTTTAATAAAATGAAAAGTTTGCTCTGTGCAATTGCTGCTTCATCAAACTGTTTCTCAGGTGTAGCCACCAGAGGTCTCTGTAAGCCTTCTGCCACAGGTTTTTTCAAGTGTCTGTGCCCTGATACATCAGTGCGTTTAGTTTGCCAAGGATCACAGCGTACATTAATCACTGTCCACAGTCGCCTTCAGCTAACATTAGGCATCTGGTGGGGAAGGTCTGGACACTTCACAACACTCACTACTGGCTATAGTTAATGCACTATTGGAGGGGCAGCTTAGTTCCCGCTGAAGGATTAAACTTGCTGGCCAGAAGGTTTATCTACTCATTAGAGATTCCAGCCTTGGAAGCAAAGCAACCTGAATTTGGATGGATTTAACATGATTTAGAAAAAACATATGGAGACGCAATTACAGTTAACATGTGTGGCAAAAGGTGTGGTAGTTCGAATCACGGCATAACAAACACTATCAATTTACTTCATATCACAGATTGACATACACCCACTGTCTAGAACCAGTTTTCACAACCATCCACAACACATTCTAACTCATTGTCTGATGTGCACTGTACTATGCCTGCTCAAGACCATGCTGGGAAACTCCAACAGTATCCCTTCTACCCTGACTGACATTTCTAGCCTTACTATTTTCTCTGACCTCAAATGGAATTCCTCTTAGGTTTCCACTTTCAAGCCAAACATATTTTTTTCCTCTCAACAATTCATAAATCTACGAAGCCCCAGTTTAAGACTTGATCAGCACTCCATTATGCGGGCAGGCTCTTCAAAAACCTCGCTACTTTCTTTGGCAGGATAAGATGAAACCCTGTTATCTCATCGGCAATCAGTTTCTCACCTCCTGCCTTCCCCACAGAGTGTACCTAGCACCAAGAACTTAACCAATGTGTTACAACTTCAGACAAATCGTTAATGTGAAAAAAATGAGACATGAACCCCCAGACCAATTTAACGAATTACACAAGATTTCACATTTGAAATCTTTTGTTATAACGACTAAACTAAAAGAAATCCCCAATTAACTAAATAGTACTTTGTAAGTAGCTGATACCCCATGTTACAAACAAAGGTATTTTCTTTACTTATTCAACACTTGAAAACCTCACAGCATACTTATAAGTTACACAGTCCTTTATGATGAGGAAATCCTTTACGGTTAAAAGTCCCAAACTCCTCCCAGTAGCAATGGGTTGCATTGCCCAGACTTTTCAAAAATCAATATTATCTTAGCTCCCTTCTCCGAGCACTTCCAACCTGGATATCCATGGATAATGTGATTTCTGGTGGGTCATAGAGTCATACAGCACAGAAACAGGCCCTTTGGCCCATCGTATCTGTGCTGGCCATCAAGCATCTACCTATTATAATCCCATTTTCCAGCACTTGGCCCGTAGCCTTGTATGTTATGGCATTTCAGTGCTCATCTAAATACTTCTTAAATGTTGTGATGGTTCCTGGGTCTACCACCTCTTCAGGCAGTGCGTTCCAGATTCCAACCACCCTCTGGGTGAAAAAGTATTTCCTGAAATCCCATCTAAACCTCCTGCACTTTACCTTAAATCTATGCCCCCTGGTTATTGACCCCTCCGCTAAGGGAAAAAGTTTCTTCCTATCTATCCTATCAATGTCCCTCATAATTTTGTATACCTCAGTCATGTCCCCTCTGTCAGCCTTCTCTGCTCTAAGGAAAACAACTCTAGCCTTTTCAGTCTTTCTTCATAGCTGAAACGCTCCAGCCCAGGCAACATCCTGGTGAATCTCCTCTGCAGTGATCTATGGACAAGTACACCAAGGTCCCTCTGACCTTCTGTACTTCCTAGGGTCCTACCATCCATTGTATATTCCCTTGCCTTGTTAGTCCTCCCAAAATGCATCATCTCACACTTCTCAGGATTAAATTCCATTTGCCACTGCTCCGCCCATCTTACCAGCCCATCTATATTGTCCTGTAATCTAAGGCTTTCCTCCTCACTATTTAAGACACCACCAATTTTCGTGTCATCTGCAAACTTACTGGTCATACCTCCTATATTCACGTCTAAATCATTAATGTACACTACAAACAGCAAGGGCCCCAGCACTGATCCCTGCGGTACACCACTGGTCACAGGCTTCCACTCGCAGAAACAACCCTCGACCATCACCCTCTGCCTCCTGCCACTAAGCCAAATTTGGATCCAATTTGCCAAATTGCCCTGGATCCCATGGGCTCTTACCTTCTTAACCAATCTCCCATGCGGGACCTTATCAAAAGCCTTACTGAAGTCTATGTAGACTACATCAACTGCTTTACCCTCATCTACACATCTCGTCACCTCCTCGAAAAATTCAACCAAGTTAGTTAGACACGATCTCCCCCTGACAAGGCCATGCTGACTATCCCTGATTAATCCCTGCCTCCCCAAGTGGAGATTAATCCAGTTCCTCAGAATTTTTTCCAATAGTTTTCCAACCACTGATGTTCGAGTCCTTTACTCTTCCACAAGCTTCGACTCTCAAAACAGGTTCAAGTTTCCACAGCCTTTCGCTGTATATCTTCAGAGAGCAGGCTTCCCTCACTCTCTTTTTCTCTTCCGTTGCACCACTGGGTGTCTTCTCTTACAGCTCACCTTCAGGCTGCACCCTGTTGCATCCCTTCTTACAGCCTGCATTTCTCCAGAGAGTCTGTTAAATTTATCTGGACTTATAATTCAGTATTTTATTGTTCTGCTGCAAAATGCAGAGACTAGTAGTCTGAGTTCCAAAAGCAACTCGGCCTCTCAATTGTCCCAGGTGCCTCCTTGTTGCACGATTCAAAAGTCTGGGAGGGCGAAACCCATTGTTTTTCAGGTATTACTGTAGTCTCTGTTCTTCAGAAGACAGTCTGTGATCTGTTTTCTCTGTTGTCCTGGTAACCTTTCGCAGAGTGGAGGTGAGGTCAGCTGACTTTCTGGACTCCATCTTGAACTTGTTAAAAATCACAGTCTTTAAGACATAATCATGTTACAAGATCCAGCATTCATAACACCGTGTGATCGCAGAGGTGAACTGCCACTTAGCTTATTGTGGCTGTTTATCTGAATGGTGGTATGCTCACTAAACAGACTCTCCTCAAATTACCACTAAACACCTAGCCCATTGATCTGTGCTCTTTATGACATGGAACTTACAATTCACTTACTCAATTCCAGCGGTCGAAACCATGGACCCAACATATGATCCACTCCCACCCAGCATTAATATATCAGAATGTTCTTAATCACCTATTACTTTCCGAAAATGATGACGCTAGAATCTGCAGAACAGCCCCTGTAATTTCACAGCTGCCACATTTTATGGCCAGTGATAATGCACCTCTGACCCAAGTCTTTCTGTGGTTATTTTGCGAGATTTTTGTCAGTGACTTTTCAACATGTCTAGATAATTTACTGCTTTAGAGCTGCATTTGATTTCATTTTTAAATTTGTGTCTACATAATCAGAACTAGTACAGAGTTAGGACTGAGAATGTTTACAGTTTCAGGCAACTAAAGCTTGTTAGTGCAACCGTGGAGAAAGCAATCAATTGCAGATAAAAACTGGCTGACCACTCGCCAAGAAAATCAAGTGCCAGCAAGCGGAACCAGCAATCGAGTGTCGCAAGCACATTTTTGTTAGGGAGGAGGGTCCTTCCCAGTACATAGAGGAGGAATGAGCATGGGGATAGAGGACAGAAATGTTGAACTCTGTTGATCACCAGAAGTGCACAAGATTAAGACAGGATGTGAAATGTGACGTCGAAGCACAGGTCATGCATACACACGACGGAAGGTCGCGAAGGGTATAAAGGCAACCAAAAAAAAAACTGTAGGGGCACAGAAAAACATTAACACGAATGTAGAAGGAAAGGCATCTGGAGTGTAAATAGCTGGGTTATGAAAATTACATTACATAACGAAATGGAAGAGAGAATGGGTTGTAGGGAACAATTTCTAGTCCCCACGTCTCAATCCCCGCTGTTCTTTAGTTTAACATCAAAACTGGCAGCTAACCTGTAGGCACAACCTGGATGGTGTAGTGGACCTCCAGATCATAAACCACTGATGCTGGAAGAGAAAACTATTGTACATCTGTTTGAGAGGTAGAACTGGGAAGACCTGGAACCTACAGAGACTGCAGGACGGCACCAGACTTGTGCTAAAAGAGAGAGTTTTTCACGCTCTCAGTACATTCCGAAGGACTTTGCAAGCAATTACTTTTCAAATGTAATCCTCATTGTTACATAGGCAAATATAGCTGCCCATTTGTGCACAGCAAGATCCCACAAACAGCAAATGGGATGAATGGCCAGTTAATTTGTTTGTTGGTGGTCTTGTTGGAGGAAAGAATATTGGTCAGGACATCAGGAGAATTCTCTGCTTTTCTTTGAAAAGTGCTATGGGATCTTTCACATCCACCTCACCAGATAGAAAGGATCGGTGTAACATCACATCTAAAGGACAGCACCTCTCGCAATGCAGCACTCCCGCAGTGTCTGTACAGATTATACATCCAAGTTCTGGAATGGGAATTTGCATAGCTGGCAGATGACTTGAAGCAGATTGGGTAGCCCCACTAGGCAGGGACATTACCAAGACAGCAGAAAAATAGAACGTCTTCAAAGCATCCATGCAAGTCCCTCGAGTTAAAAGGACACAGTAAAATAAAGCCAAATTGGCTAATGGGTCATGTTCAGAACAAATCAGACTTAAGTAGAAATATTTTTACAGGCTTAACGAAAATAGTTCTCAGGAGAACAGGGATAGATATCAATCTCAGCTGAAGGCAATGAACGCTGCTGTTGGAGTGGCCAAAAGGAACACTGGAGAGGAAGACTGTGGATAGTTGTAATGGTGATAGCAAAGTTTTGTTCAGCTATGTTAGAAGTCAGAGGGCCAGTAAGGACTGCATAGGACCACTGAAGGATTCCTTAGGGCAAATTCAGGTGGATTCCTAGGATATGGCAGAGGTTTTAAATGGCTATGTTGAGTCAGTTTTTAATACAGAAGTTGATGTTGTGTTATTAATAATAGTCCAATAGCAATGATCCACCAAACTTTCTTGTGTGCAGCCTGTTTATTTCAATTTTTTATTTCAAATTTTTTGCACTTCCAGTTTGTGAGTGGCCTGCATGGTACCTTTACAGTTACTGTGTGACCGCGCCCGTGCGCAGCTTAAAGGGAACATTGATTGTAGGGTTGATGCTAAAGTTAGAAGTGTCAAAGTGGACGCTGTTATAGTTCTAGCTGGAAGAAGATGGCATTCACCGGGGTGTTCAAAGAAGAGGGGTGTATTTTCCAACCATTTATTCATATAGTTAACAACTCACTGGAGTCTGGGATTGTTTCCACGGATTAGAGAGAGGCCGACACAGTGACAATATTTAAAAGGAGCAGTAAGTCAGAACTGAGAAACACTAGGCCCATTAGCTTGACTTTAGCTAAAGGCAAGTTGCTAGAAGGAATGAAAAACTGAAAATGCTGGAAATACTCAGCAGGTCAGGCAGCATCTGCGGAGAGAGAAACTTGTTAACATTTCAGGTCAATGACCTTTCATCCAGGGTTTCTGCCTAACCTTCTGAGCATTTCCAGCATTTTCTGTTCTTTATTACAGATTTCCAGCATCCACAGTATTTTGTTTTTGCTAGAAGGGATTATTAGAGATATACTGTATGACTACATTGACAAAGAAAGGGTTACTGTACAATCTCAAAATGGCTTCTGGAAAAGGTCATGTCTCGCCAAATTGGTTGAGTTTTTTAAGGAAATTATGAGGCCAGTGGACGTAAGACACCTGGTTAACATTGTGTACCCAGATATTCAAAAGGCCTTTAACAAGGTGCCCCACAATAGGCTACTTTATAAGATAGGGTCATGTGGGATTGCTGGGCAGATAATGGATTGGATCAGGAATTGGCTGCAGTCTCAAACCCTTCAACCGAAGGTTGGTGTTGCTGTCAGTGGTTCTGTATGGGGACCGGTTCTTAATGGAGGAGCTAGCAGTATCTGGGCCATTGCTCTTCCCCATCTTTATCAATGCTCGGGATAAAGGTGAAATGGGGAGCAATGCACAAAGTGGTGGATAATACAAAGATTTATATGGGTGATAGGACCTTGGATGAAGAAAATAGATTACAATTAGATCGAGATTCACTGGAGCAATGGACTCATGTCTAGCTGATGTAATTTAATATTGATAAATATGGTATTATACACATGGATACAGCTAATGCCAAGCATTTATAACAACCACGACACTCAAGTTAGCTGTAATCTGGCTGACAGTCCAGTGAAATATCGAGGGTCTGCTGCAATGTCGGTTGTACTGTCGCTCAGATAAAATGTTGAAGCAATGCCCTGTCTGACTGATCAGTTGGATATTAAATATCCCAAGATCACGATTCAAAGAAGAACAAGGAGCTCGATTTTTATGCCAATTGACTATGAAGGGGTGGTGTTACGACCAGGTGAGAAGGGAGTCTAGGGGCCCCTCTCAACCTTCACCTGGTCTTACCGTAACAGGGTTTAATTTTAAACACACTGTGTTTTTAGCTCCCCCTTGCTGAATCCTTGTTCACTGCTTTCCAATTATAAGGCAAAGAAACCAGCACAAACAGGCTTTCTTAGGTTTAAAGAAGAAAAGTTGAAATTTATTAAACTTGAAGTCTAATTCAGTTGATGCCTATGGATACACGACACGGCCACACTAGCATGCATACACACATGCAAATAGAGACAGAAAAGAGCAGAAGCTAAAAATAAAGTGGAAAAGTTTGAGGCAATATCTGAAGTTGTTACTGTTCCTCAAGCTCACTGTAGAGACCTTGATTGCAGTTATGTCTTGCTTTTCATTGGGACCCAGTATTCTTCTTAAACCGTGTTCGCTGTAGGAGACTTTTCCCTCTTGAGGTTCATGTGTCTTCAGTGGATTCAGAGGCTTATGAGAGAGAGATAGGAGCAGACAGGAGAGATCTTCTCAGTCCAGGAGCAACAGTCTTTCTCAGTTCAAACTCTCTGTGGCTAGTTCAAAAAACCCTGGGCAGCCAGTTAGTCATGTGACCAGCTGGTCCAACCAGTCCTGGCCCCTGTGGATTGCATCACCCCAGCTGGCCCTGGAATGCGCATCCCCTGGAATGCGCTTCCCCACCCCATCACTGTCTGGTGATCAGCATCCATTGTGGGTTGAATGTGTCAGAGAATGGTTCTTTGTCTACACAAGCACCGTCTGTTAGTATGCAAATGTTTTTTCCAGCCACGGCTGATCTGTTCAACAAGTAATTTCCTGGCTCCAGCAACAGTTCAAAATCAATGTTCATATGAAAAACCTAATGTGCTTCATTCTTGGCAGGGGGCGGCCTGCATGACAGTAGTAATCAGTGTGTCCTGGCTCAACATTCATCGCTCAACCGACATAAAGAACCAGATTAACTGGTCAATTATCTTGTTACTGTTTGTATGATTTTCTGTGTGTAAAACAACTGCTGAGTTTGTTATATTATGAAGAAAGGTTGAACAGGTTGGGTCTGTATCCATTGGGAGTTTAGAAGAATGAGAGGTGATCTTATTGAAACATAAAAGATCCTGAGGGGACATGACAGGGTGGATGCTGAATGGATGTTTCCTCTTGTGGGAGAGACTAGAACTAGGGGACACAGTTTAAAAATAAGAGGTTGCCCATTTAAGACAGAGATGGGGAGAATTTTTTTCTGTCAGAGGGTCGTGAGTCATTGGAACTCTCTTCCCCAGGGAGCGGTGGAGGCAGGGCCATTGAATATTTTTAAGGCAGAGGTAGATATATTCTTGACCAGTCAAAGGGTATCGGGGGTAGGTGGGAAAGTGGAGTCAAGGCCACAATCAGATCAGCCATGGTCTTATGCAGTGGCAAAGCAGGCACGAAGGGGCTGAATGGCCTACTCCTGCTCCTAGTTCAGATGTTCGTATGTCCATAACGACTTTCACTGCACCCCAGAAAGTGCTTAATTGTATGTAAAGCACTTTGTTTCTGAGAACTGTAATAAAATGTTATGTAAATACTAGTCTTTCCAAATATGGCTGAATCACACTTATTACTGACATTACACTACATTCTATTTACATCTACTGTTCTCTTAAAAATTGGGAAGTCAGGAACATTGCAAAATACAATGGAGATTATTGCATCCATAGCTGATTACTCCAGCAAGACAGGATGTAGAGAAATCTATGAATACAGGTAATTCTAATGTTCTGGAGATATAAAAAAAAATTACTTTTACTCAGGCAATATCTCAGGCTGCCTGCATTATGCCCTCACCTGTTTGTAGAGGAAAGACCTGCTTCTGAAGGTCAGCTCCCAGAATTCCAGGTGGCTAAAGTTAATGGGACAAAAAAAGCTGTTAGTTTCTGAACTCTGAAGCAAGCAGTATTCTCCAAACTTATAACTCTTGATAAAATATACTTAAATCAAGTTTAGTGATTTGATGTCCACATCCTGCATGGTCACTTGGTGCCTTAGCTTTCTGGGACTGTTTTATTGATCTCTTTAGTTTACAATATTGTCATCTTGAAATTATGGCTCTCTTTCTTTCTTTTGGGCCTCCTTATCTCGAGAGACAATGGATACGCGCCTGGAGGTGGTCAGTGGTTTGTGGTCAGTGGCTCTAATCACCAGGGAAAACCCCAGCATGCACTTGATAAAGCACCTCACTGCAAAAACAACAACTTGCAGTTCTGTAGCGCATTTAACGTAGTAAAACGTCCCAAAGTGCTTCATAAGAGCGTTATCAAACAAAATTTGGCGTCAAGCCACAAAAGGACATATTAGGACAGGTGACCAAAAGCTTGGTCAAAGAGATAGGTTTTAAAGAGCGTCTTAAAGGAGGAAAATAAGAGGTAGGGAGGGGCCGAGGTTTAGGAAGGGCCAAGGCAGCTGAAGGCCCGGTTTAAAATGGTCTTAAATATCATTTATCCCCATATAGCTTGCTTTAAAATGATAGATGCCTAATAGTCCTCAGAAGAGATTGCTAAAAGAATTTGCCCCTTTCAGTGCTGAATTTTCTTTGAAAACTTTAATTTATGCATTGACATTCCATCACAGAGCAGCTTTGGAATAAATGGTCTGAAGTTAACTGGTAAAAATTCAGCTGGATGAGTTCCTGACACGACTACGTATGAGGTACGATGTTGGGTCATGGTCTGAGTGGTCTCCTGCGACTTGTCAATCGCCTTCGGAGGTTGGAGAAAAACTTTCAGAATTTTCTCTCTCTGAACTGGCCAGCGTTTTTTTTTACCTCTCTGTGGCAATTTTGGGATTGGGGAACATTGGGCACCATGATGCTGAGTTACAACATTACTGTAGGAGACAGGCTTGATTGACCAGCTGATCTTTTCCTGTCTGTCATTTTCACATATTGGTTTGTAACACAAACTGAGCCCGGGTTAGCGATTCCCCTCGTAGTGCTTGACATTCCTGGCTGGAGGAAGGGGATATCAGTGGGTTGCCCTCTTCTTCCCAACCAGGCCACACTCAGTGTGCTTCATAAACATTCATTGAAGTTACAGCAGCCACCTTAGCAAGGCTCAAAATCAAACATGAGGCTGGATAGGGAGATTGTGTTTGGAGTTTCTTTGCTTCGAATGAAGGTTCACTGAAAACCTCATTCTTTGATCGCCACAGTATACGACTGAGCAGACTTAAAAATCAGAACTCTGCTAAGCTTTTCATATTTTAAAAGTTTCCTGACAGACTACTTTAAAAAAACACAAGGGGCTGAATTTTAACAGCCCCAAGGTGGCAGGAATGGAGGTGGGGGCTAATAAAATAGCAGTGATCCACAACTTATGGCTCCCCAATGCTGTCCTGCCACCGGGGACGTTTCCCAGTGGCGGGCAGGAGGCAGGGCAGGGTCCAGATCGGCTTCCCACTCCACAGAGGCGGGAAGATCATTTACATTCTGATGGCCCATTTAGGGGCCATTAAGCGGGGCCATCAGCATTTTGCAGGCATTGGGGTGGCCGTCAGCTTCTTAGAAGCAGTCTCCCTGCTGCAGCCCGGGGTAGAGGGCCATCAGAGCCCGAGGCTCCATGGCCCAAAGAGGGGGCTGTGGGTAGGGAAGGCAGCCCCCAAGGCCTCAACGATCCACCTGGAGGGGTTTCCCCTCTGACCCTCAGCCCCCTGATTTTTTTTATTTTTAGTTTACTTACCTGGAAGTGGCCTGAGATCTCTGACCTGCCTCAGCAGCATATACACAAACATACACAAAATGATTCAGGATTTTCAGGAGATGAAGGTGTAGAAACCTTCAGACAAACTGACCACCGAGATCAGATTTGGAATGCAAGGCAGCAGAAACGGCTGGATTCAACAGACGCTTGTACTGACCAGCAAGTCTGTGGCAGCTGTGGGAGTGCACAAACCCAGACAAAGAGTGACGAGGCTTCTGAGCCTGTGCATGTTCTTCTAAACCCAAAAACATTCGCATCTGCATCTGTGCGATTTTGGCTTTTGTTCTGTATCGAACACATCAAGAGCTTGTTTCTCTTCAGATACCGCACAGGTTCTGGCAGAGTGTTCCATAACCAGTGAAAAAAGCAGAGCAAACTCTATACGGCTTAAACCATTAGCAAGGACATCAGCATTGCTGGCTGTGTCTGAGCAGCTGGCTTTGAAATACTGTATGGGTTTTGAGGGTGGAGGAGTGGGGGGGAGGGGTGTCATACATATAAATCAGTGAACTAACAGGACTATTTACCGCTTCTTTCAATTTCTGGAATGGTACAGTCCCGCCTGGTGATTGCGGAAAACAAGCTGTAAAATCAATCCCTCATTTCTATTATCCTTTAAAAAGTGCAGACGGAAACCCGTGACTACACAGTGTGGCTTCTAACCCACACAAGCACAGTTTTGTTCCTCACATGCAAACCCATGTGGCAAAAAAGTTGAGTAAAGTGCCACATTTTGCTGTGCCCAAAACTGAACAGGGAGCAGATACCGGCAGGGCAAGGACGGGAGGGCAGGGAGGGGTGAGGTGGGGCAGAGTGAGGTGGGACAGGGATGTGTAGGGCAGGGAGGGGTGGGACAGGGCAGGGTGGGGCAGGATCATAGCCTGATCGCTGACTTTGGCCTTCCTGGTGAGGAAAATTCACTAAATATCCCAATCGTGTTAATAATTAATGTCCCTGAATTCTAAATGGAAAGACAATAACATTTAAGATTTATGGTGTACGGTTTTACATTTAAAAAAAATTCTGGGCACAACGTTCAAAAACTGTACCCTTGGGCTGGAGACCAGATCCTTGGTAATACTCATAACATACAAGGCAAACACTGAGCAGGTAGGTTTGAACTGGCAGTAGTGATCTGGAGACGCTCGGTGAAATCTGTGAAAGATGTCCAAGACAAGGGAGGGGTTTTTACTGAGCTGCTGCCTTAGCTTCTACGATCAGATGTATTATTCCACAGGAGGTTGCTGCAGAGGAAACTGCATCACCCCAAGAGAATGCTGCTTATTTGCTCTTAGCAGCTTTTGTGCATCAGACTTAAGAGTATTTCTTCCAGTCCCCACGTACTGTGTGCGTCTTATCAGGCTACATGTGCTTAGCTAAAGTGATTAGCTCTCTGCTAGGCGGCCAAACAGTGCATGATATAGGTGATGAGGGTCAGTGTCTATTGCTTGGTTGAACAAAGTACCACATTTCCCCATGAGCTATTTAGGGGGAAAAAAATCTGCATTTAAAATAAATCTGTTTCCCACTGCATCACTTTAATTCCGATTATAGTGACGGTAATAAAATCGGATTCTGCAGCTCCCCCAGTGCCTAACTGTACTGTCCAGTGTGGAGATAGTAATCATAGCTGGGGTGGGTGGACACTTGGTCTCAATGACCTTCTGTAGGTGAGGGAATTCAATCAGCCCAGGGGTCTCAGCAACACGCCCTCCCCCACCCGGTTGAAAGATGCACATGTGGAGCAAGGGGGGTGCTTGGTTGTGATGCCTTCCCATGATGGAACAGCACACCACAAAGCCTCACGCAGACTAGTGACCCAGGTGAGCGTTTTCAAATTGACTTGCATATGGTAAATTCCATGAAGATTTCCACTTGCTGCTTTGGGCTCCTCATGGCCCCACCCCAAATTCATGAGCACTCAGTTCCTGTAAAAGTACAATTATGAGGTGCCCACCCCTCTTTGATGCCAGAAGCTTAGAGTGGCATTTGGCTGTCCAGGTGGCGCAGGCCGTTATCAGGTTAAAGATTTAAGTTTTGAATAGAATTTTCTCTGCAGAGAGCAGGAGGCCAGCTTTAGGAAGTTAATTAATCAATCTGAGAAGGGTGATGCTGTATGTAACTATTGCCTGGTGTGCAATGGACGTGGATTGCTCCAGGATTGTTGCTGGGACCTTGAATGCTTCTAATTTGCATTAATGCCTTGAATTTACATCTCAATACAGAATGTCCCAAAGTGCTTCATGGCCAATGCGTTACTTTTTGAGATCAGTCACTGTTGTTACGTGGGCAACTGCAGAAGCTGATTTGTGCACAGCAAAGTGCCACAAACAGCAAATGAGCTGAATGACCAGCCAACCTGTTTTTCATGGTGTTGGGTGAGGGAGAACTGTTGCCGAGGAAATCAGGAGAACCTCCTGCTCTCCTTGGAATAGTGCCATGGTATCCTTTATGTGCATCTGAACAGGCAGGTGGGGCATCGGTTTGATGCATCTTTCTAAAGACTACACCTGTGACATTGCAGCACTGTCTCAGCACTGCAGTGACGTCTCAGTTTAGCTTCTGTGCTCAAGACCTATAGTGGGGATTTCTGACTCAGAGGCAGGAGTAGTACACCTAAGGTTCAGGTACGTGATTAAAGTGATATATAATTTAACAGTGTAACAAAACGGAACTCTACGTCACAATTGCACAGTAATTGCTGGATTCGGCATAAGAACAGTATAAAGCAATAATGTGTGATGCCCAAGGCACCAGTATAGATGCGGCAAGGTTAGATTCACACTCTGTACTGCAAGTGGTGTTGGTGAGCATCCAAAGCTAGGCGTAATACTTGGATGGTGGGAAAAAAAGTCCATTCCTCAGGTAGGAGACTAGTTCAGATGGATCCACCTTAATTGTGCACTTTGGTTTTTCCTCTGAAGACTGTCTCTTGTGAGTTATCACTGTGGCCAATTTATTTTTAACTAACATCTTTCCTCTACTGGCAGCCTCTGGGCCTCAAATACCACTGAAATGAGTTATACTTAACACAATTCAAGTTTAGTTTGATTGAAAACATATAATTTATACGCCCGCCGAATTGGCAGCAGGCGTAAACAATGGCAGCCTGCCCATGCGGGCTGCACATCGTGGAGCCACCGCGATATTAAGCACAGCGACTCATTTATATAGCCGAGGCGGACTGCCCCCTCCCCCCCCTCCCCCCGCCGATGATGTGGAGGGGGTGGGTTGTTCGTCCCAGGCAATGGCATCAGCTGCCTGTGCGCAGGCGCTGATGCCATTTTTAAAGGGTCTTGAGCCCTGCCATTCAAGTTAAATATAACCCTTCCCGCCATCCCCTACACCAATGATATTACTTTGACCCCGCTCCCCCCCCCCCCCCCCCCCCATTCCCGCACTGAGAAATTTACCTCCTACCCCCTTCCCATCAGTGTTCTGCCTCAATTCCCTGGACAGGGATCTGAAGGCGCGGGAGTACCAGCCAGTGGCACGAGGAATGCACTGGGACAGACGGCAGGAGCATAAGGGTAATTAATTAATTGATTTTAATTCATTTAAATATTTAAGTGGGTCTCCCGTCGCAAAGCAGCGGGGGGGTGTTGGCGACCACGAGGCCTCGCCGCTGCTGGCAAAATCGGGCCAGGAGTCAGCGTCAGGGTGTACGGCGACCTTCTCCCGGAGGCATTTCCCCCCCGCACCCCCCCAACCGCCGTGACCCCTGACGTCGGTGGGGGGGGGGGGGGGGGTCTGTAAAATTCAGCCCAATATTTCTAAAACCTTCTCTCAGCTTTGCAATACCTACAAGCAGCTTCCCAAAAACTTCTTGCCCCTTTAGATGAGTGTTGTACTTTCATTGACTCAAGATAATATAGCACAGGCAATCTAACCAATTCCACTTCTGTAAATCATTTTGAAAGATACACAAACATGCTTAGAAATTGCAATTGCTAAATGAACCCCTTTATATAAATAAAACTCTTGCACTTTTGCAACTAGTGTTTATGCTCATTGGCAGTATGGCCTGATATTGTCTTAATGTCCCCTCACTATCATGTGACGAGCAGGAAAACCCTCTTTAGTTCAATTCTACTGTTAGCTCATCACTGTTGCTAATATGACTTCAGTATTTTCTGCGCCTGTGGCATCAATGTGTATCAAAAGAATTAACCCAGTAATTAGAGTATCTGTTACTGGATGTTAAAGTGGAATCATAGCAGCAGAGATTAATGCTCATTCCTGTGCCAATGAGATGATTGGATACATGAGACAGAGGCAGGACTGAAGCAGTGTATGTTGGAAATGGGAGTGCAAAGTTCTCCTAAAATGGGAGCCAACATTTGTTGGGTTTAGCCCTCCTTCGCCCATACATTTTCCCCTTCCTCTCCTGAACTCACTAACTCACATTGGTTCAATGAAAGCCAGCAGCCCTCTCTCTGGTAGCTTGCCCAAGTTCTGTCCTTTACCTGTGAAACTAGACAGCGCATATCAAGCATTGTGGATGTCTCAGTCAAGCTCAATATTGTCCCCAACGCCAACTGTCACGAAAACGTGCTTTATGTCAAATGATGATTTTTAATCCAACGGCTGGAAAACAAACTGAATTTTTAAAGAACAGACTCTAAAGAGGAAGAAGCGTCACTGACCCGAAACGTTAACTCTGCTTCTCTTTCCACAGATGCTGCCAGACCTGCTGAGTGATTCCAGCATTTCTTGTTTTTGTGAGTTGCTGCAGTGCATATGTATGCATGTATGTATATATAGTTTATCCTGACAATGATTTGTAAAACTGCACTAGTTGCTTTTCTAACAGCTGTCTCAGTAAAAGGAATGAAAGACTTAAAAATGATTGCTTGGTGTGATATGAAGAGCATTGGATGGTCATCTTTTACCATTCCAAATTACTTTTCAGTACTCATCTATATATACATACATGCATACATATGCACTGCAGCAACTCACTAAGGTTTCTTCAACAGCACCTCCCAAATCTGTGATCTCTACCACCTAGAAGGACAAGGGCAGCAGATGCATGGGAACACCACCAACTGCAAGTTACACACCATCCTGACTTGAAAATATATCGCCATTCATTCATCGACGCTAGGACAAAATCCTGGGGAACTCCCTTCCTAACAGCACTGTGGGTGTACCTGTACGACATGGACTGTGTCTAAAGAGGACTTGATGCTTGCAGATAAAGAAGGCTTGCCCAATTTGCATCACTGTACCTTCCATATTCCAATCCACTGAGATGGAGACACCATGTCTGCAAAGACCCATCAAGGACAAAGATATGCGGAATCTCAGTGAACCATATCCTGTCCCCGTTAGCAAGGCATCAAGGCCATCACCTGACGTATTCAACTGGTGGAGACGAACCACTAAACCTAATCACTTGAAAAATGGGACCCTAGCTGTGAGAAGGGGATTCCTAGACATGGACTAATTAGGTTGCGAGACTACCATGCTTGAATCACTGCGTGATGGTCATGTGAAAGACCCATCCTTCGTGTGCTTAAGTTTCTGTTTTCTCTGCAGTAAGGAGACAAGCAGCTAGATGCTGACAAGAGAAGACCTGAGTTGGGTCCCTCCTTCCTCCTTCTCTCTCTTCACCCCACCTTGCAAGCTTCGAACCCTGTTTGCTGACCGTGACCACCCAGGGACGCCCCTGCTGCAGACAGAGATCCCTTGAAGGAAATCAACCCTGCACTACTCTCTCCAGGAGAACAGCCAAATCATCCCTCCACATCTTCAAATCAGAAGCATTGGGACCACCAAAGGAAAGTTGCATGACCACCAAATTTAGCCTGAAGCCAGCTGAGTCACCAACCTGCACAGACTGTATACTCCCTTTTATTTCTCTGGACTCTAATTTGACCAATCTGTGCTCCCCCCACCCCCTCACTCTGTAATCTATTTGTGTGCATGTGTGTACTTCAAGTGTGTATGTGTGTCTGTATGTGTGAGAGAGAATGTCGGAGCGTATTTTATTATTTTACTTAGATCAGTTTCAGTATAATAAAGCTAACCTCTTTCTTTGTTAAAGTCAAAAAATCCTGTCTGATTGGTTCTTTTATGATCACAGCGCGTAAACAGTTAAACACTCATTGAATTGACAAGTACATCCTTTACAAACAAGGAAAGAAAAGAGGGGAACCATTCGAACCCTCCTCACCTGATCGTAACACAACAGCATGGATCACTGCATCACCATCAGCTAACTCTGCTGATTTCTTCTGCTTCTGCCCAGCTCCAGGGTGTTGAGTACAATTATACTACAGCTACAGCTGTCCAGTTAAATAATGTCCTTTCTATAGGCTTCATCTGCAGAAAGTCCGACCCAGTCACAGTGCTAAGTCCACAAATTTACACATCATGCCTTTGAGGATCACAGTGCCATTTAGAGACATGAATGCCAAATGAGAACTTAACATTTTCCTGCTCAGTCAGAGATCAGCCTCACAGATGCACCATGTGTTTATCCTGACAATGATTTGTAAAACTGCACTAGTTGCTTTTCTAACAGCTGTCTCAGTAAAAGGAATGAAAGACTTAAAAATGATTGCTTGGTGTGATATGAAGAGCATTGGATGGTCATCTTTTACCATTCCAAATTACTTTTCAGTACTCATCTATATATACATACATGCATACATATGCACTGCAGCAACTCACTAAGGTTTCTTCAACAGCACCTCCCAAATCTGTGATCTCTACCACCTAGAAGGACAAGGGCAGCAGATGCATGGGAACACCACCAACTGCAAGTTACACACCATCCTGACTTGAAAATATATCGCCATTCATTCATCGACGCTAGGACAAAATCCTGGGGAACTCCCTTCCTAACAGCACTGTGGGTGTACCTGTACGACATGGACTGCAGTGGTTCAAGAAGGTGGCTCACCACCACCTTCTCAAGGGATATGAGGGATGGGCGATAAATGCTGGCCTAGCCAGCAATGTCCACATCCCACGAACGAATAAAAACACACGCACACATGCACAGTATCTATTTAAAAAAAATCACTTCCTCAGCAGTGGCAGTATGCCATAAATTATAACAAACTAATAACTGAACAGCTCTGAGCTAGGTCTAAATTTAGGAAAGTTTAAGCTTTTCAGCAATGATTCTTGCAATTAGGACATGCTACACTCTCTAACTCCTCATGTTTCTGACATTGAAAGTACATTTAAGATACCGTCTTTCAACTCCCTCTCCCGAAAAAATCTCAAATTGTTAGTTTAGCTGTCAGTCGAACAATGTTCTGATGTGCAGCCTGACTGGTAACTGACCCCCACTTTTCATTTTGAGAATGCAGAGCAATTATAACTTCTAGCCTGAAAGGATGGCATACCTGCATTATAATGTTGCTGTCCTAATAAAACAATTTCTAATAACTTACAGTGACTATGAGAGATTCACTGCTGTATAAGTGCCTTGCACTCAGCACATACTCTAATGAAGTGTTCTTCACATAAAGAATCCACACAACCTAGGTGCTTCAGTACCTACAAAATAAGTGTCTACACTTCAACTGGCAACTATTGGTGGTGAAGTGCTTACCAATGTCTTGAGGAGGTGAAAGGCACCATATAAATGAAAGTCTTTCTTACCTCCACCTTCATGCGAGCAATGCCATGGACTAGTCATTCTAAGATACTCATTCATTGATATCCGCGAATGAAATGCTGAAATCAGAACTAGTTTCACTGCCTTTTAGATAATCCTTAGCGATTAACCCCCAGAGGCTTCAATTTTACACACATTAACGCTCTAAATACATATTGTGTAAATTACAAAGGTTTGAAAGAATAAAGGATATTGTTAGTTAGTATTATTCGATAATAACGTCATTTAAAGGTGTCATCAGAAACAATGAAAAAAAGCTGCCTTCAACATCCTTGAATGGGAAAAATTCAGCGTGTTTCCAAGCCTCATCGTTACCCAGTAACTCCTATAAGGTGTGGATATTTGAGGAGGTTGGGATTAAACAGATCTCCATTTCTCCCCCCACTACCCCCTAACAGTGTAATAAACTTGCTGACACCCTCAGCCTGCACTTATAGATGAAGACCAGTTGGGTGAGATACTGGAGAGCAGCCAGTGTCCACGGAAATTAGCATGAGCTTTAGGGAAAGAGGGCAGGAAAGTAGAGAGAAGAAGTGGTACCGGTGGAGGCTTGGGATTGATTAGTTGGTGTGCACCTCATCAGATCAGGGGAGTGGGGGAAGGAGAACAAAACCTGGAAAAATAATGTGGTACACAAGCTCATTCAACCTAAAAACATCCCATTTAATTGCTGCCTTTTAACTCACTGCCAACATTTAATGGAGTGCAGCACATGCCAAGGACAGATGATTGCCACTAGTGTAAAAAAAACAGGAATTGATGTCATTAAATAAACCACAAGACACAGTGTGAAACAGAGATTGAGCTAAGTGCTATACTGATATCTGGGCTACGCACTTTACTCTGTTAATGTAGTTCACAATATGAGAGTAAAAGGTGATGAATTTATCAGAGTTTTAGACAGTCCCATACAAACTGAAAATGGCAGTCAGCCTGTGCTTACATTACTGGAGACCACCCAGTTGTGTGTCTAACTAAAAGGGCAGCATACATAGCTCCCTCATTCGTTTCAGTCTTTGTTGCTTTGTGTGTGTGTAATATACATTTTAATATTCATTCTTGGGATGTAGATTGTGCTGGCAAAGCCATTTTTTATTGCCCATCCCTAGTTGCCCTCGAGAAGGTGCTGGTTTTCCACCTCCTTGCAGTCTTTGTGAAGGTTCTCCCACAGTGCTGTTAGATCGGGAGTTCCAGGTGTAGGGCTATTTTGCCACTTTCAAAGATAAGGAGGATCCCTTGTCGGCACAGGATAGAAACAATAGCTGGAGGAATCTAAAAACTGTTATCTGTGTTTCCCCACATGGTCTTTACCTGATTATCAGGGCAAGTGAAAGCATCCTTGAGGGAGCTGGAAATCACCTGTGAGAGTACTCTGAAGTACATTGAGCAAAAATATTTATATTAAGAAGGACAGCAGAAACCAAAAGCATAAACACGATCGAGGCATAGCAATTTATTTTATCCCAGCTGGATGAGCTAAGATAGGCCTTCCGCAATGGTCTCTTGTAATTTAAGACCTTTTTAAACTTCCATTAACATTAAGTACAAACCCATCCTTTTAAACGTGAATAAAGGTTAGCAATTTAAATGAACTTGTCATCAAACTCAGTCAGGATGATCACTATTGTTAGGCGTTGACTATTTATGAGAAATATATATCACACACACATTTCTCAACAAGACTTACCGGGTTTAGCCCTAATGGTGACTGCTTCTTCCTGTTTTAGTCTGTATTTTTCATTTTAAATTGGTATTTTATGTTCGAAGACTGCACAAAAAGCTAAACAGCTTTATATAAATAATGAATTCCTTAACTGCTGCTCTAGTATCTAACAAGCATTGTTACTCTAAAGCATTTTTCTGTCAGGTACCATTACCACTTCAGACACACTTCCTCCTGTTGCTTAGCAACAGCGAGCCTGCTGATGGAAGCAGCTGCTGGCATTGCCCTTTAATGTTCTTATGTGCTTCATCATGATGCTCGCAACCACACTAAGTCAGTGCAGCAGCGAAATAAAAATGCCACGTCAAAATTTATTTCACAGCCATTTGAAAAATAGGCAATTATGGCTATGTGTCTGATTAATCATTCAAGAAAAATCAATCCAAGCTGAAATTGCATCAACTGAACCATGTGAAAAAAAAAAGCACTTATAATAATTTAATACTTTGACGACTGAAATTCAAGGACAATTGCACTGTAACCATAATTTCACTTGGAAACAAATTTTTGTAGCGTTAACTTGTTGGAGTTTTACTAAATGTGCACCCTTCAATAAATCAGTTTAGATGGGAGCTGCACCACACTGTCAAAATCGAAGTTTCACTTCTGGCATCCTTTTATCCAACCTGATTTGAAATGTAATTCAATTATATGGGCACGAAGTAGAAAACAAAGTAAGGCCAATTATTCCAATGACCCGACTCTTTCCAACAGCCCATGGGCTGGATTCTCCTCCCATTCATGGGTGAGCGGCAGGACAGGATCTCCGCATGCTCATGTGACTCTGCCTCTAGTTTCCTTTAGAAGGGCCTAACTGATGATGTGGGCTGGGATGGCAGCAGTTAAACTGCTGGTCACTGTTTTACCAGCATAGGCAGGGACAGAAACCAATTAAAGTGACACGTTCTCCAGCGAATGGAGCGTCTGTGAAGAACAATAATTAAGGAAGGAGCTGGGCTGAGGCAGGTGAAGGCCCTAGAGGGAGGGTCCGTCTCAATAAGGGTTCTCGGTATCTGACTGTTACTCATCTGTTAATGTGTGACTAGCAGAAGTATGGGCCGGACTCCTGGTGGCTGGGAACAGAAAGCCACATAAAAGGATGGTGCAAACATTCATTCAAATATTGCTTAGACAGTCAATAGAACCAGAGTCACCCCAAGAACTGCCAGACAGCGCAGGAAAAAATGGAATGACTTCACAAGGTTGGTCAAGGTAAGGAAAGGCACTATCCCCCATCAAAGCCTGCAGCACTTATATAGGAATGGCCCTCCCCCGACCTGACTGAGTGAAGTGAAACCTTCACAGGGCATCCTCATTAATTCCAATGTCTGAACTTGTACTTCTTGCCTTGAAGAGGAACTACTACTCTGGAAGGGAAGGTGTTTAAAAGGGAGCCAGCATTGAAATTATGGGATTGATGCAGGCACTTAGGTGAAAATAAGTGTGGTCAGCATTCAGATTCAACAACTACAACTTCCATTTATACAACCTTTAATGAAGAAAAATATCCCAAGGTACTACACAGAGACTTAATCTGAAAAAAAAAGGATAGCAAACCAAAGAGGCAGGTTTTAAGGAAGGTCTTAAAGGAGGAGAGAGATGGGGAGAAGCAGAAGGGTTTAGGGAGGGAATTCCAGAGCATCAAGGCCTAGGCAGTAGTAGTCACAGCCACCAATGGCAGAGCAAAGCAAGGGATACACAAGAGGTCAGGGACATTTGAGAGGGGTGTGAAATGTAGACTGGAGGATGTTATAAATATCAGCAGGGATGAGACCATGCAAAGACTTAAACACAAGACTGAGAATTTTAAATCTGAGGCGTTTCTGGACTGGGAGCCAATGTAAGTCAGTGAACACACGGTGATTGGTGAGCAGGATGTGGCACTGGATAAGATATGAGCAGATTTCTGGATGAGCTGAAATTTAGGGAGTGTGCAGAATGGGAGGCAGAGCAATAGAATAAACAGAGGCCGACTGTTCAAAGACAATTGTTTTCTTTGTACTGAGTATTGAGCAAGTATTGAAAGAATTATTTTAGTGCTAGTTAGAATGGTGGAATTTCATATTTACACATTCCACACAAACTGAAACAAGGAAATAAGTAGAACCTGGAAGATTTTATGAATTAATTTATAACTTGCACACAATTATAGTTTTATTTCTGGCCAATGGGCTGGGGGTGTCACCCAATGAACTATTTATTTCAATGTTGCCATCATATGGAGGGAGGGAAGGTGATTATTTACAGTCTTCACATTGGAAAGAGCGCATGAAAAGATTGATGGAGGCAGAGGCAAATTTAATCTAGAAGATTGCACAAATTAATTTAGAGCACAGACCAACGATATATTAATATAATTGTCACCAGGACAGGGAAGCTAACCAATTTAATTATTTATATTTAAGTCGGCCTGTAGCCACGCAGGAAAAGGGTTTCATTTCTCATTTTTATTTTATTCACTGCCGTGCAGTGGTATACAGTCGGGAGGAAGTTGCCCTGGGAGTCCTCAACATTGACACCAGACCCCATGAAGTCTCATGGCATCGGGCCAAACATGGGTAAAGAAACCTCCTACTGATTACCACCTACTGCCCCCCCCCCTCGCCTGATGACTCCATGTTGAACAGCACTTGGAGGAAGCACTGAGGGTAGCAAGGGCACAAAATGTACTCTGGGTGGGGGACTTCAATGTCCATCACCAAGAGTGGCTCGGTAGCACCACTACTGACCGAGCTGGCCGAGTCCTAAAGGACATAGCTGCTAGGCTGGGTTTGTGGCAGGTGGTGAGGGAACCAAATAGGGGGAGAAAATCTACTTGACCTCGTCCTCACCAATCTGCCTGCCGCAGATGCATCTATCCATGACAGTATTGGTAGGAGTGACCACTGCACAGTCCTTGTGGAGATAAAGTAATACCTTCACATTGAGGATACCCACCATCGTGTTGTGCAGCACTACTCCCGTGCTAAATGGAATAGACTTCAAACAGATCTAGCAACTTAAAACTGGGCATCCATGAAGCATTGTGAGCCATCAGCAGCAGCAGAATTGTATTCAACCACAATCTGTAACCTCCTGGCCCGGCATATCCCCCACTCGACCATTATCATCAAGCCAGGGGACCAAACTCTGTTGAATGAAGAGTGCAGGAGGGCATGCCAGCAGCAGCACCAGGCATACCTGAAAAGGAGGTGTCAGCCTGGCCAAGCTACATCACAGGTCCTTTTGCATGCCAAACAGCGGAAGCAGCATGCGATAGACAGGCTAAGCGATCCCACAACCAATGGATCAGATCTAAGCTTTGTAGTCCTGCCACATCCAATCATGAATGGCGGTGAATAATTAAACAACTAATAGGAGGAGGAAGCACATCAGTGCAAAAGACAAGGCTGAAGCATTTGCAACCAACTTCTCCAGAAGTGCCGAGTGGATGATCCATCTTGGCTTCCTCCTGAGGTCCCCAGCATAACAGATGCTAGGCTTCAGCCAATCCGATTCACTCCATGTGATATCAAGAAACAGGTGAAGGCACTGGATACTGCAAAGGCTATGGACACTGACAACATTCCAGCAATAGTACTGAAGACTTATGCTCCAGAACTAGCCACGTCCCTAGCCAAGTTGTTTCCGTGCAGCTGCACTGCAATATGGAAAATTGCCCAGGTACGTCCTGTGCGCAAAAAGCAGGACAAATCCAACCAGCCAATTACCGCCCTATCAGTCTACTCCCGATCATCAGCAAAGTGATGGAAGAGGCTCTCAACTGTGCTGTCAAATGGCATTCGCTCAGCAATAACCTGCTCAGTGACGCTCAGTTTGGGTTCTGCCAGGGCCACTCAGCTCCTGACCCCATTACAGCCTTGGTTCAAACATGGACAAAAGAGCTGAACTCCAGATGTGAGGTGAGAGTGACTGCCCTTGACATCAAGGCAGCATTTAACCGAGTATGGCATCAAGGAGCCCTAGCAAAACTGCAGTCAATGGGAATCGGGGGAAAACTCTCCGCTGGTTGGAGTCATACATAGCACAAAGGAAGATGGTTGTGGTTGTTGGAGGTCAATCATCTCAGCTCCAGGACATCACTGCAGGAGTTCCTCAGGGTAGTGTCCTAGGCCCAACCATCTTCAGCTGCTTCATCAGTGACCTTCCCTCCATCATAAGGTCAGAAGTGGGGACGTTCATTAACGATTGCAAAATGTTCAGCACCATTCGTAACTCCTCAGATACTGAAGCAGCCCATGTCCAGATGCAGCAAGATCTGGACAACATCCAGGCTTGGGCTGATAAGTGAAAATTAACATTCGTGCCACAAGTGCCAGGCAATGACCATCTCAAACAAGATAGAATCTAGCCATCTCCTCTTGATGTTCAATGGCACTACCATCGCTGAATCCCCCAATATCAACATCCTGGGGTTTGGCATTGACCAGAAACTGAACTGGACCAGCCACATAAATGCTTTGGCTACAAGAGCAGGTCAGAGGCTAGGAATTCTGCAGCGAATAACTCACCTCTTGTATCCCTAAAGCCTGTCCACCATCTATAAGGCACAAGTCAGGAGTGTGATGGAATACTCTCCACTTGTGTGGATGGGTGCAGCTCCAACAACACTCAGGAAGCTCGACACCATCCAAGACAAAGCAGCTTCCTTATTTGGTACCCCATCTACACCTTCAACATTCACTTCCTTCACCACTGACGCACAGTGGCAGCAGTGTGTACCATTTACAAGATGCACTGCAGCAACTCACCAAAGCTCCTTCAACAGCACCTTCCAGACCCGCAATCTCTACCACCTAGAAGGATAAGGGCAGAAAATGCATAGGAACACCACCACCTGCAAGTTCCCCTCAAAGTCACAGCCATCCTGACTTGGAACTATATCACCGTTCCTTCACTGTCACTGGGTCAAAATCCTGGAACTCCCTTCCTAACATCACTGTTGATGTGCCGACACCAGATGGACTGCAGCTGTTCAAGAAGGCAGCTCACCACCACCTTCTCAAGGGCAATTAGGGATGGGCAACAAATGCTGGCCTAGTCAACGACGCCCATATCCCATGAACGAATAAGAAAAGGAGTAAGGAGAATGTCCCAGGAGTGCTGCAGATCAGCTGAATGAATGGCCTGTATGGCAGAGTGAAGCTTAAGACACAGAAAAAGGACTGGGGCCTAGGAGTGGGGCTAGCTGGTGAGAAAAGAGTACTGGAAAGAGAATAAAGCAGTCGGCTGCCAGAAGGAACAAAGCAAGCCAGCTAAAATTGCAGGGGGTTGGCAGGAAAACTGTAGGCAGAGGCCTAAAAGTGACTGATGTCAGACCATAGGGTTGTAAGGGCGCCTGAAGGCTTACAGTGATTGAGGGAGAAAATGGAGGTCCTGGGCCAATATGAGGAGCGCGATATTAAGAGGGGGGGGGGGACCTAAAAATTAGGTCGAGCATGATGACAGCAGAGCTGGGAGACTTGAGAAATTGGCTTCACAGAGCCACTTAGTGACCAGAGCCAAAAGCTATATTGTGGCAGCTGACATAACAAAATCTTACTCTCTTGTTCACTCACTAAACAACTACAGACACCCAATTTAGAGATGGATAAATGACTCAGTGTTAGGGACTGTATGGGTGTCTAAATGACATCATTTGGGTAACGTTAATATAGTGACACGAAGCTCCCATCTGTATCAGGCTGAGTCTCTCTAAACCCATCAAATCACCCACCAAGAAAGTGCATAAAATGGATGTAGATGTAGAATTACACCTGGAAAGTAGGCATAAACAATCAGACAATCTTGCCTATTGACACTTGCTGGGATACAATTGTGAGGAAGGGACCATTCTCCAATGTGAAGCCTAGATCGTCAGTGCTAGATGGCTATTTGACTGTGGAGGGCATCAGTAACTCAGCTCAATCCTGTCCTCTTCTGATGTCTAACACATGCATCCTAAGACTGATCAATGGAGAGTAATCAGGAGCTGATTTCTGCCCACCTCTGTATACTGGGGCACTGAAACAAAGAGCAGCTCCTCAAATGCTGTCAGCTGAAATAGCAGCTGAATTCAAAGCTGGATCCTAAGGGAATACACTGAAGCATATTTCATGAGCTGGTTTGGAACAACTTGTTCTTTAGGTGGAAAATATGCGGAGCTGAGAGAGCTGTAAACAAATTCAGGCATATGACAAGATAGTGTTGGGAGCATTCTTGGAAGCTGGCTAAATTGTTTTTTGGTGCTTGGGATCTCTGTATTAAGCCATTTGTGATATATGACAAAATGATGTAGGAGAACCGATACAATGAGTTATCCCAAAACGAGAACGAGGTTCAGCTTTGTAAGGTTCTAGATTCAAGGCATTTACAGGCATACCATCCTCTGCCAAGTACCTTTCTTTATTAAACTACATTTGCAGATGTTTCTCATGTATGTGTGTGGATATAGATCATCAACACAGATTTCCGAACACTAGCTGCAAGCTCAATAATTCCGCAGCAAACATTCTATTAAGATTCAGCTTTAATAAGCAGACTTTTTCACCTATCTGACACAGTTAACGAGTTGCTTTAACAAGGTTATATTTTGTGGAACCTATAACGCAGCTGTGGTCCGTGTCAGCTACGTGTCAACCATGTCTCAGTGGTAGCCCTCTCGCCTGTGTGCCAAGACCCCCTGCTCTTCCTTCAGATACAGGAGAAGATAATCATGTGCATCGAGCCCTGAAGAGCACAACAGTTCACCAGAGCACACAGCATCACCCCCAGTAACATTTACTGTATGCAGCAGACATAGCCGACAGTCAGGCACATTGCTACTATTGGGATAATGAATGATGATGATGGAATGGGTGGGTTGTCTTACAAGGAAACGTTGGACAGGCTAGGCTTGTATCCCCTGGAGTTTAGAAGAGTAAGAGGTGACTTGATTGAAACAAGATTCTGAGGGGTCTTGACAGGGTGGATGTGGAAAGGATGTTTCCCCCTGTGGGAGGATCCAGAACTAGGGGTCACTGTTTAAAAATAAGGTGTCGCCCATTTAAGACAGAGATGAGGAGAAGTTGTTTCTCTCAGAGGGTCGTGAGTCTTTGGAATTCTCTTCCTCAAAAGGCGGTGGAAGCAGAGTCTTTGAATATTTTTAAGGCAGAGGTAGATAGATTCTTGCTAAGCATGGGGTGAAAGGTTATCAGGAGTAGGCAGGAATGTGGATTTGAGGTTACAATCAGATCAGCCTTGTTGAATGGCGGAGTAGGCTCGAGGGGCCAAGTGGCCTACTCCTGCTCCTAATTCGTATGTTCATATGATGAGGGGGATGGGTGACCCTGGATTTCAGAGTTTGAGCCACATGTCCATGATCATGCGGAGAAAAAAAAAGTTACATTAAAAGTAAATTAATGTCCACCCTCACTGAAAGGGCAGTACTTATACTAGGTTGCTGTTCCAGAGCTCTTGGATGGTAGCACTTGCCTCACGTGGTATTAGTTTGTAAGGACTACGATGGCTGCTCAATGCCTTTTGCGCTCACTCTGCAGTTTTCTCCATCAGCTAAATTAACACTTTGATAACTGATCATCACACCAATACCCCACAGTATTTGAAAGAGAAAATCAACAGCTGAACCTTTGCAACAGTGATATGCTGCCACTTGTATACTTCACAATTTGCCCTCTTGTTGAACACCAGATTGTAGTGAACTTTAATAACACCAAGTACTGGCGCATCTCTGATTTTAATTGCTCCACCATTGGCGGCTGTGCCTTCAGCTACCTAGTCCCTAAGCTCTGGAATTCCCTCCTGAAACCTCACCATCTCTCCGCCTTTAAGATGCTCCTTAAAACCTATCTCTTTGGCCAAGTTTTTGGTCACCTTTTCTAATATCTCCTCATGTGGCTCAGAATCAAATTGTGTTAGATTACAGTCCTCTGAAGCACCTCGGGATGTTTTACTACATTAAAGGCGCAATATAAATGCAAGTTGTTGTTGCTTTCAAGTCATATCAAAGTATTTTTGTTTGATGGCTACTTTTAACAAGGACTTGTCAAGCAGAAACATGTCCTTTCATTCATTAGTTGCACCTCAACACTTTGACCCTCAGAAATCCAACGCATAGTTGGGGCGGCACAGTGGTTAGCACCGCAGCCTCACAGCTCCAGCAACCCGGGTTCAATTCTGGGTACTGCCTGTGCGGAGTTTGCAAGTTCTCCCTGTGTCTGCGTGGGTTTCCTCCGGGTGCTCCGGTTTCCTCCCACATACCAAAGACTTGCAGGTTGATAGGTAAATTGGCCATTATAAATTGCCCCTAGTATAGGTAGGTGGTAGGGAAATATAGGGACAGGTGGGGATGTGGTAGGAATATGGAAGTAGTGTAGGATTAGTATAAATGGGTGGTTGTTCATCAGCACAGACTCGGTGGGCCAGAGGACCTGTTTCAGTGCTGTATCTCGAAATAAAAATAAAATAAATAAAATAGTTTCTGTCAATCTACCTGTCATTCCAAACTCCTCCGAAACATATTAGTCCGCTATAAGCAGGGATGGTAACTGGTGATATGCACGGATTCAAACATGTGCAAGGCGGCAGAATACTGAAGGGTTCAGATGATGCCAAAACCATGACAGCAAGGCTCAAGGTCATCAGGTTACAGCATTGTAAACAAAGCTTTTGCAAACGACCATCCTAGATTAATTAGAAAGCAGGCCTGGTATTAAAGACCATGCACTTCAAAGGAGAACACAGAAGATTATTGTACTAGGTTACAAGTCATTCATATTAGCTGCTTCATGTCTCGTCAGCTCCATTAGATGTAATGGTAAAATACAGGCCTGTGACATTCAAATGCTGCTGAGTGTAAATGACTGATAAATGAATTAGAGAGGAAGTTATTAGACAAGGCCTTGCTTTCAGGAGTTAATTTACTGGCACAGCCTATTTCAAGGCTTTCATTCAGATTTATCACCAAATGTCTGCTCAATCTTTAGGATTCTGACAGCAAATGAAAGAACTTGCTGTTCACCAAAGTAGCACAAAGGGAAGGCAGGATTTGATTTGTTTTTGGTCTTGGATCTAATCACACTGAGCCACTAGCTCTGTAGCTGATAAATCTGGCCGGGCTGTTCTTTCTTAGAGTAAATATTTAAGAGTCGGAGCTAGTTCAGGGTTCCTTCGCCGGTGGATCCCACTCCGCGGCAGCACGGTCAGGTAAATAAAGTGATGCTGCTAGCTCTAGAGCAACCAGCACCCTCTTGCAAACGTTGTTTGTTACGAATGCCTCCAGAGGCCACAGCACCAGTTGCTAGAGGATGTCATCTTTTCTGGCAGTGGACAGGTGAAAGGGTCTGAATTTGCACTGTTTCGTTTGTCCATTAGCGAGGGTGGAAAAAGATTTGACCATAATTATTGATTTGGTTGCAATGAATTAGGTCACTGGTGAGGCCTAAGAATTTGAAGCTATACCTTGGGCAGTCTTGCACAAAGAAAGCAGTCAGGCTGAAATCATCACCAATGGGCTCCCTGATAGCATCTCGCCTCATAAGCAGCTGGATTTCAAGGGTTAGTTTTATTTAGAGTTATCACAGGAGAAGCGAAGTTTGTCTTTACTGTTTGTGTTTAGTGCTGTTCATTAACCTGTTTTAATGCTCAGTAAGTCTTATGTAGCAGTTTATAGCCTGATCTACAATCTGCTAGAGCGGTATGTTCTTCCAATTATTGTCTATTTGATCTTACTAATTCCATTAAGCCAGGGTACAGGGATGAATGTCCTCTGTTTGGCTGCTGAGTTTTGCTAGGACTGCATTGAGGTGAATGCACACACTGATTAGTACAAGACACAAGGTTCACTTTCCTGAGTGTCCAATGATGTTGAACCCAAAGGAATTATCTAAAAACCCAAAACATAACAGGTGCAAGTTAGATGAAAACAATACCTAAATGCAAGCTTCTGTAGACCATAATTGGATAAGTTGTCCCTCTAATAGGTTCCTAATAAGGTAGGAAACATCAGCAGACTTTACAAAATGAGTTAGGAAAGGAAATTGAATTGGTGGCGCAGAGCAGGGAATGGTATGGGATTGGTGTCTTAAGGATGATTAGACAATAGTAGGAAATGGGTAGATTTGACAGACAGAGTACGGAAATGGAACACCCAGGAGACTGCACTGCATTTTAACCACAAACTGGCAAAAGGAAAAGGAATATTAACCCATGTCAAATGTACATGTGCACATTTGGTAAGTGTTCAAAGCTCCTGCATCCCTTACATTAGCGTGAATATGAGTCCAACGAATAGTCAGTTGCATAACATTTTGGGCAAACTCCAATATTCTGTGTAGAATTTATTTAAAAAAAGGCATTTGCTACTTCAGAAATATTTTTATGGTCCTATTTAAAAAGATGGATGTTAAAACTTGTGGTATTTCCCAACTATACAGTCATTTTAGATTTACAACACTTTTGTTTTGTTACAACAACTTGTATCTATATAGCACCTTTAATGTAGTAAAATGTCCCAAGGTGCTTCATAGGAGCAAAAATTTGACACTGAACCACATAAGGAGACTTTAGCAGGTGACTAAAAACTTGGACAAAGAGGTAGGTTTTAAGGAGCATCTTAAAGGAGGGGAGTGTGGTAGAGAGGCAGAGAGGTTTATAGCGAGGGAATTCCAGAGCTTAGGGCCCGGGCAACTGGAGGCACAGCCGGCAATGGATATTCTTCTCTGGAACACTACAGGACTCTGAAGAACAACAGAGGTAATGAAACTGTTAGCAAAAGATAAAAGACAGGCTGTAGTGTGCCATGAGGCTGTGACACATTGAGGGGGAGAAATAAAGTTCCCCGAGCATTGCTGGTATCGAAGATTCAAGTTCAAGACTGAAATTCATACAAATCGTAAGATGTGTGATCGATTATTCCAGTTTTTAAATATGCCATTGATACCACAAGTACAATGCCAATTGGAAATTCAAAACTTCACATTTCCCCATATAATCTTAATTTCCACTTTACAAGAAACTTAAAATAGGCGAGCCAGTGAACTGGATTTGAGTGGAATTATTTTAATTGGTTTCGGAATGTTTTCACCATTTTTTCCACAGAAGCAATTCAGAAAGAATTACTTTAAATATGTTTTAAAGCATTATGCCATCATACAAATTACAAAATGGCATTGAAATGATGTGTGGTTAAAATGTTCATGACTTAATGTTTCCTCATAGACTGTAAATAATAAAGAATTGGTTAGCCCGTTTCAGCAATCGGTAAATACCCGCACCCATTGTTTTAGGAAGTCTATGGTTCCTTTTTGGCTGTAAACAGAGGACAGTTAACACATGACAGAAATGCAGGCACTAAGAATCAGTAAGGGCTGCAAAGTCAGTCGGACTTTAAAACAAAAACTGGCTGTGTAGTTGATAGTGAAGAGGATAGCTGTAGACTCCAGAATGATATCAATAGTTTGGCTGAGTGGGTGGAAAAGTGGCAAATGGAATTCAAACCAGAGAAGTGTGAGATAATGCATTTGGGGAGGGCAAACAAAGAGAGGGAATACACAATAAACGGGAGGATATTGAGAGGGGTAAAGGAAGTGAGGGACCTTGGAGTGCATGTCCACAGGTCCCTGAAGGTGGCAGGACAGGTCGATAGAGTGGTGAAGAAGGCATATGGAATGCTTTGCTTTATTGGCCGAGGTATAGAATACAAAAGCAAGGATGTAATTTTGGAATTGTATAAAACGCTGGTTAGGCCGCAGCTGGAGATTTACGAGAATGTCGCTAGGGCTTGAAAGTTACAGCTATGAGGAAAGATTGGATAGGCTAGGGTTGTTTTCCTTAGAACAGAGGAGGCTGAGGGGTGACTTAGTTGAGGTATACAAAATTATGAGGGGCCTAGATAAAGTAGACAGGAAGGATCTGTTCCCCTAGCAAAGCGGTCAATTACCAGGGGGCACAGATTTAAGGTGATTGGTAGAAGGATTAGAGGGGACATGAGGAAAACTTTTTCACCCAGAGGGTGGTGGGTGTCTGGAATTCACTGCCAGGAGCAGTGGTGGAGGCAGAAACCCTCAACTCATTTAAAAGATACCTGGACATGCGCCTGAAGTGCTGTAACTTGCAAGGCTATGGACCAGGTGTTGGAAGGTGGGATTAGATTGGGTGGCTAGTTTTTCTTTACAGCCAGCACGGACACAATGGGCTGAATGGCCTCCTTGTGTGCCCTAATTTTTCTATGGTTCTATGGTTAATGTTTACACCTGGAGGGGTTTGCCCTTTCAATGTTAGTGTACCAGGATGACTTTGAATGTCTTGCTAATGAAAGTAATCTCCAGTAGTTCAATCAATAGAACAAGCCATTGTTTGGGTACAGGCTAATCAGACATGTGTCTCCACTTTGATGCCTTGGAATGTGAAAGGTTTTCAAACGCAAATGGTGGTGGCCATTTTTAGCTGTGTCCAAGTCTTTATAAAAGTTGTTTGTAATATTGCAGATTTCCTTTTTTAAGTTTAATGTAAATTTCCAACCGATGAATTAAAAATCCTCATTTGGCATAGCATGTTTTCTTGACAACACTTACAGAAACATAGAAAAATAGGAGGAGTAGGCCATTCAGCTCTTCGAGCCTGCTCCGCCATTCAATACGATCATGGCTGATCATCCAAACTCAGTACCCTGTTCCCGCTTTCTTCCCATATCCCTTGATCCCCTTAGCACTAAGAACTATACCTAACTCTTTCTTGAATATATTTAATGATTTGGAAATTTTATGGAAATGACTAGCACAGTTGCACCCCACAGAATATCTCCAGCAAGTTCTTAAACTTGTAACAGTAATCCACTTACAAATTCTAGAGGAAGCTGTTACCTATTGACGTATTTTTCCAGCGGGAGATACACAAAATATTCATGACAACACCGGGGCCTCACTGACCTGTCAATGCACACTGGACATGAGAACAATTACTGAAGTTTGTGACTTACAGCTAAATGGCCACGAAATCTACAAACTGCAATGCAGATCCGCATGTAACCCAGATTGCCTCCTTATTGCTCCATCTCATCCCACAGGAGGCCATGAGTTTAAGAGCAATCTGATGGTGAGTGCCCATCTGAGGAGGGAAAACCACAGTTCTGAAGTAAACTTTATCTTTATCTGGAATTCTTACTAGCTTCAGGAACCAACGTGGCCATACTGGCCCCAAATCATCAAATATGACTGTCTGGAGCTGAGCTTCTCTTCCGTTCCCAGCTGAACTCAGTAAGGAGGGTCAGGCAAATCTTTCTGAGCTTTCCATTTCCTTGTGCATTAAAGCAACCTAGACAGTGCCATAATAATCGATAGTGGAAAAATCCTTTCAAATTTATCATCAATTTATGCGCCAAATGACACATTCACGAGTGTTTATCTCCAATTGTTGCAATAAAGGAAGGGCTGAAATAAAGGTACTTTGCAGCCAAATTATAATTGTGAGTTATTCATGCTGGAACCAAAATGGCAGCCTGCTTGGTTCCAGAGCCTATTCTGTTTGATCACCTCTATGGGAATGGAAAATCAATGCCCAGATTAAAATGTAATATAAACAGGAGGTAGAAAAAGGAGAACACTCAGTTTAAAAAGAATGCACACTCGAGTCAGCTCTCCCTTTTATTATCCAGCGACAGTGCCATTTTTGCTGGATAATGTGACTAAGAACACCTGAAGGATTAAAGAATATCCTGTACAACATGCCAGAGGTCCCAGACAGTTATAAGATGTTACACATGGCTGTAGTGTTCTATAAAACATAACTTGAATTCCTCTGCTGTTTAATGTTCTCTCTTCTGTGGTAAATTATGAAAATCCTCTCAAATAACGTTGCTTTACACACAAAATATTGTTGACGCATACAACAGTAATGCTCATCTGGCCGGTCTCCCACCCTATAAACCTTAGCTCACCTAAGACTCTGCTGCTCCTAACCCACGCCAAGCCCAGCCTGACTTTGCTGACTTACATTGGCTCCCACTCCCCCAGTGCCTCAAATTTAAAATTCTCATCTATATATTTAAATCCTATAATGGCCTCGCCTCCATCACAATAACCTCCTCCTTGAGCTCTGTGCTCCTCTAACTCTGGCCTCCAGTGCATCCCCTCTCTCATCGCCCCACCATTGTCGGCCATGTCATCCACCACATAGACACACGGTCTGGAATTCTTTCCCTAAACTCCTTCAATTCCCTCTCATCCTTTAAGCTTTCCATCAAACCCACCTCTTTGACCAAGTTTTCAGTGGAGCCTCATAATACCTGCTTTTTGGGTCGGCATCTGTTCACTTCCTGACTTACCTTGGGATGCTCTTCTGCAAGAAAAGTTCTATAAAAATGCAAATAGTTGCATAATATCAAAGGCTTTATCTTCAAGAGTAATTTTGTGAAAAAAATGACAGCGGGGAATTGAATGCAGGCCTGTTTCTGATGAAGTGAAAGTTTTGACCATAACATGAAAGCTGGAATGTGACTATAGGTACCACAGACAGTCAGAAGCAGCATAAGTGGGCCTGTTTCCCCAGCACCATCAGTTATAAAGATACCCAGCAGCCTTGCTATAATGAACACACTGAACCTATCTGTAACAATAGGACGTTAATTAGGCTGAATTACTGCTCACTTGCTGTTCACGTGACTGTACTCGTGGCTGTACTCGTGGCTCATCTCCTGCTCCCTCCTGATGTTCAAGCTTTCATCAGTTATGCTGCTGGGGTATAGCAGTTGGAGGATTATCTCGGGCTGCCAGGTTGCTGATGGGGGAATCGTGCAGCTTAGCTTCAACTATGCCTTCATCACTGAGTTCCAGCTGAGCTACTGTGAGGTGGCACTAAATGAAGGCCGGGTGCTTTTCCCTGGTGGGGGGAGGCAAAGAACGAGGCCTTGGTAACGTGTAGCTTATAGCACCTGGATGAAAAGGAACAGAAGGTGGTAGCAGGCCATGCACTTGTGTGATCACCCGTTGAGAGCTCAGACAGGATAACAGCAGTCAAAGTGGGCAGGAGAGAAAAGAAAACAGGGTAACACTCAGTCACAACAGATGGCAGGGAGGGAATGAAGAGTAAAAGGTTACTTCTTTCCAGAGTTGTCTCCTACCTGTGGAGGTTTTGCTGCAAAGTGATGCTAAAGCCTGGCGTTACGTCTGCCTGAAGCAGCGTTTTCAGCGGTGACTTGAAGGGAGTCTCGGAATTTAAGGAGCGGAAGGTGCTGAAGTCATGCATCCCCAGCAGTATCTGGGCTGCCTCTTTCATTATGTCTGTGTTTAAAGGTCTGTTTTAGAATGGAGCAAGTGGTCACTGAAAATGTAAGCGGGACAGTGCAGCAAATAATGCATTTAAGTGACACCAACCCGAGTCCTTTGGAGATTCGAAGGCTGTCTCAACACAAACTCAGTTTGGCCTTGACTAGTTCCTGTTTTGCCATATGGTTTATACAGTTGATGAAAGTGTGGCCCACATCAAACGCAGCGTCAGACAATTGCATTCTTAACATTCTACAGTTCAGAATTCAAATTCAAATACAACCATCAAGACTTTTCAGGCCATTGTACTTTTCGACATATTTGCTGAGACCAAAAAGATCATTTTATGAGCAATAGCATTCATTTTCTAGAATACTCTAATTCCCTCCCCTTGCCCCGAGCCTCCCCACCCCCCACAGTGTTCTCCCCTCTCTACTAAATCAGGGACTCATAATTGGGATACAGTTCCACCGGCACTTCCCCCAAATAGCCCTTTGTAATGTTTGCAGCCACAAGGCGAGTGTTGATATTCATACATAAGAACATATGAAATAGGAGATGAGTCGGCCTAAAGTTCCCTCGTGCCTGCTCTGCCATGCACGAAGATCATGGCTCGTCTTCTATCTCAACTCCACTTTCCTGCTCTATCCCTTGATTCCAGAAATCTATTGAATCTATTGATCTGTCTTGAATACATTTCACAATTGAACTTTCACAACCCTCTGGGGTACAGAATTCCAAAAGTTTACAATCCTCTGAGTGATGAAATTTCTCCTCATCTCACTCCTAAATGGCCGACCCCTTATCCTGAGACTATGACCCCTTGTTCTGGACTCTCCAGCCATGGGAAACCATATCAAGCCTGCTCAGAAATTTATATGTTTCAATGAGATCACCTCTCATTCTTCTCAGAGAATATAGGTCCATTCTACTTAACACAGAATGGGAGTATTAGAGCCAAGCCCTACCCTATCCTTACCTAACGATATATATTGCACTTTCCAGCAGGGGCAATGGGTGATTGGAAGCCCTGGCTGAATTGCTCCTCTCCCAGGTCCAGTGGTCAATTGTAGTATCCTACTGCCCACACCCACTGAGTTCAGCTGACTCAGCACAAAACAGAGGACAGATATTGGGCAGGAGAGTCCCACCACAGTGCATTTAATAACTGAGATACCAGGGAAATGCCTAGTACAGTTGTGTAACTGCTGCTCCTAAGTTCCGGGGTTTTCCCACTCTGGCATGGGCTCGATGGGCCAAATGGCCACCTTCTGTCCCATAATGACTTTCTATGACTAATTGAACTTCAATTGCAAGATAAATATGCCAGGGCAACTCCAAATTCTGATAGTGGGTTTTACTTCTGCATGAGGAAGAATTTTTAACCTATTCATAATAAAATGTAATTAGTGATTAAAAATACACATTTTGATGCCAGAAATATGTTTATGTCTATTTTTCTCCCATTTTATTCCTTCAGAGCCGAAGCTCAAATACAGACCATTTCTAGTTCTGGATACACTGTGTTTGTGGTGCACGTGAGATTATGGGATTCTGCACGAGACCCAGTTAAGGGGAAGTGAGTGGGAATAAACGAGCCAGGGACTGTTGCTGATAACAGCTGCAACATGTAAACCACAATATGAGAATTTGTCATGTGTTGGAATGCTGGTGTTCAGTGTCAGTAGTAGTGCTCAGGCACCAAGCAGCACGGAATGCTAACACTCACATGCTCAGTGGCGCAAGCTATAAGATTCCAGCAGCGAATCGTACCGAGCTTTAGTCTAGTGGTGCTCAGAGGTGCAACACATAGCACAACAGTGCTCAGTGGCAGGAGTGTTAGCATTACATACTCCAGGAGAGGATGGTTTGCATTTGGTTATGTTGCTCTGGTGCAGTCAGTTTGCTGACATTCACCACAAAGACTTGCACATCAATGAAAGACATCTGGCTGGAAGCAACTGAGCCCCCTTGGAACAGCTCCCCAGCAGGAGTCAACATCTGGGTGAAGGGGAGCGAGGGTGGGAGTGAATATTGGAAAGAAAAGACTGGGAACATTCCGGAATGAAAAGGATTGATATAATTCTAATGGACATCTACTGTGCTCTAATAATAAGTAAAGATTAGTATGGATAGCAGATGTGGAAGGGCACTGCTGCCAGATGTTAAGTTGCAGAGATTTCAATTTAAATTTCACGAGGGAGCTCAGTGCCTCAAAGAAGCCTTTAGTCTGATAGAAAAGTTCAGAAACACAATGGCTGAGACATGAATCTGGACCAGTTTTCATCGGCGACTTAAACTGAGAGGCTCAAAGATTGATGGATCGGGATGAAGACCACAATGTCAAGTCTGCCAGGCTTGCCAGCCCTCAGGTAAATCCCAGGAGGGGAAAGGGGGTTTTGGAGTGGGCTAAGGGTGGGGGGGGGGGGGGGTGAGGGGTGTGTCCATCATGGATCCTGTGGAGTCGGAACAGCATTCCGGCTATTCCTGACTCCACAGAGAGGCATAAATAAAAAAAATTATACTGATTTGCCTGTCCCATTCATTATTGACAAGTATTGAAAATGGGTCCTTTCACAGGTGTCAAGCCCCTAATGTCCCTGCCCGGGACATCTCAAAAAAAAAAGGACCCCATGAATATATTAGTGGAACTATCACCAGCGCAGATTGGGCGCATGCTGGCCCACTGCTAAACTGCTTTGTACCTGTTTTACACCCAAGAAACAGGAACTGTGGACAACAATTTCTACCCCATTAAGGTCAGAAGTGGTGATGTTCACTGATGATTGTACGATGTTTAGTACCATTCGCAACTACTTAGATACTGAAGCAGTCCATGTCCACATGCAGCAAGACCTGGATAACATTCACGCTTGGGCTGATAAGTGGAAAGTACCATTTGCGCCACATAAGTGCCAGGCAATGACCATCTCCCAACAAGAGAGAATCTAACCATCTCCCCTTGACATTCAACAGCATTGCCATCGCTGAATCCCCCACTATCAACATCCTGGGGGTTACCATTGACCAGAAACTGAACTGGACCAGCCACAAAAGTACTGTGGCTACAAGAGCAGATCAGAGGCTGGGAATTCTGCAGTGAGTAACCCATCTCCTGTCTCCCCAATGCCTGTCCATCATCTACAAGGCACAAGTCAGGAGCGTGATGGAATACTCTCCACTTGGTTGGATCATTGTGGTTCCAACAACAGTCAGGAAGCTGGACACTATCCAGGACAAAGCAGCCTGCTTGATTGGCACCCCATCCACCACCTTCAACATTCACTCCCTGAACTACCAACACACAGTGGCAGCAGTTTGTACCATCTACAAGATGCACTGCAGCAACTTACCATGCCTCCTTCGACAGCACCTTCCAAACCTGTGACCTCTTCCACCTAGAAGGACGAGGGCAGCAGTTGCATGGGAACATCACCATCTGCAAGTTCCCCTCCATGCCATACAGCATCCTGACTTGGAAATATATCGCTATTCCTTCACTGTTAGTGGATCAAACTCCTGGAACTCCCTCCCTAACAGCACTGTGCGTGTACCTACCCTAGATGGACTGCAGCAGTTCAAGAAGGCAGCTCACTATCACCTTCTCAAGGGCAGTTAGGGATGAGCAACAAATGCTGGCCTTGCCAATGACACCCACGTCCCAAACAAAAAATGTTATTTAAGTGCTGGTGTTGCTGCTCCCACTGACTGTTCCAACCTAGAAAGCCAGGCAGTGAAGGATAGTACTGGAGCCTAGTCTTTATACACTTTCAAGCTTTTATTTACAGAGACACACAAGACATGTTGTGCATCTCCAATCCAAAAGAACTACTGTTTCAGTCTGCTGCTATATGTATGAGCACGAGTGAATCCCCAGTTAATGCCTATCACCTGAATACAATTAAACACACAATTAATATACATTTAACAGGGACTGTGAGAAATAGTACAACTGCAAAGTGCCATTATTAGGCCCACAACCTCGCTGAATGGAACATGCCAAGCAACCATCAGTTTAAACAAAAATATTTCCTTTGGCATGGGTGACTGGCATTATGATGACTAGGTCTGCGTGACATTAGTTGCATTACAAGAAAAGTAATAATAGCAATTAACAGCCAAATGTAGCTTTCTATCTCTTAACAGAACCAAAATCCGTTTACTAACTTTGTGCATTCTAATTACAGCAAAGTGTATTCTCTCTTAAAGGAAGAATGTTCAAAATCAAACTGCTGCAGAGAATGGTGATGAATTTTGTCCAATAATTTTGTTCTGAATGTTGGGTTTAAACAGTAACACTGATGATATAAGCATAGGAAGTAAAAATCCGTGAATTTATAAGTGTGCAAGAAATGAATTTACAAGGAGTTATATTGTATAATTGCTGTTAACTCAGTCCCCTTCATATTGCCTCGTCCAAATGTATTCATTATTTCTACAAACTCACAGGTTTCTATTGGGAAGTGTCTGGCTTCTGATTAGAAATATATCAACATGCACACACATGCAGTCAGTACTGTTTCATTCCAAGGCCACTTAGCGGAAGGAGATGACACAAATGATCCCAGACATAAGCAAGTACAAAGTACAGTACTGCAGATGCTGGAATTCTGAAACAAAAACAGAAAATACTGAAACTTTGCGGCAAGTCAGTCACCATCTACGGAGAGAACAGTGCCTCAGGATAGGTGGTGACTGATCAGAAAAGGAATCCTGTTTTATCAAACATCATTCAAATATTCTCCATGGGTGAAACCAATGTTTCCCACAAACAAGAACTGTTTGCAAATGAGCAATACTTTAACAGTGTACAGCCTGTGGCTGTTTGTCAACATCCAATTTCTTAATCTGGCTCAGGTTTGAAAGGTTGTATACCTATACTGGACTGTGTATGATCCATGGAAGAAGCTGGATTGATGACTGTCCTTTTACCATTCCCGCCTCTCAAATGTCCTTACAATGTACAGAGAGGTCAATGTTCTGAGGAGTCAAAATGAATTGTAACAATACAAAGTGACCTTTCTACTCACCCATTCGTCACAGGCCAGCAAAGATGCCTTTCAAATACTGGAAGCTGAGAACGGTGACAGCACCCTGTCACAAGCCGGTACACATACGTCCGTGATAGAGCCCCGAATCGAGCATGGAAGTTATCAGCCACTCGAACGGCTTTTAAGACACTGCCAAAAAAATGTTTTTGAAAAAAGATCTTTATCAGGTTCAGGGACTAAATCACAATTACAGGACAGTCAAGAAGTCTGCTGATTGGCCCATTGTTATTCACATTAAAGTATATAAACCACGATCAAAACTCATTATTACAAATCTGTCTTGTCAGTAACAGTTTAAACAAGGCTTTTCTTACAGGCTTGCAAATACTTCTCACCGAGTGCCAGAATAAGCCAAGAAGGCAATTTAATTTTCATAATGCTACTCTGTTCAAAAAGCAGTTTGCTATCTCGATATAACATAGGGTTGTGAGCATATATATAAATATATTTAAGTGTTGTTAAATATCTTGCCCGTGCCATGCACTTCCTGTCCACAAATTTTACTTTCTGTGTCATGGTTTGGAGTCACGGTTTTTATGTCAACATTTAACCTTGAATCTATGGAATAGATTTTGTGTAGGAGGTGGGGCTCCCGGCGCTGGGCCAAAAAGGTGGGGGGAACACTGCCTCTGCATTTTTCAGACTCCTGGAGCGATCCTCCAGTCTTTTGTGGTCAAAGTTTAAGAAGGTGGGATCCCCGTCCCTTTATACAGTTAATCAGGACGGGGATCCCACCCCCAAGTGCTGCGGGCCAATCACAGGGCCGGCAGCTCAGCAGTGCCACTGGGAGCGGTGGCCACTGCCGGTACTGCTGAAGCCTCAGACCCAGGCCCAGTGGTGAAACCCCAGAGAAGAGGGAAGTGTGGCAGGGTCACCGGGGCCAGTCCTGAAGGCCCCGGCAAGGTGAGGAGTGGATGGGGGTGGGGATTCAGTCCAAGGGGAGGAGGGTCTCGGGGGGTACATTTGTTCCCAGTGGGGGACCGCTGTGGGCCACAAATTGCCCACGATGGAGGCACGCCACCCCCGAAGCCCGCAGGGAGGGCACCTCATTTTACAAGGCGTCCTCCCTGCGTGGCGGAGGCCACACCCCACCACTGGTAAGATTTCAGTGGCGACAGGAAGAGACGCTTATTTGGCCTCTGGGCGGGAAGGTTGTTGTCAGCCTATCCTGCCCCCGGCAGAATCGGAACTGGATTCCCAGTGTCGGGTTCCATAGTGGGCGATTTTGCCCCAATTCTCTGGCCCCTGCCCCACAATGACACCCACCATCGGGATGAAAACAAAATCCGGCCCTATGTATGTAAACATTTAAAATAGAAAAGTCCCAGAGGAACATATTAACATGGAAGAACACATTATCAACATGTCAACATTTTGCTGTTCAGTCTGTTGCTGAAACAATTGAATTATGCAAAACAGTTTTTGAAAAAAAAAAATTCAACCTGCACTTTTCTCAGCAATTGAAATTTTTAATATTCAAAATAGGGCTTCAAACAAAATATGTTTTAAATTGTATTTCTCAATAACAGGATTATACTTACTGGCTTATCTTGTATGCATCCTTTCATATTTTCAATAAAGTTTTTACTTCAAGATGCCAGCATTGGTTTGGACAGGACATTTTACCTCACAATAATCGGACAGAGCTATTAATCATATCTGTACATATGGGGTTTGCAGATTTAGATTAACAGCTAGTTTTAAATAATGTACCTCCAATCACAATGTTTAATGTGGGTAAGTTGAGTATACATTTACAAAACAGATTATATAAAATCAAAGGGCAAGGTGGTCAACTATTGAAGATGAATGGGTTAGTTTTAACGTAACAGCTGGAAAATCTAAGCCAATGTTTCTGGAAATTACCTGTCAATTTGTATTCTTCATTACTCGGAATCATGGCTGCTGTTAGGGTGTACTGTTTTCCATGTCACTTTATGCTTATGCAGGCACCAGAGCAAAGCTATAGACCTGAAAAGCCACAGTTACTCTGTGATCATGGCTACTGTGTCCTCCTGCACTGACCCCGCAAGGTTAGTGGGAGAGCACCTAATCTCCATGGAGTAGGTGGATGCCCACAGCACTATGGCACATGTCCAGTGCCCACTTGCTCTGTGCAACTGGAAAGATCCAGCGCATGGCTGCCTTGGGGGTGGAGGGGGGAATTGCCCAGGGGCCACCCCTACCCTCTGCCCAACTGGAGGCCGGTACATTGAATCTCTTTTGGTGCATCGGCCTCCAGTCCTATGTTGGGTCCCAAATAAACTGGGGAAGTGGAAACGTCTGGTCCCAGGGCCACCCCATGATGTCATGGGCCTTGCAAGGTGTGGGAAAAGGTCATAACCCTTAAAAGGTTGCTTGAAAAATCCCCAGAAACAGCTGGGATCTGCGGACTCTCACCAGAGTTATAGCAGGAATGTGGCAGCACAAATCCTGAGCCACAAATGAATAGAAACAGGAGATGCTGGAACTGTTTAGTGTTAAACTCCAGAAAGCTGGTTATGGGAAGGATAATGCTGGAGCCTATCTTTACTCAGTTTCACATTTACTGTACAGAGTTAAAGGATTACAAACATGTAGCTCCTCACTCTAACCCTCCACCCAGTCTCGGTAAGTGCCTGCTTATAGGTGCTCAAGTAAGACCCCAATTAACACCCTCCACCTGCATATAATAAAACAATTGATGCACAATTAACAGATTAACATTCAGCAAGTTGATCAGCATTTGATAAGAGAGAGATAGATTAATATTTTGGATAAGAGCCTTCGTCAGATCTGCCAGTGCATTTTCCCATGTCTTTTGTTTTTATTTCAGACTAACAGATCTCTTTCGGTATCACTCATGGTGAGTTGGGAATATGCTGTGTAAGGGTGAAGATTAATGCCACCAAATTATGATGACTGGAATTTTGTTTTTATTATATGACTTTCTGGAGTTTCTAACCAGTAGTTTGGGGATCAGACTTCATCACTCTCCATTATTCTCTGACAACAGAATATGAGTGGCATTTGCCCCTTACCATATTTACAGCAAGATGTACCAGTTAGATGTTGGTATCTGGCATGTAACAGCAATTGAGTTGGACATGGGATTTAAATGCACTGTGACAAGGTCTTGGCTTTGGAAGCATTTGGTCATCATTGTAGAGATTGAACCTGGGGTTTGGCAGGACTGTAGGGTGGAATGTGAGCTTTGTCTCACTGGAGTAATTCCTAAGGTCTGCTAGCAATGGGGGAGGGGTTCAGCCCGAGAGCACAGGGAGGGCTCCTGGGTCTGAGAGCAACAACAACAACGTGCATTGATATGATGCCTTTAACCTAATAAAATGGCCCCAAGGTGCTTCAGAGGAGTGTCGACAGATGTTCCAGCATTAGTTTTGAAGTGATTTCTGCAAACATTCAATTTAGTATTTTGCGATTAGTTCTGGGATGTGCCCTCGGTTTCACAGCCGCCCTTTATTAGAATTTGAACAGTGACTTCCAACAAATACAGGTGTGATAATCAGAGTCTTTCGGTTTTTTTGAGGTGCTTTCAAGGAAGTAGATGATAAGAATAATGAGATTGGATTATTCTGCAAACAGCAACTGATGCTAGATCAATTGTAAATTTTAAATCTGAGGTAGATTTTTTAACCAAAGCATACGGAGAAAAGGTGGGTAGATAGAGTTAGGTCACAGTTCAATCATGATCTCACTGAATGGTGCAACAGGCTTGAGGGGCTAAATGGCCTACTCCTATTCCTATGGACAAGAAAAAACTCAATAATAGAATATTACATACCACACATTTAGGCCTTGATTTTAACCACACCCCCACCCTACCAACGATGGGTGGGTGAGGGCTAAAAAATGAAAAAATGGAGAACTCGTCCCCAACCTGCGGTACGTGTCTGCTGCCATATTTTCAGCGGTGGGTTTCAAGGTGCCTTGTTTTGGAGAGGCAGGACTCCATTAACAATTTTAACTCGGGTTCCCACAGTGCAGTTGAGAGTCTAATTTAAATTTTACAGTTGCTATGCGGGTTTCCCAGGGCTCGGGAATCCTGGAAGTGCAAGGGAGGTGGGAGCTGCCGGCCCCACAAGGTTAAGTGTCTTTTCGAGTCCTCCACGTGGGCCAGGAGGAGCATGAATGCCTCTTAGGAAGCCTTCAACTTCCCTTCTGCCAATCATGGCCTCTCTCTCCATCCACTCCTGATCGTCAGCCTCCGTTCTCCAGCCCCGATGACCTCTCTCTCCAAACCCCAATCCAAGGTGTGGACTGTGTCCAGCAATTTAACTATATAGTTTTACCATTGAGCCCCTCCAACATGTGACAGGTCTTCTCTCTCCATTTCCCAAAGTTCTCTTTCTTTCTATCTCAGTTCTCTCCATCCTCTGTGCCTCTCTCCTTTTTACAGCCATAACTTCCTCTACACAGTCACCCATATATACAGACCAAAGCATTCAAGTCTGTCCATGCAGATATAATTCATGAGGGGGCCGAGGCAATCTCCTGCTACCAAATCTAGAAACCATTAGGATAATTCTGTTGCTGGTTGTCAACGTGCATGATGTAATCCTTGCTATCATCTTAGTTGCACCTTTCCCATGGTTCCAATATCCTTTCTATAATGGGCTGTCTAAAACTGCACATAGTACTCGGGCTGTGGCCTGACCAATGTCTTGTACAGAATCATCAGCACCTTCTCACATTCAATGCCCCTACGTACAAAACTCAGAATCTCATCTGTCCTTTTTAAGGCTTTTCCTGCCTCAGTCCTACTCGTAAAGATATGTGTGTCTATACCCTTAGATTGCTGTTCTTCCACTCCAGTGAAAATGTTATGATTTAGGCTATATTTCCAGACCCTCTTCTTTTTCCCACAATGTATTACTTCACCTTCATTTACATTGAACTGTAATTTCCTGGGCTCATCACATGTCTTTGTGCTGGAAAGCCAGCTTTCCAGTTCTGTTAACTTCCCACAGCCGGGCGAGTTGAGAGTCGAGGCCCAGAGTTACAGGGATCAGCTAGTTCTGCCTAGGGCCGTAGGTGTAGTGGAGGTATATAATGAGCACTACTGTGTTAGAAATGGAAGAGTCAGGTTATAAGCCAATGTTACACAGGCAAATTTGAGGGCGAAGCGAGCAAACATTTAATTACCAGCTGTTCTACCATTATTCACATTATATTAAGTCGGTTGACATAAAGCAGTCAGTTCTCACATTTGGAGTAAATCTAAGTTACTTTGGTTTAAAAATGTGACCTATTTTCACACATTTCTCATTAAAGGATTGCTATTTATACTTAAATGGCTGGTAAACACTTTTGCTCATAAATCTTATTCCCAATTTCTCCCTGTACTAACAGCTTTGGATAAAGCCTGTTATAATACAGAAAAAGTAATTATTTTATTAGCTGAGTATTGCTATAAATTTTCTAACTATTCAGCTGAAGCTGAGTTTCTGGCCTGATACCAAGTATGTCTCTTGTTAGATTAAGCCTTAAACCTGCTTGGCTCATCCTTGTAGCTGAAGGAGGTTGTGTCGAAATAAAGGCCAAGAAAGAAAAACGAAGCCAAGAAGACAAAATGAAATAAAAATATTAAATGTGTTTATAATAATACAGCATTATACAACAAAATGTGGTCAATGTATCCTTAGGTAAGAGATCGAGTCCTACCTCTGACCAACTGAAGATGTTTGAGCTTGACTGAGGACACTTTGGGGTCATGATGTTATGTTGGAGTGTGCTACATGGCCAGAGGGTGACAAATAACTTAGGACCTGATAGAGGCTTGCAACAAGCACAGGCCTCACAGGTTGTAGCAAGCTCAGACATAAACAAATTAAGGTTTTCACAGCCACAGGCCAAGCTCAGTAATGACTAGTGTTACGACCGAGGCGGGAGGAGTGCACTGTTCATTTTAGTTCCACTTCTCCACGGGTCGCAACATATATTTAAATATTTTACTTTCATTTTTAGCTATTTTTAGTTATTTTTTCTTCCTTTTTTTTTGCATTCCTTTTTACATTTTTTACAATCTTTTTTTGCATTTATTTCATTTCATCTTAGTTTGTTCAGTTTGCTTACCCACTGTTTTTTTCAGGTTGTTTTTCTTCAGGTTTGCACTTGCTGATGTTCAATATTCAGTATATTCACACCTAATCTGTACTAATGCTTTGTCTTTCAACACACCATTAACATATTGTTTGCCTTTGCTCCGTGACCTTTTGGTCAGCTATGTGGCCTGGTCCAATCTGCACCTTCTCCTTTGTTATCTCTTGCCCAACCCCCACCTCACTTGTTTATAATCGGTGACTTTTCTAATATTTGTCAGTTCCGAAGAAGGGTCACTGACCCGAAACGTTAACTCTGCTTCTCTTTCCACAGATGCTGCCAGACCTGCTGAGTGAATCCAGCATTTCTTGTTTTTGTTTCAGATTTCCAGCATCCGCAGTATTTTGCTTTTAATATATTTAAATATTCCCACTTAGCAATATGGCCAATCATATACTCTATTTTTCCCAGAATAAAACACACTAACCAGGTTTCTTTAATGAATAACAAAACTATCAGTTTATATAAAACAAGTCTTAACCAGTAATGAAGTAAAGCATAAACACAGATTGAAATTTTAAAGTTCCCTTTTTACCTTAGCCCCTCACACTCACACACACATACATACACTGGATAACTGGTAAAATAAAAGGGATTTTAGTTTAGAGCTCTGTTACAGACAAAAAAAAACACTAGGGCTGAATACTTGCTCATTCTTGAAGAAAACAGCCGATGAGATACGTTGTGTTCCAAAACTGGCATACAGTCTGGCCTCCAAGTACACGTAGATGGGTTCCTGGGATCTTTTAGAACAGTTCTTTTCAGGCAGCGTTGAGAATTAATTTAGCTGGCTTTTATTCAAAGACAGGAGATGAGATGAGTTGACACAGTGGACTTGTCAGGGTCTTTTAGAGAAGTGCTGGAAAACGGAGTTGGGTTTCTCTCCTTCCTTGGACATTCTCTTCTGTCTTTGGAAGTGCTCTTCCTTGTTCTGCAGGCTTTTTAAAGAGATGGAACAGGTTGGGCTGACCTGGGGTTCTGTCCTTCAATTTTATATTTTTAAAACTCCAACCCCTTTTAAACAGTTCCTTCCCAACTCCAAACAATTCAAAAGCGAAGCCGGAAACAGAAAGTCCACCTTCTGACCTGTCAATTCTCTGAATACTTCTTTCCCAGTTACCAGGGTTTCTGTTCTATTTTTAACTTGAGTCATGTGACAACCAGTAACTGTTCTTGTCAAACAAGTTCTTTCAGTGTTCTCTTGACCCCCTTGAAAAAAAACTGGTCCAACATTTCTTCAGTTTGACTGTGAATTCTCAAAAAATATTTTAAATCAAAACAGAAGCACTTTCGTAACACTAGACCAAATTGTTTAAAGAAAATCAAATTGACTAAGTTGGTTCATGCACCAGCCAGTGTGGTTAGATAGGTCCTAGTTTCAATTGTCAGTCTGTGCTGAGACCTCATTGCAGACTGGGGTTCGACACTGATTTAAGCACTATCAGCTAGAGGGGTGAAAAGTTAGTCAGGTTCCCACACCTGATCATTCTCACTGAATTCTTCGAAGAAGTGCAAATCATAAATATTGGCCAAGGACAGTATCACATTTGACTGCGCTTCACTGGGTACAATAGTGTTGTGGTTATTGGTACTGGGCTAGCAATCCAGAGGACATAAATTCAAGTCCCACACTGGCAAGTTACAAATTGAATTCACACACCTATTAATTTAGGGGCTGCTGTCAGACAACCAAAAAAAAAATCAACAAACGTCCAGGTAAGGGAATCTATCTGTTCTGGCCAACAAGTGTGGTAGACTATTAATGCCCTCTAAGCAAACCCCTCAGTTGTCAGGGCAACCAGAAATGGGTGCACAATAAATGTGCTCTTGCCATGTCCCAAAATGAAAATATTGTCACTGGCACTAATAGTGGTGGGATTAAATTAAGGTGAATTATGAATACCACCCAAAATGGTAACGTCCACATTGGTTTAAGTGTGATTTTTTCCTATTGGGTATCAGTATCAATGTGCTAAATATGGTGAGGCATTGGGGGACACCAGTGAAACTGGCCCCAACGAGTCAGTGCGTTCAGAAAGAGAAAAGAAAAATACAAAATTGAAATCTGAAATTCTTCAAGGTGTAATTGAACTGGAAGGATGGACTTTTTATATATTGGCCTGGGCAGGGGTGGGGGGTGCTGGGGGTCAGCGATTGGAAGGGGATCAGCAACGGACTACAGCACTGCATTGGTGTCAGGAGGAGCAGTCCTATATCTCCCAGCTCCACATTCAAGTAAGTAGTTTTTTTTAACAACATACCTTTTTGGTGAAGGCTTTCAGAAGTCCTACTGGCTAGGCCTTGTGTAGATCACACTTTCCAGCGAAGCACTGGCTAAGTTCAGAGCAGCTAAGTTCTACGAAGGGGGACTCAAACAGGCGCTAAACAACCCAGCCCGCACCCCCGCCCCCCATTTGATGATTCAAGGGGCCTAACACCTGTTTCAGGCATAGGCCCTTGACACCTCTTTTTCAGTCTTTACCAATACGGTGGATACTGCCCTTCCAGCATGAAATGAATGAACGCGTCATGCCTGCCATATTGGATGTGCAGGCACGGGTTTTGCACCTGAGAAACAGGCATATGCTATTGAATTTCGAGACCATGATCTCGGTGTACTGTAGGTGCTTTCATAACTGTTCAGCCAATGTACGCGCCAGTATTAAAAAGCTTGGTACTATAATTTGCAAGCATCTTTCATGTCCCAAAGATCTTCACACATCCACTAAGTAGTTTTAAAGTGGGGAAAGCCAATTTTTACACAGCAAGGTTCCACAAACAGCAATGAGGCAAATGATCAGATCAGTTTTTTTGGGTGGTGCTGGTTGAGAGGTAAACGTTGACCAGATGTCAGAGATCGCCACCCCCCCTCCCCACACCTCCTCCAATAGTGCCCTGGGATCTTTTATGTCCACCTGAGAGAGCAGACGGGGCCTTCAGTTTAATGAATGACAGCACCTCCAACAATACAGCACTCCCTCAGTTTCAGCACTGACATTTCAGACTGGACTATGTGCTTGACTCTATGACCCTCTGATTCAGAAGTGGGAATGCCACTACTCAGCCAAGGACACTCCAGTTAAGGAGTGTTGCTTCAATACCAAAACAGTTTCCAACAAATGGGCATCGTATCAAGCTTAAGAATTTAAGTTTCGCTTGCGGTACTATAATGAATTGCTTGCACTTTTTTATTACTGTTGATTTTGGTATCAGAGCAGAGTTTTTAATTTGCTTACTGTACAGAGATAATGTATTGATTATGATGCACTAGAAAAAAATCTATGCAGACTTGTCATTTTCTGTAATAACTAATGAAAGACTTTACTGGAAGGCCTGGGACAGGGCCAAGTTTTCTAATGCTGGTTGGCAACTGTGTACTGTTCTTTCATATACTGTATCTGTGCTCTGTTCATCACACTCCACATGAGCCCTGGATTATGCTTTTTACTGTTTCTTCTGGAAATAGTTTGATGATGTGAAAGATTTTGCCATGGTTCAGGTTACTATGTGAACTGTCCTATGCTGTCTGTTGTTGTTAGAAGGGGCTTGTTTTAAGATTGTACTGGATTTTGGTCGCTGTTGGCTATTCCTCACAGCTCACCTCCGAAAATAGGTGGATTTTCAGCTCTGTGATGTTGGTTTTAATGAAAACTCCCTTGAAAAATATCTGACGAAGAACCACAGGTCATTGACAAATTTGTTAAGTGTAATAACCAGTATGAAACTGAAGCACGCTGACTAAGAAGGTCCCAGGATTAATCCATGGCCTACTCTGAGTCAGCAGCAGTAGACAATCAATCAAACTCAATGGCTTGGATTAGGGAAAGGAAATAAGCTAGGGATCCTGCTTTTGATTTCTATCTACCCGTTCTTGCTAGAAAGTCTCTCGTGTGGCTGCTTGGTGAGACAGGATGAGGACCGACTGTGGTGTCCCTACTGTCAAACAGCCTGCCAACCCTCACTATTAAGGTTCACACATGAAGAATGCCAACTTGAATAAGGTGCTGGCAAGCTGCCAATGACCTTGAAACTATAGCCCAGCAACAGTCACGCAGAAGAGGCTCTTTCATATCTGGGAATTAATTGTTCAAGCCTTCTTGTTGCTTGTTTTTCATAGAATTTTACAGCACAGGAGGGCATTTGGCCATTGTTCCTGTGCTAGCTCTTTGAAAGACCTATTCAACTAGTCTCACTCCCCTGCCCTTTCGCCATAGCATCAGATTTTTCTTTTTCAAGTATCCATCCAATTCCCTTTTGAAAGTTATTAATGAATCTGCTTCCACCGCCCTTTCAGGCACCCCCTCCAAGACCTTGACATTCTTCCTAAAGTGTAGGCCCCAGAATTGGACACAATACTTCAGCTGAGGCCTACCCAGTGATTCATGAAGGTTTAGCATAACTTCCTTGCTACATATCTGATCTTTTAAGCTGTCTCTCATTCAACACGTTGTGCATTCTGAAAGAAATTCAGTCAATATATTTTTTAAATAGTTGTAAACATATGCAGATTCATCATCTCATTGTTATTCAAATAATTTTCAAAATACCCAAACTGACATACAGTTATGTCAGAAAAAATTTGAAAATACTTTTTCCAAATATGCATTTGTAGATGAAATAAAGAAAGGAGCCGAGCTGAAAATCACAGTATTCGGAGGCTGGGTACATTTCTCTGACATCATCCAGAGAGAAACAGGGATGTTGCAAAGCAATAGCACAGAGATCAATAATGTGAAACTTTTTGTTGTTCTCAGGATTTTAATCAAAAATACCATGGGCCCCTTATTGCAGGTAAGTAATGAGGCAATTTGCAGAAGTGCTTTTGATTGATAGGAAGACTGGCTTTGAGTTTCAGACTCTGTTTTTTCAAAGTGCTTGTCAAAAGATGTGATAAACACTGACTGAATTTTGCTCGTAAAAATTACAATTCATGAAAATTATTAATGAATCTGCTTCCACCGCCCTTTCAAGGCACTCCCTCCATGACCTTGACATTCTTCCTAAAGTGTAGGCTCTGTACCTTCATTTGCGCAACAGTGATATTGATCCATTTGAGAAAAACTGCAAAAATTGTAATTTGCTTCAAGCCAATCACAAAATAATTAATTCAATACCTACAGACATTTATTAGTTTGCGAAGGCACTTCAAGATTCTGTACACTATTCTGTTTGTCCAGGGAGGTGAACATCCCAAATTTCAAAACATTTTTGAACAGCATTCCATTTGTGAGGGTGAATTTTGAGGCAGCTGGAAGCATCTGTTCTTATATTCTCTATAATTGCTGAGCCGAATGTGTAATTTCTTGAATTTGACAGCAGAGTGTGCGTAGGATCATAACCTGGCAAAGGATACAGGAATGAGGGGGAATGTTGTTGATAAAACTGCAGTGTTATAGAATCGTATCCATATTAATTTCCCTACACTGTGGCCTGTGAATATTCCAACCCCAAACGTGGTGCAAAAAACAAAAAGCTTCCTCAGAATCTGCCTCTGCAGCTGAAATCAAACAGAGGTTGTGTCTGATGGACCAACAGTCGTTCAGTCCAGTGCACCAGACTAATCTGTTGACTTAAAAACAAGAAATGCTGGAAATACTCAGCAGGTCTGGCAGCATCTGTGGAGAGAGAAGCAGAGTTAACGTTTCAGGTGAGTGACCCTTCTTCAAAACTGTTGACTTACCTGATTGGCTCAGGTTTCAAATGGAAGTTCAGTGCATCAACAAGGAGATTCCCTGTAAATGGTGGCTTTCCCTCCTTTCTCTGGATGTCAAGGTGAGCAGAATTACACAGAGCATGTACTCCACTGTCTGTACGACTAGAAATTGAGATGTTGACTTCATTGACGGGCCGGAGCTTCTGCACTGCATCCTAGTATATAGTGGGAACACAGATCAGTAAATTGCAGCACAATTGCACACTTCAGTCCAGTAATATCTTTTCACTAGAAATCAAGGTGAAGGACCATGGCCCATTGCGCCGGACACCATCAAGGCTGAAAAAAGTAAAGAAAGCGGCAACATAAATCAGGGGTAAGGAATAGGTGACACCAAACAGATTTTAAAAGCCTGACGTTTGGTGAGAAACAGCCTAGAAAATATGAGCAGCGATGGTATCACATAAGCACTTAACCCTCACATCAAAATTTCTCACCCTGCTATTTTACTGGAGGCTTTAAAAAGTTAAAGAAGTTAAATGGGTTGAAGTCTCTGTTAAAAAGCAGGGAGAGCTGCTTGATATGAACAATTTACACAATTAAACTGTCAATTGTAAGTTCTAGCCTTAAGATGAGGGGAGGTAAGGAGATCAAGAGTTTGAGGTCAGAGAGCGGAGGCGTTGAAGGAAAAGAACATGTATGATGGTTTCACCTCACATGGACCATTCTACAATGATCTTATCCCTCTATGGAACTGCAGCAATATTCTGCGGAGATTTTCCAAGTGGTGATATTTACTGAAAGAGAGTGTCCACTGCAGTCATACTATCAGCAGAAACACAATGCAACCTGAGGAACCGCAGACTGGAACATTGTGGTGTAAATGCCCATAATTCTAAACTGACAACACTTTTTTTTTTAAATGCCACTTTCTCTTCACGCACAAACTTTGTTTCCGATTTCCCTCTTGACATTCAACTGTAACTCCAAAGAAGCCAGATGGATGCTTTCCATCTGTCATATCATTATTTTTTAAGCAGTATTTTTTAAACAGCTGTTTTCATTAGATCGAATGCAGAGAGCCCAGGAACTAGTGCACAGCTGTGCCTGCATTCTGAGGCGGGGTAAACTGCAGTATTTTGCCAAAAGAAGAAGCATTTTGCACATTTCTCCAGGCTTCTGTATCCGCTTTCCACGGGGAATGGAAAATAGTTGGAAGAAGAGAAGAAAATCAAATATTCATGACTGAAATGTGGCTTTGTATTTTCCTCTCCCACTCGCTCCCTGTAGTCCACATATTGCTATAATTACTGTGTTTGGAAGGAACTGGTGAAAACTGCTCTCTAGCTCCAGAAATCTTTGTCAAACAATCTGCACCCAATCTACATTGGTTGACAACATTGCAGGAAACCTGTAACTAGCCTCATTCAAGCTGTTCGACGGATGGACTTAATCCAGCTTTTGGTCCACGGACACAATTACAGTCTTTCAAATAGAAGGAAATAGGTTTTTAAATCGAGAAATCTGATTGAAGGGGCATGGCTTGTAGGGCAAGACAGCAAGGGTGGAATTTTACTCGTTGCCCCAGGTAGTGGGAATGGAGACAGGGAGGGGCCAGTAAAATGCCGGAGAGCCGTGTTAGGAGGGCTCCCAGTGGAGGGAATGGCAGTGGTTCGGCTGCCCGCCAAACAGAGACGGGCAGCCAATTTAAATGATCACCGGCCCAACTAAGGGCAATTTTCCTGGGAGCTGGCATTTTGCCAGTGGAAGTGTGGCCCCTCCCAGCTGCGTGGAGGCCACCAGCTGCATGGAGGCAGTCTCCCAGTGGCTTCCCAGGGGCCCCATCGGAGCAGGAGGCTCCATGTCGCAGGGAGGGGCCAACAGCAGCAAATGACGCCCCCACCCCTCTGTTCTCCAGGCCCTCTGCTTGGCCCCCTTCTGAGGGCACCTCCAGGCACCCACACATTCTCCTTGCTGCCTCAGTGAGAGCCACCTCTCATTGTGGCACTGCCAAAGCTCCAGAGCTGCTGGCCTTCTGATTGGGTTGGCAGTGTGGAAGGCCCACTCACTGTCCTTAATTGGCTGCCAACCCTGCCTGATAGCTCTTAATTGCCTCCTCCTGGCAATATCGCGGGGGATGTCCTGCCTCCTGCCTGAGTGTGCCGGCCAGCTGAAAACGACCCTGACCACAGGACCTCCACCGCTTTGGCAAAGTCTAGCCCCAAACAGCTTCACGCCCAATGCACTTTTTAAAATCTATTTACTACAGCTTGGTATGCCCACCTGGCAGCCAATCTACACACAGCAAGATTCCACAAACAATAAGAGAGATGAATGATCATTAGTCTGACGTGGTGGTGGTAGGTGAAGGAGGACTAATGGCCAGCACCCTGGGACAACTCCCTGTTTTTCTTCAAATAATGCCACAGGATCTTTTGCACCCAGCTGAGCAGGCAGACTTGCCTTGACTTAACATCCCAAGGGTGGCATCTCCTACAAGTTGCGGCCTACATTATACACTCAGGACCTGCAGTGGGCCTTGAATCAATGGCTTGAAGACAAAAGTGACATCAACTGAGCCAAGCTGAAAAGAATAAGAGAAATATGAGGTATTTTTATCTCAAACTAGATGATTTCCAAAGCCCTCTGGCTGCACAAACACAAGAACTGTGCATGTGTACAACACATGTAGGCGTCAATGTACTGAACTACAATCTGCGATTGTGCAGCTCAAGTTTCGGCTTTTCCTTTTATTGAGAGCCCTGTTTTTTTTTTCATTGGCACTGCTCCTAAACACACATCAGTTCCAAATCCTGAGAACAAAGACTTTCTGTTGAAAGACAAAATAATTGGAAGACACACACAAGTCTACACGTGATATCAAGGTTTGATTTCACAGTAAATGATGGGAGTGGAGAAGGGGGAGGGAGATGCAGGGGTCATCTCTGTTCGAGGAAAGTTCTTAAAGCAGCTTCCTTGTGAGGGTCTGCATAAAGAGCGAGGGAGATTTCAGACAAGCCCCAATTTTTAAAAGCGGAAATTTGCTGGAAATACATTGCAGGCCCATCACCATTTGAAAGAACGATCAGTCTGATACACCAATGGATGACTCATCTAGCAGCCCTACCACACGTAACACAGCAATTGCAAACCCACCCGTGTGCTTAATGCAGCATCTGCTTCATTACCTCACGGTTACCTCACAACACAGGCGGCCAAATCACCACCTGTGGATTCACCTCAAACCGAGGTAAGAGTGCGGTACATCATAGTTAGAATTAATGGTGTTTTATACCTGAAGTTCTTTAGCAAAACCTGACTGGATGCAAGGGATGGAGGTGAATGAAATTTCGCCTCATCCCTCTAACTGGCAAACAGAAAGACACTTATCTCCCATCCTAATGTCATGGTTACAGGGATGGGGTGGAGGGAGGGAGGGGGGGTGGGGGGGGGGGAGAGCAGAATTATTCACTAATAAATTATGTCCGAAGATATAAATAGGAAGGAAGTAATGCTAAACCTTTATAAAACACTGCTTAGGCCTCACTTGGAGTACTATGTCCATTTCTGGGCACTACATACCACATTTTAGGAGGGATATCAAGGCCTTGGAGAGGTTGCAGAGGAGATTTACTAGAGTGATACTAGGGATGTGAGATTTGAGTTCTGTGGAAAGACTGTGGGATTATTCTACTTAAATTAAGGTTAAGGGGTGGTTTAGAGGTGTTAAAAATTATGAGGAGTTTAGATGGAGTTAATAAGCAGAATCTGTTTCCACTGACAGGAGAGCCGGTAACCAGGGATACAGATATGATAATCAGCAAAAGAGCCGGAGGGAAGATGAGGATTTTTTTTTTTTTTACACTGCGAGCTGTTATGATCTGGAAAGCACTGCCTGGAAAGCTGGTGGAAGCATATTTAATAGTAACTTTCAAAAGGGAATTTGACATATAATTGAAAAGGAAAACTTACAGAGCCACATGGAAAGGGTAGGAGAACGAGACTAATTAGGTCTTTCAATGAGCCAGCACCAGCACAATGGGTTAAATGGCCTCCTTCTGTGGTGCATGATTCTCTGTACTTACTATTGTAAAGAATCTATGATCGTGTTACGACCAAGGTGGGAGAAATGCACTGTTAATTCAGTCTCACTTCTCCACGGGTCACAGCATATCAATGAATTTTCTCACCTACTGAACAATAGCCAATTAAAACTCTATTTGTACCCCAGAATAAAGCACACCAACCAGGTTTCTTTAAACAACAACAACATTAACTATTTATTAGAAAAAAAAGTCTTAACCACTAATGAGATAAATCTATATATATGAAATCTCCTTATTTCCCTAGCCCTCATGCACACACACATACATTTAAGAAAAACAGTTAACCAGGAGAAAAAAAGGATTCTGGTTTACAGCTGTTTCGTTTGAATTAAAGGAATAATAAAACAGTTCAGTTTGTCACGCTCTGGTAGGAAATTCATCAGTTGGGTGAGGTGTCCCAGAGTCGAATAGTCAGATGCCACCCGAAGTCTCTCCAGACAAGGTTGATGAACAGTCTGTGATGGGTAGACGTTCAAGGAAATTCAGCTACAGCAGACATCACATAGGTCTTTCAGCAGGGCTGTGGAAACAGGTCAGCTTAGGACTCAAAGCAGCAGTATAACAGGAGAAGCTTTCTTCAGGTTCCAGGATTTCCCAAAACAGAGGAGGCAACAGAAACCACACTGGATGCAGGAATTCTTCAGAGACAGGAGGCAATAGGAATCTGCCACCTTTCAAATACAGGATTTCTTTTCAAGAGATGCAGGTCTCCTTTTTACAGAGACAGGTCTTTTTCTGGGCCTTACACTTTGATCTCCAGGCAGGTCAGAATCAGATTTCAAATCCCTGCTCTTTGTCCAACTCGCTGGTTTTTAAAAGGGTCCAAAGGGGCCTGAGCCGATCACATGACCAGACACAGAGTCTCCTCTGTCATTCAAAGTGTTGCTCTGAGGAGGTCAAAACCCCTGGCTGGTTCCCTTGAAACTGCTTGCTTTCCTATTCTGGTATACAAAGTCAACATCCAAAAAATGCAGCTATTTGCAGGTGTCTGTGTCCACTGAAAAATCCTTTTTCAGTTTTTTTAAAAAACACACAGAATTCTAAGATTCTAGTTCAAAAAAATAAAACTGTTATAACAATAGATTAAGAATAAACCTAACAGGCCAAATTCATTGCAGGCAGCCGCAAACCTGTCGCTGAGACTCTGCAGGCACTCTTCAGTGTGAGATGTTAAAGCAGCAGCGTCAGCAAAGAGGAGTTCCCTGATGAGGACTTTCCGTACTTTGGACTTCGCTCTTGTGTGGAGCAAAATTCCTTCTTCAGAGGACTTGAACGCATGTGAAAGCTGCAGGGAGAAGAAAATCCCAAAAGGTGTGGGTGCGAGAACACAGCCCTGTTTCACGCCACTCAGGATAGGAAAGGCAATGAATTTGGCCTAACCATCAGCCTCAAGAAAACGAACATCATGGGGCAGGACGTCAGAAATGCTCCATCCATCAATATTGGCGACCACGCTCTGGAAGTGGTTCAAGAGTTCACCTACTGAGGCTCAACTATCACCAGTAACCTGTCTCTAGATGCAGAAATCAACAAGCGCATGGGTAAGGCTTCCACTGCTATGTCCAGACTGTCCAAGAGAGTGTGGTAAAATGGCGCACTGACACGGAACACAAAAGTCCGAGTGTATCAGGCCTGTGTCCTCAGTACCTTGCTCTCTGGCAGCGAGGCCTGGACAACGTATGCCAGCCAAGAACGACGTCTCAATTCATTCCATCTTCGTTGCCTCCGGAGAATACTTGGCATCAGGTGGCAGGACCGTATCTCCAACACAGAAGTCCTCGAAGCGGCCAACATCCCCAGCTTGTACACACTACTGAGTCAGCGGCGCTTGAGATGGCTTGGCCATGTGAGTCGCATGGAAGATGGCAGGATCCCCAAAGACACATTGTACAGCGAGCTCGCCACTGGTATCAGACCACTGGCCGTCCATGTCTCCGCTTTAAAGACGTCTGCAAACGCGACATGAAATCCTGTGACATTGATCAGAAGTCATGGGAGTCAGTTGCCAGCGTTTGCCAGAGCTGGCGGGCAGCCATAAAGACGGGGCTAAAATGTGGCGAGTCGAAGAGACTTAGTAGTTGGCAGGAAAAAAGACAGAGGCGCAAGGGGAGAGCCAACTGTGCAACAGCCCCAACAAACAAATTTCTCTGCAGCACCTGTGGAAGAGCCTGTCACTCTAGAATTGGCCTTTATAGCCACTCCAGGCGCTGCTTCACAAACCACTGACCACCTCCAGGCGCCTATCCATTGTCTCTCGAGATAAGGAGGCCCAAAGAAAATACCTAACAGGCAGAATGGAAAATATTGGCAGGGTCAGACAGTAACCTGGTCTTGGTCAAGAATCCTCTCCCTACCACAAATGAGAGATCTTCTCTGGGAACAGAGCCCCAGACTAACAGGCCTTGTATCGCTACTGTTCCAAACATAATAACCAAATGTCACTCCTAAGATGGTTGAAATCAAAATAATATTCCTGGAAGTCAGACAGTCAACAACCCAATTAAGGGAAAAAAAATCCAACCTTTAAGAAAGATCAAACAAATGTGGTCTTTCTGCAAGAAATTCATCTTACTCCCATCGAGCATGCCAGGCTCACATGGGATTGGGTGGACAAAACCTGGGCCTGCTCATTCCCATCTAAAAGAATGGGCTGATATTTCTGATCAGCAAACAACTGCCCTTCACACTGAAAGTTTCCACTCCAAGGAAAGAAGGCTGCTCCATTCCAATCAACGGGAAAAAACGAAAGGTGAGTAGTTGATAATGTTGTTTCCATATCCCAAACACAAACAGTTGTCGTAGCTGCAGGCCCAGAGTTGAAATTGGAAACCCCTAGCAATCTATTCTTGACTCCCTCCTATTTCTCATCTGCATAGTGCCCCTGGGCAACATTGTTCCAAAGAATAACACCAGATTTGACGACACCCAGCTCTAATTCACCACCACCTCTCTTGACCCCGCTTCTGATTTGTCACACTGCTTGTCTGACATCCAGAATTGGATGAGCAGAAATTCCCTCTAAATATTGGGAAGACTGGCGCCACCATCTTCAGTTTCTGTCACAAACTCCATTCCCTTGCCACCAACTCCATCCCTCTCCCTGGTCACTGTCTGAGGTTCAATCAGACTGTTCGCAACCTATTTAGCCCTAAAGCTGAGTTTCCGACCCCATATGCTGTCCACCTTCAAGACTACCCACTTCCACCTCTGTAACAGCGCCATTCTCAGCTCATCTGCTGCTGAAGGCCTCATCTATGCTTTTGATGTCTGCAGACTCGCCTATTCTAATGCCCTCTGGCCTCTTGTCCCACTTTCTTTGCCCCACCATTGGCAGCCGTTCCTTCAGCTGCCGAAGCTCTGAAATTCCTTCCCTAAACCTCTCTGCCTCTCTCCTCCATTAAGACATTGGTCAAGCTTTCAATAAACTGTCCTATTATCTCTTTATGTGGCTTAGTGTCATAATTTGTCTGAATGATCCTGTGAAGCACCTTGGTCATTTTATTACATCAAAGGCCATTATATAAATGCAAACTGTTGTTATAACTAATCAGTTAATAAGAAAAATGATCCACATTTTCCTGGATGTACAGATATTAGACAAGTGATTCCATAATGAACAACATCTACAAAAAAGGAAAACTGGATTACTATTTTTTAAATTCGTACTTTAAAGTTAATCAGCAGACGTTAGCAATAACCTCAAATTTGAGCTCCTTCTATGGTTAATACTGCCTGGTTCGCACTAGGCCAAGTTGACCAGACGATTCTAGGTTCAATCAGTGGTCAGTTCTGTGTACGTTTATCATAATTGGGTGGCAGTCGGGATGCAGTGATTAGCTTCAGCAATCCCAGGATTGTTTTATTTGTTTAAAAATTTTATTTGGGACCTGGCCTGCATATTCCCATGATCTTCCAGTCCAATAACATGAAGGGGGAATGGGCTGGACTTCCAATTTATGTGACAGTTGGAGAAATTCTACACAGAATCACTGCTCCCATAACATTTAGGATTATTGGGCACTTTAAGAGAACATAGTTCCATTTTAATGAGCGACTGCTTATTTTGTTGGGGCGCTTTCATTTATTGAATGATATGTAGCCTCCACCTACCATGGGATAAAGCCATTTCGTATTTCTGGGGAAGTCACATGCACATAAAAATATAGTCGTGACATTATATTTAGGTAATGTCACACATGGTCTGTTTCTTCCATAGTACATAAAGTCCCAGGACCTGCCTCATGTTCATAGTGCGTGTGACCATTCACTTAGCTATCTGCTATTCAGGTATTGATTTCAGTTGGATCTTTGCACTGTTCTGGCCTCTTGCATATTCCCAAATTTTCATCATTCCACCATTGACAGCCATGCTCTCATCTTTCCAGACCCTAAGCTCAGGAATTCCCTCCTGAAACCTCTCTGCCTCTTTCTCCTCCTTTAAGACACTTCGTAAAACCTACCTCTTTCAACAAACTTTTGGCTATCTGTCCTAATATCTCCTTATGTGGCTCAGTGTCAAATTTTGTTTGAGAAGGCTCCTTTGAAGTGCCTTGGAACGTTTCGCTACATTTGAGGTGCTATATAAATGCAGCATTTGAGGAGGAAGAAATACTCCGTAAACTACTGCAATCTGTATTGTCTTTGCTAGTGGACGTTTCACAGTGAGGGATACAGTAAAAGCCTGCTCGGATCTGGAAAAAAAAACCCGACCCGAACCCAACAGAACCACATCGGACCCGAGCCCGACCCGGCCCGAGTCCTTCCATTTTTTTCCCGTGCCCTACCTGACCCGACTCTCGGAATGTTCACTTTCTCCAGTTGACAGCATTCATTTTACATCCATAGTGCACTCAATGTACTTACCACTTTTGGATGGAATGGAAGGATGCTGCAGCATGAGCGCGATGACGTCATAGAGATGCTACTGCGCAGACTCAGAGTCTGTGGAGTCCAGATGCACGTTTCCCTCCTTGACGTCCCAGATTCCCACCTCAGGCGGGCTTTTCAAATTTTGATGCTTACTTACTCAACTTCCCTTTCTCTCTCAGTAGAGCAAAAGGTAGTACTGTGTGTGTCCAACCCAGACCCGGCCTGACCCGACCCGACCCGAACCCGAAAGCCAGACCCGGAAGGGCAACCTGACCCGACCCGAACCCAACACACGTCGTCGGGTCCCATCGGGTTTGGGTCGGGTAGCAGGATACAGGTTAAAGGAAGAATCACCCAAAGCGAATTCTTGCAGTTTCTGCCAAGTGATTTCAGGATAGCAGCTACCCTATTGTTGGTCATAGATTAACATTCTGAACTGTGGTTGGTGCTTGCTGCAAGAAAGAGGAAGGCCCAAAAACAATACAATAAAAGAACCATTCCAGCAAGTTGTTCTTCACAGCACATAATTTCAGAATTTCATCCTAAGAGCTTCCTTGAGAAACTGTTTGCTGACAGCAAAGGGGTGCAATCTTTCACTCCCCTTCTCCTCAAGGTTGGGGTACTGTTCTGAAGGCCTGAGTCACAATGAACAGGCAGTGGAACCCTCTGGCCAAAGAGCTGAACAATCACTGCCTGAACTCACTGAATGTGACGAATGGTCACCTGCATGGGTGAGGGTCTAGAGTCTGGCTGGCAGCTTTTTAAAAATTCTTTCAAGCGATGTCGGCATCACTGGCAAGGCCAGCATTTGTTGCCCGTCCCTAGTCGCCCTTGAGATGGCTGTGGCGAGCCGCCTTCTTGAACCGCTGTAGTCCATCTGTTGTGGGTTCTCCCACAGTGCTATTTGGAAGGGAGTTTCAGGAATTTGATCCAGCGACAGTGAAGGAAAGGTGATATAGTTCCAAGTCAGGATGGTGTGTGGCTTGGAGGTGAGCTTGCAGGTGGTGGTGTTCCCATGCATCTGCTGCCCTTGTCCTTCTAGGTGGTAGAGGTCGCAGGTTTGGAAGGTGCTGTCGAAGGAGCCTTGGTGCATTGCTGCAGTGCATCTTGTAGATGGTACACAACTTGGAACTGTAACCCTGCAAAAATCAGCATCTTTAAGACCAGAGGAGAAATCAGGGCGGGAAACATGATTCCAAAGGGGACACAGATTGAACATTCTGCTCCCTCCAAAAAATAAAGTTTTGTATGGCAGAGATTTTGACACTGGTGCTTTCAATAACAAGGATGTCAAGTGCTGTAGTCTCTCATCTGCAAATCTATCCGTCTATCTGTGAGGATAACTTGTCAGAAGATTCTCAGAATTTTATAAGCCAGAAATTTCCCCTTTTAATGAGCTCCAGGCCTGGAGATAAATCACAGCCGCATATGGAGCAAATCAAGTTTAAAGAAAACCACAATAAAGAATGTATTTGAATTCCACAATGATAATCTGAGACAGGCCCAGGTCTGTCCGTCTCTTACACAACACACAGACAGGGCAGCAGGAAGAAGAGCACACAGTGCAAGGTGCAGAATGGCTGGGAGGTTGACCGACAATTCCTCTGCATCAGCGAGAGCTGGTTTTAATAAAAATGGTTTCTTCCTAAGAGAATCTGTGAAATATGAGATTTATGTTATTACCACACACAGATTCCATAAATATAATTCAAATGACATAAATCCCACCATGAGGTCATAAACAACATGCTAGTCCATTTTTTTTGCCAGTTTTTGTCTTCTTAAGACCCTTCTGCTGTGTTACAGTTCCCAAGGCACCAACACGTCCAGTATGTCCCCCAAGTCACCATCCTTCATACGTCAGCAGGCTTTTCCACTACAGAAGACATCACAGCAGAACCCGTTTCTGTCCTCATCCGATGTCCACACAGGTGCACTTATCAACAAACCTCAACGGATAAGGATTGGGAGCGGGAATGCTGAGTGTTGTTTCCCCTTTCCTAGCCTTGGAATGTTGCTTTCCCAGTTAAGATCAGCTCGCTCAGGACAATAGACCATTCTAATCTCACACTGGAAGACAATTCCACCCAGAAAATCCCAGTTGGACACAAAGTAACATTCCATTCGGCAAACTCCAGACACCAAATACTTAATTCAAAGGCCACAGGAATGTTGTCGATGTAATGGATTCAAAATCCATACAAGTTGTGACCAGCAACAGAAGGACAACTCTGACCCAAGCCTACCATTCCAGTCTCTGGTACTAATTCACCTCCTACTCACCTCCATCACAGAATCTCTAATTCAGCTGAAACACTACTCATTGCTAAATCCTAAACTGAATACATGACCACCCCCATTGCTCACAGTGTGTAGGAATCACAAAAATGGCTCGTGGCTCTATCCAACTTCCAAAATTTAATGCAGGTTGGATGTTGCTGCAAGGATAGAGAAATGGCTAGGGGCACAGCAAGCAAATTAACGGTAAATTGATGCTTTATGGATTGACAGGAAATGGGTAAAACAAGGTAAATGTCAAGGTTGGAAAAGGTCACAGATCAATGAGCAGTATCAGACCAGGTGTGCACTTACCTACTGAATGAACTTTTAGCTGTATGAAATGACGAGAAATTACTTCAAAAAATATGGTCTTGCATTTATACTTAAGTACATTTTACAAATATTACAATTTTACATTAAAGAGACTAGAGGGAAGCTCTACAATAAAGCTCTGCCAATTGGCGTCAGTGTTTCTGGGCTCAGGAGCTGCCCAGGCCTGACTGGTAGTGATCTCTACCAGAAAGGGAAGTGTGAAAGGCATTGGGTGAGAATAGGGTTAAAATAGACTGCAGTGCCCCAGGGCCACACAGTCCCCTAATGCTCATTGTGTAAGCTCAAACATGAAGAAGAGACTGACAGTTGTTGTCTCTGGAACAGAACTCCGCCATAAAACAGACTGCCTGATCATTAACTCATTGCTGTTTGGTTTGTGGGACGTTGCTGTGCACAAACTGGCTACATTACAACGGTGTCTACACTTCAAAAAGGTACTTAACTGGCTGTAAACAGCTCAGGTATGACTTTCGCTGCATGTGGTTTCATCATGCAAGTAAACTTAGCAAGGTGGGACGTGGCAGCATGATCATAAAAGGACCACGGTTGCTCATAATACTGCAGCTTTTGTACAGTATCAGCCAATTCAACCAGCGTGAAATAAAAGCCTATTCACGCTTCCCTCAGTAATCATTACTTTTAATCCGACCACCGCACCTATACCGCAGACATGCTACACTGACGGCAAAGTCAAATCACACAGCTCTACTCAAACTTTCCCGTATCAAGGCAAGAGTTGGCGGCTGCCCTGCACTTGTTATTTGAACAAAGACCATTAAAGATTCATCCAACAGCGAAATGCCAAGAACATCCTGGCAGACTTTGAGGAAGCCGCATAACTTCTGCTGTGAACTGCTCCAACCCTGCATTCTTAGACATAGAAACTATTAAATATGTTACAAGTTTGGAACAGACTCCACGCTATCTGTAGATAGAATCATGGAATCACAGAACATTACTGCACAGAAAGAGGCCAATAGGTCCATTGTGCCAGTGTCGGCTCTCTGAAATTTCTATCTAATTAGTCCCATTCCCTCCCCTGCACTGCTTTTTCCCTAAGCCCTGCAACTTTCTCCTTTTCAAGTATATATCCAATTGCCCTATGAAAGTTGCTATTGAATCTGTTACCACCATCTCTTTCAGACAGTGCATTCCAGATCACAACAACACACTGTGTGAAAAAAAGATCCTCCACCTCTCCTCTGGTTCCTTTGCCAATTATCTTAAATCTGTGTCCTTTGTTTACTGATCCACCCACCACGGAAACAGTTTCTCCTTATCTATTCTATCAAAAGCCCACATAATTTTTGGACACCTCTATTAAGTCTGCACTTAACATTCTCTGCTCTAAGGAGAACAATCAATGCTTCTCCACATAACTGAAGTCCTTCATTCCTGGTATAATTCTGGTAAATCTCCTCTTCCCTCCCCACAAAGCCTTGACATCCTTCTGAAAATGTGGTGCCCAGAATTTGATGCAAGATTCTAGCTGAGGCCTAACAGTGATTTACAAAGGTTTACCATAACTTCCTTGCTGTACTCCATGTCTCTATCAATAAAGCCAAGGATCCTGTATGTCTTTTTGACAGTGATATCAACTTGTCCTGCCACCTTCAAAGATTGTGTATGTGAACTTCTAGGTTTAGTTTATATTACCTCTGCTCAGTCTTTCTCCCAAAAGGCATCACTGTTATCCTGTTTACAACACTCCTGTATATTTTGCTTACACTAATATTCATGATTTTACTGGCTATTATACTTGTGTTATCTTCTAGATTAAAAATCTTACAAGTGTGCATGTTTCCTCTCTTGCCACTTGACTTCCTGCCGTCATGCTTTAGTCAAAACCTTTTGTCAACTTTACTGCATTATAAATTCATATCTCCTTTATTCTACCATTTTTTCCCTCACTAGCTAAAATTTCTAATGTGCAAATGGAGGGCTAAATTTTACAGACACCCCCCACCCCTGACATCAAAGGTCATGGCAGGGGGAGGGGGGGTGGGGAGCTGGAAAATGTCTCCGGGAGAGGCCCGGCCCCATATTGCCGGTGGCAGCGAGGCCTTGTGGCAGCCTCCAGACTGCTCGGCGATGGGAGCCAGATTTCAATATGTTAATTAATATAAATACCTGAATTAATGATCGTCACTTTCCCGCCATCCAGCCCGGAGCAATATTGGTGCCGGTGGCCGGCACTCCCGCACCTTCAGAGGCGGAACATTGGTGGGGAGGGGGGAGAAGGTAGGTTTTCCAGTGGGGAGGTGGGGAGCGAGGTCAAACTCATCCAGTTGGTGTAGGGGATGGTGGGAAGGGTTACAGTGCAGTTTGTGAACTTTGGGGTGGGGCGGTCAGGTGGGTAAGGGAAGTGTTTTGAGGTGGAGAGACGGATAATAGTGCATTACATGATTATTGGAGGGGTGGGAGAGGGGCAAATCAAATGTTTTAAAAAATGTTTGTAACCTCTTTCTTTAAATATTTAAATTAAATGGAAGTGCTCAAAGCCCTTTAAAAATGGCGTGCGCACCTGCGCAAAACCGCCAGGGACGGACCACCAGCCCCCTCCACGTCATCAGGTGGGATGGGGGGGGTGGCGGTGGTCAGCCCCGGCCATTTAAATTGAGCCGCCGGGTTTAATATTGCGATGGCTCTGCGACGTGTGGCCCACAAGGGCAGACCACCACTGTTCACGTTCAGCCCTAAGGGTTTAACCCTCTGCCCTATCACAGACCTTCCCTTTTGTTCTTCTCCACGGACCCCCCCCCCAATTCACTTGCTTAAAGCCGATTACATTTCTAACCTTTGCCAGCTCTGACGATAGGTCACAGACCTAAAACGTTAACTCTGTTTCTCTCTTTACAGATGCTGCCAGACCTGCTGTGAATTTCCAACACATTCTGTTTTTATTTAAAGACAAGATTATTTGATAACATGATCAAATGTATCCATTGACTTTATTTTGATGTTTTTAAATCCTTTAAACAGATACACAAACCACTCCTTACAATGCCACCCAGCACATCAGTGCTGAAGCCATTGAATGGGATGGGAAACAGTGTTACTAGTTCAGGGATTCAGAAAGAATTGTAATACTACTTTTCACAGATGATAATGTGTTATTGGTGGACTTGCTCGACCCACCATGTTGAACAGTGGGCTAATCATTGGGACAGGATTAAGGGTGCTTCCACATCTGTTATGGCTTTCCAGGGGATTGCAAAAGTATTCATTAGAACAAAGATAACATTTGTTGCAGTTATTGATTTCTGTCCGTACTTGGCAGCTCTGCCTCATTCCTCTTCCCAGACATATTGATTCATTGACTCATTGTATCTATCCCAATACAGATCTTATACCTTGAGTACTTTACCTGGAGAAATCCAAGATTTGACTCTGTACTCCCATAGCCTCCAACCTCTTCATGAGGGTTGCATGAAGGTGCAAGAAAAGCCCCATTTGGCCCATCATGCTTCGGCCAGCTTTTTATCAGGACATTCCAACATTACTGCCCTGCTCTCGACCCACATTGCTGTATTTTACTCTATTTCAAATATTCATCCACTTTTCCCTTAAACAATGCAATGATCTTTGCCTCAACCATTCCCTATGGTAAAGAATTCCATGCTTCCACTATCCTGTGTATAATTCCTGTAACCCTGCTCTACTCACTCACTCTCAGTAATAATTTTAAATTGATGACCCTTCATCATTGATATCCCAACTAAAGGAAATAGTCTAGCTTGAAAGCATTATGGAAAACAAGGAAAGCAGTGTACGTAGGATTCCTGAAGCTCGTGACACTCCACAATCTCATTTAAGCCACAATCTGTCCAATATATTTCTGTATCTTAGTCACTCATTTTATTATTGGAGACCAGTTAATACAATGCATTCCAAATTTAGTGCAGGAAAGCCCAGCTTGAGATGTGATGGTAGTAACTTAACATTGTCACTTACCTCCAAGTAATTCTGAACCCCAAGAACAGTTTGGTGTGAAGGACTTTTCATTACTCCACTGTAAAGAGTGAAATATAGTGTTTGTATTAGTGGTCACCTTACATAATTAACAGAGGTACTACTACGCAATCGACTGCATTAGAAGATAAACCCATTGAGGACCTGTGGCTTTCAGAGTTACTACAGAGAAAGCCTACCATTTGTGATGTTTAATGAAAGGATTTTGTCTACATATCTAATGTGGAACTTATCATGACATAGGAAATCACTGAATATTAGAATGCAGCTGGTAATAAGGTACACAACTGAAAAGACACAAATATATTTGTTTATTTGCTATTGCAGCAAATAAATAGTAGTGCCACTGATCAGTGCTAGATCTACCAATTGTCACATAAAGGACACATAGTAAATCCTTCAAGGTGGTAGTCTCAGGGTCCCTTGAACTGATTGGCAATCGGTAGATTCCTGCTAACACACAGAGTCAAATAGAGACACAGCACCAAAACAGGCCCTTCGGCCCTATGAGTCCATGCCGACCATCAATCACCCATTTATACTAATCCTACATTAATCCTCTCAGATGCCTCTCAACGTTGCTTTCATTGATCTCACCAAAGCCTTTGACCTCGTCAGCAGATGTGGTCTCTTCAGACTACAAGAAAAGATCGGATGTCCATCAAAGCTACTAAGTATCATTACCTCATTCCATGACAAGATGAAAGGCACAATTCAGCATAGCGGTGCCTCCTCACACCCCTTTCCTATCCTGAGTGGCGTGAAACAGGGCTGTGTTCTCGCACCCACACGGTTTGGGATTTTCTTTTCCCTGCTGTTCTCACACGGGTTCAAGTCTTCAGAAGAAGGAATTTTGCTCCACACGAGATCAGGTGGCAGGTTGTTCAACCTTGCCCGTCTAAGAGCGAAAACCAAAGTACGGAAAGTCCTCATCAGGGAACTCCTCTTTACTGACGATGCTGCATTAACATCTAACACTGAAGAGTGTCTGCAGAGTCTCATCGACAGGTTTGCGGCTGCCTGCAACGAATTTGGCCTAACCATCAGCCTCAAGAAAACGAACATCATGGGACAGGACATCAGAAATGCTCCATCCATCAATATTGGCGACCACGCTCTGGAAGTGGTTCAAGAGTTCACCTACCTAGGCTCAACTATCACCAGTAACCTGTCTCTCGATGCAGAAATCAACAAGCGCATGGGAAAGGCTTCCACTGCTATGTCCAGACTGTCCAAGAGTGTGGGAAAATGACACTGACACGGAACACAAAAGTCCAAGTGTATCAAGCCTGTGTCCTCAGTACCTTGCTCTACGGCAGCGAGGCCTGGACAACGTATGTCAGCCAAGAGCGACGTCTCAATTCATTCCATCTTCGCTGCCTCCGGAGAATCCTTGGCATTAGGTGGCAGAACCGCATCTCCAACACAGAAGCCCTCGAGGCGGCCAACATCCCCAGCTTATACACACTACTGAGTCAGCAGCGCTTGAGATGGCTTGGCCATGTGAGCTGCATGGAAGATGGCAGGATCCCCAAAGACACATTGTACAGCGAGCTCGCAACTGGTATCAGACCTACCGGCCGTCCATGTCTCCACTTTAAAGACGTCTGCAAACACGACATGAAGTCCTGCAACATTGATCACAAGTCGTGGGAGTCAGTTGCCAGCGATCGCCAGAGCTGGCGGCAGCCATAAAGGCGGGGCTAAAGTGTGGCGAGTCGAAGAGACTTAGCAGTTGGCAGGAAAAAAGACAGAAGCGCCAGGGGAGAGCCAACTGTGTAACAGCCCCGACAACCAATTTTTTCTGCAGCACCTGTGGAAGAGTCTGTCACTCTAGTATTGGCCTTTAGAGCCACTCCAGGCGCTGCTCCACAAACCACTGACCACCTCCAGGCGCTTACCCATTGTCTCCCGAGACAAGGAGGCCAAAGAAGAACATTAATCCCATTTTCCGTCTCACATCCCCACCTTCCCTCAATTCTCCTACCACGTACCTACACTAGGGGCATTTTTTTACAATGACCAATTTACCTATCAACCCGCAAGTCTTTGGCACTTATGTGCTAAATCATAGTCTCCTCGTATCAAAGAAACTTGCATATGAATTGAAATGTCATTCTGGGATGTTCCGCCTGAGTCTGATCACGGTGGCGGCCAACGCTGTGAAACAGGTTTTCTGATCATAAACTAAGATCCGTATAATCAAGTTGAAATGTATTCATTTCTCTCCCCTCCCAAAGCCACTCATTTATGATAAGGTCAGTGTCAGGAGCCCTCTGGCGCCTCATTTAAGCGGCTATTTTTCATATGTTGCGGAGTGGGATGGGGGTGGGGCAACCTGTTTATCCAGGGATCTGATCCTGTCCTCAGCTGAGGTCTACACATGTGCACTGGACAGGAGTCACCTGACAATCATGAGGGGTTATCTGGTCGAATCTCCCTCCCTTCCTTAGTCTAAAGACACTTGGGTCAAGAGAGCAACAAACAGCCGGGAGCTGGGATCAATCTAAGGCCTTTCCCAGTTCGTGTGAGCGGGCAGGGCAACTAGATCTACAATTGGGAATGTGTCTGTGTGAAGACGGGAGACTGCACCCACCTGTACCGAGTGCCGCAGTACTGGAAATATATTAAATATCGCGCCCTCCCCGCCATTGGCCACACTGCCTAATGCTGCTTTACCGACACAACCCGCCTTCACTCCTTCTCTGGGAGAGACAGGCGGCTGCCAGGACCCGAGAGCAGAGCAATAACGGCCTGACAGCAAAACAAACAACTAACGGACGGAAATTAGCACAGAATTAATTCAGCATTCCTTTCATAGTTTATACTATATTTATAGTTAGCTCTGCCGCTTTCTGGCGCTGCGGCTCTTTCAGGATGAGTGGACATTTATGCAGGCACATTTTACACGGTCCTGATTGTTCAGCGAGTGCGAGAGATAGGGCGCATTCAGGGTCCTTCTCGAGTGGTGACGTACGTCTGATTTCATCATATGGTTTACACCAATGGGAAGCGGCGCTAGGGACGTTGCCGGGAGGCGGCAGGCGATCGTGTGTCAGGGCGGGACGTCGGTAACCAGGGAATGTGGTGGCGGTGCGGCCGCGGGTTCAGGGGTGTCTGTGTTCAGGTCATTCAGACAGAATGTTAAATGGAGGAGAGTTTGATTTTCAGGAGCTGGAACATTAAACTAGGCCGCACTTTAGATTAAAATGTGTTTATCTCGCTCCGCACCATTCATGCACATAGATCAATTCACTGCTTTGTTTCTTTTTACTTCATCCCTGTGCATTTGTCTCTTTGGGTATTCCGCCCCCATTTCTTTCATCTGATTTAGGAAACTTTTTTAATGAATGCCCAATCAATTACCGGCTGGCTACTGTCACGAAGCCGCCCGTGCCTTTATCAAAAATGGCTGCCCCCTTACCCGTCACAGCGCCGCCCGACCGCAGGGCGTTCACTCCCGCCTGATTGACAGCTCCCAGAGGCGTGGGTTCGGCTCGCGGATATTCTGTATCCGAGCAAAGAGGCAGAGGGAGCGACAGAATGGCTCTGGGAGTCTGGGATTCAATGCACACCGTTCCTACCATTTTGGACTAAATCAAGCACGATCGCAGGCAAATCCTCAAGTTTATTTTCTCCAATCAGGCGATGAGCAGACTAAATGAAGGGTGAATGCCAAACTAGAGAGAAAAATAGTAGCAAAATGACAGTGGATTTTGAAGAGTGTGTGAAAGATTCCCCTCGGTTCAGGTAAGGGGTGTGCAATTACTGGATATGGATTATGTTGTTTGGCTGGATTCATTGATTCTGAGAGTGGATGCTGCTATGGAGATCCCAATGCGATTTAATACATATCTATGTTGGAAGCAATACAGTTAAAACGTGCAAATCTGGTAGACCCAATATGAAATTATTTTTTGTGTTTGCAACGATAATTATAAATATACTATATGAATTTAAGGCTTTAAACGCGAGGCAGCACTGTGGTTCCATTGAGCTCCTGTTCAAACCAGCAGCTGAGCTTGAATACTGTCTGTCGCCGTTTAGTATTTCAGCCATTTAATGTTACACACTTTCGTGAGCGGAGATAGGAAGAGTACTGTTGTCAGTACACAATGTTGCATAATTATTCTGTGACAATAGTTTTTTTCTTGCAGAAGTGGGGATGGCGGTTTTTGAGACATGGCATGGCGGGACTAAACGTGATCTGGGATGGGATCCCAAAAAATGCATAAGAAATTTGCATTTATTCATTTTAAATCGTCCTCTTTAAACAGGACGGCGCAGCGTGCGGGCAATTTCTTGTGATCAGTGGTGAAGATTCACCCTGTAATGTCCTGCAATTTCAGCAGTAATTAATCTGTCCAAAATGTTGAGTGATCGGGAGCCGCCAACCTTTTCTTAGATGATGATGCACGGGTTGCCGGTGTGGAAAGACATACACCTTAATAATAGTGACCGGGGGAAGCAGTGCTGCAATAAATACAATTAAGTCATGAGCTGCGCTGTCATTGGAGTTGAGGCATTTCTGCTGTCAGTTACATCCAGTGTAGTAACTGCAAGAAGGGAAGAGGCGCCATTTCTCTTTATTAAAATCCCAGCCGCACATCATTCCCAGTCATTTCCGATTGCAGTTCCTGTGAATTCATTTGTTGTAATCAGATTTCTGCTCATTTGTCAATTCATTATCGACAATGAGATTTTGACCTGATGACGAAAAATTGCAGCGACCTTGAGTGGCCTGATATCGGGAGAGGGGTGAGAAACGGTCATTAATTCTGTGCCTGTAAAACTGCCAGATGAGGATAAAAGCAGCTGTGGAATAATGGGCATCATTGCTGCCATCAGTCCAGTTCTGTGGATCAGGATGTCTTTGCTTACTGTATTTTGTTTAAATCGTGAAAAGGCTTCCTAGGTTTAAGTCTTACTTTAATCATTAGAATTATTCCTCGATTACAGCACATTGTTCTAGGTACTTTCACAGTATGCAAGATGCAGTGGACACAGAAGTGAGCCTGATTTAAGAGCTATGCGGATATCCCTAGAGGTTAAACAAGGGAGTGGTAATAGTAATTGGGTTTACTACTAGATATATCCTGGTTCTGTGCACCATCAGCTTTTATAGGGGATATTGTGCTGATGTGGTCAGACTGAGCCAGAGAGCACATCTGACAAGAAACATCATCATGTATGATGTACACAAACGCTGCACTAAATCATTCCATGCTCCTGGCAAACAGTAACAATATCCCCTTGAAGCTGCTTTCCCTCCAACTTGCTGTCCAGAACCTCCACCCCACTGTCAGCCTCACATCCACACCTATAGGGTGGTTGGCTACTCACCTACTTGAGGGCAACAGAGGACGGGCAGTAAGTGTTGGCCTTGCTAGCGACTCCCATATCCTAGGAATTCATGTTAATAAAAGGTAAAGGAGCCAACATGTTATATTTTCTTCCTGGTAACATTTATTGTGAAGTTGTTCAAATTGTTAATCAGTTTGTGAGCCAGGCTGATTTGACAAGGAATCAAGGTGGAAGCCACCAGACTGAGTAGACTAGGGTCTTACTGACCATTGTATAAAGGCCATAATACTGAACAGTCTCCTCTTGATGACCAGAATTATTCTCATGAGGAATAAGGAGGAAAAGCCACAATATAAATATATGAAATTGGAATTTAGCAGAGTCCAGAGGGCTTCAGGTCCGAGGTTCTGCATTGCTGTAACAGCCTGGTAAGGAAAGGGAGTCCGAAAAAAGGAGAAAAAGTTTCTGAAGGCAACCTGGTGCTTTCCTTCCCCCCCCCCACCCAGTCACCATCTAAATACCAACCTCTGTAACATGCACAAGTAAGGGATTTATATGTCTGCTGACAGCAATCAATGCTACTGCTCCCATCTAGCTGCCCATCCAACATCAACTCCTGGATGGATCAAAACTTCCTACAGCTCAACTTTAGCAAAAGTGAATCAAACCTGTTTGTCTCTCACTGGCATGTGATTCCATCAACTTCACTGGCTCTTCACTGAGGCTGAGCCTGGTACTGCACATCAGCTGCATACTCCTTGTCCCTGAGGCAGAGTTACTACACATCTGGCCCATTGTAAGACTGCATTCTTCCACCTCTGGAACACTATGCATTTATACCCCTATTTCACCCCTCTGCTCCTGGAGCTCTCGTCTGCACCTTCATCAGTGAATGGATTAACATTTCAAATGCTCTCCTTGCAAGACTCCCTGTTTCTATTATTCAACAAACTTCATGTAATCTAACCCAATCCAGGATTCTGGGATCTGAGTCCTTTCCCTACAACGTCCCACACTGCAATCATCTTAATCCTTGCCCAGTTCCATTGGCTCCTCTTCCCCCATGTAAAGCAATTAAATGTTGCATCTGCATGCATTTCCTGTTGACCTTTTCCATTATAAATTCCCATGTTCATAATTCTAATGGAAACTTGTCATGCTGTAATTAAACCACTGACGAGCTGCAGCATCACCGCAGATATAGTTACAGTGTGGCAAGTTTACATAGACACTTTCCATTCCAGGGAACATAGGAATTTAAAATGGAAATGTAAAAATAAGAGCAGCACGATTGATTTTAAGATGGGGACTGAATTACGGCTGTGTGTCCTGGTCCAATTATCTCCTGCCCTCTAACTGCTGCTTTACCTGGACTACTTGATCCGACACAGGCACGACAGGCTGCATGGTCTCCTTCTGCACTATAACATTCCAGAATTCTGTCTTTGATCTGGATTCTGCATGTGCAGTAGGAGATTGACTAATATAAACAGTTAGGAAATATAAGAATGATCTCAAACTCTGCTGACAATGCTAAATTAGTGGATACTGCAAACTGTGAGCAGGAGATTCAGGAGGATGTATAGAGATCAGCAGAGAGGCCAGACAGAACACAGATGTAGCTCAGTGTACAGAACTTTAAGTAGTACATTTTGAGAAAGAACAGTGAATTTTTTTTAATTTCCAAAATATACTTTATTCATAAAAAACTGTAAAAAATACATTACCAAACAGTTCCAAAAAGCACAAAGTCAAAAAATACAAGGAGTGCAAAAGAGATCAGTTTCCTTCAATACAGGAGTGAGTTGCCTCACAACCCTCCCATTTCATTTTACATGCTATGTACGTTTTACAGCAAACCAAATATTTTCTGGATACAGTTGAAGGTTTTTTCATTGGTCCAGCCCCTCAGTTCAGCTTGGTGGGGTGGACCTTACACAGTGGTCTTTCCCCATTGAGCCTTTGCTGTGGCTGCCCCAAGCTTTAGTGCGTTCCTCAGCACGTAATCCTGGACCTTGGAATGTGCCAGTCCGCAACATTTGGTCGTGGACAACTCTTTGCGCTGGAAGACCAGCAAGTTTCGGGCAGACCAAAGGGTGTCTTTCACTGAGATGATAGTCCTCCAGCAGCAGTTGATGTTTGTCTCGGTGTGCGTCCCTGGGAACAGCCCGTAGAGCACAGACTCCTGTGTTACAGAGCTGCTTGGGATGAACCTCGACAAAACCACTGCATCTCTTTCCACACTTGCTTTGCAAAGCCATATTCCAGAAAGAGGTGGGCAACTGTCTCTTCCCCACCACAGCCACTTCGAGGGCATTGTGCAGAGGGTGTGAGACTCCAGGCGTGCAGGAAGGATCTGACAGGGAGGGCTCTTCTCACCACCAGCCAAGCTAGATCTTGGTGCTTGTATGAAAGTTCTGGTGATGAGGCATTCCGCCAAATGAAAGAACAGTGAATTTTTTTTTTATTTCCAAGAACAGTGAATGAAGCAATAAAGTAAAACCAAATTGTAAGATTCTTAAAAATGGAGGAATGGAAAGATCGAGGGATACCTACAAATAAACCCTTCAAGGTGGAAGTGCAGTATAAAAAAGCAAATGGGATTCTGGGTTCTGTATAAATTTGAATTTGAACAATCATTGGTTGCCCACAGTTGGAATATTGCATATAGTTCTGGGTGCCCAGATATAAGAAAGATACTTTAACTATAGAAAGGGTACAGTGAAGACTGTCGAGCATGATACCAGATTGAGAGATTATGGTTAAGAAGAAAGGCTCAAAAATTGGGTATCTTTCCACAAGTACAGAGAAGTTAAGGGGGCAGAATCAAATGGAAATTTTCAAAATTCTATCTGACTGTTCCACTTGCTGGCAAGTCAGTAATGAGAAGGTGTAGATTGAGGAGTATTGCTAGGAAACCAATGGAGAAGTTGTAACATTTACTTTTCTTAAGAGGGTTCTTTACCACTGGCTTTTGAGGCAATGATTATAATACAATTTAAAACAGAATTTCAAAAATCAATATAACAAGACACTGCGAAAGAGCTGGGAATCAGATGGAGAGCTCCAGGTTTTTTTATTAGTTCTTTGAGTGTTGGCAAGGCTGGGTTTAGTGTCCATTCCTAGTTACTCTGAGGAGCTTGTGTTGGCCCCTATTTTTGAAACAATTGCTTCGTTGTCAGCCTTGACTCAGTGGTAACATTTTTACCTCGAAGTCAGAAGATTTTGGGTTCAAGCCCCACTCCAGGACTTGAACACATAATATAGGCTGATACTTCAATGCAGTATGGAGTGCTGTGTACCTGGCTCCTTGTAAAGCACTTTGTAATATTCTTTTATGTAAGGAGCTTTATATGAATGTAAGCTTTGTTGAAATCTCTTTTAAATATTGCACGCTAATTTTGAATAATGATTGTAACGACTTGTGAGAAAAATATCTCATCTCACCAGAGCTGATCCCATAAAAAGTCTGTTTACACAAACCCTGGATCCTCCCTCACCACCACGAGTCTTGTACTGTTTCAACATGTGATGATAAGATTGTGGAACTCACCACCACACGGAGTGGTTGAGGCGAATAGCACAGATTTAAGCGGAAGCTAGATAAACACATGAGGGAGAAAGGGATAGAAGGTTATACTGATAGGGGTTTGCTAAAGTAAGGTGGGAGGAAGCTTGTGCGGAACATCAACACCAGCACAGACCAGTTGGGCCGAATGGCCTGTTTCTGAGCAGTGTAACTTTGATGTATTTTTAGAATCTCCAAGCTTGCTTGGGGTGATGTGTATGATCACATGCAGCTTTTATTAATGGAAATCCCTAAAGGAACAGGGAATGGATTTTAAAGGAACAATGTCAGTTGTCAACCCATTCTCCTTTGTATTTCATTTCCTGAAGGATGTACAACATGCTGTCTCAAATGGGCCCTGTGTAAATCTCAGGTCAGGGAGCTTCCCTCCACTCTGTGGAAGCCCATCCTCCCATAGAATAATGAGAAGAAAACAGAAGGACACAAAGGAGCGTCACAGATTTTAAACTAATTAAAGATGATAACTAAATACAGAGCATTCCTACATTTAGGAATGGAATTTACTTTTGTCATGTGCTGCCACGTCACGAAATAGGCTTGACGTATTTATAATAAGTTTTCAGTCTTCTGACAAGTTACCCAGGCTAACTTGATAGAGTGGCATGAAAAGATGCCTTGTGTGTGTGAGTACATGATCGCACATCTGTGTTTGAGACTGATAATATTTGTAAGATCTCAACTGCATGGAATTACATTTATTTGAATAGCGGAAGTAAAATTTGAGCTTGAGGTCTTCAATTTACGTTCAAAGTAAAACATTGATGACTTTCATCTTGATTAAGTGGAAAATGATGGAATTTACAGTCTTTTCAATAATATAGTCAGCTTTTTTGCAATTAACTATTTTCTCATTGATTTCTGCATTAATGTAACAAAGGTGCATCAGCCAAGCAGATCAAAATTGCAGCTCTTAAAACAGGAGTAGCTTAGCGACAGTGAAAAAAAAACACTTTAGTAACCAGTCTTGAAAGGAGAAATTAAGCAAAATGACACTTAGATTAATTTTTGTAAAGTGTTACAGTATTTCATTTAGCCTTCTCCTACCTACCTTAATTGTAAACACAACAAGGCCAGAGTAGATGCAGTGTTAAATGAGTATTGTCATCTGCTACAATCTTCTCTAAGATAACTTGATCATTTACAAAATGCTTTTTAAAGTTAAATTTAAAAATAAAATTGTGGCAACACTTGCACTGATCTCCAATATGATGGTCTTTGAGAGGAATGCTTCCTACGCCCATTAATAATAGCATGTGCCACTCAAAACAGTGATTAGAAAATTGATGTCTTTGTAGATTTAATTTGTAAGGTTTATTGAAAAAATGTTTCTATGGAAAGAGTTATTATAATTCTGCAGTAACTGCTATGTTATCACTAGGTTTATTGGTACTAATACATAGTAGAAGCCAATATGCTTTAATGTGCCTATAGGTTTTGTATGTGATATTATAGCTTAAAGGAGTCACAGAGCTATTCCAACATAGAAAGAGTCCATTTGCCCCATAAAGGAGAGCAAATACAAACTGAAAAATGATCCAGATAAGTCTGTCTCCCTGACACAGAAAACCACCTCAGTGATGCACCAATTATGAGGACACAACAAGGCTATTTCCTTTGGATGCTTCACTCTTCCACATCCACTCCATTTTTAAGAACAGTATTTTAAGAGCAAGCATTGCATACAGTTTCAAACACATGCTTACCTTTAACAGTCGAAATTTGGGAATTGAACAATGGGCCAAAGCTGCTTTGTTTGGGCAGACTTTCTCCCTATACTTGCCTGTGTCTATTCTGAGGCATCAAAACAAAATCAATGCACAAAAAGATCTGCAAGTTCCTCACAGAGCATCCGGATGGCAGCTGGAATCAGGGGAATGCTGTGATTTCATTACCAGGAATAACAGAAGTCCTGTTAGAAGAAATAGTCCAGGCCTTGGATAAGCCTATACAACATCAATGTCATGTGAAAAACAGAATTATTTAAATATTTTTTAAAATAATCATGAGATTGCTGGTCTCCTGATCAGCACCACTACCTGTGGCGCATTCAGATCCTCGGCACTGAAACAAATCACATCTTCCCCTAGCCTTGCTGCTTTGACTGCAGCAGTGGAGATGCTGGGAGGTGAATTCAAATGAAGACATGTCACAGTTCAACTGCTGTACTTGGAAATTCACTGACGGTGAGTCCAATCAGGAGGCCATAGTTGGTCAGTTTTTACCAACTTGACATCAGCAAAGTGGGCATGACATAGGGCATATTTCGGGGTGTATGTTCTGTAGTCCTAGCGACTGCATTTATTCAATTGCTTGGCTTCCAAATGGAGTCTCATGTTCCTTAAATGCTTCACGATCAAAATAGTAGAAAACCATTGGCCTGATGTACTGCTCCATTATGATAATTCAACACAATATAATAATCAGCTGTTTTTTGTCATGATAAATCAAAAATACACTAACCATAACTAATCTGGAAGTGATAGTGAAGAAGACCAGAAGGACTTTTATTTGCTTAAAAATAACTTTTCTGCAAGATCTAATGATTAATGGAGTCAAACAATACCACAAGTTCAATTTTCTCACATCAAGTGTAAACAGGAGAAAATTGCAGCCATATAATCATTGAATATGTATTGAAAGATTATCAAAAACTTGTGCCATGACAGATCTACAAAGAAACCTGTTTCAAAACATATTTATGCTTTCAAAGATCAATCAAAGATTTAGTACTGATCAGGAGATGTACAGCTCTGAGATGTTCACCCTTCAGCCCAGTTGCACACTGCCAGTCGCCTGAACTCAAGCTTGCCAATCACCATTGGTGTTTGTCAATGCAGTGGAGAGATCTCTGGATTTGCAACTCAGTCTGTTTGCATTAAAGTGTGGTGATAAGTGACGCTAGGTTGCTTTTTGTGGAGCTGCTTAATGTGTAAAGTGTGGTTCAGTGTCCATTTGTTAAAGATCTGAGGCCATCCCCAGCCATTTTTCATAGACATGGTGATCTCTGAAATTAACCATGAGTGATGACTTCCAAATGCACTGGCTTGCAACAAAGGTCATCACTGAGTGTGCATCGAAGCCAACACGATGACACGATGCTCCTGCTCCTGATAGCAATAAAATAGCCTTGTATGAACATCAGGTGAGAACAGCAGTAGGTTCAGCTGTATTACCTCTTCTGATCCTCAGACCTAGGTTTTACAATGGTAATGCCACCCTAACCTATTTAAAATGAATGGATTACCATCTGTACTTCATTGCCTGTAAAGTGCTTTGGGACGTCATAAGGCAATGAAAGGTGCTATACAAATGCAAGTCTTTCTTTCTATTACATTGCAGTTGGAAAATCTAGATCTCACTGTCCTTTTTCACACATGAACTTCATCCTAGCATGAGCCAGCACCTTCTGCAGGAAAAAAAACTGCAGGAAGAAACTAATTAAAATAAAAGACATACTCATTGAGTTCCAGTGGGGAAACAGGAGGATACCATATCTTTCAACAGAAACAGGAAAAGGGTTTTACACAAAAATTGGATTCTAAGTATACCCAGACACCAGTCCGAATTGTTCTTCAGGTAGAATGGTTCCTTTTTTGTATCCTTTTTTTTGTTTCCTCTTTCTTGCAGCAAGCACCATCCACAGTTCAGAATGTTAATGTGTGACCAACAGTAGGGCAGCTGCTATCCCGAACTCATTGTTAGAAACTCTGCAAGAATTCACTTTGGGTGATTCTCCCTTTAACCTGTATCCCTCACTGTGAAACGCCCACTAGCAAAGACAATACAGATTGGAGTAGTTTACGGAACATTTCTTCCTCCGAGAACACTGCATTTATAGAGCACATTTAATGGAGTAAAACATCTCACAATGCTTCACAGGGGCGTTATGAAACACAACATTTGACACTGAGCCACATATAGGGATATTAGGACGGATGACCAAAAGCTTGTCTTAAAGGATGAGCTGGAGGTAGAGAGACTGAGCGGTTTAGGGAGGGAATTCCGGAGTCTAGGGCCTAGGCAAATGAAGGCACAGCCACCAATGGTGGAGCAATCAAAATCAGGAATGAGCAGAGGGCAGAACTGGAGGAGTGCAGAGATCTCGGAGGGTTGTAGGTCTGGAGGAAGTTGCAAAGATAGGGAAGGGCGAGGCTATGGAGGGATTTGAAAATAAGGGTGAGAATTTGAAAATTGCTGTATTGCTGGACCGGGAGCCAAGGTTGGGAACAGTCTGATTCAGCGTCAGACAGCGGCCAGGGAGAGGGATGGAGTCAGTGGTTAGGAAATGGAGTTTGTGGCAGGATTGCTCATCAAACTCCTACAAACAGCAATCAAATAAATGACCAAGTAGTCTGTTTAAGTGATGCTCACCAGGACACCAGGCAAACTCCTAAGCTCCTCTTTACAAAGTGCAATGGAATCTTTTACATTCACCTGAGAGGGCACATGGTTTAATAACTCATCCAAAAGACTACACCTCCAATGATGCAGTCCAGAGCGAGGCCTAAACCCCTGACTCAAGAACGAGCGTGCTACCAGTGAGCCAAAGGGAACATAGGACCTGAAATTGTGTGACCTAGCAATAACCTGGTGGGATCCTTTCTGCCACTTCCCCCATGGAATATCCCACCTACTTCTTGATAGACTCAGAGGAACAGGTAAACTGGAAACATGCTCTCTGAGATATCCCTTGTACCCCTTGAGACTGGACGAAAGGAATTAAAAACATCTATCTCAAAATCAAACCAAGTTTCCAATTGTAAATATAATTAAAGACTTAGAGAATGACTGCAGTTTTAGGGACTGCTGCCTGGAGTAGGATCATAGGAAATAGGAGCAGTAGGCCATTTGGCCCGTCCAGCCTGCTCCGCCGTTCAAACAGATCATGGCTGATCATCTACCTCTCTTTTTCCCCACTATCCCCATATCCCTATCAGCAGAGTATCAGCAGTGTCCATCTGATAGATGTCAAATCCGAGTCCATTTGTCACCTGACTGAAAATTCCTTCTGTTTGAATGGACCTTTCAAGCAGCAAAGCTATGGTGCCAAAGCATCAACTCTTTCATGGGTTTTGCAAACAAAATGTATTTGAATGCGTCTTTTCAATTGTATCTGAAAGCCAGGAATTTTGAGGTAAATATTGACTGTGGCAGCAATCAAAATTTAAAGTGACTGCAAGATTCCTACACGTAGGACCTGACTTGTGGCCAAAACTCCATATTCGTCAAACTGTATCTGGCGAGGATAATAAAACAGACAGAATGGGGTATGGCCTGAAAGCAAGCAACTGTGAAGAACTTGGTGGAACAGACTACTGTGGAGAGAAGAAACATAGTGACATTGAAAGTGTGAGTGTGGGTACAGCTAAAGTCAGTTTGCAAATGAATGGAAAAGGATCGTCAAACACTTTTTCATAAAAGATGTCTCTTTGCCTTTTCCCTATCGAGTTTCTGAGGTGAGTTATACAGTCTAGTTTATAATCAGCCTGGTGTTTAATACATGCAGAAACATCTGACACCCTAAATTATGGATGGGATGATGCACAGACTAACCCATGTTCCTGTTCACTGTCCTGACATAGTCCTCAGCTCATCGTTTGATGATTTCTAAAGTCCTGTTGCTATGGTTATGCCAAGTTCTGTTCTGTCTCAACTGCAACTGTTGCTGAAAATCAGGATTAGTGACTCCACATCAGAGTCTAGCAGACTCGCTCTCACAGCTGGCTCACTCTGAGTCCTTGAGAGCTTTCTCTTGGGCTTATCAGCAGACGGATTAAGCCAAATTTGGATTGAAGCCTTTTGATTTATTATAGTGTTCACCTTATGTTACCTGTGAGGGATAAAATATATCAGCTGAATTTGTTCATATGGCATTCCTAGGTGCACCATATTTACTGAAGCATTGGGTTGATTCCGTGATTGGATAGGGCTTCTAGATAGGCCAAGGTTGCCGAAGGGAAATAGTGCATGCCAGCAATCTTTAAAGGGCTGCTGCAGTGACAAAAATTATTCTTCAGCCTTTCCAAAGGTGTACAGGGCAAAAGGAGGACTCACAAAAAAAACAGTGATGGGGCTATAATGCAATATGTCCCCAGATCTATGCAGGCGACTGAAGCACTGTTTCAAAATGACTGTCATGTGCACAATAGTGAGCATGCACTACATGTATCTTGAATTGACTGATGTTAATAGCTGTTGCCAAAATGTCACAAGCCAAGGCTGAAAAGAGAAGCCCATTGATCCAATCTGAAACCTGTTTCAGATAGCTTGGTACAGAGAATTGCCTTAAACAAAAGGAATTCTGACTGCTGCCTGGGAAGTGGCCATTTACTACTTGTTCCTGTGGCTCTGCTCGTTGAAGGCCTACATGTAGATTGAGTGGAAGCACTCATGATTTATCATTGAGAGTCAAGACCTGAATGACCCCAAATAACATCATTAACTCTTTGGGAAATTCTGTAAGGCAGAAAAATTCAAATGCCCTCTCATTCTGCTGTCAGTTTTCCATTGGGCACAATGCAACAGTGACCTGCTTGATGCACATGTGCACTGCAGATTGCCTGCTGCTGCTGATGTCCTTACAGTGTCTTGGAATGAGTCTCAGGGCATGGAAGGTCAGGGCTCTGCTGACCTTCACCATCCCTTAGGCGAATGGTGCAGTCATATTCCAGCAGACCCGAGGACACATTGCCATTTCCCTGGTGAAATGGAGCCTGTAGAAACTGCTCACTTAGCCCATCCCAGGTGGCTCTATATGCATGGCTGTGCAGTTTAGCATAGGTACATACAGTCACTCTCCCTTACATCTGTCCTTTCATCCACTTCTTTCTCCTCCATAAGAAAACACAAAAAGGAATGCATAGAATTTTGATATCCAGACTATTAATTGTAAGGACCAAAGTGTACTGGCTGTCAAAAATCAAGCAAAACAAAACTAAAAATGCAGAAAAATACTCCAGCAATCACAAATCCAGCTCTCAAAGTTAAATTTCACAATAAATAACACTGCTAATAACGCATTCAGTGCCTGACCAGCAGTGCCCATTTTATACTGGCTTTCCGAGGGCACAGTGCATTCGATTGAGAAATTGGGGCATTGCACTGGATTTAATCGGTTGCTATTACCATTGATTAGGACATTTACATTAAGGTCTTGCACATCTTGTGGATGAGTAATACAGTAAATAGGAAGGGATGGGCGAGAAAGATTCTTCACCTGATGCTTCGTAGAATTATATAGAATATAAAGCACAGGAACAGTCCATTCAGCCCAACCAGTCTATACTGCTGCTAATGCTCCACTTGGACATCCACCCAGCCTTTCTCATCTAACTCTATCAACATAATCCTCTATTTCTTTCTCCCTCTTGTGCTTATCTAGCTTTCCCTTTATGTTATCTATACTATTCACCTCAGCTGCTCACTGTGGTAGCAAGTTCCACATTCTCACCACTCTCTGGGTGAAGACTTTTCTTCTGAATTGCCTATTTGATTTCTTAATGACGGGCAAGATAAAGGAAAATCCCAAGGTGTTTTATACGTATATTAAGGGCAAGAGGATAATCAGGGAAAGAGTAGGGCCCATTAGGGACCAAAGTGGCAATCTGTGTGTGGAGCCAGAGGACATAGCTGAGGTTTTAAATGATTACTTTTCATCTGTGTTCACGATGGAGAAGGACGATGTAGGTGTAGAGATCAGGGAGGGGGATTGTGATATACTTGAACAAATTAGCATTGAAAGGGAGGAAGTATTAGCTGTTTTAGTGGGCTTAAAAGTGGATAAATCTCCAGGCCCAGATGAGATGTATCCCAGGCTGCTATGTGAGGCAAGGGAGGAGATAGCAGGGGCTCTGACACAAATTTTCAAATCCTCTCTGGCCACAGGAGAGGTACCAGAGGACTGGAGGACAGCAAATGTGGTACCATTATTCAAGAAAGGTAGCAGGGATAAACCAGGTAATTATAGGTCAGTGAGTCTAACATCAGTGGTAGGGAAACTATTGGAAAAAATTCTGAGGGACAGGATTAATCTCCACCTGGAGAGGCAGGGATTAATCAGGGATAGTATGCAGGAGGAGATCATGTCTAACAAACTTGGTTGAATTTTTCGAGGAGGTGACCAGATGTGTAGATGAGGGTAAGGCAGTTGATGTAGTCTACATGGACTTCAGTAAGGCTTTTGATAATGTCCCGCATGGGAGACTGGTTAAGAAGGTAAGAGCCCATGGGATCCAGGGCAATTTGGTAAATTGGATCCAAAATTGGCTTAGTGGCAGGAGGCAGAGGGTGATGGTCGAGGGTTGTTTTTGGTGGAGGCCTGTGACCAGTGGTGTACCGCAGGGATCGGTGCTGGGACCTTTGCTGTTTGTAGTGTACAGTAATGATTTAGACGTGAATATAGGAGGTATGATCAGTAAGTTCGTAGATGATACGAAAATTGGTGGTGTTGTAAATAGTGAGGAGGAAAGCCTTAGATTACAGGACGATATAGATGGGCTGGTAAGATGGGCAGAGTAGTGGCAAATGGAATTTAATCCTGAGAAGTGTGAGGTGATGCATTTTGGGAGGACTAACAAGGCAAGGGAATATACAATGGATGGTAGGACCCTAGGAAGTACAGAAGGTCAGAGGGATCTTGGTGTACTTGTCCATGGATCGCTGAAGGCAGCAGCACAGGTAAATAAGGTGGTTAGGAAGACATATGGGATACTTGCCTTTATTTGTCGAGGCATAGAATAAAAGAGCAGGGAGGTTATGATGGAGCTGTGTAAAACGCTAGTTAGGCCACAGCTGGAGTACTGTGTACAGTTCTGGGCACCGCACTATAGGAAGGATGTGATTGCACTGGAGAGGGTGCAGAGGAGATTCACCAGGATCTGGGCTGGAGCATTTCAGCTATGAAGAGAGACTGGATAGGCTAGGGTTGTTTTCCTTAGAGCAGAGAAGGCTGAGGGGGAACCTGATTGAAGTATACAAAATTATGAGCGACATAGATAGGGTAGTTAGGAAGAAACTTTTTCCCTTAGCAGAGGGGTCAATAACCAGGGGGCATAGATTTAAGGTAAGGGGCAGGAGGTTTAGAGGGAATTTGAGGAAAACATTTTTCACCCAGAGGGTGTTTGGAATCTGGAACACGCTGCCTGAAGGGGTGGTAGAGGCAGGAACCCTCACAACATTTAATAAGTATTTAGATGAGTTTTTGAAACGCCAAAGCAAACAAGGCTACGGGCCAAGTGCTGGAAAATGGGATTAGAATAGATAGGTGCTTGATGGCCAACACGGACACGATGGGCTGAAGGGCCTGTTTCTGTGCTGTATTACTCTATGACTCTACACTATATTGATAGCCTATGGATTTGCTCTTCTCCACAAGTGGAGACATTGTTTTCGTCTCCAGTTTCACATTCCACACCTGTGAGACTGATTCCGCCAACATCAAAATATGCCCCTAGATTCTTGTTATTTCTGCTTGCGCTTAACAGGAATTCAGACGGTGAGCTGCCCTGTAGATTATTAGAAATTACACTTTACCAAATTGACTTTTAACCTAAAGAAACTCAAATGAGGATTTCTATGGACTCTTTCCCCTATTTCTATGCCTGGAATATGAAACATTTTTAATCTACTGATCAATATTACAACATGATGCTTGTAATCCCCAGAGGCATGGGTAGTTCCCAAAACTATGAAATAATATTTTGAATTCTGACATTTCTCAGAGTTGAGAAATTATCAGGGAGGGTCTTCCAGTAAGTCGAGGCTTGCCTACACTTACTTTCTATTTCCATTTTCTTCCATTCTTTTCTTTTTGTAGTTGGCTCTGCAGTAGCACAGGCCTTCGTCCAGCTCACTTGAAGAGCAGAAGCTGAGCTTTACACTTCTCCGTGACTCTATTTTGTGATCAGCGAGCAACCGAAACAGTTGTGGTGGGGGGGTGGGAGGGGGAAGGGGGTGTTGTTAGAGGGAGCTGTTTGTTGCACAATTTACCTCAGCACCCTTCCCTTAAATGAAAAATGCCTCAGGCACCAAGTTCAACAACAAAAACAACAACAACTTATATTTATATAGCGCCTTTAATGTAAAAACATGTCCCATGACGGTTCACAGGAGCATTATATAAAGTATGACACCGAGCCACATAAGGAGATATTACCTCAGATGACTAAAAGATTGGTCAAAGAGGTAGGTTTTTAAGAGTGCCCTAAAGGAGGAAAGTGATGTGGAGAGGTGAAGACATGTAGGGAGGGTATTCCAGAGTTTAGGGCCCAGGCAACTGAAGGCGTGGCCAGCAATGGTGGAATGATTAAAATCAAGGAGTCTCAAGAGGCCAGAATTAGAGGAGCGCAGATATCTCACAGGGTTGTCTGGCTGCAGGAGATTACAGAGATAAGGAGGGGCAAGGCCATGGAAAGATTGGAAAACAAGGATGAGAATTTTAAAATCAAGATGTTATTTGACCGGGAGCCAATGAAGGTCAGCGAGCATAGGGGTGATCGGTGAAAGATACTTGTTGTGAGTTAAGACACGGGCATCTACGGAGAGTAGAAGGTGGGAGACCAGCCAGGAGTGCATTGGAATAGTCAAGTCCACAGGTAAAAAGGCATGAATGAGGGTTTCAGCAGCAGATGAGCTGAGACAGAGGCAAAGTCGGGCAATGTTACGGAGGTGGAAAGAGGCAGTCTTTAGTGATGGCCCGAGTATGGGCTCGGAAGCTCATCTTAGGGACAAATGTGACACCAAGGTTTTGAACAGACTGGCTTAATCTCAGACAGTTGCCAGGGAAGAGGGATGGAGTCAGTAGCTAGCGAATGGAGTTTGGGGACCGAAATGGGTGACTTAATTCTTCCCAATATTTAATTGGAGGAAATTTCTGCTCATGCAGTACTGGATGTCAGATAAGCAGTCTGTTCAGTTCCTGTTGGTGCTCAGTTAGTTGGTTTTAGCTGGGGCAGCCTTGTATATGATGCAGTTGGTCCCAGCACCAACAGCCTACCCCATCCTCCCAGCCCACAAATGTGTCATAGTGGGCAAATAAGACAAGAGTGCCCTTGCTGATTACTGCCAAGAAATTCTCCTGCTGCTAAGTGCATGGATGTCAAATGGAAATGAATCATTTTCTGCTATGATGCTTGCACTATTGAATTGTCTAGGCTTGTACATGAATAGTGGCTATTTGGGTGGTATACCAGAAGAGGACGATGGAACTGTGTCACAGTGTGAGACCGTGACTTCAGGAGAGGAAGGAGAAAGCATTTTAAGTTTAAGAAAAATCTTCTGCTGTAGCTGTGTTCATTAAGGGAAATCTGCGACTGATTTGCAGGTTAGGAAGGGCAGAGAAGCAAAGAATAGTCCCACACTGACAGTTTTGTAATACACAGGAGACTCTGCTCTTTCACACCCGTATTTGATTCCCAGCCTTGTCAACATATGCTTGAAGCCATGATTTTTACCAGGCGTTTCCATTCTGGTTTGAGAAAGAATGAGGAGCAGGGTCACATCTTAATGGGCAAGTGTAGGTTGTTGCCCTGGCATGTGTGGGGGGATGGGAGATGGAAACCTTTTAAGCTGCAGTGTTCCAGGCTTACTGTTGACATCATTAATGAAATCATAAATGATGGGAGCCTTTTGACTGGTCGTTGCAGAAGCTAAAGAGACAGTGAAATGGAGAAATGTTGCACCATGATAGCTAGAGCACCCTAAGGTAATTGGGTCACCCCATTGTTGTGTAGTGTAAAAATCAGAAGGAACAGCCTTTGATGGTCATGATTTGTGCAGAGAAGAGGATCTTTGATACAGCCCTTTGCCATGGATAAAGAAGGATAGCACAGTTCAAAAGGCATGGGCAGAATAAGAGTTTACTGTGCCCACTGATTACTGATGCATTACAACAATTACTGTAACATCATCAGCCAAATTGCATCAATGCTCAGTCAGTGGGCCATAGTAGGATTAGTTGTGCAAAAACATTTTGTTTTAAATATAATGATGATCTGTTGGTATAAATGAGCTGCAAATAGCAAATCTCCTATGGTGTCCCTCACAGTGTCTGACAGGTGTAATGCCAATAATGTTATCAAGGACACTGAATTATCCGCTTTGGGCCCTGGCAGCACTGAGAGGGGATATACGGATCCAGCAGTGCTTTGGGGTGGGCCCAAGGGGGCAGGGGCAAGGTCTGGAGCGACTGGTTTGAAGGCCCCATGGTTCTGGGAATACTGGGACGGGTTCTGGGATCTAGATTCAGTGAGCAAGGGAATGTGGGAACATTCGGAGGGGAGGTTCCAAGATCTGGGATCATCGGAGGCTGTCCTGGGATGCATTTGAGAGTTTTGTGGAGAGTTGAGAGGAAGTTCTGGGATTTGTGTGTGCGTGTGCTTTTTTAGCCAGCACGTAACAAACCCAACGAGAGGGAACGCAATTCTAGATTTAGTCTTCAGTAATGAAGCTGGGCAAGTGGATGACGTAGCAGTGGGTGATTATTTTGGAGATAGTGACCATAATACAGTTAGTTTTAGCATAATCATGGAAAAAGATAAAGATAAAACAGGAGTAAAAGTTCTAAATTGGGGGAAGGCAAATTTTTACGAAACTGAGAGGTGATCTGGCGAAAGTGGACTGGATAAAGATACTTGAAGGAAAATCAGTGGCAAACCAGTGGGAGGCATTCAAAAGTGAGATACTGTAGGCATGTCCCCACAAAGATAAAGGGTTGTACAGTCAAATCTAGAGCCCCCTGGTTATCTAGAAGCTTACAGGTTAAGTTAAAGCAGAAAAAGAAAGCTTATGACGATCACAAAAATCTTAATACTTTAGAAAGCCTAGAGGAGTTATAGAAAGTGCAGGGGTGAAATAAAAAAGTAAATTAGAAAAGCAAAGAGAGAACATAAAAAACTATTGTCAGGTAAAATCAAGGAAAACCTAAATATGTTTTATCCGTCCATTAAGAGCAAGAGGATAACTAAGGAAAGGGTAGGGCCTATCAGAGATGTACAAGGGAACTTACATGTGGATGCAGAAGATGTAGGCAGGGTTCTTAATGAGTTTTTTGTCTCTGTCTTCACAAAGAAGAGGGATGATGTAGACATTGAAGTAAAAGAGGAGTGTGGAATATTAGATATGATAAGCATAATGAGATAGGAAGTACTAGAGAGTCTGACATCCTTGAAAGAGGATAAATCACCAGGGCCAGATGGATTGCATCCCAGGTTGTTATAGGAAGCTAGGGAGGAAATAACGGATGTACTGAGGATCATCTTCAAATCCTCACTGGATACAGGTGAGGTGCCAGAGGATTGGACATCTGAAAATGTTATGCCATTGCTTAAAAAGGGTGCGAGGGATCGGCCAAATAATTATAGGCCGGTCAGTCTGACCTCGGTGGTGGGTGAATTATTAGAATCAATTTTGAGAGACAGGATAAACTGCCACGTAGGGATAGTCATCATGGATTTGTTAAGGGAAGGTCATGTCTTCGTTCCGAAGAAGGGCCACTGACCCGAAACGTTAACTCTGCTTCTCTTTTCACAGATGCTGCCAGACCTGCTGAGTGGTTACAGCATTTCTTGTTTTTATTTCATGTTTTACTAACTTGATTGAATTTTTTGAGGAAGTAACAAGGAGGATTGATGAGGGTAGTGCAGTGGATGTGGTCTACATAGATTTTAGTAAGGCATTTGACAAGGTCCCGCATGGCAGACTGGTCAGAACAATGAAAGCTCATGGGATACAGGGGAATGTGGCAGGTTGGATCCAAAATTGGCTCAGTGACAGGAAACAAAGGGTAGCAGTCGACGGATGTTTTACGAATGGAAAGCGGTTGTCAGTGGCGTTCCACGAGGCTCAGTGTTGGGTCCCTTGCTGTTTATGGTATATATTAATGATTTGGACTTAAAGGTGGGAGGCATGATTGGGAAATTTGCTGATGACACAAAAATTGGCCATGTAGTTGATAGAGAAGAGGATAGCTGTAGACTCCAGAATTATATCAATGGTTTGGTTGAGTGAGCGGAAAAGTGGTAAATGGAATTCAATCCAGAGAAGTGTGAGGTAATGCATTTGGGGAGGGCAAACAAAGCGAGGAAATACACAATAAACAGGAGGATATTGAGAGGAGTAGAAGAAATGTGGAGTTTGCAGGGCGGCGCAGTGGTTAGCACCGTAGCCTCACAGCTCCAGCGACCCGGGTTCAATTCTGGGTACTGCCTGTGTGGAGTTTGCAAGTTCTCCCTGTGTCTGAGTGGGTTTCCTCCGGATGCTCCGGTTTCCTCCCACATGCCAAAGACTTGCTGGTTGATAGGTTAATTGGCCATTATAAATTGCCCCTAGTCTAGGTAGGTGGTAGGGAAATATAGTGACAGGTGGGGATGTGATAGGAATATGGAATTAGGGTAGGATTAGTATAAATGGGTGGTTGATGGTTGGCACAGACTCAGTGGGCCGAAGGGCCTGTTTCAGTGCTGTATCTCTAAACTAAACTAAACTAAACTAAACTAAGTGAGAGACCTTGGAGTGCATGTCCACAGGTTCCTGAAGGTGGCAGGACAGGTAGACAGAGTGGTGAAGAAGGCATATGAAATGCTTTCCTTTATTGGCCGAGGTATAGAATACAAAAACAGGGATGTAATGCTGGAACTGTATAAAATGCTGGTTAGGCCACAGCTGGAATATTGCATACAGTTCTGGTCACCACGTTACAGGAAGGACATAATTGCTCTTGAGAGAGTACAGAGGAGATTTACAAGAATGTTGCCAGGGCTTGGAGGTTGCAGCTTTGAGGAAAGATTGAGTTGGCTGGGGTTGTTTTCCTTAGAACAGAGGAGGCTGAGGGGTGACTTAATAGAGGTGTACAAAATTATGAGGGGCCTAGATAGAGTAGACAGGAATGACCAGTTTCCCCTAGCGGAGAGGTCAATTACCAGGAGGCACAGATTTAAAGTGATTTGTAGAAGGACTGGGGGGACATGAGGAGAAACCTTTTCACCCAGAGGGTGGTGTGTGTCTGGAATTCATTGCCCAGATCGGAGGTGGAGACAGAAACCCTTAACTCATTTAAAAGGTACTTGGACATGCACCTGAAGTGCTGTAACCTGCAAGGCTATGGACCAAGTGCTGGAAGTTGGGATTAGATTGGGTTGCTAGTTTTTTTTCTGGCTGGCGCAGACACGATGGGCTGAATGGCCTCCTTCTGTGCTGTAATTTTTCTATGGTTCTAGGTGGGTGGGGGTCGGTGGGTGGAGGTGGAGTCCTGGAAAATGGAGGTATATGTTCCAGCTGGACCTGGGAGGCTTTACAGTCTGACAGAATTGGGTGTTGCCGGAATCTGGAAGTAGTGAAAGGGCAGGATTATAGCAGTCTAACCGGGCAAAAGGCCCAGGAAATAGGATCCAATCTGCCCTAGGCCCAACCTGTCAGCCTTCTTTGCCAACCAGTTGTGCTATCAGGCAGTACCTTCTCCCCACCTCTCTTTGCCCCTTTACACTGTTGTTGGAAGATTCCAATTATAAGGTTCTGCCTTAAAGTAATTAGTTTACTATTAATATCATTGAAAATTTGCCACATCTTTAATATAAAAGTAAATTTCCATAAACAAACAAAAATTCCCTCATAAAATGTTCAAATGTTTATGGTCTAAGTAGTTTCTAGTGTTGTAAGATAAAAAATTCCTTAACTCTCAGCAATTCTTCAAGAGGAGAGATTTGAACTGAGTACTATTTGAGAGCAGTAGAGTATTGTCATTAGGTTTATTCACATCAGTGCACAATAGGAAATGTCACACTTGAGCCAATATATTTTGTGTGTGAAACTCTTAATTCATCATCTCAAATTTTCCCCAACTCTGCCATTACCAGTGACTGACTTGTAGCAACCAGTAACTCCATTTTAATGTTATACAGTTGGAAAAGCTCACTTCAGACATGACATGCATTTCAAAGGACAAGTTCTAAAATTTTACTGGGTGCATTTTCTCCATTTACCCTGATGTGAAAATTACACTTCTCTAAAAGACGAGTGACAACACTGACCCTTGTGTCCCAATTGATGCACAATATTTGAGAACAAATATATTATGAAATTAATGGAAAAGGATGTTGTTGGAAAAGTCTCTAATGTATATTCTGTGTTTTCTCTTTTTACTGTTTGAAATACAATCTCTATATTGTAAACAGAAGAGGACTGTGTCTTGTGATTAATTTTGTTTGATCTAAGGGCTATCTTTATACTGAATTGCTTTGTTTCAGAGATGCTGTTTGTCTTAACATGTTATAATGGAGTCATTCATAGTATAAATGTTTGCTTAGGGAAAAAGATTCCTAAGTTCCTGAACTGCTGCAGCTGGCTTGTGAACTCCATTTATGTCTGTACAGTATCACAACCTTTCAAGTTATGCCTGACTTGGATTGGTTTCGGAGTCTATTCAAACGAAGCAATAGCTGGTTGGCATGACTTAGATTTTACAACAATAAATCACTTAATTATTATTAATGGGGTTAAAACACAAAGATCGAGTTTACAGTTGATTTTCGCAAAGCAGCTAGAACCGTGAAATGATTAATGTCCAATTGATAGAGAAATGTGGTTACTTTTTCATCTTTGCCTAATGTAAACATTCATTTTCTTCTCCTCCACTTCTCTCATTTTCTCCCCTCTTCTCTCAAAGACACTGACGCAAGCTGTTCTCTGGAAGCCCCTGCTCCCCCACCCCCAGTATTATGCCCAAGTGGCCAATCTTCCTTTATGAGCAGAGACAGTGAGTTATTGGGCAGGAAACTCAGCAGTGGACATAACACAGCGGAATCTGGTCCTGTCCTCCCCTGATATCCCTTCACTCATTTTCTGTCAGCAGATAGCAATCTGGAGTGGGAGCCCTGGCTGAATTTTGCTTTTCTCCACAGATCATTTACAGCGCTCTTAATTTTAGGCTAAGTAATTTCGCTGAGAGTTTCAGATCTTTCATCAACTGCAAGAACAAGCGTGTAACTCGAACCCCAGAACTGAGATGACAGTTGAATTCAATCCCAAATTTGTGATCATTTATAATAGTTGTTCTGAGTCCATATGTACATGTTGTGAATACAAGGGAATGTTGTATGTGTTGTGTGATGTTGATTGTGTGAATGTGAGTGCAGAGTATATGAATGACTGTTGAGGTGCAGTCAATGTTTTAATATCGGCAAACATTCCAATCAATGTACACACAGTAAGTTTCCTCCAAACAGCAAGTCCAAAGCATCTGATTTTGCTAATATTGGTTGAGGGAGAAATCTTGGCCAACACACTGTTCACATTTGAAAATTGTATTTGGATCTTTCACATCCGCCTAATGAGGCAGGCTGGGCACAGATGCCTCATCTGACAGACAGCACATCTGACAATGTAGCAGGACTGCATTTAAGTGTGAGCCTAGATTACATGCTCAAGTACTGAGGCTGAGCTTGAGGTGATAGTGTTACCAACTGCTCCAAGCTGACACTGGGAGGAAACTTTTCCATTGAAGTAGTACACAGCTGAAAGAGTGAAGCAGAGGAACAGATGATGGGATCCCCTGCTGCTGGGTCCAGGAGAGAAACTGTTCCACTGGAGGGAAAACTGAGGGAGATGTGATCGGCACATAGGATGAACTCCAAAAACAGACTTCAATTTTTAGTCTTATGTGTGAGTATGAACAGTAATGGATAAAGATGCTGATATAGTCGGATAAAATTTGTGAGGCAAGGTTGCTGATGCACACCACGCTTGACGGGAATAGGGATTTGAGAATAGGATGGCAAGGTTTATACTGTGAACTCACGGATTCCTGATCTTCCAGTATTCATGCTCCTGTTCACTGGGCTCAATGCCAAGGGCAGAGCCTCACGAAACTTAGAGGACTGTGTCACCTTTATTTGGTGAAATTATGGATGTGTACATGGTAATATAAGTAGAGGTGTCCAACTGGGAGTCACTTTAAATAAAATAAAAATTAAACAGCCAACATGGCTGACCAAGGATGCAATGCCAGTAAAGGTTCCTCTAACAAAAATGTCTCTTGTCAATGTGTGGATAACTCCCCAGTGGGAACTGTTTGGAGTTCCCCTCAGCTGCAGTCAGGACTCAGGCATTTCTCTGTGTGGTGTTGATGTGTACACAGTTTATAATGCAGCATGGCTCATCATGGTACACCCCCTGCCCACCCAAGGTATCGAGACATCTTAAATATGTTTTAACGGCCTAAATGTTTGCTCTGTTATGAAGATTGGTTAGACTGGTGTTTGCCTGCCATTTGGTATGGTTTAATGACACTGTTAGTCACATGGGCTTAATTCACAACCTCAGTACTTTGAAAATCACATTCAAATGCCTTCATCCACTAAATACAAAGCACACAAGCAATTTAGGATGAAGGAGTCATGTGGGTAACTTTGCCTGTTGCACACCATCAGGCAAATTGAGACTTTTAAGACTGTATACACTTATTGGAGTGTCTGACATTGCCTGTATGACCAGGGGGGAATATCACAGAATACTGAATCCTTCTTCAACAGCACCATCCAAATCCATGATCTCTACCACCTAGAAGAACAAGGGCAGCAGACTCATGGGAACACCACCACCTGCAAGTTCCCCACCAAGTCACACACCATCCTGACTTGGAACTATATCGCCGTTCTTTCACTGTCACTAGGTCAAAAATCCTGGCACTCCCTAACTAACAGCACTACACCACTAGGACCGCAGCAGTTCAAGAAGGCGGCTCGCCACCACCTTCTCAAGAACAATTAGGGATGGGCAATAAATACTGGCTTTGCCAATGACACCCACATCCCCAGAATGAATTAAAAAACACCCACGTCTCTGTAATGAATAAGATAATATAGTCAAATGTTTCTGGGGAAATGAGGCAATCTCCCAGCCTTCTGAAATAGTTCATCTCTGTTCCATTAAATGCAGGTAGATCTAATGCCATAAATCATACCGGAAAATACACTTCCTGTATCTGAAATGAATCCATGGAAAATAGCATGATGACTAAAGTGACTTAGTGATAGCACTTTTGGTTCTGCAGCAGAAGTCCCTCTCCAGGATTTCAGGCCAATATTTAGGCTAGCGCTTTACTGCAATACTGAGAGCACGCACTATTATTGATGGTGCTGTCTTTTGAATGAAACTTGAAATCAAAGGCCCATTCACCTGTTCAGTTGTACTGACAAGCATTATCTGCAGATGGACAAGGTCATTCCCCTGTTGTCCTAGCAGACAGTTATCCTTCAACCATCAGGGCAGAACAAATTATCTGGTCATTCATGTGACTGCTGTTTGTGAAATCTTGGTGTGCGCAAATAGGCAGTGTTGTTTGCCTAAATAACAACAATGACTACATTTCAAAAATAGTTAATTGGCTGTGAAAGCCTTCTTTCTGTATAATTAAGGTTATTGGTGAAAAGCCACATTTGTTTCTAATTTTTTGTTTCTGACCAGAAATATTCCAGCAAGTCATACTGCTGTTATTAATTATGCAGGAAAATGGGATTTGGTATTTAAATGAACAGTTGTTTTCTGCTTGGCAGTAAATTGGTGTCAAAATGGCCAACAGTACGAAAATAGGGCCCAAAACAATTTCATACTTTTGTGTGTGAGCAGCAAGCCTGACTAATGCTGGACTGTAAGGTGTTGCTATGCTTGAAGCTTTGAGTACAGACACTCCGTACACATACACTGCTTCCTTATACTCTTCCCATAGCATGTTCAGTAAAGAATGTTCCCCCCCACCCCCACCACGAGTTATGTTTCGTTCCTGCTAGCAGATTGCCTGCAAACCCTGTGCCAAGTTATTCACTGTGACATTCAGTACTTCACCAAGCTTCATTCCCATAGGTGAGATATTTCAGCTGTTAATGGGTTCAGATACATAGACACAGGAGCTTTTCCAATTTCCATCACGTAATGGTACACGACATCCACCTGGTATTTATTGGTAATTTTGTTTCAAGTGATATTGATGCCAATATATTGCTCGGCTATCCCTGTTGCACTCTGGTAGTAAGTTGTCTATGTTACGAGCTCACAGGACAGCAGTCTTGCTTGTACTGTGTCTTTATTGAACTGAATTTGTGATGGCTGCCTGCAGTGAGTGCCTCATGGTAGAAGTCACATGACTATAGCAAGCCAGGAGGCACATTAGTACAGTATTGCATTTCTGTCCCAAACAGTCTCTATGCCTCTCGCAGCAGATTCGGAGCACCAGCCGAGTGAGAGATTTAGGTCCTGAAATCCTGCAGAGGTCTTCCTGATCTTTAACTATTTATATCTTTTCCCGACCGGTTCCACTGAGAACTTTAGGGCCTTCAGAGGGTTTACATTTTGGTCTTCTTGAAATACTGAGAGGTAATATTGTGAATGTGAAGGGGTGGGGGAGGGGACAGGGTGAAACTTTTCAGACGAGCTTCTGGTATCACCTGTTGAATGTAGGTTGAATCTTTCCATAAGAGTTCGCGGATCTGATGACCATGCAGCGATAAGAATCTGAAATAAAAACAGAAAGTGCTGGAAATACTCAGCAGGTCTGGCAGCATCTGTGGAGAGAGAAGCAGAGTTAACGTTTCAGGTCAGTGACCTTTCATCAGAACACCTGCACCTTTGGTATTTCTCAACTCCATCTTCCCACCTTCTCAAAAGGTCTCACTCTTCTCAACCCAGCTTGTACAGGCGCACTTTACAACAGAGATTACTGGAAAACAAACAGGTTATCCAGTGATCCCTGGCTGTTTTTTTTCTGCTTCCTAGCCCAGGGCACAGATTAATTGGAAGTTATTACACTACTTAGCTGAGGCAGTGAGCTCAGCACAGCCAGTGGACCCAAACTTGGATTTTCCTGGAGTGTGTGGCACACTGGAACGTGCATTCGTTCACTGGGCCTTCGGGAATAGCTTCTGTGATAGTGGGCTCCTTTAATAACGTTATCATCACAGTATAGTTTTCCGTCATAGGTGGAGGAATTTCTCTGATAGTTACTTGTAACTCTCTCAAACAGAACCTGAATTGGAACACTGACAAGAGGAAATCAGGTTCTTGTGAAATCCAGCCACAGCTAAAAGCAAAGGGTATTTTGCAATCATTATTTTAGCAACATCCCTTGCTCTCTTTTTTGCGCTTTGCTGAGCCCCTTTTTGTGTGATTGTCATTTTCTTATTTTTTACAAGAAGATATTCTGGAAACATTGCCATGGTGCTTATTGTCCCCTTTTTGTTTAAGCAGAATGGTTTAATAGCTCGCACGTTAGCCAAGGGGGATTTGTGCTTGTGGAGCAGAAACAGAGACTTCCCATATGATCAAATCTGCTCGGGTTAGAAGTGAATCGGTCAATGAAGCCTCACCTGTAATAAGAATGGTTGCTCCTCTTCAGCTGGTAATGGTTAAGATGGTGGAGCTTGCATGAAGCCGGCTGTGCATTGCAGAACACCTGACATCGCAGCAGAAGGGGAGAATCGTAAAATGCGTTTCGTCAGTATTGGCCTGAAGGCCAAATTCTCAAAGTGGTTGTGAACCTCGTACAGGGACAGAAAACAACGTCTTCATTGCAACACTCACAACCGCTCTGCGAACATTCAATGAAGATTGCACACATCCCTGACCCGACTGTGCCATCAACCTTGACCCCAGTTCAATAATCCAAAACTAAATCCTAACGTCAGTAAGGATTTTCGCCCCAGATTCCTGAAGGAAGATGCCACATTGAAATGAATGAAGTCATGGGCACTGTTAATATACACCAGTGGTTTCCTGCAATTTTGTTTACGTTGAGTCAGAGGATACACAGTTTTAGAACCACAATGGTGCACTGTGCAACATACTATGCATCATTACTATTTCCATTGAAACCAGGGCTGCAGGACTAGAGAGATGCAACTACAACATGTTGAAAGGCAAGTTTCGGATTGATAGCAGGAAGCAGTCCTTCACACAAAGGAACCAGAGCCGTAGAGATTTAACGAGAACTTTGGCCATAACGAAAAGACAAAATACAGAATGATCAGTCAGCAGAGCTTGCCAACCAAATCGATCAAAACACTTTCTGAATTTTGTTTTCAGCTTTTTTATTTTGCCTTGTTTTGGAAGGCTTCGACTGAAATAAGTCTGTTAACATAAAATATTAAATATTAAACATTTTACAATACACCATAAAGCTTACCTATAAACTTGTCCTTCGTGTGTTTCAATAGATTTAATAGTATTGTGTTGAAAAAGCACAGGGCTAGGAATTAGTCTCGGGCCCGTGGCGGTATTGGACCCGACGCCTCTTATACACAACGCCCAAGATTCAGTTCCATTGCAGTCAATGAAATTACATGTTCAGACACTGCTTAGAGCGGGCAGCTGAATCGATACCACCCGGTCCGAGATTAATGTCTAGCCCACCATCTCTCTCCAAATCCATGGCTTTCTTTGGACCACTCAATAGCAGTAATTTCCTAGATGTTGCAGTCTGAGCATAGGTAGAATTTTCAGACTGATCCACTTGACGATATGTTTTGGTTATATTCTTTCCAATTTTGCTTGAAGTTAAATTATGAAACGTTGCTTGCAGCTTTGACATCCATATTGACAGAAATGAGGCAGTCACTTTAAAATTGAATGACCAATGGCCCACATTTCCTCTCTGAGCTAACTTTCACTGGAAGTCGAGGAGAGCAACTGGTATGACAACTTGGAGTTAGTGCCAAGGAACCATTCTTCCTTCAAACAAAAGCAAAATCTTGCGGATGCTGGAAATCTGAAATAAAAGCAGAAAATGCTGGAAAACACAGGGCAGGTCAGGCAGTATCTGTGGAGAGAGAAACAGATTTAATGTATCAGGCTGATGATCTTCCATTATAAACCGATACCTGCAATTTTCCTCTCATGCCTAAAATGCTGAAGGAATTGTGGCCTTGTTAAGAATTCATTAAGGGCTGATATGCATTGAAAAACATGGGACAGTCGGTAAGAATATTTAATGCAGTCTCCTGACATTCCTCTATTTTAGCAGGGATATTAAATGGATTAAATTAGTGGAGCGAGCAATTCAAAGTGATTACCTCTTGTCCCACAATGTCATCTAAATGCTACAAAGAATCTTTCAGTTTAGGAGACTGAAGGATGTTCATCCATTTACTAATGGTCAATCTCTGGGCAATTAGTGCTGATGGTGGACAAGATGTCGAAATTTGAATACTGCGGTGTCAGATTTATGAGAATATAGTGAACGTGGTGATAATTAGTCACCTGTATAACAACAACACAGTGTATTGGAGCAACATTGTAAGAGTTGGAATGAACTTTGAGACATTCATGAAACTAACGCCAGGCTTCCTATGTGTCAAACTACTTTGATAAAGGGCCCACACTTGAATCAAGTCCTCTGTTCTCTCCATAGATTCGGGTTGTTCTCCCTAGAGTAGAAAATGTTAACAGGAGATCTGATAAGAGGTGTTCAAAATCATGAATGGTTTTAATAGAGCAAATAAGGAGAAAATATTTCCAGTGGCAGAAAAGTCAGGAATCAGAGGTGATTGGCAAAAGAACCAGAGGCAACATGAAGAAACATTTTTTTACACAGTGAACTGTGATGATCTGGAATGTGCTGCCTGAAAAGATGGTAGAAGCAGATTCAATGATAGCATTCAAAAGAGAATTGGATAAATAATTGAAGGCAAAAAAAAATTACAGGGCTATGGGGAAAGGGCAAGGGAGTGGAATAAATTGGATAATTCTACCAAAGAGTCAGCACCGGCACAATGGGCCAAATGGCCTCCTTCTGTGCTTTATCATTCTATGATGCTATCATTTTAAAATGCTGCCGGACCTGCTGAGTGTTTACAGTATTTTCTGTTATAGTTTCAGGATTCCAGCAGTTTTCTGCTCCCCATTAGCTATGAGGAGAGGTTGGATAAACTCGGATTATTTTCACTGGAACAATGGAGGTGGAGGGGCAACATGATGGAGGTTTACAAAGTTATGAGCGGCATGGACAGAGTCAGAAGCTTTTTCCCAGGGTGGAAGAGTCAGTTACTAGGGGACACAGGTTTCAGGTGCGAGGGGCAAAGTTTAGAGGGGATGTGCGAGGCAAGTTCTTTACACAGAGGGTGGTGAGTGCCTGGAACTTGCTGCCAGGGGAGGTGGTGGAAGCAGGTACGATAGCAACGTTTAAGAGGCATCTTGACAAATACATGAATTGGATGGGAATAGAGGGATACGGTCCCCGGAAGTGCAGAAGGTTTTAGTTTAGACAGGCATCAAGATCGGCGCAGGCTTGGAGGGCCGAATGGCCTGTTCCTGTTCTTTGTACCCCAAGTGTGTGTTTGCCAGTCCCTTTCTCATTATCACAGTGCTCAGAGCCGCATTGTCACTCTTCCCAGTTCTGCCTCACTGACATCCACCGAACCTGACCTGACATCTGCTGTAATCCAAGTGAGACTGGACAGTGGGTCCGATGACACCTCTAAGCTATATGAATGCCTGACTGACAGTAATGTTGAGTACTTCCTTGGGAGCATTCCAATCACATCATGTCATGCGGCAGTGGAAGGAGGACTTGGCAGACTCGTGCCTGTACCTTGAAGCTCCATTCCCTTCCTTTTTGCCAGTTGCTTAGTCCTGTCCCCCTTCAGCCTTGAGAAAAGCTGGTAATAGCTGAGATTCCTTCGGAGTTTTTCTGAAAGCTTTCAGAATTATGGTTCTGATATTTTGATAACTTTAATAGACAGTCCCCTTCCCTTTAAATATCATTCACATGCAATTTTCCACTCACTACCAGTATGTGCCCATCCAAATCTGCACTTGAAGGTATATAAATGAGCTAACCTTGGGTAACTGGGTGCTGACAGTCCAATTCCCTATGAATCTGTCTAAAACAATCACTAACCAGTTTGGATCTTAAACTACACCATAACAGACAGTCTATGCTCAAATGTCAGTCCTAGGTTTTGAATCTCATGCCAAATCTGTCTTTTTAAATATTCTACTCCATATCCATGCAGATGGCAGTCATTACAGATTTAGAATCTAGATAATGTGTAGATGACTTGTTCAATACTTGTAATGCTACATGCACTGGCCCATGTAGAAGTCATATACAGATGTGCTAGGATTATCCCCTGGGCTTTGGGACCCTGTGTCAGGACCAAATGGAGTCCCGAGCCCGCACTTACTGGCAGCTAGCCCGATGTGCAGTCTTTCCAGAGGCAGCCTCTTAATTGGTGACCTCCACACTCGCCATCCGATTAAGAATGGTAGGCAGGCTGTCGATGTTGCCAGCCTAATCAGAGGGAAAATTCAGTCCCTGGGAGTCTGTGCTGAGCTAACTGACCACAGTTGAGGTGCAAATGGGGTGCTGCAATTTCCTGGGCTAAGAAAGGAGCAATCATCCTGTGAGCCTGCTGGAGAATGGATTTGTGGTGGACACACCAGGATGAGATTGGGTTTCTCTCCCATGACTAAGTGGCCTCCAGCACTCCTTTGAATGCTCCTCTGTGCAGGCTAGTGTAGGGTAGTAGATACTCATGGGAAATGTGCCCCTGAACCATGCTTCCCTTTTACATTTCTGTTCCAGGTCTGTAACAGGAGATATTTCTTCAGAAAAGGAGTGGAAGAATTTTGTTTTTTTAATTGCAGTTAATTTTGAAAATCATTGCACTTCATAAATGTCTATCACACTATAATCATTTCTATTTGCTCTTGCAGATTGTTAAAATCATTTCAGGGTTTTTGCACAATATATTCTGTTCTGCACCTCTGAGTTAACTGCATTAGATGCCAGCTTCACCCAGCATTGGCACTCTTGTCCTAAAGTCAGAAGGCCATAGGTTCAAGCCGCATTTCAGTGCAGGACTGAGGGAGTGCTACGTTGTCAGAGGTGAACTGTTAAACTATGGCCATGTCTGCCTGTTCAGGTGGACATAAAATCCTCCATGACACACTTTGAAGAAGAGCAGGGAGTTCTCGTGTTTATTCTTCAACATTCAGCCTTCAACCAATGCCACCAAAACAGATTAACATTTATCTGATTACTATTTGTGGGACCTTGCTGTGTGCAAATTAACTGCCATGTTTGCTTACATAATATCAGTGATTACACTTTAACTGAAGCGGTCTGAGATTTCCAGAGGAGATGAAAAGTGCTATATAAGTGAAAGTTCTTTGTTTTGCTTTAGATTACACATTATTTGCTGGTTTACAAGAAAGCAGGTTGACCAAGAGGATGGTGATTACAATAATATCTGCAGGGGTATTCCTATTACCCTTCAGAACTGGGAACACTCATAGCAAATCGAACTCATACTCTGCATTAACAGCAACTTTGACAGAAGCAACTCTCAGACTTAAAAAGCACAGATAACAGCGTAATAACAAAAATAGGAAACATCATCAAGAGGAATATCTGGGGGAGTAAAATAGAGATTTGCAGTCAGAAAATCAGCCATGGGCATAAAGCAAAACACAAATTCAGTCATAGAATTCTGAGGTCCAGCAGAGAATGAATTATAACCTAAACCATCTTTCTTAAGATGGGTCAGGATTACCTATCAGTGCCAGCACATTGCTTTTTCCATGAACATTGTATTGATGGATTAATTCTGTAAATTCACTTCAAGGTCTAAGGTCAGATTTTGTATTGATTTTTTATTGTAGAATAACATTAGGGTGGGTATTACCCAATTTATAAATGCAAGGCTGGGTACAGAGAGTATCGATTGTATAATTGCAATCCAGCAATTACATTAATCACTCAAGGTTGTGGCTCCATCCTTCACTCCAATTCAATTTGTATTGAAGCCTCCAAACTAGTTTCTGGGATTAAACACAGGATTTCAGGGAATTACTTTTCAATTAAAGGGATAGCGTTCTCACATCAGGACAGGGGAGTTGAGTGATCATTGCAATGGGGTAGAGTATCTTACTCGAGTGGCACTAGGGATGATTAAACTAACATAGTTATAGATGGCTACATCTAAAAGCTCAGCCGTTCTTGTAGCTATTAGTAATGCTAGACTGGAATATAAGTATGAATGTGCTAATTTTACCTTCTAATCTTGGAGTAAGTTATTTTTATCTAAATGAGTTGATTCTGAATCAGTCATCCTTCCTGTGTATCAGAAAGTTAGAGATTTGAAACATAATTTAGGCTGACATGTCGACGCAGTACTCAGTCTGTCGAAAGATCCATTTGTTTTTTGGGGCGAGATGTCAAACCCAGGCCCCTATTGCCTGTTTGAGTAGATGTGAAAGATCCCATAGCACTATTTTATGTGGAGCATGGAGTTCTCCCTGTGATCTGGCCAACATTTCTCCTTCAACAAACATCAGCAACAAAAACAAATTATCTGGTCATTCATTCATTTGTTATTTGAAGGATTTTGCTAAGTGCAAATTGGCTGCCATATTAGCTTAAAACAAGTGACCACTTTAAAAAATTAATTTATTGATTGTAAATTGCTTTGGGACATCCTGTAGATGTGCTCAGGTACTATATAAATATGCAAACTCTTTATTTCTTATCTATGGTTGTTCAGTCAAGTTGCCGGACTTCCTCCTTTTATCTCAATACCAGATTCTTCTATGAAAACCAAAGCATTCATTTCATATTCCTACCATTCCTTCATCGTCCATGAAGAGATTTCTTATTTTGTGTCTAATCAACTCTACCCTTTCCTTAACTGTTCTTTTTTATTGTTTAGAAAATCCTTTATTTCCCCTGCCAGACTTTCTTCATGCTCACTCAAACTTTCTCATCTTTAAATTCCATTTGCTTTTTGTATTAATCGTTCTAAATTTGCCTTATCATATTTTTTAAAGTCTGGGTTTAACTTAATCTCGATTTATCCAAGGGATTTGAGTTTTTATTGCATTCCTTTACTTCTTTTGTGAATACATCAATCTTGTCTAATCAGCTCCTGTTGGAACATTTCCCATGTTTGACCTCTGTCTTATTTGCTGATTTTTCTCTTTAATTTACGTGGGCAAGTTCCCTTTTTGTTTTGTTGAAATGTTTCTTTTCTAATCAAGTATCTTTATCTTTTACTGTTCCCTCTCCTTATCAATGTTTATATTGAATCTCACTATGTTTCTTTACCCTATCATTCCTGTACCTGCTGGGAAGTGCATGGCTTCTCTTGGGCTGAGAGCAAGGTAGTTCACTAAGGTCATCAGTTTAGAAACTATTAACATTTAAACTAATTGAAAACATCTTTGTGCCTTTGTGTGGCAATGATGATCCTCTTATCTTTGTGAGCAGAGAGGCTTTGTACATTTGTGATTTTTCAAATTGAGAAATCCAGATGAAAGACCCAAACTCATAGCACGATGTTGAAAAGAATAGGAGAGAAGACGAGATAAATCAAGAAATAATAATTAGATGATATTAAACTTGGACATTTTTGACCAAGCATTTAATCACCTGTCCTAATATCTCCTCAGTTGACTCAATGTAAATTTTTGTCCGATTACGCTCCTGGGAAGCACCTTGGGATGTTTTCCTACGGTAAGGCCACTATATAAATCCAAATTGTTGTTGTTGTATTATAACCTACAGATTGTAAGGTGAAGAAAAGATCGAGGGTGGTAAGGAATTCCAAACTTTTGAGTGCTGATTCGGAATGAGGCAGTGGAATAGTCTTGAGGATAGAGCGAGGAGGTACAGTCTGAATGGTTGCACTTTTGGAATGTAAGGAAGAGGAGGAGGAAAGGGAAATTCAAGCAACCAATTAATATTGATAAAATAGAGCGACACAAAAGATTGTGACTGAGAAAATGAGATTAGGGACGGGGTTGGGGGATGAGAGAAGATTACCCATTAGATGACGCTTTCTGCTGCAACATTCGCACATCTGCAGAATTTCTTAATTGTTTTAACCAGAAATCTGCAGTAAAATATTAAAAGTGGTAGCAAGAACCCCCAAAAAATGCACAACCCCTTGACTGTAAAGCTTGTGGCAGCAGAAGCTGATGGATCTTGATTCACTTTAGTAATGGCAGTTTGGTCAGTTTTAATTGTTGTACAACTGGTTTCTGCACAGATTCCCAGTGCCTCCAATTTTCCAGCTTTAGGCTCCAAGCCCTGAGTGGAGTTTGTATTTGTTGCATTGGATTTATTATATTTTTCTTAATAGAAGAAAAATAAGATTAATGCCACATGATGTAATACTTTTCTTGGACAGGTTCTCTGGAATACAAAAAGATAGACTAAACAAGAGAGGAGGATGATATGTGCAATACAGCTTCCAATTACTAAATACTCAGCCTTCAGTCAGGTCTACTGTCTGCATAATGTAGGAAACAAAATTGCTAGGGAAGTGGCAACATGACACACCCTGACCAAAAATCCGACGCAAGATTCCTACATTCGGCCAATCATAATGACAATCACCTTTTCTACTATAATTCTGCCATTGTTATGACATTCCATATGAACCTCGTTAAATAAAAGTTTTTTAATGAAAGATTAACATTCATATTTATATCGATCCTTTCACAACATCAGGACATCCCAAAGCAGTTTACAGCCAATGGCGTCTCTTGGATATGTGTGGCTCAGCAAAATTAAGGGGAAGAAATTTGCTTGCTACACCTAACATACTTCGATTCCCTGGGGGCAAGCAATACTGCATGGCCTGCGGCTCATCCTGCCCTGGTGAGTCGAGCTAAGTCTGCATAGCGCTGCTGAAGATGGTGCTACGCAAATGGATTTCTCCCCTTAATCTTTTGTAACTGAGCTGTCTGTGTATGAGAAATAATATGGTGCATTATAGGGAATGGGACAAGGTGTTGGCATCTCTGCCCCTGATCACACTAAATAACATCCCACTGGAAGTGGTTAGCAAATTCTTCTACCTTGGGTCCATGGTGAAAGACAATCTGTCCCTTGATGCAGAGCTCGATACACACGTAGGGAAAACAGCTACCACCTTTGGCTAACTTGCGAAACGTGCATGGAATAACACCAAGCTGACCCTTAGGACCAAGCTGATGGTTTTTAAGGCCTGTGTTCTCAGCACCTTGCTGTATGGCTGTGAAACATGGGTGAGTTACAGCTAACAGGAAAAGAAGTAACATTAGTGCCACACAAGTGCCAGGCAATGACTATCTCCAACAAGAGAGAATATAACCATCTCCCCTTGACATTCAATGGCATTACCATCGCTGAATCCCCCACTATCAACATCTTGGGGATTACCATTGACCAGAAACTGAACTAGAGTAGCCATATAAATACCGTGACTACAAGAGCAGGATAGAGGCTAGGAATCCTGCGGCGAGTAACTCACATCCTGACTCCCCAGAGCCTGTCCACCATTTACAAGCCACAAGTCAGGAGTGTGATGGAATACTCTCCACTTGCCTGGATGGGTGCAGCTCCAACAACACTCAAGAAGCTCATCACCATCCAGGACAAAGCAGCCCGCTTGATTGGCACCCCATCTACAAACATTCACTCCCTCCACCACCGACGCACAGAGGCAGCAGTGTGTACCATCTACAAGATGCACTGCAGCAACGCACCAAGGCTCCTTAGACAGCACCTTCCAAACCCGCGACCTCTACCACCCAGAAGGACAAGGGCAGCAGATGCATGGGAACACCACCACCTTGCAAGTTCCCCTCCAAGCCACACACCATCCTGACTTGGAACTATATCGCCGTCCTTCACTGTCGCTGGATCAAAATCCTGGAACTCCCTTCCTAACAGCACTGTGGGTGAACCTACCTCACATGGACTGGAGCGGTTCAAGAAGACAGCTCACCACCACCTTCTCAAGGGCAATTAGGGATGGGCAATAAATGCTGGCCTAGCCCGCGATGCCCACATCCCATGAACAAATAAAAAATACTCAATAATTTTCATCTCCACTGTCTGCAGGGCATTATGGGTACATCCTGACAGGACAAAGACATAAATGTGGAAGTCCTCTCAAAGGCAGTGCTCCCAAGTGTGTTGGCACTAAACAAACAGAGGCATCTTTGGTGGATCGGACACATCCGATCACATAACCCAGGACCTTCTATATGGTGAGGTAGCCAGGGCCAGATGACCAGTGGGGGGCCCTAAGCTCCACTTCAAGGATGCTTGCATGCATGACATGAAGACCCTGAATGTCGACGATCGCACTTGGGAGTCACTAGCTGGCGATAGAGGGAAAAGGTGACTTGTGTTCACTACCACGATGACCAGTTGCTATAGCAGCTTGGCAACAGGCGCCAATGTGAAAAACAGCGTCACTTGGCAGCTTCATGTGCAGCACTTGTGGCAGAACCTGACTCTCAAGGATTGGCCTTCACAGCCATCAGCAAATGTGCACCAAGAGGTGACATCCCACCTAAATGGATTGTTTGCTGTGTGTCCATTATCTTTTGTAGATGGAAGGATGCCAACCACTATAGGGAAAGAAGGTGACTGGGAAGGAAGGGTGATTGAGAACTGATTTTAGGTTCCTTATTTTAGGCCCCTTATTATATCCCGATATTAATCAGTTCACCATTGGTGGCAATACCTTCAGCTGCCCAGACCCAAAACTCTGGAATTCCCACCCAAAACTTCTCCATACCTCTTCCTCTTTTTCTTCCTTCAAGAAGCTCCTTAAAATCGACCTCTTTTGGTCATCGGCCTTAATATCTCCCAGTGCGACTCGATGTCAAATTTTGTTTGATAATGTTCCTGGAACATTTTACTACATTAATGACAACATATAAATGTAAGTTGTCGTTATTTGCTTATGCAAAAGGCCTAATGCCTATTTCAGGCATGGCCCTGGATGTCTTTTTGTTGTCTGAAGGTGGGTGGCACACTTTAGACTCCTAATAAGCATGGATTCCACCCGCCATATCGAAGGCTCACGTGCCTGAAAATGGCACGGTGTCATGGAATTTCTAGGCCAAAGAGTTAAAACAGTATCACACATAATGTTTAACAAAGGGAAACTTATCAATTCAGTTCCAGATGAGCAGACTGCAGCGTTTTTCACCAGTGCAAATCAGTCAGACTGTGGAAAATAATGTTCAAGGTGTCAATTAGCCAGAGTTTTTTTTTAGTTGTTACATTCAATGAGAAGTCGTTGTTAGAGGTTGACTTCATTCAATATTGATGAATGGCTATTTGTTCTAACGTATTTGTGAGGGATGTTGTTTGTCTGCTGCTTTTGTGCCGGGTTATTCAGAAGCAAGCTAGCTGCAGGGCATTGGATAGGCCACAGCTTGGGGTAGATACTCGCATTGACAGTTGCATCTGAGACAGGGTCATTAGTTGGCTTGAGCCCTGTGTGATGGACAACTTGTGGTCAGAACCCTTCACTTACAGCTTTAGATTGACTGGCCACAGCACGTCTTAAGTGAGCAGTTAGTATGTGAATCTTACAGCCACAAGACTGTAGTTAAGGAGTTCTAGAACAAGGATACATAGATATAAAATTAAGTGTAAATGATTTAGAACAGAGGACAGTAGAACTTTGTTACACAGAAAAATCGAGACTGTGGAATGCATTGCCAGATTAAGTGTTTAAAATATGTCAACATTTAAGAATAGGTTAGATGGGTGATTGAAAAACTGGAGGATTAATGAATATGAGAACAGGATGTGCACATGGGATTTGGAGTACTGCTCACATTGGGGATTAACACCAGCATGGACTGGATGGGCCGAATAGCCTGTTTGCCTGTTGTAATTTCCATATCATGCTATAATTTGGAAAAGTCAATGCCTGTTTAGCTAGGGAACTGGTCTAGATTATGGCAAAGGGATGTAAATATATGTTTCAAGGTCCATGTTTAGAGGGAAAGTGTGTAACTTGTTATGTTCATGTATTTTAAGGAGTGTAGAGTGATGTATATTTCACTGTATGATACTGATTACTTTCATGCTCCCATCATGTAAATAAAAACCATTTATTGGTTCAAAGACTGTGTCCCAATTTGATGAGTGTTTACCCAGCTTGCTCAATCAGCAGAGGGGACTTCACGGGCAGCACATGGTATATTCTGCAGTGAGTGTTCAGAGTAAAGGCTCCCTTATGATCCACAGGGTCAAGTTTTTGTTCACCTTGACTTTCAGGTCAGGAAAAGGAGGACGTAGAGGTAGGTGGTGGTGTAGTGGTATTGGTAGGTAGTGGTGTAGTGGTATTGTCACTGGACTAGTAATCCAGAGGACAGGGATTTGAATCCCATCATGGCAGATGGTGAAATTTGAATTCAATTAATAAATTTGGAATTAAAGAAAAGAAACTAGTCTAATGATGCCCATGAAACCTTTGCCAATTGTTACAAAAACCCATTTGGTTTACTAATGTCCTTTAGGGAAGGAAATCTGCCGTCCTTACCTGGTCTGGCCTACATGTGACTCGAGACCCACAGCAATGTGGTTGACTCATAAAATTCCCCACTGAAAACCACTCAGTTCAAGGGCAATTAGGGATGGGCAATAAATGCTGGCCTAGCCAGCAATGCCCACATCCCACAAAAAAATGAATAATGAAGAGGACACAAAGGCTGCTTATGGGAGTGGCTGTTGACAGTGAACCGGACAAAATATCTAATGTAATAACTGAATGCAAATATGGAGACATTACAATGTAAGCAAGGTGGCATTGTAAATTTAGACAGTGTAGTGTAAATGAGGAGATGCTTTAATATAAATGAAGAGGTACTGTAATGTAAAGGGTCAGGTGGTACTACATGTACAAGAGGCCTTGAGTTATTTGGCCATGGTTTACAGAAAAGTGAGTAATCTAGTGTAGAAAGTGACCCATCAAAAAGGAGCAGTAACGTGCTTCCTGATATGAGTGTGATTATTTTCAACACTCATGATGCCATCCTGACAACACACATCCTGTGGGTCATTAATAAGATTCATTGATATTCTGTCCAGAAACACCGTTGATGAATATGAGCTGAAGAAAACCCAAGAATTCTGGCACCATCAGTACACTGTAACTTCTGACAGTTTCTACACAGCTTTATTCTGCACTTCACTGCAAACAGCTGTCTAAATAAGTGACGTAAACTGTTGTTACAGTCCGTACAACTAGATGCAGACAGCTATCTGCTATGACACGTAGCATATTCGTGCTGTAAATGTGGACAGTGAGGGAAAGGGGCAGGATGAGCACCCTCGAAAAATAAGACCACAAACAGACTGTTCCAAAAATGTTTGCTGTCTGCCAGTGAATATTTCCTCCTCGGCACATGCTGTATCTCTTGCAGAGTGAACTTTTACGCTTGTTTTTGGCTTACTTCCTGGGTACTGAAGTTGAATCACAGATTGAGTCATGATACTCTCATGTACTTACTGATTCAGGCAGGACTGCAGTCTGGCCCAGACAGGCTGATTTATAAGAAGAGGTGCGGGGGGGTGGCGGGGGGCGGACTTTTGAAGACGTAAACCAGACACTAACAGTTGGAGTTTTAAGTTAGAAGTCCAACATTCCATTTAGTTCTGCGTCTCATGATGCAAAGGCTGTTTAACACTTTGAGGTGGATTTTCGGGTCCACGGAGGTGAGCCCCGGGTTTCAAAATGCCAGCAGTGACTGGCCTACCAGCTTCCTGATGTCATTCCCCGTGCTGGCCATGTTCACCACCAGGGCAGGGGGAGGGCAGCCCTGTGATCCCGACTGGTCCATGAGGAAGGCCAGTTAACATTGTTCAAGAGCTCGTTAATGGGGGGTTGTGCTTTACGCAGGGGTGCACGGACTGCATGCGCTGTCTGGGGCAGACCAGATCAATGGAGGTGGGTACACAGTGGGGAGCCTGTCATGGCTGCCCCAGGGAATTAGCTGGGCCCCATAAAAGTGGCTCAGAGGGAGACTCAGCTATTGGGAAACAGATGCCAACGGTGCAGTGCAGGTAGCGGGGACAGTGTACAGTGCAAGGGGTTGTCACCCTCCTGGTATCACAGGGGTATAAATAGGGAGAAGGCTGCCAAGGCAGGGGGCACCTGAGCACAAGGAAGGCAGCAGCTGGCAAGGGGGACACAGCTCTCAGATTTTGGGCCAAGTGGCGATGAGGAGCAACAGCCCCCACAGGAAGGCCAGAGCCCTGGGCATCAGGAAGGCACTGAAGAGGGACGAGGGGTAGGAAGGAGATGGAGGCATACCCTCAGCATAGGATCTACCGCCGGAGGTGATTGAGAACCAGTGTTGCAGGAGACTGTGACTTCCAGGCAGTTAACCACAGATATCTGTGCTCTCATCGCCAAAGACCTCACACTAGGCAGCACTGGTTGCCATGCCCTGCCAATAGCCATCAAAGTCACAGTGGCCTTGAACTTCTTTGCTTCTGGCTCCTTCCAAGGATCAGCTGTGGACCTTAGTGGCATCTCGCAAACGCAGCACACCATTGCATCTCGCTGATCACTGATGCCCTATTTGCCTGAGCTGGAAAGTACATTCATTTAACGACAGACACGGCCTTTCAGGGGCAGAGGGCATTTAATTCCCCCAGCTGCTGGGCATCATCGATTGCACCCATGAGGTCATCAAGACACCCAGAGACTGGCCAGTTTGATTCATCAACAGGAAGGGCTTCCACCTCCTCAATGTTCATATGGTCTGTGACCGCAACAAGAGCTTCCTGCATGTGTGCACTCGCTTTCCTGGCAGCTACCATGACTCCTTCATCCTCCGCCAGTCCAGGGTGTTGCAGCTCTTCACTCCAATCCCCAAAGTCCTTGGATGGAATCTAGGGGACAAGGGATATCCCTTGAAGAGGTGGCTTCTCACCCCTCTACAAGAGCTCCAGACAGGCGATATAACCAATGCCACCTGCTCAGTAGGACAACCAATGAGCAGGCCATCAGGCTTCTGAAGGTGCAGTTCCAGTGCCTGGACAAGTCGGGTGGTGCTTTGCAATACTCTCCTGCAAGGGCCTTGCTCATTGTGGTGGTCTGTTGCACTCTCCATGACATGGCCCTCTAGAGAGGTGTGGACCTTGAGGACAGTGAGGCCCTGGAAGAGACAGTTCAGGAGGTGGAGGAGGAGGACGTGGAAGTGGAGGAGGCAGAGGGGGATGATTCAGAACACCGAGGTACTCCGGCTGTGCAGGGAGTTGGCTGGGTACGGAGTAGGGCTCAAAGATCTTGTCAGGATGACATGAATGTCAGGGATCTTCTGATACAGGATCGTTTCAACTGAGCCCCTTTGACCCAGGATGAAGGGCATGAGAAAGAAGTCACTCCGAGCTGCCTGTGCTAACACTGACATTGAGGACGCAGCCTGGAACATGTAAACTCTTACCACCAATGAAGGATGAACATCTGCTAGAGGTTTTGCCATCATCGTTAAGGAACCCTCGATCTCCTTCACTACCTCATACCTCTTTTCTTGTCCCTCCATCGATAAAAGGAGTCTCACATGTGTGCCTTCAAGTGTCATCATTTGCATTGCGCTCATAAAGGAAATCAGTGCACAGTTACAGGAAGAAGATATGTCAGTGACCTACTTAGTGCTCCACGCAACATGGTGGCCTCTGCACTCACCCACTTCTACGCATTGTTCCCCTTGGAGGAGGCAGAGGCAGCCTGCTCACTTGACTTGTCTTGTAGCTGGGATGCACATGGCTTGTAAGGTATGGCAGTGCCTCTTTGGAGTTTTGCTGGTCCTACTTCATTCTTTCAAGGGATGTGGGCATCTCTGGCAAGGCCAGCATTTGTTGACCATCCCTAATTGCCCTTGGCAACTGAGTGGCTTGCTTGGCCATTTTAGAGGGCAGTTAAGAGTCAATCACACTGCTGTGGGTCTGGAGTCACATGTAGGTCAGATCAGGTAAGAACAGCAGATTTCCTTCCCTGAATGACATTAGTGAACCAGATGGGTTTTTATGACAATTGATGATAATTTCGTGACACCGTTACTAAGACTAGCTTTCAATTCCAGATTTTAATTCATTATTTGGATATATTAATTAATTGAATTTAAATTCCACCAGCCATTGTGCTGGGATTTGAAATGGGGATTAGCCTGGGCCTCTGGATTACTAGTTCCCAATGCTACTCAGTGCTCGGCATGCTGCCGGATGGGGTGGAGTGCAATTCACCCGCTTACTGAGCACATTGCCCTCTGCAATGACCATCTCCACCATGAGTGCCCATTTCGCCATGGCCGACTGCCTCATGGTCTGTGATCCTGGCTATTTCCATCGCTCTATACTCCATTGGTGTGATGATCTGAAGGTAGGGTACCCCTCCACCTGTTTGGGCACTCGTTCGGGGATTATGTGCCTGTTTCTCCTGCAAGGACAAAAGAGAGCGTGATAAGTCACTGCTGTCCTCGATATCCATTGGCAGCATTCCAATTCATTGACGGGTGCATGTTTCTGTGCTGGTAGGTCCTCAGCAGCACTATGGCTCAGAGCCATTCTGAGGAGTCAGTAAGTACATACACCCCTCACATGCTTAGGAGCAGCATACGCCCTGAGGCTCCTCAGCTGATATGTCTGCTGGACACCTGTCCTAAGGATTGGGGGTAGCACTCGCTTTGCCAGAGTTCATCAGATCATTGAACTTTTTCCTGCACTGGATCCAGCTTCTTCTCACCATGCTTCTGCTGCTGACAGTAGCAGCAATGTTTATCCACATCTATTTGGTCTGTGTGGGTGGCCTCCTCCTGCCACTCTCCAGAAATAAAACCTAATTTTTCTCCCTCACAGCTTCTAGCATCACCTCCAGATCTGTATCTGAAAATTGAGGGGCTGCCCTACCCGGGTTCCAGGCCTCTGGTTCTCTGAGACATGGTGGACATGAAGTTTTCCGTGATCTTTCATGTGCAGTCACAGCAGTGAAACAGCACCCACAGTAATGGCTGCCGTGGTCAGTTTAAATTGGCCTTGCACTTGAGTTGTCCTGCGTCCACCGCCGTTAATTGGCCACCCACCAAACCTGTCTCTAGAGCGAATAAGGGGTCGTCCCAGGAAACTTGGGGCCCCTTTCTGTTTTCCCCCGGGGGCGGTTTGGGGACTGGGAAATGGTCCCGTCTTCCATTTCCCACTCCCGCAGCAAAAATCTAGCCCTTTAAATTGAGCTTTAACTGTGTAAAATCATCCCAAAAACATCTCTCAGATGTGTGATCCAAAAATAAACACTGAATCAAGGAAGGAGCTATTAGGAGGGAATCATTAAAGGCTTGGTCAAGTAGATGGGTTTTAAAGACGATGTTGGAGGTGGAGAGGCTGAGGAGTTTAAGAGGGAATTCCAGAGCATTGGGCCCAGGTCGTGAAAGGCACATCGCCAATGGTGCGATGAAGGAAGGGTGGGGGGGCACAAGGGGACAAAATCGGAGGAACGGAGTGTATGCAGGGGAGAGGCGTTAAAGGGTTGGCAGCAGTTATGGAGCTAGGGAGAGGTGCGGCAACAAAGGGATTTAAACATGAGAATGAAAATTTAAAATTTGAGGTATTAGGGAAACTAGGGCCTGATGTAGGTTAGCAAGGGCAGGGGTGATGGGTGAGTGGGACTTGGTGCAGGAGAGGTTATGTGCAGTAAAGTTTGGATGAGCTTAAATTTGCAGGGGTAAGGGAGGAGGGCTGGAGATTGGGAGACTGACCAAAAGAGCACTGGAATAGGCAAGTCTGGAGGTGAATAAGATATGGATGGAGGTTTCAGCAGCAAATGAGCTGATATGGAGGTAAAGGAGGGTGATATTATGGAAGTGGAGGTAGGCAGCCTTTGTGATGAAGGGGATATGGGAATGGAAGGCCAGCTCAAGGTCAGATAGAATGCTCATTGAAGCTTCCAGTGAGTCTTTCTTGGGAAAACACAGAATGTAAACCGTGATTCTTGCCTTAACATACCCTTATCCTGCTTCCTGTCTGATTTGGGACTTTCAAAAAATAACAATCATAAATTGTGATAAAGGAACATTGTCCACCAACAACTGCAAAGGGGGAAGACAGCTTAGTGTTTTGGATCTTGGACATTGGCGGGCTTGCTCTGTGTTTCCAACAATTTTGTTTTAATTTCCAATTTCCTAAATTTCCCTCCTTCCACTTTCACTCGCTCACTTACATATTATCGCAACCTTTTGTTCCTTCATGCCTTTTACTTGCTTCAGTGAGATGATCTCCATACACCATTCACCAGCGTTCACCTCTTCCCATCGTCTCAGAAGACAAAAGCATCTGGTTGTCAGTTCTCCATTCTGTCTTCCTTCCCCTGCCTTTTGTATTGTCCCATTCCATTCAAGAATAATGATCTCCCGGTTTCCAGTTCTGACAAAGGGTCTACACCTGAAACATTAACATTTTCCCCAGGTACTGGCAGATCCTGGTACTGTATTTTCCACCAGAACAGGTAGAAATAAAAACAGTCAGGTGAGGTGACTGAAGACTGTCATCATTTGAACTGTAGATATTTTTAGCCTGTTTAATATGATTAATATTCAGTCTTATTAGGATAATAAGAGGAAGAATAGACTTGTATCTATACAGTGCCTTATTGTGTCCTTAGGACAGCCCTCAGTGAAACATAACCGATTATGGCAATTATATTAGGGTGGCGCAGTGGTTAGCACCGCAGCCTCACAGCTCCAGCAACCCGGGTTCGGTTCTGGGTACTGCCTGTGTGGAGTTTGCAAGTTCGCCCTGTGACCGTGTGGGTTTCCTCCGGGTGCTCCGGTTTCCTCCCACATGCCAAAGACTTGTGGGTTGATAGGTAAATTGACCATTGTAAAAATTGCCCCTAGTGTAGGTCGGTGGTAGGACAATTGAGGGAAGGTGGGGATGTGAGAGGGAAAATAGGATTAGTATGAATGGGTGGTTGATGGTCAGCGTGGACTCAGTGGGCCAAAGGGCCTGTTTTGGTGCTGTATCTCTCTATAACTCTATAAAAGATGAAGCCTCAGTTCAGTCAATGGTAGGGATAAAAGGAAACTTGGAATGGTGATAATCCAAAATTAAAAACAGAAAGTGCTGGAGCTCTATCTGGAGCGATGGGACAATTTCCCAACTTCACACCTTTGACAGAGAATCCCACCTGGTGCCTGGCCATATTGGAAATTCAGGCATATGCTGTGGAAGGTTTTCCAATCAGACAAAATGAGTGGTCAGAAAAATTACATGTCGTAGTGTCCGATATTGCCCTCTGACGGGCTATACTGCAGAGGTACAAAGTCAGAATATTATCCCTGGTATCTGCTCTACCACCTGGGCAGCCCTCACTCAGCCCCTGGTGTGAACACTGACCAATAATCACCTGCTAGCTTCATTAATTTCCTGTTGGATTCTCCCAATTTCACACACATTCTGTTTTGCTTCTTCCATTTTGGAACAATGTCTGATTCATATCTCAGCCTTTCCAATGCTTTGGCTTTTCAGTTGTCAGTGTTTTGAGCCTCTGTTTGAGATTATCTCTCTTTAGCCGTTGAGTCTCTTTTCAATAGCTATCTTTGCGTGAAAGTAGTCAGTAGTTTGGAATTGTTCACAACATGTTTTTCACCTCCCCCTTCATTGTTCTCCTGGGCCTGCCCTGACATGTTTTTGCCAGTTTTTTGAAAGGGGCTTCTTTATCTGACTCAGTACAGATGATAGGTCCAGCAACAAATGAGAACAAAATATACAATCTCTTTTACATAGTAAAACATCCCAAGGCATTTCACAGAGAGAAAAATAGATGCTGAGCCAATGGTGATACTAGCAGGAGTGACCAAAAGCTTGATCAAAGAGGTGGTCTTGTAAAAGGGTCTGAAAGGAGTAGAAGGAAACAAAGAGGATTTTAGGGAGGGAATTACAGAACATGGAGTCTCAGTGGCTGAAGGCCTGGTTGCCAATGGTAGGGTGAATGGAGTAGAGGTTGAACAAGAGTCCAGAGTCAGAGGGACAGAGCCTCTGCCCACCTCCTCCGCCAGGCAAACAGGCATATCTCAGGAGTTCCCAGGATACCTTGGGAATTTTGCCAATTGCAGTCACATTCAGACTCAGGCGTTTGGACCAGAGAGTTCTCCTGATGCCTCATGAAAAGCCCTGAAACTTTTACAGGCAACGTAAATTGATCTTAAAAGGGATCAATTTCTTTTATTTTGAAATGTTCTGGCCCCCTTAGGGGAAAGAAGCATAATTTTGACAGCCCTTTTTTCTTCCGCTGAGGAAGGGCGTTTGGGTCCAAATTAGTGAGACCCTACTGGTCAGTCTCAGTTCCATTGGAGGTTCGGGGGTGAGAAACAGCTGATGCACCTTTACAGGTTCGGGTTGCCCGCCCTGAATGTACAGATGACCCTGTCCTTGGGATTTGTGGCGAAGATAGCATCTGTTGCTCCCACTCCGCTGCTCTTCCATTTTCCCAGGCCTCAGGGAACCAAAGTACCGACCTTCTCAAAAGGTGGAGATGAGCCAGTCTAGGCTGGGATTGTGGCCTGGATGCCCAAGGAGAAAGGAATTTTTCAGGAAAAGTATCAGTGCTGCCCCTTAATAAAGGGGTTGCGAGAAGGGGCCTGGTATTGCTCTGGAACTGACAACTTACAGTTTGTGGTCCATGGCATAAGGTGGGCACCCTTGATGCCCCACTAGTGCTTCATGAATTTGCCCATCTTATTAAATGGAAGGGATCTCTGGCGAGTTCAGCAGTGATGGTAAATTTTTGCCAGAAAGCACCCTTGTCCCTGCAATAGTACAACAATTTTCTATAATATTTGCCTCGTATCCTTCAATAACATGATACATGTATTTTTAAAAAGCTCCATTTTATCTTAGTCCTCCATCGTCAAAGGAAGAAAAGATCAGCTGGACAAAGGAATGGGGAAAAAAAAGAGAAAAATGAACAAAACATATGACATCTGTACAGCTTGTCATTGGAAGAAACAGAGAGAGAAAAAAAGCATTTTCAGGGGCATCTCTCATTCCAGCCAGGAGACAGGGAGCATGACCAGCATTGGACCAACAATTAAAAATAGCAGCCATTAATCTTATTTAGACAAATAAATTGGAATAGTTAAAAAGAAGGGCATACTGTTCTTTGAAAGGAATTCTCCAGGGAAGGCAGAGAGAAAAGCATTAGTGGAATGTTCATTAGGGTAGCAGTTTATTGTAAAAATGAGATTTGAATTGGCTGATGTCAAAATGCAGGAATTCCATGTCCCACATTTTTCTTGTCATTTCTCCCCCACCCCACAACTCCGCTGAAGGGAGTGACCATGAGTCAACTGGTAGCACTCTCACCTCTGAGTTGGAAGATTGTGAGTTCAAGTCCTACTCCAGAGACTTGAGCACAAAAATCTGGACTGATACTCTAGTACAAGACTGAGGGAGTGCTGTACTGCCAGAGGTGCCGTCTTTTGGTTGAGACGCTAAACTGAGGCCCCGTCTGCCCACTCAGGTGGACGTAAAAGATCCCATGGCACTATTTGAAGAAGAGCAGGGGAATTATCCCAGTGTCCTGGCCAGTGTAGATCGCTTAATCGACATGACAGAAAACAGATTATTTCGTCATATCACATTTCTGTTTGTGGGATCTTGCTGTGTGCAAATTGGCTGCCACATGTCCGACATTACAACGATGACTGTACTTTAGAATTACCTCATTGGCTGTAGAGTGCTCTGGGACATCCTGAGGTCATGAAAGGTGCTATAGAAATGCAAGTCTTTCTTTCTCACTGACTTAGTTTGTGTGCTGCATTTACTAACTGAGCCATCAGGACCACTGTCCCACTTCATTGTTAAACACCAAAGAGTTAACAGTAATAAGCATAAGAGACTAATACAACAAGCTATTGTGTGAACTCCACTTATTTAAGGAGTGGAAATGGAGATGTGACTGGAAATAGTATAAAGCCTAGATTTTTTCCTATTGGTGCTGTTTTAATGCCAATATGAATGTAACACCAGTGGAAAGCTTAGGTAGAGATTCCAAGCTCTGCGTCTCAGATAGCTCCACAAACTGTCATTGTAGCGTTAGCCCTTAAAATGATGAATGTCACAGCCAGATAAAATACAGACTAAATTATTGTTACACCACTTGGGTCAGACCCACTTTCAAAACATGAACCTTTTCTTCCATCCAGTCGCCTCTGTCAGGTTTGGCCCCAGCTTCTGGAGTTAGATGAGGCTGCTCCTGCCAAACGGACTGGAAGCTTTAGGTATTGCTGCTGCTCACACAGATTGCATTTACTGCTTGTTCCTGCTTTAGTTGCAATTCTGTTCTTTTCAAAGCTTTTCTGCCTGAGGCAAATCAAAATTTGAAACATTCCCCCATCTGCTCATTGCCAAGGGTTAGTAAAGCTGAAACTCCTCTCTCCAAACAAAAGGATTGTGTTTTTGGTATTGGAGACAGTGGCCGGAATCTAAACCTACCATCAGCTTCCGCACTGTGATCATTTGAAGAGTTTTTTGGTAATTGCCATCTTTATACTGTTATGATCATAGCTAACCTGAGGCGTGGTCTGATGATGCAGTATGTTAATATGTGGGTTTACGCCTGTTAATCCTGCATTTCAAATACCTTAAAACCCCATCTGACTCACCTGGCCGAGATAATACTTTCCCATCAGATGCTGAATCAAGCTGGCATGCTTACCATCAACTATTTCAGAAGTGGCAGTGGTGAGGTCACTGTACCAGATTGTAGTTAAATTAGGAACAGAAAACAATCATAGTGGACACAATTTTTACTGTGTTAGATTGTCCAAAACATAATGTTATCACTTAGCTAGTATTCCCATTGTGCTGCCCCACAGAATGATGCATCTCTTCAATATTACCATATTTACCCAGGGGCAGGTACATCAGCTCCATAGTACCTGGCTGCTTCCATGCTACAAAAGGATCAGTGGAGATTGGCCGACATGTAGCCTGAAACCATCATGTGTCTTGTGCATTCTATATAATTTGAGTTGCATCTGGAAGAGGTCAAATTAATATGCGACAAGTGACTGCTTTTTAATCCCTCTTGGCCCTTGGGCACAGTTAGTAAAGAGCTTAAATGGCAAATGTGACGTCATTGGTTACAAGACGAGTTCACTTCCAAATCTCATTGCTGGGAGCATGTTAGGCACCATAACAAGAATGATGAATCATCCAGTAAAACAGTGAACGATGCCTATTGAAGACTGGCTGTAAAACTCTGGTCACTTCTTTTTCTGGACCGTATTAATACCAGTATCCTAATAAAAATTGGACTGAAGTATTATATCCCAATAAACAATATTATTTATTAGAAAAACATCAACTTACTTTCAAAATAAAAAGGTAGACGGCAAATACTATAAATTAAAAACAGGCACTTCTTTACATTTCCAGCAGCTCAGTAGAAAGATTAATTCCTGTTTCAGGTGTAAATCTTTTAGTTCCGATGAAGGATCGCATTTGAAATGATAACCTTTACTTTGCAAATGCAGCTTAACCATCTGTTACTGCTGCTGTCCCCGTCAGTGTAGTATCATAGTCCTGTAAAGGGATCTAAAGGTGGAAAATTCTATCTTTGTCTATTCTTTCTTTCTTTCTATCTGTTTATCTGTCTGTCTGTCTTTCCGTCCCTCTATCTATTTGTCCCTCTATATATATCTCTCTCTTTTTCCTATCTCTGTTTTAATCAACGTTATAGATCTGTCAGTATAAGTCTATATAAAAATTCAGAATTAAAAATGACGAGGCTGAAATCAGTCAGGCTGGGCTATAATACACTTAACACATTGCACCATTAGTTCATCAAATCCTAACATTCAACATCAGGCTAACCACTCCCTTCTCCAGAAATATATAATTTCCCTCCCCCACTCACTGGGATGGTTTGAATGTTTATGTTCCACTTGAACACTAAACAACAACAAAAAATGGCAGCACTCAAAGAGTTATGTGTGCTCTCTGAATTATGTGCCTGTGTTTTTGTGACACCGTTTGGGTTTTTAAGAGCAAGCCACGAGTTTCTTTTGATCGCTGGAGCCCAGTTGCTGAGGAGAGTTTATCCCTCGCACTTGCTGTCTGCTATAACCTGCTGTAATTCCAATTTGAATTCAGCTGAGGGGAGTGCCTCATGGAACCAGTCACATGATGCAGTGCTCCATCTGTCCTCTGACTTTCACATTCTTTTGGCCAGCTGGATTCAGTACTTTCATTATCGAGGTGATCCCTTTTCCACTGAATCATGGAATGTTTTTCAATATTGCTCCAGCACCGACATCAGCTTGCAAACCTGTTAAGGAAACTGGGAAGCACTGGTCCTTCATGTAGGAATTTGATCATGGGTTCGATTTCCTCGCAGTTGGAGATCATCAGATCACCACAAATATCAGTAGAGAGGTAATTGCATTGCCCCACTGTGGACCTGATCCAACCAGGAAGCCTCAGGTTCAATCGTCTGTCTCTGCCAAGTTAGCTGATCTCAGGGCCCCAACCTCCCCGTGCTTGGGAGGTGAAGATTCACTAGGGTTCTGGCTTCTCATTGCCATAATGTGAAAGCCGCATCTACTTTTTAAAAATTCATTCATGGGATATGGGGATCGCTGGCTAGGCCAGCATTTATTCCCCATCCCTAATTGCCCTTGAGAAGGAGGTGGTGAGCTGTCTTCTTGAGCCGCTCCAGTCCATGTGGGGTACGTACACCCACAGTGCTGCTAGGAAAGTAGTTCTAGGATTTTGACCCAGCAACAGTGAAGGAACAGCGATATAGTTCCAAGTCAGGATGGTGTGTGGTTTGGAGGGGAACCTGCAGCTGGTGGTATTCCCAAGCATTTGCTGCCCTTGTCCTTCTAGCTTGTAGCGGTCGTGGATTAGGAAGGTACTTTATCAGGAGCCTTGGTGCGTTGCAGCAGTGCCTCTTGTAGATGGTACACACTGCTGCTACTGTACATCGGTGGTGGAGGGAGTAAATGTTTGTGGATGGGGTGCCAGTCAAGCGGGCTGCTTTGTCCTGGATGGTGTTGAGCTTCTTGAATGTTGTTGGAGCTGCACCCATCCTGGTAAGTTAAGAGTATTCCATCACACTTCTGACTTGTGCCTTGTAGATGGTGGACAGGCTTTGGGGAGTCAGGAGGAGAGTTACTCGCTGCAGGATTCCTAGCTTTTCACCTGCTCTTGTAGCCACAGTATTTATATGGCTACTCCAGTTCAGTTTCTGGTCAATGGTAGCCCCAGGATGTTGATAGTGGGGGATTCAGCGATGGTAATGCCATTGAATGTCAAAGGGAGATGGTTAGATTCTCTCCTGTTGGAGATGGTCATTGCCTGGCACTTGTGCGACACGAATGTTACTTGCCATTTTATCAGCCCAAGCTTGAATATTGTCCAGGTCTTGCTGCATCTCTACATGGACTGCTTCAGTATCTGAGGAGTCACGAATGGTGCTGAACATTGTGCAATCATCAGTGAACATCCCCACTCTGACCTTATGATTGAAGGAAGGTCATTGATGAAGCAGCTGAAGATGGTTGGACAGAGGACACTATCCTGAGAAACTCCTGCAGTGATGTCCTGGAGCTGAGATGATTGACCTCCAACAACCACAACCATCTTCCTTTGCACTAGGTAGGACTCCAACCAGCAGAGAGCTTCCCCCGATTCACATTGCCTCCAGTTTTGCTAGGGCTCCTTGATGCCATACTTGGTCAAATGCAGCCTTGATGTCAAGGGCAGTCACTCTCACCTCACCTCTTGAGTTCAGCTCTTTTGTCCATGTTTAAACCAAGGCTGTAATGAGGTTAGGAGCTGAGTGGCCCTGGCGGAACCCAAACGGAGCGTACTGAGCAGGTTACTGCTGAGCAAGTACTGCTTGATAGCACTGTTGATGACACCTTCCATCACTTTACTGATGATTGAGAGTAGACTGATGGGGCGGTAATTGGCAGGGTTGGATTGTCCTGCTTTTTGGGTACAGGACATACCTGGGCAATTTTCCACATTGCAGGGTGGATGCCAGTGTTGTAGCTGTACTGGAACAGCTTGGCTAGGGGCGCGGCAAGTTCGGGAGCACAGGTCTTCGGTGCTATTGCCGGAATGTTGTCAGGGCCCATAGCTTTTTCAGTATCCAGTGCCTTCAGTCGTTTCTTGATATCACGCAGAGAGAATCGAATTGGCTGAAGACTGGCATCTGTGATGCTGGGGAATTCAGGAGGAGGCCGAGATGGATCATCAACTCGGCACTTCTGGTTGGAGATTGTTGCAAATGCTTCAGCCTTATCTTTTGCACTGATGTGCTGGGCTCCTCCATCATTGAGGATGGGGGTATTTGTGGAGCCACCTCCTCCAGTTAGTTGTTTAATTGTCTACCACCGTTCACGACTGAATGTGGCAGGATTGCAGAGCTTCGATCTGATCCGTTGGTTGTGAGTTCGCTTAGCTCTGTCTATCACATGCTGCTTATGCTGTTTGGCATGCAAGTAGTCCTGGGTTGTAGCTTCACCAGGTTGACGCCTCATTTTGAGGTATGCCTGGTGCTGCTCCTGGTATGCCCTCCTGCGCTCTTCATTGAACCAGGGTTGGTTACCTGGCTTGATGGTAATGGTAGAGTGGGGGATATTCTAGGCCATGAGGTTACAGATTGTGGTTGAGTACAATTCTGCTGCTGTTGATGCCCCACAGCACCTCATGGATGCCCAGTTTTGCATTGCTAGATCTGTTTGAAATCTATCCCATTTAGCACGGTGGTAGTGCCACACAACACAACGATGGGTATCCTCAATATGAAGACAGGACTTTATCTCCACGAGGACTGTACGGTGGTCACTCCTACCAATACTGTCATGGATAGATGCATCTGTGACAGGCAGATTGGTGAGGACGAGGTCAAGTAGGTTTTTTCCCCTTGTTGGTTCCTTCACCACCTGCCACTGACCCAGTCTAGCAGCTATGTCCTTTAGGACTCAGCCAGCTGTGGTGCTACCAAGCCACTTTTGGTGATAGACATTGAAGTCCCCCACCTGGAGTACATTCTGTGCCTTTGCCACCCTCAGTGCTTCCTCCAAGTGGTGATTAACATGGAGGAGTACTGATTCATCAGCTGAGGGAAGGCGGTAGGTGGTAATCAGCAGGAGGTTTCCTTGCCCATGTTTGACCCAATGCAACGAGACTTCATGGGGTCCGGAGTCAATGTTGAGGATTCCCAGGGCAACTCCCTCCCTACGGTATACCACTGTGCCACCACCTCTGCTGCGTCTGTCCTGCTGGTGGGACAGGACATACCTGGGGCTGGTGATGGCCCTGTCAAAGACATTATCTGTAAGGTATGATTCAGTGCGTATGCCAATGTTAAGCTGTGGTTTGACTAGTCTGTGGGACAGCTGTCCCAACCTTTGCACAAGCCCCCAGATGTTAGTAAGGAGGACTTTGCAGGGTCGACACGGCTGGGTTTGCCGTTGTCGGTGCCTCGGTCGATCCTGGGTGGTCCGTCTGGTTTCCTTCCTTATTGACTTCGTAGCGGTTAGATACAACTGAGTGGCTTGCTAGGCCATTTTAGAGGGCATTTGAGAGTCAACCACATTGCTGTGGATCTGGAGTCAGATGTAGGCCAGACTAGATAAAGACAGCAGATTTCCTTCCCTAAAGGACATTAGTGAACCAGATGGGTTTTTACAACAATCGACAATGACCATCATTAGACTAGCTTTTTAATTCCAGATTAAGTGGGATTCGAATCCATGTCCCCAGAGCAATACCCTGGGTCTCTGGGTTACTAGTCCAGTAGTCCAGTGACAATACCACTATGCCACTGTCTCCCCGTGATACACATCAGATTCAGCTGTGACACTGCCCATGGTCGAAGAACCCATTGACCTTCCCTGCGAGGTTCACATACGAATGATGGCCACTTGAACGAGGCCTATGGGACTGTACCATAGCATGAGCCAACATCTCGAGGAGAGGAGGGCAAACTGGAGGCAGAGGGGAGGGTTGCGGAAATTTTGGTACCTGTGGGAGTGATGTGAGAGAAGTCCAGCTTTTGGAGTGATGTATTATACAGGTTTTATGTGACTGTCAGAGGTCAGGAACCAGAAGCTCAATCAATCATGTATACCAACTGCAGTGACGTGGCTGGATGATTCTCCTACTGTCTAGTTATCTTTGGCGTCAAGCAGATAGTTTGGGTCATAGGTTTTTAAAAAAAAATCTTGTAATTATGCAGTATTAACAGATTGTCACATGTCTCGACATGCTTCACACAACGAATTACATTTGGAGTGCAGTGTCTGTTCTGTAGAGATTAACATTTCTACTGAGGTTTGGTTGAGCCAGCTGTTGTACTGCATTGTGGTATCTTCATGACTCGTTTGCTTCTTTACACAAGGGTCAACCTGACCTTTATCAGAACAGTGTGCAGTAACCTCATACAAAAACATGAGCAGGACTGGGGTTGTCTGCTGTACCTTTAAAGAGGAATGGATCAAGAACGGAGTGGTGTGCTGTACCTTTAAATGAAGACAGTCAGATTCAGGGAATGGGGCTCTGCAATCCATTTAGTTAGTGCAGGGGATGAATAACAATAATTTGCTTGCTTTGTTGGGTCATGGAACAGTCCAGAGCACATGCTGTGCATTGAGAGGTATCTACCTTGATGCAGGTAGAGAATGATAGTTCTCCAAGCCAAGCCAAAAGACTTGCAGGTTGGTAGGTAAATTGGCCATTACAAATTGTCCCTAGTATAGGTAAGTGGTAGGGAAATATAGGGACAGGTGGGGATGTGGTAGGAATATGGGATTAGTGTAGGATTAGTATAAATGGGTGGTTGATGGTCGGCACAGACTCGGTGGGCCGAAGGGCCTGTTTCAGTGCTGTATCTCTAAACTAAACTAAACTAAACATATCCATGTCCCTACGACTGGGAGAGAGAAAACCTGCTCTTGATTCCAGTCCTAGTCATTATCCAGAGATCCTTCCAAGAAAATATATGGATCTGGATGCTGGTTAAAGACAGGTTGTAGCTTGACTGTATTATAAAAGCAAAATGCTGCGGATGCTGGAAATCTGAAATAAAATCAGAAAATTCTGGAAATATTCAGCAGGTCTGGCAGCATCTGTGGAGCGGGAAACAGAGTTAACGTTCTGATGAAAGGTCACCAGTGTATTTCCAGCATTTTCTGTTTTTCTTGGAGCTTGACTTTGATGGCCCCCATCATTAATAACAATCGAAGGACACACTCCAAAGCACGTGAGGGTCTATAACACACATGGAACTCTACCCCAGCATAAGTCAGCTCCACAGAGAGAAGGGAAGAAAACTAGAAAAACTACAGTCAGCAAGGATGTTGCCAAGAGAGGGCTTGTTGTTTTCTGATAGAAGAGGTTAAAATTAAAGAAAGACTTGCTGGGAGTTGTTGGCAGGACCTGAGAACAGCCTGCCTATTTCTCAGCTAAGGGCTCGGGTGTGGTATGAGAGGAGGCAATCTTTTTAGCATTTTTGCAGAATAAAATCATCATTTTAGCAGACCTGCAAAACAACAAGCAGTTGTGCATTAGGGCCGTTTGATGTTTGGTATCCTGAAGACTTTTCCAGAAAATCATTGGAATGTAGGAAAGTAAGGAATGAGAAAGGGCCAGTCAGCACATCAAGCTCGTTCTTTAAGCTGGCCATGTATAATGAATCTGTTCACTGGCTCTACCACAACCGCTTAAAACCCTGAGAGAAGGGTCTACAGCTAATCCACGATTAAACCCCGGTCTGGAGTATTAGGCTGCAGACTTGCATCCAACTCACCTGCAGACCCCCTGCATTTGAAAAAGCTCACATTATATTCTGTATTTTGCTCGGGAAAACAAATATACTTTTATGGACATGTTAAAAGAACCTGGTAAAATCTTAGAATGACTAGCTGTTAAATATGATACAGGATGGAATAAAGCTCAGCAATTGCTGGGCCCATGAATCATTCTGCAGCCATAAAATCTTCATTACACAGTTGCAGTGGATTGAAAATGAAGACCAGTCGTGTTGCTGAGTGAGCGCACAAAACACAAAAGCCAACTTAATTACTTTCAATTTTATTAGGTTCAAGTCAATAAAAGGAATGTTGGTCTTGTTTTTTCGTTGTCTTAAATTCTAAATTTTTACACCTTGAGGTTCAAGAACTCCCTCTGACTATAGAAGGTCAGTCCTTTTGTTTGGTGTTGGGGGGTGAGGTGTGAAAAGATGTTTGTTACTTAAAAATGGTACTTTGCAGTCCTGTGTTTGGGGCTGTTGGGACCTATTTCCTAGTGTTCTTGAGTCAGCAGTGTAAGACTGACCTTAATTTGGCGCGAATTTAGCAGCATGTTGCCAATATCACTCGTCAGCTGGGGTAGGAACTGTTCAAAATAATTAGGAGTTTTGGCAGAGTAGATAAGGAGAAACAGTTTCCACTGGCAGGAGGGTTAATAACCATAGGACACAGATTAATAATAATTGATAAAATAATGAGGCAGAGATGAGAATTTCTTTTTTACATTGTGAGTTGTTGTGATCTGGAATGCACTGCCTGAAAGGGTGGCGGAAGCAGATACAAAAGTACCTTTCAAAAGGGAATTGGATAAATACTTGAAAAATAAAAATTTGCAAGGGCTGTGGGGAAAAAGCAGGATGTGGAAGTAATTGGGTAGCTCTTTCAAAGAACCGGTGCAGGTTCGATGGGCCGAAAGGCCTCCTTCTGTGCTGTCTGATTCTATGTCCCAGTGTTGCATTCGGGCTATTTTACTGAGTTTGTGTTGGAGGCAATTATTGGGCCCAAGTACAAGGACCTGTCTGTCCTGAAGCTGGCTGTTGAAAGTGGAAAGGGATTGCTATTCTTGCCATTGGTATTTCTGGCCTCGATCAGCACTCAACTACCCAAATTTTCCCCGGTGTCTCTCTAATATTTATCCCTCAACCAGCACCACTAAAACAGTACTTCATTGACTGTAAAGCACTCTGGCTCGTCCTGAGGTTGTGAAGGGCAAATGGAAGTCTTATTTTTATTTTAAAGTTGATTTATTTGCAATGCCTGAATATTGTGCGATGTATTTGATTGCTGATCAGCCTTGTAGCATGTTATCAAAAGATTAGGGTGAAAGGAAAGATGCAGGGGAGCTCATGGGCTTTGTAAGTTTGTTGCTTTTGATGGTACCGTTCTCTAACACTAAACTAATTTAGTTTGTGTGAATACCTGCAGTGTCGCTGTTCTGGCAGCCCAGACAACATATGGAATGGGGCAGTGGGCAACTGGAACTGGATGTAAAATAAACATTGCCAAATTGAAAAGGAAATTCCTGCTACAATGATCAGCAGGATCAAAAATTCCCAGATTTTGGGAGAGGCGTTTCACACTTCCATCATGGCACAGGGCAACAAGGATTCTTACCAACCTGTACAGTGTCATCTCATGGATTCCATTAGGCATCATTCCACCTTTATTACCAGTAAGTAAAACTTACACATTCTGATCGCATATGCCTGTTATATCATCAAAATAGAGATATTTCATGACACTTTCATTGTTTAAATGGTAAACTTCACAACTGTTTGAGAACCAAACTGGAATAACATGCATGAAATGGTTACACCATTTACGACATTACAACAGTGATTACATTTCAAAAATACTTCATTGACTTTAAAGCGCTTTGCGGCGTCCTCGGGTCATGAAAGGTGCTATATAAATGCAAGTCTTTCTTTCCAAAGTCTTTCTAATGTGCTCACAACTTCGTAATTGTGGATTAACTGGTGAGTTCACATGTATAAGTATCATAGCACAGTGGGCAACCACACAATGTCACCTTGGCATCACACATGATGGTTTGTGAAGGATGGATGTGACAACATGCACACAGGCACCCGTTTTCCTAAGAATGAACTGTACTTCTCGAACACCAGTCGATCAAGAATTGAAATGGACCAACAAACGGAGAAATCAAATGTGAACAGCTCTGCTCCTATTCAGTAATCCTGCAGACATTTTTCACTTCCCAGAAATCTCAAGAGTTATTGAACATCAGATCTCCTCTTTCACAAGGCTGAAGAGGTCGAATTTTTTTTTTAACTGGGTTATCTAGGTATCTATTAGAGTTGAAAACATTATTTTTCCAAAGTTATTTTAATGACCTTACTACCAAACCATATGAAGCATATAGTAGGTTTTAGCTGCACGTTTCTCCCCGCCCCCAATTTCCTTAGTTGGCACATGATATTTGGGATTAAGTCTCAAAGGATAGTGGAAAGTTCAAAGGTTGAAGGGAAATAGCTGTGTAATTGTAAAGTGTCAGAAGCCTTTTTTAACTTTGAAGTGAAAAATGTGGTCGTGGATGTGGATGTGGTCATCCATAACCTGATTAAATCCCTGAGACCTGAGCTGACTATAGTTTACAAGAAAGGACATCCATAAGCTATTGGGATAGACCTTCCATGTCAAATTATTTATGGATTATTCATCTTTCTCTCCATTTGCACATTCTGGTATTATGCAAAACTCTTTTCACCATTGATAAATTCCTACGGTCCGGTTACTTTCATAAGGTAACAAACAGCCTCCAATTCTAGTGCTCAATTGCAACTTCGTTTGGTTTCTCTTTTATTAAGATTCCTATTGCCACTGCTCCTCTGTTCTTAATCTGAAAATGTGTAATTTTACAAGGTCTCTCTCATCTCTGCGCTCCCGCTGTGAGAAAATGTTCAACGGCATTTCATATTTAGGGGACCGCCCAAGCAGGAAATGAGGGAAATTAATCAAATGACCAAAGACATCTTCAGAGAGTTGTTTGGAGGCTTTTGAAGGTGGGCATATCGCACAGCAGGAAGCGGGATTTAGAGTGTTCTAGAGTGTGACATGGTAGTTAAAGCCTTCTAACAATATGTAGAGCAAAGGGAGGGGGAAACCCTTAGCAGTTGAAAGAGTAGGGAATGCAAATGGGGTTTTGCTGATTTGCAAGAAGTTGGGAAGAGAATTGCCATGGAAGGCATGAGGTTGAGGATGCATTGAGGGACTGGAAGACAATGGAGGTTGGGAAGGACAGAGGTAATAGGTAAATAGGACAATGTGATGTTGAACAGACATTTGGGCAGTGCAGTGACAGTTGTGGGTCAGGATGGTGGACAAGTAAAGTAAGGTATTCTAAGCATTTGAAAACTGACCCATGCATATTGATAATGCTACCCAGGGAAGATATAGGCGTAGGAATTAGGAGGAGCCAAGGATGAACCTTGAGGCACCGTGAAGGTGACCATGTGGGCACAAGAGAATTGGGGTAGAGTTTCCCAGTTCTGTGCCTGGAATATTGGACACAACGAATACTGGATAATTTGGTGGAGAGGAGTATATCCCGATAATGGGGCTTGTCCACTTTTCCATGCATCAATTTTAATGGAGGGAAAATTGTCAGTCTCTTTTATGGGTATGTGGCCACCCCCTTCCCCCTGCTCAATTTTCTTGAGTTTGCTGTGTTAGGCAATTAGAATGTGTCAAGCTCATTCTGTCCCAGAATCTCAAAACAGTGGTAGTCCTCACCACACTCAATATGCTCTCCTCCCTACAATCTTCAGGCTTTTAAATCCCACACTTACAAAGTAGGGGATAGGATGTAGGTAGTAGAGTTTTGGATGGGCTGAACATTAATGGGAGGTGGAGGATTGGAGGCCAGGAAGGAGAGCATTGAAGTAATTCAGTCTGCTGATGACAAAGGCATGGATGCATGTTTTAGCAATGGATGGACTGAGATAGGGGCAGAGGTGGATGTAGGTTGTCTTTGTGATGGGAGGGAATATGGGCTTGGGATCTCAGCTTGGAGTTGAACATGTCACCGAGATTGTGAACAGTCTGGGCTCACACATGGAGAATGGCCAGCCAGGCAAGGTATCAAAGGACACAAGCCATAACCCATTAGGAGCCTGCCAGGAAAGGAGAGGAGAAAATTGGCGAGGGTGTCAAAGAATTTCTTTTAAAGTTATAGATAACACACAGAGATGATTCCTGTAACTCTAAGCACAAAGCTGCTTTCTGCTCCAAGATTGTCATGATTTAAGGGAATAGGGTGACGTTCTTTCCCGTCACTAAACAATAAGAACCAGCATCATCGCCTGTAGCCTGCAGCTAATGAGTCAGCAAGCCGACGTGGTGCAAGAAAATAAGGCAGTTTTAAAAATCAGTACCCTGACCTTAGAACTTTAAAAAAATGGAGCCCTGGAATGTCAGGGAAAAAAACCCAAACAACCACTGAATGTGACTTTTAAACAGGACAGGTCTGTTTGTTTTAGATGATTAACTATTGGTAGGAAATGGAAACCGAGGTGCATCTAAATATCCTTGTGTGTTTCCTAGTTTTGGGCCTAGCAGCAATGTTTTACTTTAATTTGGGGGCCCTGATGGATTGTGTGTGTGTTTTTTTTTAAAAAACTTTGTTGTGCCATTTCCTCTGAGCATTGCTTTGGAATGCCAAGTGACATTCCTGATGTGCAGTGAGTTAGGGAAAGCGAGGGATAGCACTGGCTACAATTAGACACACAGTTATGTAAACCTGGAGAGGAGGAGATTTTGTACAAAGCAACTCTACAATTTTACTTTACATCATCGCTCTACAATTTACGCAACAGCCTTGGACTTGCACTTCCAAAATGTCACCATTTGACTAGGTATAAATGCGCTAAAGTTTAGTTTTTAGCTTCTCTCCTTGCTCATTTGTGTAAAAATGTAACAAAAATTGCAGCCAGGCCCAACACGTAATCTGCTTCGAAACCTGAGTCTCTGAATCCAGCCATTGTACATCCGCCCACAAGTAACTGCCAGGATACAGACTTGCACAGTAACCTTGAAATTAAGGTAAAAGAAATAGCAGACAGGAAACCTGAAATAAAAGCAAACTGCTAGAAGTGCACAGTGGTTCTATCAGCAATAAAAGAATAAGTGAGGTTCATGTTTTGGGTGGCACATTTCATCAGAGCTGCACATCTGAACGTGGAAAAGGGCACCACAGGAATTTCATTTTCAGAACATGAATAGAGATGAAGTAAGTTGTATATAAAACAACACAAGAATGACAGGTTCAGTCTCCTTAGAGCCACTGACCTTTGATTTGTGCTATTACTTTGCAGTGACCATAAGAATAAATTACTAACTTATCACATCCTCAAGGTGTTCCAAAAATATATTGGCCCAGAATTTGCTGAAAAAGTAATGGTGTGTGACCAACGTTCACTGTTATTAATGCACAAATCGGCTAACAGCTAGTGGCGAGGAAGAGATTGCTCATGAATTGCAAATCACCACAAGTTGCTGGCCGATTTACGCTGCTCCGCCATTAGCTTCACGAAAATGGCATTTCCCCCTTAACCACCATTTGATTTTCATAAGGTTCCTGCATTAACATCGCCGCAGTCTTAAATCTAGTAATTAACAGCTTAAGTACCACCCCTTTAATGACTGCTAATCCACCTCTGGCCCAGAAAGTGAATAATTGAATGTGTGGAGTCTCATTCCTTCAGGTTATGAATTGTTGTTGGAGATTTTAAAAATGTAAAGTATTAGATTACATTTTTCCTTACTTTTCTGCCTTTTTTCTCTCTCAATCCATTCTTTCTTTCTCCCTCTGTTTCTATTTCTGCCCCTAATTTGACATTGAATTCACACACTTTAATTCACCCCCCTTCTCTGTCCTTCCTCTATTTCTCAATTATTAACCTCATTGGTTAAGGAGATACACTGTTAGTCCCAGATGCCTTTGTCGCACTGCTATCAGCTCGCACTTCCAGCAACTTTGTGAGCAAAAAACTTGACACCTAAATTTGCAGGAATATGTGTAACTAATGGGCCAAGCCTTGGGAAGCCCTGCTGCAGCAAAATCTAGGCCGCTATTTTGAAATGTAGTTACTGTTGTTATATGGGCAAACATTGCAGCCAACTTCCACACAGCAAGGTCTCAGGAATTGCAAATGAATGAATGAACAGATGATTTTTTTTTGGTAGTGTTTGATGGAAGAATGTTGGCCAGGGAACCAGAGAGTGCCTTGCTCTTCTTCGAATAGTGCTTTGAGGTCCTTTACTTCCACCTGAGCTGACAAATAGTACTTCACCTGAAAAACATCACCTCTGACAATGCAGCATTCCCTCAGTACTGCACTGCAGTATCAGTTTAGAACATGTCCTACAATCCTTTAGTGGGGCTTGAACCTAATTCTATTGGCTCAGAGGTGAGAGTGCTACTAAATGAGCCAAGCTGATGCTGAAGTATTTGGGCTGACTGTATTTTCGGATCAGAATACTGTTTACATATATTTGATTTACTTCTCCATTGGAGGTCATTCACCATTATTTGAGCTGACAGTCACAGTTACAGACATTTCCATGTGTGGTGAGGTTGCACTGAACATTCGTGCTGTAATGCTCTTTACCATGGAGTTTGGTGGATGTTGATTTGAGTTGTGTCCTGTCCAATTCCTAATCTGAGCTGCATCAGTGGGGCTGGAAGCTTAGACTCCAGCAGGGGAGGGACAATCAGATTGGGAGCTACATTGGAGTGGGTCCTGATGATAGACACCAGCTTGCACACAATGTGGAGGGAGCAGGACTGAGCTACAGCCCATATGGGCTGTCAGAGTCCATCTGCCAACAGCCTGTAATTATGAAGTGCACTTCCTGCCCTTATCAGTGGCCATATCAGCAACAATCTCAAGTTTTCACAGATCTAATTTTGGGTAATTATTTCATCTCAGAATCTGCCGACTTTGTAGCAGGAGTCTGTTGTAATCACGTGAACTATTTTAGCAGAACGACAATGTGAATTCCTTACTATGCACCGGCATAGGAGTTAAGCACCCACTGGGAATTTTCATCCTTTATCTGATGACGAGTGTTTTCTTTTTCCTGTACACTTGTCTGACTGGATGGGAAGTGCGTTGCATGTGCAGTTCAGCAGTTTCCTTGTCACTCAAGACCATTACTTTCCCAGTTGCCTTGCTGTGCACTTCATGACAGCTGTGACTTTCTGCTCTCCTCTGCCAGGCAGATTCTTGTTGGTTGAGTGGAGTAACTCAAATGTCAAAGATCATGTCATACTGGCTATTAACTGAGCAGCCATCCTAGTGCCAACTTTCAGTAGCTGAGCTGCCAATCACAGGGCTGGTGGTGAATGGGCATTGTGGCACATTTCTAAAGCACCCAGTGTATGAGGGAGGAAGGAAAGAAAGAACTTGCATTTATATAGCGTCTTTAACAACTTCAGGATCCCCCAAAGTGCTTTACAGCCAGCAAAGTGTAGTCACTGTTGTAATATGGAGAAATGTGCAGCTAATTTGAGCACAGCAAACTCCCACAAACAGCAATGTGATGATGCTGAAAGATCTGTTTTTAATGATGTTCATTGAGGAATAAGTCTTGGCCAGGGCACCAGGGGGAACTCCCCTGCTTTTTGTTGAAAAAGTGTCATGGGATCTTTTACATACACCTGAGAGAGAAGACGAGGCCTTGGTTTGATGTCTTATCCGAGAGATGGCACCTCCTCCAGTGCAGTACTCCCTCTGTAATGTACTGGGAATGTCAGCCTAGATTGTATGCTCAAGGCTGTGGGGTGGGGCTTGAACCCACAAACCTGACTCAGAGGCAGCAGTGCCACTAACTTAACCCTGTTATTGGTATTGCCTGGTGGAAAGTGCGCTCCTCAGCATTCAGTGGTCAGAGAAAGACCACTTGTGATCACGGTAGAACGTGAGCTTGCGAGCTGGGCAGGTGGCGACCCCAAATGTGGGGCCTACAAACTTAGTCAGATTGTGAGAGCTATGCACAATTGCAATGTCTAGTGTTGGATCATTCACTCACCTGTTTCTCCTGTGGTAGCGAGGAAAGCTATCAGCTGCTGGTGACAGGGGCTAGAATCATGGAAACTTACAGCTCAGACGGAGGCCATTTGGTCCATCCTGCCTGTGCTGGCTCTTTAAAGACCAGGCGTGCTTAGTCCCACATCCCTGCTTTTCGTCCATAACCCTGTAAGTTCGTCATCCTCAAGTATCTGTCCAAATCCCTTTTAAAATTATTTAGGAATCAGCTTCCAGCACCTTTTCAGGAGGAGCATTCCAGATCCCCACAACTATAAGTGAAAAGAATTTATCCACATCTCCCCTCTAGATCTTTTGCCAATGATTTTGAATCTATGATTCTGGCTAATGACCCACTTGCCAGAAGGAATAGTTTTTCTCCATCTACTCTTTCAAAATCTCTCATCATCTTGAAAATCTCTGTTATGTCACCTCTTAACCTTTTTTGTTCCAAGGAGAACTGTCCTAACTTTTCCAACCTATCCTCATAACTGAAGTTCCTCATCCCTGGTAACATCCTGGTAAACTTTCTCTGCATCCTTTCTAAGTCCTTTACATCTCTCCTGAACTGCGGTGCACAGAATTGTCCATAATACTCCAGTTGAAGCCAAAATAGTGATTTAGAATCCCAATGGATGCAGAAAATAGAGGAGAAAAAGTACTGTGAAAGTACTGGGGCTGTGAAACTTTAGACCTCCCCCCCCCCCACCCCCCAAAAAAGGACACACATTACTGGTTACAGAATATTGAGGAGGGCTAGAGCAGAATAAAAGGGATAGAGAAGAAAATTGTTGGTTTGTTGAGATTATATTATAGACCATGGAAAGGAGATAGAGAATAGGTTTGTAACAAAATTTAAAAAAGAATAAATAACAGCACCATAATAATGGGTGATGTTAATTATCTAATCATAGTTTTGATTAAAAAAATCTAAGTGGCAAAGAAGGAGAGAGAGGTTTTTACAGGAGGCCACGGAGGTTTTAGGATTTTTGGCCCTGCCTCTACCCCATCTTCTGAAAGGCAATCTCAGTGGCTTGAATTGTGTCCACTCGTATGTGGGGGTGTGCAAATCACAGGCTAATGAGAGAAGAATGGCCTCGAATGCATTTCCTTCATTTGCCTAGCTAGAATACTGGATGCAAGGCCTTCTTGTTTCGGCCTAATATCCAATGTTGGGTAGTCAATGGAGAGACATGGGACGTCTGGTCTGGAGAAGGTTTGTACAAATGCTCTCCGTTCAGGGTTGTGAACAGGCTACAGCGGGAGCAATGCAAATCTTCAGCAGTGTGTCCGGTGTGAACACCAGGAACAATTAACTCTTTTCTCCTTTGGACACCCTTAGCAACACAAGCACTCCAAGGCCAAGTACAGCACAAATGGTCGCTTTAATCTGCTCCATCTGTGTGCATTAATCCCAACCTCAGAAAAATATCCCAACTGTTTGTCAAATTTTTTTAATCAGGCCGCCCTCTGGTCACCTTTTTATAATAACGAAACAAGCCCTGGAAGCCCCTGTAACTGGTGCGACTCCAGAAATATAGCCCAGTGACAGAGTGGAGCGGAAGAACGGCCTTGAGGAGAGTTTGGGATATTAGTCAGATAGATGTTGGATGAACTTTAATACAGAGAAATGTGAAGTGATACACTTTGGGAGGGATAATGAGCAGAAATATCCACTAGATGTAAAAAATTTAAAGGGAGTATAATAGATAGGGATTTAAGGTTTCAGACACAGCAAATGTTAAAAGGAGGACAAATTGATAAAACTATGTGAAAAAAAATGAGATTCTTGATTTTACAAGTAGGGGGTTTCCTTCACTCACTCATTTCACTGCGTATTTACATCCTACATTTTTGACCAATATTTAATACTTGGTTAATAGTTATAATAATTATAGGTGTTACATTTCATTTTCTATCTGTCTGCTCAATTATATGACTGATTTGAATCTTTTTGTCAGTGTTTGCTACATCCTCTCTCCATCGCTCAACTTAGTTTGCTATTGATGCATATTTGATCATTTTGATCAGGCTTGATCTGATCAGTTGCATATTGTTTCTAATAAACTCCCAGGTCAGTGAAGAAAATCTGTTCCTTTCTCTCTCTCTCTCACATACATACATTGTAGCACTCATTCTTACTGGATTTATAAAGGTAATCAGCAGAAAGCTTGGCCATTCACTGGACCTTATTCGATCTCTATCAGTACTGATGCCAGGAATAAGTCGTAATTTAATTTAAAGCAACTTTTAACACAGCCCGTCCCACACATGGACCCAGTACCACTCACTTTATTCCTGTGAGAAGGCATATTCTGCCCTAGGTCAAGGATGCTACAGTTGCCAGGAGGGACAATGCCAATGGGTAAGCATTTAATGAACATTCATACGTAGTAGTGACTTGTGTATGTATCAAGGAAGTGCACTGGGAAAATTAACACTTTCCCATGTCTGATGTCCTCAGTGACAAGAAAGAAGGACTTGCATTTATATAGTGCCTTTTGCAAGCTTAGGACATCCCAAAGTGCTTAAAAGCCAATAAAGTACTGTTTGAAGTGTAGTCACTGTTGTAATGCAGGAAACGCGGCAGCCAATTTGTGCACAGCAAAGAAAGGTTACAAGAAAAGGTTAGCAGGCAAGATTAAATTGAACTCCAAAAGGATTAGGATTGCTCCGCAGAGAGCCGGCATGGATCCGATGGGCCGAATGGCCTCTTTCTATGCCATAAATGACTCTATGGCGCCCACAAACAACAATATGATCATGACCAAATAATCTGTATTTTTAGTAATGCTGATTGAGGGATAAAAGACAATTCTGCGACACAACCAGATGCAAAGTAATGGCCTTGTCCCACTAAGGTGCATTATCCCAACCTCAGGGAAGTATCCCTATTGCAGAGTGTGAAGATTGCCCCTTCCTCTGTCAGCCATTCTAATGACATCACTCTGAGCGAGACTGACACTTTGTGCCAAACTGCAGGTAGTTTTGGCTTCGGGCTGATTGGGCACTGGATCAAGACAGATAATTTTGCATAAGACCCATACAGACAGGAGGGAGAGGAGAATTTTATCCCAGCAATCTGGACTGGAATCTAATGCAGGGAGCCAGTGTAGGTCAGCGAGCATATGGGTGATGGTTAACTGGGACTTAGTGCGAGTTAGGATGTGGGCAGCAGAGTATTGAATGACCTCAGGTTTACAAAGGGTAGATTGTGGGAGGCTGGCCAGGAGTGCGTTAGATTAGTCAAGTCTGGAGGCAACAAATGCAGTGTTAAAATCCATTGAGTCGTTGTTCAAAATATTTATATTGTGTGTAGGGACAACTAAGGCAAAAAGCAGGAGAAGAAAAATGGAATAAAGCTTTTAATCTGGGTCTGATGGGATAGTTTCAGCTACTGGTCATCGACTGATTGTGGATTAAGGCAGCATCCAGGGCTGAATTTTACCAGACCTTTGGTGACAGGCTGGGAGGCAGGAAGGCTGCAAAATGGCACGGGAAGGTATCAGGTGGTGTGCGCGTCTTGTCTTCCCACTGCCAAGCCATTTTGCCATTGGTGGGAAAGGTGGCAGTTGGCCCACCCACTTGGAGCCCAATTGAGCCTCTTAAGTGGCCAGTTAAGGGCCTCTTCCTGCCTGCACTGGCATTTTACCAGCAGTTGGGAGGCTCACCACTATGTGGTTCAGTTCAACCTTGTGGCCTCCCCAGAGGGCTCCTGGGTGGGGAGGAGGTGCAGGGGGGGCGTCCTTTTTGAATACTCTTTAGCCCACGGAGGGACCCCCAGTCGCAATGGCCACACCTGTTACAACAGTGCCGCCAGCCCTCAGCAATCCCACCCCTCCAACACCCCCGCCACCCTTGCTGGGTCTTGCTTGACTGGCCCCGGTGCCCCCAGACCCCACTCACCTGACTTTGAGGGTGCACAGCCATCGATGCATCCTCATCCTCCAGGTGCAGCCCCAGCAGTGGCCACCGCTAGCAACAGCGCTGCTGAGCTTCCAGCCTTCTGATTGGCCCAACAGCTCTCAGAGGCGGGCCACTATCCTTAATAGGGATGGCAGCCCCATCAGCAGCCACTTAATTGGCTGCCACCGTTAAAATGCGGCCTCAGGTCCCATTCGCCTGCTGAAGTGGGGTCACCCCTTGCTTTTGCCCCTGGTGGTGGGACCCTGTTTCCTCCACTAAATCCAGCTTCCAGACTGCATATTTTAGGTCCAATAAGTCACGACAAACAGTTTTTAGCGCAGTTCCATTGGACTCACTTCCATCCTTTTGTTCAAAGTAATGTATTCACAACAGACAAGAATTTATCATGTTTATTTTTATCCAAGAATGGAAAGAACAAAAAACTCAGCTTGTTTTGATAACACGCGCAGCTGCTCCTACAATGTGCCAACATAATTATGCCACCAACACACTTGGCATTTACAAGGCTCTTATTGACTGCAGTAGGAAGACCATTTCCCAATGTGTGGCTACTCCACTCTGTTAATCCCATGCGCATTGGATCCCAGCACGAAAAGCCATTCACCAATTTTTTGGATGATGGCTCAAGTCTATGATTCCTTCATCAGTTGGCTCGGTGTCAATTAGGATTTGACTGGGATTCCATTTTTTTCCTACATTACTCATTCTTGCTGTTTCTATTTACAAAACTAGACTGGAATGATAAGATATATCAAATATTATCGTGGGGTTTATAACGTGCCATTTATTGGAGATCTCAACAGTCCTTCAGCAATTGGAACCATCTCTTAGAATTGAAATTGCTCTTTGTAATGGAGCAAAACTATGAGATTTGGCATAGTGAATGTTAAGAGCTCAGTTGTGTGTCTCTTGGGAACAGAAATTTGTCCCTCAGATAGGAATTTCATGTGAAATATATGAGCTGGATGCTCAGACTGCAGAAAGAGCAAATACCATGCAGCTAGGCCAATTTTATCCACTGACTTCTTTAAAGAAGGAAAGCAGACCAGCTTTACAGATATTATCAAACACACATAATTGAGATCTGCTGATGTCACCAGCGTGTTTGGAATTTCCTTTGGTTGCAAGTGAATACAAGTACAGAAACATAACTTTCATTTGATTGATCTCCGTAATGGACAGCTAATGGTAATGGCTTTAAATGAATACCTTCCTTTGCTGGTACAATAATATAGCTAGCTACTTCTGCTCCATGAATAGAATGAATGTGAGGAAACCAAAAATAATCTTAAAATGCAGTACGATAAACACATGGACAATCTCAGCTTATAGACCAGAACTGAGTGCAGTCCAATCAAAGGAATAAAGAAATCAAGGTATTAGACTTAACCTTCTGGCAGTTCTTAGCTTCTATCAGTGTAAACTATAAGCCAGAATGGATTAATGTTTGTATTCGGTTACTGGTTTAAGGATCGAGAGGTTGATTCAGGTTGTGCTGAGCAGATTGAGGATAAACTGGGACAATTGAGAGTAGGCTGGGGAGATTGAGGATAGGTGGGAAGACTGGGCGGAAGATGGGCAGATTGGAATTAGTGAGGAGGTTGTGCATAGACTCGGTTGAATGACAAGTGGCTGGATAGATTTAGGAGAGACAGGGTAGGTTGAGAATAAGAGGGGAGAATGATAAGCTGGGTAGATTGAGTGAATAGATTAAGAATAGTCTGGATAGATTGTGGATTGGTAGAGATACTGAAGATAGGTTGGGTAAAATAGGAATATGCTATGTAGATTAAAGAATAGGCTGAGGAGACTGAGGAAGAGATGGGTAGATTGAAGATGGGTGGGAATGTTGAGCATAGGCTAAGCAGATTTAGGACAGACTGAGGTTGAAGGGAGATAGGCTACAAAGACTAAGAATAACCTAAGTACATTGAGGATACTAAATACGCTTGTAAGGGCTATAGCATGAGTTATAGGGTACCATTTAAATTAAATTAAATAGGCAGCCAGAATGGTAGCAGCATTGTGCATAAGAACAGATGGAATAATAAAACTGAACATGACAAGGAGACATGGACTAAAATTAAATTCATACACAATGCCAGAAGCATTCTGTGCAAGCGACCCAGCTGGCAATCAACAACCATGGTATTGTAGGACTCTGAGTCACAGTTAAACCAAGGAAGAGAGTTTAACTTAGAAGGTTACAGGATCGGAGTAACGGGAAAGGAGGAGAGGTTGCCTTATATGTAGGGGAACACACTTAAGCAGTACAGGAAAACCTCTGACATGAGAAGCTCTTGCTAGATGTGTGTAACGAGAAAAGGGTCAAAAAAACATTTTGGATTAGCTGTAGATTGTAGGTGAAAATAAGAGCAATAACTTGTCATTTTATAACAAGATTAGAAAGGTGAGCAAGGAAAGAAAGATCGAGCTGATGGTGGAGGACCACAACCAACTGAGCATAAACTGGGAATGCCCAAGTGGAAGGCTCTGAACTTGTCAATCTTGGACTCCGCATGAGAGAACCCACAGGGAGTGACTAATCCTAGACTTGGTTCTTGTGAATGACTCCGGCACTATTTAGGAAGTAGAAATAGACGACCATCATGCAATAACATTCAATCTGACGTCCGGGAAACGGGTTAAATATGTAATCAAAATATTACCTACCATGATAGATGGGCCAACTGAATGGGCATTAGGGTGAGATTGGTAAAATAGACAACTCCAAAGTAAATCTGCTGAAAATCAACTGGCATCCTTCAAAAATATGCAAGCACGCAGGAGAGATAGATATGTACAGCAGGATCAAAATAAACAACATTGCTCCAAAATGGATCAACAGGGAAATCGAAAGGGAGATTATGTGAAAAAGAAAGCTTCACATAGTTTGAAGGAAGAGAACTAACATTGGAGTAGGTACAAGACTTTACAGAAACAGAAAGAGAGAAGTGGTACAGCAGAAGATGCAAATTATAACATCATAAAATTCATCCAATACTATAACATTAAAAAGGTAGCCATACGATGTCAGAGCCCCAAGTTGAAACAGAAGCTAAAACACATGGTAAATGATGACTTTTTAACCAGGAAGTGCACATGCAATGTACCATCAAACATCAAGCAATTTGTTTACGTTTCGGGATTTTGGTACTAAAGATGAAAAGGTTGGAAATAGGTTCAAGAAGGTGAAAGCCAAGGACTGATAAGTTACACCCAATATACTCAGAGAGACAGGCTAGAGATTTGTGAAGCACTCACAATTATGTTGAGAGAGCCATTAAACACTGTGGAGATTCTAACCAACTGGAAATAGGTCAGTATGGTTCCCATATTAAGGAAATGCGACTTGAATTGTGAGAAGCTGGCTGAGTGAGGTGCTGATTGGAGTGAGAAGTTAAGATAGGGAGTTTGGCCTGAGTAGGAATTTAGCATTGAGATGGGGTAGGCCTGAATCTGCAAGCCCAGGCAGATAGGTGCTACATGTGAGGAGCATTAGGAGTGTAGAACTGGCAGGATCAAGAGGTAGGCTAGATGTATGATGTGGGATATCCTGGACTGCAAAGTATTCAGGAGAAGCACAAAGGTTTCAAAAGAGTTTCAAAACACCTTGGGACGTTTTATTATGTTAAAGGCGCCATATAAATATAAGTTATTGTTGAGTCAGAGAGTTCTCTTGTTCAAAATGGCAGAATGCTGAACTTGAGGACCAGCTGGCTACACTTTACAACATAAAAGGGGAGGAAACATTATTGGAAGACACATTATCTACAGTTGCTAGCCCACAGATTAAGGTTAGAAGGAACTTGGGACACGCAGGAACACTTTGAAAGATGTACGGAAACAACAAGGAATGATTGCGATTCTTACAAATCACACAGCACAGCAAGAGGAACCCAAAAAAATCTTCTTAGACTATGTGAATATTAGAAGGAAGGTCAAGGAACAGGTGGGCCCATTAAAGGATAAACTGGCTAAAACTATTCCAGATGATAAGGATAAGGCAGATACATTGAACAGATTCTTTACATCAATTTTCACAAATAAGAGCTATAAACAAATTCCAGTCACAGTAAATGAGGCCAAATGATGCATGACATGTGTGGAAGTTAGTGGGAAAGAAAATATGTTATGTGGAACGTGGAAGTCTGAAGTATCCACAGGGCTCCTGAGTCAGATAGGATATAGCCTGGAGTCTTCAAAGGATTAGGGGAAATTAGCAATGCCTTCGTTGATGTTTTTCAGAGGTTCATAAATATTGCAGAGGTGCCTGAGGACTGGTGGATAGCAAATGTAGGTCCAATATTCAACAAAAGAACAACACACAAATCTACTAATTCGGGCAGTTCACTTAAAATTCACAGTGGGAACTATGCATATTGGGATGCAGTAAGTAAATATTTAAATAGCAGAGGTACCATCGGGAACAATCAGCATAAACCTTACAAGCCGACTAAACTTTGAAGAGGGAACTATGTTAGTGGACAAAGGTAATCTAGTAGATAGAGCTCAGATTTTGAACTGGCATTCATCATGTGAGACTAGTAGGGAAGGTTAAAGTTCAAGGAATGGATGACAAATGAACAATAGAAGACCGAAAGTGGTGATAAATGGAAATGTGCTGCCTGGGAATGTGACCAGTGGTATATCACCGGGATCTGTTCTGAGACCTCTGTCACTCAACATTTATGAATGATGTAAACACAGTGTCTGTAGTGTAATATTAAGGTTACCAATGGCACAAATCTATGTGAGCAGATATTGAGTAGAAAGGAGATTGATTATCAAAGAAAAAAACAAGGAAGAAAGAGTAAGTTATAGTAAATGTGTACAACATGAAAGAGTCTCCACTAGCAGAGGCTGAAAAGGAAAGGACTTGTGGTAATTACTGATTGTATCCAGAAGTCATCTGTTTAGTGTGAAGCAATTATCAATAAGAAAAATAACTCAAGCATTTGATTAGAAGTCAGAACAAGGATATTGCATAGATCAGTTTTGGAATATGGCATTTAGAAAGGATGTGAGTGCATTAGAAACTGTACAGGGAAGAGTGCCCAGGATGATTCCAAGCCTGACGAAGCAAGGTTCAAGTATTTATTTTCACTGGGGAAAAGAAGATTGAGGGAGTATGTGGTACAGGAGGATAAGAGGGTTCAGATTCAAAGTTATGGAGGGCAGATTTAATACAGACAAAAGGAAATAATTTACATTTGGAACAAATTGCTCAGAATTGTAGTTGAGAGTAGGATACTGGACAGAACAGTTTAAATGGTGTGATGGAGAGATGATAACTGCTTGCATTTTAATCCATCTCCAAGCATTTGTAAGAGGAAAAGGAGGATTTTTTTATTCGTTCATGCGATATTAGCATCACTGGCAAGGCCAGCATTTATTGCCCATCCCTAATTGCTCCTTGAGAAGTAGGTGGGGTGAGCTGCCTTCTTGAGCTGCTGCAGTCCATGTGTCAAAGGTACCCTCAAGGTGCTGTTAGGGAGGGAGTTCCAGGATTTTAACTCTGTGACAATGAAGGAACAGTGCTGTAGTTCCAAGTAGGGTAAATAGATTGGAAGAAGCCAGATACATTGGGAAATAGCTTCCTAGACTTGGGATAGGCTGGATAAATAAAGGATGAGCACAGGGGGTAGGAATCTGTCTCAGGCAGTTGCACGAAACAAGTGGTATCACGTCGGCCGCACATTACATGCCCCACCCTAATATTTAATTCCATTGACTGTAATGGATCTGAATAACTAGTGTGACTGCCCAAAACGAATTTCTATGCCCCCTTCCCTCCTTGCCCTGATGCTGGGCTCACAAGGTCCATTGTTGTTATTCAATGAGAGCTTGAGGTTTTGTATAGTTCATTTCCCTACCTCTGTGGATACTGCACAGTTGTCTCCACTTTAATGTCCTGCAAATAGAATTTCACGAAGAATCACTACTTGATCATAACTTGTACATGTGTGGTTCTTCACATGAAGAACACGTGTCTAACAGAACCTTTGATGTATTTTTTTCTTAATGGCTGTTCAAGGAGCCTGCATAGGGTGCGTCTCACTATATAGTCCTGAGCTGTTCTAAAAGTGAGGCCTTAAGCCTTAAGGTACCAGAGAGATTGGTGGCACGTAGGCAGTCCTTAATCGACTCCCATTTCTAATTTCTATTTCAAACCCCTTTTGATATTTGCAGTATCCTAGGTTGTGTTATTTACCTTCCCCACCTCTTCAAAATGGGAGAAATTGCAGTCAAAATATTTCTTGCTCAGCAGGACTAAGATTAATATTGATATAGGCCGAGAGGGACAGATTTAGACTTGGACATAGACTAGAAGGAATGGTCTTGAAATTTGCAGATGATACCTAAATAGGACTTATCGTTCATTCTTTAGGCCAAAACAGGCTGCAACAGTATAGTGATAAGATGGGGAAATGCATTAAAAAGTCACATGGAATTCAATATCAGTAAGTTTGAGGTGACACATTTTGTTAAACATGGCTAATTGTAGCTGTGGCGAGAAGAGGCCCTTAATTGGGGCTAATTGCCCAGTTAAGGGCCTCAATTGGCAGCGGTGTGGGAAAGCCATTCACAGGCCTTCCCGCCCAGACTAAATTTTGGCAGAGGCGGGACAGTGGAGGGACCCCCTCCCCCACCCCACCCCACGCCAGCCCTCCACCATCCCACCCACCACAGGGAAGACCATAAAATTCCCCCCTATGGAATTTTGAGGCTTTAGAGAGGGAAAAAATAGATTTTCTAGAATGTGCCTGGTATAGGAAAATACTACTAGGAAGAAAGACTTAAACAATTGGGTCTGTCTTTCAATGGGACAATGGGGATTACAAGTCTATGTGACAGAAGTGTTTAAAATTGAGAGGATGGGACAGGGTAGGTACAAGCAGACTATTGCCAGTAGTTGAGGGATCAATAACAAGGAGCCATTGATAGATTAAATGTCAACCATTTAGAACAGAGAACAAGAGAAACGTCTGCACACAGAATTGTGAATTCATTTCTGGGTTAGTGTTTGAGGCAGAAACTATGACAACATTTAGGATTAAACTGGGTGAATGAAGGATAAGGGAAATTGGGAACAGGGCTGGTAAATGTGATCAGGACTAGTTCTGCATGTATAGGGTAAACACAAGACTGGTTGGACCGAATGGTCTGTTGTAACTTCTATATATTTCCAGGTACAAGGTACTCATCTGATGGAAGGGAAATTGTGGCTGTACAATGTTTTCCAATTTAAGGCTCATTAATGGGAAGTAATCTATGTGTATGATATTAAATCTTTCATTGCAGCATATTAAAACATTCAACTATCCCTTAGGAAAGAACAAGTGAGTGAAAGTACGACTGGCTTCCTCTACGCTGTACCTTGTGGAATTTTTACTTCTTGCCAGTAGAAACAAATATACCATATCTCAGCTCTCTGGAGAGGCCACATTTAGGTCTGGATTTGAACATTGTCTATGGCTAACAATGGGATATTGTCTGGTTACAGCCAATCTTTAGAATGTAATTAATTAAAATTTTGTAGGTCAAAATTGTTAATTTGTGGGAATGCTTACTTGGAGCATACATTATCACAGACTTGCTCAGGGTAGGGGGTGGCCAAAATAAAGTCATGTGATTTTCTGTGCTCTGCATGTGTGTGGCATGGGCGCCAGACGGTGTTTGACGAAAATTTGTCGATAATCTTATTGCTGTGATTATTCAATCTGACAAGTTAATCTAACTTCTGCTTTTAAATAGGTTGGCCCGTCTAGTACCAGTTGCAAAATTATAACTGCATCGGGTTTATTTAGCAGTCATTAACTTTTATTAATCATTTTAAGCCTTGCTGTTCTGCGGATTAGCCCGTTTATTTGGGTACAAGCAGATTCCTGGGGCAATTGATGAGTTAATTGTCCCTTCCTGCTGTAACATATCAAAGCCAAAGATTGACCTTGTCCCTTTGTCACGGCCATGTCAATCTTTAGAAATGCGGCATTTGATCACCTGAAATAACAGAACTTGGAAACATTTTTTCATCCAATCAAAGTTTCTTCCATCCCCAAAATAGACGCAGCAGGCTGAGGAAATAATCACATTTACAACAGTCTGCTCCCCTGACATAATTTTCCTTCCCAAAGAATTTGGGGATATTTTCTGAGGCACTAATTGATGTTCTGTGTTGTTTATCCAGCTACTGATTTACATGAACTGACTGTAGTTTCCTACTTAGCCCTTGCTGGGACTGAATCATTAATGAACTGACAGTTATGAACAGAAGCAGTGGTCAGATTTGTGTTGAAAGAATTAACCAGACACAATGATCCTTTGTGATGAGTATTGACTGGATTGTGTGTAATCACATAAAACATAGTTGCAGTAAATTCTGATGGATAAATTGCATCTGTATCAAAATTGCTCCTTTTCACAATTGGCCTTCTAATAAAAGCCATTATAATTCTATAAATCAGTTTATTTGGAGGAGATTTATTGGGGGAGGTCTATTTGGGGCCTCCAGCACAACAACCCACTGAAATATCTGCATTCCTAATTCCGGCTTCTCGTGCATCCCCAATTTTAATCGCTCCACCATTGGTGGCTGCGTCTTTAGTTGCCTAGGCCCTAAGCTCTGGAATTCCCTCCCTACACCTCTCCACCTCACTTTCCTTCTTTAAAACACTCCTTAAGACCTACCTCTTTGACCAAGCTTTTGACCTAATATCTCCTTGTGTGGCTCAGTGTCATAGTTTGTTTTGTAATGCTCCTGTGAAATGCCTTGGGACGTTTTATTACATGAAAGGAGTTATGGTGGGAAGACATCATGAGGAGGATGGCACATTTCGAGGTGACTGTCATTGTTGCATGTTCTTGGCGATCAGCTGAAGATTAATAAAAGTTGAGGCCTGGGAGAGGCCACCACCTTGGCAACTTGACCACAGGAGGAGTTTGGCGCCTTGCGACTAGAACACAGGAGAAAACAAGACAAGAGGGTAAAGGATTCTGAGAAAAAAAAGGGATGACCTTCTCAATACCCTCTGAGAATCTTATCCTGTAACATGCTTCTTTTTCTCATCAAAATAAAAGATCTGTTGCTTTTTTTTCCACTCCTGGAATAAATGGGAGTGCTATGATTGATGATCTGTGGCCTGTAGACAGCTGAGCATCAGCAAGAACTTCTCACGCAGAGACCCAATGTACCAGAACAGAAAATAAACATAGAAGGTATTTTTTCTTCTAACTTTTGGGCCATTATTCCTTTTTAATGTGTATTTCATATCCTCTTCCCTGAACCAGTACTAATCTGTCGACAGTTGGAATGCACCGTCTTTTTGTTGGGTTGAAAATGTTAAACATTGATAAACCATATTTTATTATTCTATTTGACTTGAAGTGCACAGTCTAAAAAGTCATGTTTTCAAAGGGAAAAGGGTTTATTATGGAGCTCAAAGGATTCCAGCACAGTGCTAGTGGTCAACATATTGACATGTGACAGAAGAATGACTGTGCATTTAAACAGTTTAACACGAAAAATCAGGAAAATGTCAATAATGGTCCATTGTCGAGAATTTCATGGATATTTCATGGACAGTGGATAGAAAGGGATAGCCATGAGGTTGCTTTTAGATTTAATCATGTGGAAATTATGCAGTTAAGTAATGAGTTTGTATTGTAGTCAGTAATGATTGGGAGTTTGGACCTACTTTAAGAGAATAGTAATCCTTTTGTTCACTTTAAAAAGAGCAGAGAGAACCTTTACAGCTGCTCTCCCGAACTACTGCCCTTGAATCCTCTGGTCAATCTGTTTTGCACGTGGCGTGTACCAGTAATTCAATTCCACCAGGTATTAATGAGTGAAAGAAGAGAGATGCTTAACTCTGTCCTACCTTATTAGGTTTTAACATGGCTTCCTGACTCTTCAGAGACACAAGGAATTCGCTGCAGTCCCAAAATCATTGGCCAGCATGTGTACATGCTTTAAGTCTAACATGTAGCTTTTGCACTTTGCAGCTTTTAAAGCCTCTTCCGTTGGAGCACACTGCCAATCACATTTATGTGTATTTCTGATATTTTTTCATATTGGACTCCCAAAGAGGTGTTAAATAGAAATTGCCTTGGTCAGTGCTGCACAAATGCTGTAGCAACTGCCTCCCTGAGTCGAAGATGTGAACAGAAAGAAAACCTGACTCATTAAAATGATGTGTGACACCATGCTTGCCATTGACTTAATTTAAATAAAGTGTCATTGGTTGCCACTAGGCATCATATTGAAGTTTAATTTCACTCCTTCACTTGATGTATAACATGCACCAGAGCAAATAACAGCTCCAATATTTACGGGAATGGAGCGGGGGAGCATGGTTGCGGGGGTGGCAGTGCAGGAAACCCGGTGTCAAGGGATAATCACAGATTGACAGGCTGGACATCAGCTGGGCGGGAATGCCAGCGGTATGAGGCAGCAGTCAAGGACTGTTGGGGATAATATCCGGCAACCAGGAATGATCGGAGCATGACGAAGGGTGCTGGGAGCCCAGCAGTAAGGATGGAGGAAGAGAAAGATCAGGGCATGTGGTGGGGGCAGCAGTGTCAGGGGGTCAGGCAGACTGGCAATTGCGAGGGAGGGAGGCTTGAGATTGCAGGGTTGGCTGTGGGGAGATGGGGGTGAGTGGCAGAGCCAGGGGAGAGAGGAGATATCATGGGCAGGTCTGCTTGAAGGGCTGGGGAGAGCATTCCTGCTCCTCCTGTCTCAAGCAGTGCTATAAAAAGCACTTACCTGCTGGAACTCGACTGACCAGCGTTAAGTTTAAATCAGGCTCCCAGCTGCACAAGGGGAGGCTGATTTAAATATTATAATGAGATGTCCCATCTCTCATTTGCATTATGGCCAAATGTGTTAGTACCGCAGAACGCAATGCAAAACCCTAAGCTTAATCCATTTTCCGCACAGAGTTAACGCATTACTGGTCCAAAGTTCCTGAGAGGGTTAATGATGGTTTCTGCGCTGGGAATAAGAACTGAAACTGTTATGGGATGTTTTATAAAGATTGCAGACTGAAACTTTATGTCACTACATAGAAACGGTCTTTGTGGCTACTTTGGTGAATCACAAGATGGTCACTTTCAGAGTGTTAATGAGTGAATTGTACTATTCATTATGAGCACTTTTTTTATGATGAATTGATTTTTATAGCATATTATGATGAGCACACTGAGTAATTATTGGTCAACCAAAAATGACAAACTTGCTTTACAGGCCAGTAATAGTACAGATATTGTGTTGCACACAGCAATTCTAATTTTAAACCAGTGTAGATTTATAGTGTAACTCTATTGCCTAAAACAAATGCTTTTTCAACTCCTATCAGTTATGTGAAAGGCTCCTCAGGACCTGACTGTGCAGTCGGGAGATTAGATAATGGACGTAAATCATAAATATCTGACAGAAATTACCATGCATGTCTAGTGTGGGATTACTCACACAACACCATTCTGTATTGGCCTCCAGGAATCATCTACACCTCCATCATCACTCTTCAAGTTTAGAAAAAGTAATGAGAAATATTTGAACAACCAACACAATCAATGTGTCACCAGTAATATCACTGTGGACCTCAGTAGAATGAGGCCCAAGACAATGCACTCTCTGAATAGCAAAATTATACAGGATAAATTCAGACACCTTATTGAGGTCCTTACTGTATCTGCCGTGTTTACCTACAGAGCAACAGTGACTACACTTAAAAAAGAAACTCATTGTCTGTAAGGGCTTTTAAGACTTCCTCAGTTTATGTAAGGCATTATATTATTCCAAGGTCTTTCTTTAGTCCAGAAGCCAAGCAAGTCACAGGTTTAGCTCTTTTATCGCCTCTGGTTCTAGGACCTTACAGATGCACAACTTTCTTGCCTCAGTTCCTGTTGTCATTATTTTATTACACTTTTGTGTTCACTTTTAGAGTCATAAGAGTCTTTTACGGCATAGAAGGAGGCCATTCAGCGCATCGAGTCCATGTTGGCTCTATGCGGAGCAATCCAGTCAGTTCCACTCCCCCGTTTGATCCCTGTAGCCCTGCAAGTTTATTTCCTTCAAGTTCCTGTCCAACTTCCTTTTTGAAATCATTGATTGTCTCTGCTTCCACCACCCTCGTGGACAGCGAGTTCCAGGTCATTACCACTCACTATGAAAAAAATGTACTTCCTCACATTCCCCCTGAATCTCTTGCCCAAAACCTTCAATCTGTGTCCCATAGTCCTTGTACCATCTGTTAATGGGAACAGTTTATCCTTGTTTAACTTATCTAAGCCTGTCATAATCTTGCACACCTCTATCAAATCTCCCCTCAATCTCCTTTGCTCCAGGGAGAACAACCCCAGCTTTTCCAATCTAACTTTGTAACTAAAATCCCACATCCTTTTCTCATTATAAATTCCTTCATTCACATTTCTAATGGCAACTCTTCATGTAAACATGTCACATTGTAATTACACCCTTTTGCCAATGGTGGCATTGTACTGCTTCAGTCATGAGAAGGTATCAAAACTTATCCTGAATGACTTTTCTATTCAGTGTCTTGGGTCTCATTTTTGTTGAGGTCTGCAGTGACGGGACTAAGGACATACCACTGATTGTGTTTGTTGCAAAAATGATGTTATTTTTCTAATCGTTGATCATTGAGGCACAGATGATTCAAAGTTCCTCATATTGAAGCTTCAAGTTCTGTTCAAAATCTTTCTCAAACCAGGACAGCTGCTCTTTAAAATAAAAACCAAGACTGAAAAGCAAAATGTTCACTAGGTTTTGAAGTCACAGTTTGAGAAGCTGCTCAGAGTTGAAATGCAACCAGAATTGACCCAAATATCCAATTAGTGCCTTTTTTTTTGAAGTAATCACGTTTTCGTGGCTCTTTCTGACAGTAATGGCACCAGTTGATTGAAAGCACAATGTCAGATATTTCCTCTGTGTTACCTGACGTGTGCATTCACCATGACAACGAAGCTGCTTCACATTTTGTTTTCTCTCGGGCTTCGGGGCACAAGTCGGGAAATACAGCTGTGATCATTTTCGAAGCATAATTTAGCAAATTGGTCTTTGAGCCAGGTCACTCCATGCGTGACCTCAAATGTTATTTCAGTTGTAGAAATCAGATTGCCTCCAAGTTTTCTGTTCAGAAAACGATCCTTTTTATAAATCTCCCCCTCCCCGCCTAAGCCTGTCAATCCTACTTTAAAGTGATATGTGTAGGTTGGGTGTGGGTTCATTTGAAGAGACAGAATGTAATTATTTCTAAAACCTTCATGGTTTCACTCATCAGAGCACCTGGGCTTCTGGATAAATGTGGCAAGCAATCAGAATGATTGCATTCAATCATCAACAATGGGCTGAATTTTATCAGCCCTTTAGGGATGGGTAGGGAGGCCGGGGGCCTATAAAATAGTGAGGGAAGGTGGAGTGCCTGTTGCCTTCCTGCGCCATTGAATTTTATCAGGGGCGGGAAAGGTCAAGGACGGCCTTCAGGCCCTTAAGCAGCCAATGAAGTGGCTGCCCCTGTGCCAACAACCACCTCCGCCTGCCCTCAACAACCACCCCAGCCACCCATCCCTCGTCAGGGCCTGCCTGACTGGTCCAGGGGTGTCCACCCCACTTACATGCACTCCAAGGCTCAATGGCTGCTCCTGGCCCCAGGCCACCACTCCTGGTGACATTGCTGAGCTGCTGGCCCTCTGATTGGCTGGCAACTCGAGGAGGCGGGATCCTCGTCCTTAAAGGCACCAGGCAGTTAACTACAGACGTACAATGCAGCCAGGGGTCCTCTATATGGCTGAGGCAGGGTTCCCCTTCCCTCCCCTTTCTGGCCCAGTGTCGAGTCCCCCATTGCCTGGATAAAATTCAACCTATGGCCGGAATTCTACGCGCCCCGGAAGTGGGCTGGAGACGGGGATGTGGGTGGTACGTAAAATAGTGGGAGGGGCACCGTTCCTTTCACCTACCCACCCGCCGCTGCAATATTATTCGTGACAGCCAGGTACCTCGACACCTGGGGAGGTGACCCAGTCAAACCTAGCGGCCTCCTTGCAGGCTGGGGGATGGCCTCCTGATTGTGCCTCCCCTCCCCTCCCCGGCACAAGCAGGTCCCACTGGACCATCTCCCCCTGCTCTCTCGAGCAACCCCACCCTCGTTGCAGGGACCCAGTCGATTGTCCCCAGAGAGGCTTCACACTCTTGCCTCTATTCCGGGGCCTCTTCCATCTTGCCAGTCCTGGATGGGTGCAGTCCCAGCAGTGGCCACCGTTCCCAGTGGTGTTGCTGGGACTGAGGAGCTGCTGGCCCGCTGATTGGCTAGCAGCTCTTGGAGGCGGGACTCCCTGCCTCAGAGGGGCAGAAGGCTCGACCTCTTTCAATTCTGCATGGCTTCCAGGCCCAGCGGAGGTGGGCTTGCCCCGAACGTTTTCTGCCGGTGGGCGGGGCCTCCGTCACAAGGTAAAATTCCAGCCCATGTTGCACAGTGATTCCTAACAGTACTGATACACAGCCAGTCATATTCGTGTATGGCCTTTACCATATAAAGAAGGCAGGGTATAGGCCTCTGAAGGCCCAGTACATTTGCCCACTGAACTGCCTGCTTCAAGAGCCAACAGTGGTTGTGCTGCCCGTTCGGGCTGCCTTTTTGTTCTGGTAGTTTTTACATCACTGGATAGAGCAGACCTTTTCAGAAGAATTTTAAAAAGTCTTTTCCACACTGTCAGCCATGGCTCAGTTGGTAGCATTCTCACCTCTGGAGCAAGTCCTGCTCCAGTGAATTAAACACAAAAATCTCTGCTGACACTCCAGTGCAGTACTGAGGGAGTGCTGCACTGTCAGAGGTGCTTTCATTGTTGGATGAGACAGTAAATAGAGGCCCTGTCTGCCCACTCAGGTGCACGTAAAAGATGCCTGTGACACTATTTTGAAGGAGAGAAGGGAAGTGATCCTTGGTGTCCTAACCAATCCCTCAATCAATATCACTAAAAACAGTTCATCTGGTCATTATCACATTGCTATTTGTGGGAGCTTGCTGTCTGCAAATTGGTTGCCGTATTTCCTACATTACAACAGTGACCACGCTTCAAAGGTTCTTCATTGGCTTTGGGAGGTTCTGAGGTTGTGTAAGGTGCTATATAAATGCATGACTTCCTCTCTCTTTCAGAAGACTTAACAAAGATCATGTTTTAAAGTTTCCTTTTCACCAAAACTCTCAAACCTGCATCATTTCCAGTTACAAACATGGCTGTGCTGAGAAATCTTATTGTATCATTGTACCTGTCTGGCAAGCTCCAAGTAATCAAAAGCTGCAATGGCTTTGTAAAATATGTATGTCAAAATTCACTTCTAAAAACCGGAAAGTTACATTGGTGACTTTTGAGCGACTGTGCATCTGCCCAGTTGCTGCACTGTTGCTGCAGGTTTCTGAATCTGCTCAGGGGTATAAACAGGGTGAATTCTAACCGGCACTGCTGCCCCTAGAGTGGGGCGAGAGCCAGTCGCAGAGACACACATACACAGTGACTGTTCCCCTCATGATGGAACAAGAAGTGAGTAAACTGCTCAGGAACATTGCTGGTTTTCTTACAGTTATTGAAAGACATTTTCTTGCTTCTGTGTAGATTGGTACCACATGCACAATGCTGTGGAGGAAAATAGATGAGAATTATCATTTCTGATTTGACCCCCATTTTCTCGTCAGGCTTCCGCTTTCAGTCAAAGACTCCTTTGTCAAATCTGAACCAAGCTGGCAAATATCACACCGGTTCTCCCTGGAAGACCTGGCCTGGCCTGATCAAGTTGCAATGAATTATTGTGTAGTATTTTCTCAGCATAGTAACACATACATGACAGACGTCTTCAGAGAATGCACACAATGTAAATCCCCAAGCAGGCAAATAAATAATCCTTGACCGCCCCATAATATAATTGTATGACGCTTTTTAAAAATGCTTTCATGGGATGTGGGCATCGCCGGCAAGGCCAGCATTTGTTGCCCATCCCCAATTGCCCTTGACAACTGAGTGGCTTGCTAGGCCATTTCAGAGGGCAGTTCAGAGTCGTCCACATTGCAGTGGGAATGGAGTCATATGTAGGTCAGACCAGGTAAGGGAGATTTCCTTCGCTAAAGGACATTAGTGAACCAGATGGGTTTTTATGACAATTGATAATTTCATAGCACTAATACTAGACTAGAGACTAGCTTTCAATTCCAATTTTTTAAAAATCAATTAACTGAACTTATTAATTAATTGAATTTAAAGTCCACCAGCTGCCATGGTGGGCTTTGAACCCATGTCCCCAGGGCATTAGTCTGGGCCTCTGGATTACTAGTTCAGCAACATTACCACTACGCTACCATCTCCCCCTACTTGCCTAAAGTCATGCAGTGTAATATTTCATGTGCTGTTACTGGTGTGCACACCTGAACTTTGCCCTCACTATTCACTTCTCTTAGGCTAGCTGTTACAACCAGGTGAGAAAGGTGTCCCGAGGTCCTTTTCAGCCTTCACCTGGTCTTACTGTAACAGGGTTTAATTTTAAACGCACTGTGTTTTTTAGCTCCCCCTTGGTGAATCCTTGTTCACCGCTTTCCAATTATAAGGCAAAGGCACAAACAGGCTTTCTTAGGTTTAAAGAGGAAAAGTTAAAATATATTAAACTTAAACTCTAATTCAGTTAATACCTATGGGTACATGCTGCGCCCCAAACTAGCATGCATACGCAATACACACACGCAAATAGAGACAGAAAAGAGCAGAAGAAACATAAAGTGGAAAGGTTTGAGGCAATATCTGAAGAGTTGTTATTATGGTTCTTCGAGCTCACTGTAGAGTCCTTGATTGTAGGTAGATCTTGCTTTTTGTTGGGGCCCAGTATTTTTCTTAAAACTTGTTCACTGTAGGAGACTTTTCTCTCTTGGGGTTAACATGGAAACATAGAAAATAGGAGCAGGAGTAGGCCATTCGGCCCTTCGAGCCTGCTCCGCCATTCATTATGATCATGGCTGATCATCCAACTCAGTAGCCTGTTCCCGCTTTCGCCCCATACCCTTTGATCCCTTTAGACCCAAGAGCTATATCTAACTCCTTCTTGAAAACATACAATGTTTTGGCCTCAACTGCTTTCTGTGGTAGCGAATTCCACAGGCTCACCACTCTCTGGGTGAAGAAATTTCTCCTCATCTCATTCCTGAAAGGTTTACCCAGTATCCTTAGACTATGACCCCTGGTTCTGGACTCCCCCACCATTGGGAACATCCTTCCTGCATCTACCCTGTCAAGTCCTGTTAGAATTTTATAGGTTTCTATGAGATTCCCCCTCACTCTTCTGAACTCCAGCAAATATAATCCTAACCGACTCAATCTCTCCCCATACGTCAGTCCCGTCATCCCAGGAATCAGTCTGGTAAACCTTCACTGCACTCCCTCTATAGCAAGAAAATCCTTTCTCAGATAAGGAGACCAAAACTGCACACAATATTCCAGGTGTGGCCTCACCAAGGCCCTATATAATTGCAGCAAGACATCCCTGCTCCTGTACTCGAATCCTCTTGCTATGAAGGCCAACATACCATTTGCCTTTTTTACCGCCCGTTGCACCTGCATGCTTACCTTCAGCGACTGGTGTACGAGAACACCCAGGTCTCGCTACATATTCCCCTCTCTCAGTTTATAGCCATTCAGATAATAATCTGCCTTCCTGTTTTTGCTACCAAAGTGGATAACCTCACATCTTTCCACATTATACTACATCTGCCAAGCATTAGCCCACTCACTCAACTTGTCCAAGTTGCCCTGAAGCCTCTCTGCATCCTCCTCACAATTCAGTTTTGTGTCATCTGCAAATTTGGAGATATTACATTTCGTTCCCTCATCTAAATCATTAATGTATATTGTGAATAATTGGGGTCCTAGCACCGATCCCTGCGGTACCTGACTAGTCACTGCCTGCCATTCGGAAAAAGACCCATTTATCCCTACTCTTTGTTTCCTGTCCGCCAATCAATTTTATATCCATCTCAATACACTAACCCCCATCCCATGCGCTTTAATTTTACACGCTAATCTCTTATGTGGGACTTTGTCGAAAGAATTAGAATTAGAATTAGAATATTACAGCGCAGTACAGGCCCTTCGGCCCTCGATGTTGCGCCGATCATCTGACCTACACTATTCCATTTACATCCATATGTCTATCCAATGACCACTTAAATGCCCTTAAAGTTGGCGAGTCTACTACTGTTGCAGGCAGGGCGTTCCACGCCCCTACTACTCTCTGCGTAAAGAAACTACCTCTGACATCTGTCCTATATCTTTCACCCCTCAACTTAAAGCTATGTCCCCTCGTGTTTGCCATCCTCATCCGAGGAAAAAGACTCTCACTATCCACCCTATCTAACCCTCTGATTATCTTGTATGTCTCTATTAAGTCACCTCTCCTCCTCCTTCTCTCTAACGAAAACAACCCCAAGTCCCTCAGCCTTTCCTCGTAAGACCTTCCTTCCATACCAGGCAACATCCTAGTAAATCTCCTCTGCACCCTTTCCAAAGCTTCGACATCCTTCCTATAATGCGGTGACCAGAATTGCACGCAATACTCCAGGTGCGGCCTCACCAGAGTTTTGTACAGCTGCATCATGACCCCGTGGCTCCGAAACTCGATCCCCCTACTGATAAAGGCTAACACACCATATGCCTTCTTAACAGCCCTATTAACCTGGGTAGCAACTTTCAGGGATTTATGTACCTGGATACCAAGATCTCTCTGCTCATCTACACTACCAAGAATCTTCCCATTAGCCCAGTACTCTGCATTGCTGTTACTCCTTCCAAAGTGAATCACCTCACACTTCTCCGCATTAAACTCCATTTGCCATCTCTCAGCCCAGCTCTGCAGCCTATCTATGTCCCTCTGTACCCTACAACATCCTTCGGCACTATCCACAACTCCACCGACCTTCGTGTCATCCGCAAATTTACTAACCCACCCTTCTACACCCTCATCCAGGTCGTTTATAAAAATGACAAACAGCAGTGGCCCCAAAACAGAACCTTGCGGTACACCACTAGTAACTAAACTCCAGGATGAACATTTGCCATCAACCACCACCCTCTGTCTTCTTTCAGCTAGCCAATTTCTGATCCAAAGCTCTAAATCACCTTCAACCCCATACTTCCGTATTTTCTGCAATAGCCTACCGTGGGGAACCTTATCAAACGCCTTACTGAAATCCATATACACCACATCCACGGCTTTACCCTCATCCACCTGTTTGGTCACCTTCTCGAAAAACTCAATAAGGTTTGTGAGGCACGACCTACCTTTCACAAAACCGTGCTGACTATCGCAAATGAACTTATTCTTTTCAAGATGATTATAAATCCTGTCTCTTATAACCTTTTCCAACATTTTACCCACAACCGAAGTAAGGCTCACAGGTCTATAATTACCAGGGCTGTCTCTACTCCCCTTCTTGAACAAGGGGACAACATTTGCTATCCTCCAGTCCTCCGGCACTACTCCTGTCGACAATGACGACTTAAAGATCAACAACAACGGCTCTGCAATCTCCTCCCTGGCTTCCCAGAGAATCCTAGGATAAATCCCATCTGGCCCAGGGGACTTATCTATTTTCACTCTTTCCAAAATTGCTAACACCTCCTCCTTGTGAATCTCAATCCCATCTAGCCTAGTAGGCTGTATCTCAGTAATCTCCTCGGCAACATTTTCTTTTTCTACTGTAAATACTGACGAAAAATATTCATTTAACGCTTCCCCTATCTCCTCTGATTCCGCACACAACTTCCCACTACTATCCTTGATTGGCCCTGTTCTAACTCTTATCATTCGTTTATTCCTGATATACCTATAGAAAGCCTTAGGGTTTTCTTTGATCCTATCCGCCAATGACTTCTTGTGTCCTCTCCTTGCTCTTCTTAGCCCTCCCTTTAGATCCTTCCTGGCTAGCTTGTAACTCTCAAGCGCCCTAACTGAGCCTTCACGTCTCATCCTAACATAAGCCGCCCTCTTCCTCTTGACAAGCGCTTCAACTTCTTGAGTAAACCACGGCTCCCTCGCTCGACAACTTCCTCCCTGCCTGACAGGTACATACTTATCAAGGACACGCATTAGCTGCTCCTTGAATAAGCTCCACATTTCGTTTGTGCCCATCCCCTGCAGTTTCCTTCCCCATCCTACACATCCTAAATCTTGCCTAATCGCGTCATAATTTCCTTTCCCCCAGCTATAATTCTTGCCCTGCGGTATATACCTGTCCCTGCCCATCGCTAAGGTAAACCTAACCGAATTGTGATCACTATCGCCAAAGTGCTCACCTACATCTAAATCTAACACCTGGCCGGGTTCATTACCCAGTACCAAATCCAATGTGGCATCGCCCCTGGTTGGCCTGTCCACATACTGTGTCAGAAAACCCTCCTGCACACACTGGACAAAAACAGACCCATCTAAAGTACTCGAACTATAGTATTTCCAGTCAATATTTGGAAAGTTAAAGTCCCCCATAACCACTACCCTGTTACTCTCGCTCCTGTCGAGAATCATCTTCGCTATCCTTTCCTCTACATCTCTGGAACTATTCGGAGGTCTATAGAAAACTCCCAACAGGGTGACCTCTCCTCTCCTGTTTCTAACCTCGGCCCATACTACCTCAGTAGACGAGTCCTCAAACGTCCTTTCTGCCGCTGTAATACTTTCCTTGATTAACAATGCCACACCCCCCCCTCTTTTACCCTCTTCTCTGTTCTTTCCGAAACATCTAAATCGCGGAACCTGCAACATCCATTCCTGCCCCTGCTCTACCCATGTCTCTGAAATGGCCACAACATCAGGATCCCAGGTACCAACCCATGCTGCAAGCTCACCCACCTTATTCCGGATGCTCCTGGCGTTGAAGTAGACACACTTTAAACCAAGTTCTTGCTTGCCAGTGCCCTCTTGCGTCCCTGTAACCTTATCCCCTACCTCACTACTCTCAACAGCCTGTACACTGGAACTACAATTTAGGTTCCCATTCCCCTGCTGATTTAGTTTAAACCCCCCCGAAGAGCACTAACAAATCTCCCCCCCCAGGATATTGGTACCCCTCTGGTTCAGGTGAAGACCATCCTGTTTGTAGAGGTCCCACCTACCCCAGAAAGAGCCCCAATTATCCAGGAAACCAAAACCCTCCCTCCTACACCATCCCTGCAGCCACGTGTTCAACTCCTCTCTCTCCCTATTCCTCTCTTCGCTAGCACGTGGCACAGGCAACAACCCAGAGATAACAACTCTGGTTGTTCTCGCTCTAAGCTTCCACCCTAGCTCCCTGAATTTCTGCCTTAAATCCCCATCTCTCTTCCTACCTATGTCGTTGGTGCCTATGTGGACCACGACTTGGGGGTGCTCCCCCTCCCCCTTAAGGATCCCAAAAACACGATCGGAGACATCACGTACCCTGGCACCTGGGAGGCAACACACCAACCGTGAGTCTCTCTCGTTCCCACAGAACCTCCTATCTGTTCCCCTAACTATGGAGTCCCCAATGACTAATGCTCTGCTCCTCTTCCCTTTTCCCTTCTGAGCAACAGGGACAGACTCTGTGCCAGAGACCTGCACCCCATTGCTTACCCCTGGTAAGTCGTCCCCCCCAACAGTATCCAAAACGGTATACCTGTTGTTGAGGGAAACGGCCACAGGGGATCCCTGCACTGCCTGCTGGTTCCCTTTCCTTCCCCTGACGGTAACCTACTTCTTTTACCTGAGGTGTGACTGCCTCCCTATAACTCCTGTCAATAATCCCCTCCGCCTCCCGAATGATCCGAAGTTCATCCAGGTCCAGCTCCAGTTCCCTAACGCGGTCTGCGAGGAGCTGGAGTTGGGTGCACTTCCCGCAGATGCAGTCAGCAGGGACACTCTTGGCGACCCCTACCTCCCACATTCTGCAGGAGGAACATACAACTGCCTTTACCTCCATTCCCACTATTCTAGATTCCCAATAACCTTCTGAAAGCCTTCTGAAAGTCCAAATAAACCACATCCACTGGCTCCCCCTCATCAACTCTACTAATTACATCCTTGAAGAATTCTAGTAGATTTAGCAAGTATGATTTCCCTTTTGTAAATCCATGCTGACTCTGCCCGATTCTACCACTGTTCTCTAAGTGCTCTGCTGTAAAATCTTTGATAATGGATTCTAGAATTTTCCCCACTACCAACCTCAGGCTGGCTGGTCTATAATTCCCTGCTTTCTCTCTACCTCCCTTTTTAAATAGTGGGGTTACATTAGCTACCCTCCAATCTGTAGGAACTGTTCCAGAGTCTATAGAATCTTGGAAGATGACAACCAATGCATCCACTATTTCTAGGTCCACTTCCTTAAGTACTCTGGATGGATACCATCAGGCCCTGGGGATTTATCGGCCTTCAATCCCATCAATTTCCCCAACATCATTTCTCTACTAATACTGATGTGTCTTCAGTGAATTCAGAGGCCTGTGAGAAAGAGATAGGAGCAGACAGGAGAGATCTTCTCAGTCCAGGAGCAAACAGCTTTCTGCCCAAACTGTTTGTACAAATTCAAAAAACTCTAGTTGCCCAGCAGGTTAGTCATGTGACTAGCTGGTTTGACCATGTCTGTTTGTGTATTCGGCCATCTTAGCAGTCAACCTGGCATGCGAGCTCCCCCATCTTCATTGTCTAGTGATCAGAAGTCCATTGTGGGTTGAATGTCAGGGAATGGCTGCTTTGTCCTTCCAAACACTGTCCGTTAATATGCAAATGTCTTTTCCAGCCATGGCTGATCTGTTTAACAAGTCTTCTTCATTCCAGTTTAAAATCAATGTTCATGACAAAGTTAATGTGCCTCATTCTTGGCAGGTGGGGGCCCAAGCATGACACTCGCCTTCAGTGCAATGAAAAGAACTGCACAAAGCTGTTAAATGTACCAAATGTAGCCATGCCGTGCTGTCTGAATGAAAGCTTCAAGATTTTGAACTTGGAGGGGTCGGTTTCAGTCAGCAAATAGTCACAAACTGGCATTAGTAATTCCTGACTCAAGTATTTCATTCACACAATGGACCTTTACAAGTTCAAAACACTCTGTCTTCTTTTGGGCTGATTTGATTGTAAAGGAGTCTGTTTAGGAGAGCTAGCTGAAGATTTTGTAGATACTATTCTGACAATTTTTGTTCCCTTTGCAAAAAATAGGCAGCTGCAAAATTAATTGTAAGACCAACCACATAAATACCAACCGAGAAAACTAGTAAAAGATCAACTGCTTCAAAAGAGCAAACAACTCAGTAAAGAAGACTGAATACAGGCCCCATGATCTGTAATTATACTGAGAGTGCAGTGGAGCATAAGCTTGTCATAATTTAAGCTGTTGGCATGCCCTGCATTCCAAGACTTGTGTTGTAGGGAAGATTGTGACAAAATTGAAATCTTTCTCCTCATTTTTTGCAGAGAGGTTCTGCGCTACTGTGAATGTGTTGTTACTCTTTGTTACTAAAATTGACAACTTGATTTAAAACTCTTCATATCATTATCACAAAGGCTTTATTCTGTCCATTTTCTCTCTGTTGGGGTGGGCCCTCTTCTCCCCTTGCCCTCCCATCTCATTTGTGCTTATCTTCTTCCCCCACTCCTCCTCAATTCAGGTTTACACTCCTCCTGCTGCTCCTCACTGTCTCTCCTGCCTCCTATCTAATGCTGCTTTTGGTCCAAGGATGGAACTCAGCTGCTATTGTGGGTGGGAATTCCTGATCTTGCAAAACAATGGTGCAGACTCCCAGCCCAAGCAGAAGCAGCACAGTTCCGTTCCCCCACAACAGCAGCAGATTCAAGTACTTCATTGGCTGTGAACTGTTTTGGATGTCCTGATGTCCTGAGGGGGGTGGCACAGTGGCGCAGTGGTTAGCACCGCAGCCTCACAGCTCCAGCGACCTGGGTTCGGTTCTGGGTACTGCCCATGCGGAGTTTGCAAGTTCTCCTTGTGACCGCGTAGGTTTCCGCCGGGTGCTCCGGTTTCCTCCCACAGCCAAAGACTTGCAGTTGATAGGTAAATTTGCCATTGTAAATTGCCCCTAGTGGAGGTAGGTGGTAGGAGAATGGTAGAGATGTGGTAGGAATATGGGATTAATGTAGGATTAGTATAAATGGGTGGTTGGTGGTCAGCACAGACTTGGTGGGCTGAAGGGCCTGTTTCAGTGCTGTATCTCTAAATAAAAAAAATAAAAATAAATGAACGGCACTATATAAATGCAGATTTTTCTCTGTTGGTGCAAATTTTACAGCTTCCATATTTTAGGCCCCTCTCATTGGCGAGTCACGACTTTCTATGTGTTGGAGAGTTTCGTCACCAGCCTCGACATCTCATTAACTTCTGGTAATGAGACCAGAACAACTCTTCTGTTAATTGCTGTTACTTACAGGAAATTAGCAATGAGTGGGAAAATGCTAGAATCCATTCTAAAGGATGTGCTAAATGGACACTTGGATGATCTGATTGGGCATAGTCAACATGGATTTATGAATGGGAAATCATGTTTGATGAACCTTTTGGAGTTTTTTGAGGATGTTACTAACAGAATTGATGAAGGGGAGTTAGTGGACCTGATATACATGGATTTTCAGAAGACTTTTGATAAAGTCCCCCACAGGAGGTTGGTTAGCAAAATTGAAGCACATGGGATAGGAGGCAATATACTGGCATGGAATAAGGATTGGCTTACAGGCAGAAAGCAGAGAGTAGGAATAAATGGGTCATTCTCACGTTAGCAGGCTGTGACTACTGGGGTACCGCAGGATTCAGTGCTTTGTTCCCAGCTGTTCACAATATATATCAATGATTTGGATTTGGGGACCAAATGTAAGTTTGCGGATGACACCAAACGAGGTGGGAATGTGTGTTTTGAGGAAGATGCAAATTGGCTTCAAGGGGATTTGGACAGACTTAGTGAGTGGGCAAGAACATGGCAGATGGAATATAATGTGGAAAAATGTGAGGTTATCCACTTTGGTCGGAGGAACAGATGTGCAGAGTATTTCTTAAATGGTAAGAGATTAGAAAGTATAGATATACAAAGAGACCTGGGAGTCCTTGTCAATAAGTCACTGAAAGCTAATATGCAGGTGCAGCAAGCAAATAAGAAGGCAAATGAGTACAGGAGTAGTGAAGTCTTGCTTCAATTGTATAGAACCTTGGTTAGACCGCACCTGGAGTACTGTGTGCAGTTTTGGTCCCCTTACCTTAGTAAGGATATTATTGCCATAGAGGGAGTGCAACGAAGGATCACCAGACATGTTCCCGGGATGGTGGGACTGTCCTATGAAGAGAGATTGGGGAAACTGGGCCTGTATTTTTTTTTTAGAGATACAGCACTGAAACAGGCCCTTCGGCCCACCGAGTCTGTGCCGACCATCAACCACCCATTTATACTAATCCTACACTAATCCCATATTCCTACCACATCCCCACCTGTCCCTATATTTCCCTACCACCTACCTATACTAGGGGCAATTTATAATGGCCAATTAACCTATCAACCTGCAAGTCTTTTGGCTTGTGGGAGGAAACCGGAGCACCCGGAGGAAACCCACGCAGACACAGGGAGAACTTGCAAACTCCACACAGGCAGTACCCAGAATTGAACCCGGGTCGCTGGAGCTGCTAACCACTGCGCCACTGTGCCGCCCTGTATTCTCTAGAGTTTCGAAGAATGAGAGGTGATGTCATTGAAACCTACAAAATACTTAAAGGGATAGACAGGGTAGATGCAGCTAAGATGTTTCACCTGGTTGGGGAGTTTAGAACCAGGGGACACAATTTCAAAATAAGGGGGAAGCCACTTAGGACAGAGATGAGGAGATATTTCTTTACTGAGAGGGTTGTGAATCTTTGGAATTCTCTACCCCAGAGGGCTGTGGAAGCTCAGTCATTGAGTATGTTTAAAGCAGAGATTGACAGATTTCTAAATACCAATGGGATATGGGGATAGTGTGGGAAAAAGGCATTGAAGTGGATGATCAGCCATGTTCGTATTGAATGGCGGGGCAGGCTCAATGGGCTGAATGGCCTACTCCTGCTCCTATGTTCCTACAACAGCATTCCCCAATGCTATTCAACCTGAGATTAATTGCCATGGTGAAAATGCGAAATCCACAATGAGTAATAAAATTGAAACCTTCAGCCATTCTGGCCAGACCAGGTCTCCCCCGTCGCCCTCTCACTCTGACACTCCCACACCCGTGCAGGACGTGCACCCCAGTCGCACCATAAACAAACAGGCACCAAACCCTTTGATGCAAATGGCCCTGTCTCTGGGATATGCGACAGGGTCATAACCGGGGTGGAAAGGCAGTTGGGCAGAGGTCACATCCTGCGACACCTCCACAGATGTGGCAGCTGACACCGAATGTCTACACTTTAGTGGTGTATCTAGATTTAAGGGGCAAAATGATTAAAAGAAGCTTCATTTTTGTCACAGTTAGTATGAAGAGCAGTAAGTGGCGTAGACTGTAAGAACAACAACTTGCATTTATGTAGCACCTTTAAAGTAGTAAAATATCCTAAGGCACTTCACAGGAGCATTATCAGCCAACATTTGACACCAAGCCACATAGAGATGTTCGTACAGGTGACCAAAAGCTTATTATTTATTTTATTTAGAGATACAGCACTGAAACAGGCCCTTCGGCCCACCAAGTCTGTGCCGACCAACAACCACCCATTTATGCTAATCCTACATTCCCTACCACATCCCCACCTTCCCCTACTACCTACCTACACTGGGGGAAATTTATAATGGCCAATTTACCTATCACCCTGCAAGTCTTTTGGCTGTGGGAGGAAACCGTAGCACCCAGCAGAAACCCACGCGGTCACAGGGAGAACTTGCAAACTCCGCACAGGCAGTACCCAGAATTGAACCCGGGTTGCTGGAGCTGTGAGGCTGCAGTGCTAACCACTGCGCCACTGTGCCGCCCTCTTAGTTGAAGAGGTAGGTTTTAAGGAGTGTCCTATAGGAGGAGAGAGAGAGAGGCACTGAGGTTTAAGCTGGCAATTACAGAGCTTGGGGCTCTGTCAGCTAAAGCACAGCTGCCAATGGTGGAGCGAAGGAAATCTGAGGTGCACATGAAGCAAGAGCTGGAGGAGCACCAAGATCTCCGAGGGTTGTAGGGCTGGAGGAGGTTACAGAGATAGGGAGTGGCAAGACCACAGAGGGATTTGAACACAAGGACAAGAATTTAAAACTGAGGTATTCAGGGACCGCAAGCCAAATGTAGGTCAGCAAGCACAGGGGTAATGGGTGAACGGGACTTGGTGTAAGTTCGGATACGGGCAGCAAACTTTTGGATGAAAGGGAATGTTGAGGGCATGGGGGGTGAGGCAGCAGTGGTCAGCACTGTGTCAACTATCTTCTCCAGAGCAAATCACTTCTTACGTGGAGCCGGTTAAAGAGCACTGTTGGATGGGGCTGAGGCTCAGTGACACTACAGACGGTGAGTTGTGTTGTGTGGTGTGGGTTGAGGCGCAGGCAACAAGGTGAATAGAACTGAAGATAATAACTGCTCTCAACTTCTCTGCCAACGGTACTCGCAGGAAATTCGGATTTTGCTGGAGTCAGCTACACACGTATTCCGCAGGGACATCAGCTGAAAGCCTGTACAGGAAGGCACTCGTACATCCATTTGAACAGAGGTCATTAGCAACAAGAACAAAGAAAAGGCTGGGTGTATTCCACACTTCCCCAGAGTGCAGTACCTCATTGACTGTGTACACACATCACCATTCACACTGCTGTGGGGACCTGCCTCAACAGGATGGCCTTCTGCTCACTCAGTGTTCAGCTTGCAGCTTCAGATGGTATGTGACCCATCCCTCCGCCAACCTCAAAATCGTGCATGTCAGGCTCAGGATGATTCTTTCACCTTCAGGCAGGACAATGGAACCAAACTGTTAGAAGGAGATGGTGTCTATTGAGAATGGGGAATGAGGTTGAAAGAGATATTAACAACATTTACTTCATTTCTTTTCAGCGGAGGGCACTTAGTGTTCCTTAAAGTTGAGAATCAGCAGTTAGTGATGCTGCAGGGGTGGAAGGGGGAATGAGGAGAGACATGCCTGTGAATAATCAAACATGACTCTGGACAGAATGGTCATGAGGGGCTGAATGGCTTTATCGGGGTCCAGTTGAGAGCAGTTATTACTGGTCCCAACTTTCGTATATTGCTATCGGAGATAAGGCATCCTTTATGTGCCCATGTTTCTGCATGATCCCCATACCCAGACCTAGCAACATTCCCACAATGCCCATTCAAGAACCCATCGAACAAGCTTTCAGTTTGCTGAAGAAATGCTTCTTTGGTCTACAGAGGGGCATAAAAACACAGTTAGTTTAAATATTAACAATCCTGTCTTGCGTGGAGTGTAATCCAAATTTTACTACTCATTCCTGAATATGGAAAATATTCTGTAAAGACTAGTACAGGGAGTCACTCATGCAGATAGCCAACACACACACACACATGCATATGTAAACACTCACATCGACTAATATGTAGCCATGAGCTCACAGAAAACACAGAACCATACACTGACTCACACATTTTTAAAACTTTTTTTTAAACAATGCCATAACAACTAAGACATGTCAAAGCATTTGTCAAATTTTAGGGAGAAAAAAATCAATAAAATACATCATGTGATATAACCATACAAGAATTTCCCAGTATCATTTCCTCTAACAATATCTTTGGGACTTTCTGGTTTTATATTTGACAGCTGGGTAATTTGCTCTATTGGTTCTTGGGATGTGCGTGACACTGGCAAGTCAAGATTAATTGCCCATCCTAGGTCTGCCACGAAGTGTAGGATTGGTCAGACCAGGTCAGACCAGGCAGGAATGGTAGAGTGGTTCCCTCTCCTGAACTGGTGGGTTTTTACAATCCATCAGCATTCGTGCTCATTTTTCAGGTGCCAGTCCACAAGTTACCAGATTCTGGTATTCTACAAGTTTTACAGTTCGTCATGTTGGGATTTGAACTCACGACCTCTTGGTTATTAGTCCAGTCCAGTCCCGTACCCTTAAAAATAAAAGAAAGACTTGCATTGATATCAGCATTTCATGATCTCAGGATATCCCAAAAGCACTTTACAGCCAATGAGGTGTTTTGGAAGTGTAGTCACTGTTGTAATGTAGGAAACCTTTGACAAAATGAAAAAGAATTCAATGTCACTGTGAGGTCAGATAACCTGCACATGGTTCAGTGTCACAGTTGGTTGTTGACTGAGTAGACCATTCCAAATCAGCAAGCGAGCCACTGCTATTGCTGTTGATCCCCAAGGTTATTGGCGCTACATTGCATGATAGGGAAGCAGAAGGAATGTATTTCTGGAAAGAACAATCGTGTAGGATGTTTGCCTTTTGCTGAGCACAAAGGTGGGCAGACGGTGGGTTAGGGCAGGGCAGTAGGTGGGTTAGGGACAGGGCAGGATGAAGGAAGGGAGCTTGACAGAATGGGATGGGGTACACCAGAAATGCGATAGGAACAAGGCAGTGAATAGGATCGGGGGGCAGATTGACAATGGGGTAGGGCTGAGGTAGCAGGTCAAGCCTGAGTTTCATACTTTCAAAGTTGATGATGTAAGTCAGTTGAAACCTTGATAACATTCGTAACCACAAGCTTCACATCATGAGAGACTGAGAAGTGTAAAAGGGACTTTACTGTGCCCAGTTCATATTGTAAGAAATTTCTGGACTTCCCACTGAAAACAAAGCTGGGTGGGTGTAACCTTAAATGGTGATGTGTGGATAGGGAAGGTTGCCAGGAAATGTATCAGAAGATAGCACTCTGCTTCAGCTGGAATTACACAAGTTTCCAAGTTATGTGTCCTGTTAGAAGTGTGAAGTGATTTAGCAGGAAGAATGAGGAGAGGCAATATAAAATAAAGGGTACAATTCTAAAGGGAGTGCAGGAACAGAGGGTCCTGGGGGTATATGTACACAAATCATTGCAGGTGGCAGGGCAAGTTGAGAAAATGTTGAATAAAGCATATGGGATCCTGAGCTTTATAAGTAGGGGCATAGAGTACAAAAACAAGGAAGTTATGATAAACCTGTATAAAGCACTGGTTCGGCCTCAACTGGAGTATTGTGTTCCGTTCTGGGCACCACACTTTAGGAAGACATCAGACAGAGTACAGAACAGATTCACGAGAATGGTTCCAGGGATGAGGAACTTCAGTTATGTGGATAGGTTGAAGAAGCTGGGGCTGTTCTCCTTGAAGAAGAGAAGATTAAGAGATTTGATAAAGGTGTTCAAAATCATGAGTGGTCTGGACAGTGTAGATAGGGAGAAACTGTTCCCATTGGTGGAACGATCTAGAACTAGAGGACACCAATTTAAGGCGATTCACAAAAGAAGCAACGGCGACATGAGGAAAAACTTTTTTACGCAGCTGTGGTTAGGATCTGGAAAGTACTGCCTGAGAGTGTGATGGAGGCAGATTCAAATGAGCCCTTCAAAAGAGAATTGGACAATTATCTGAACAGAACCAATTTGCAGGGCTATGGCGGAAAGGCAGAGAATGGAACTAGGTGAGTCGCACTTGCAGAGACCTAGCACGGACACGACAGGCCGAATGGCCTCCTTCTGTTCTGTAACCATTCGATAATACTACACATGTAAATCTAGACATGACCGCTTTCTTTGCAAAGTTTCTGTGACCAGAAAGCACATGGTATCTTAACAGCTGGCACCTTACAGAATGCCTCAACGAGTCAAGTTTTACCATATGGTTTTGGAGCAGAGCCACCCTTTGTGCTAATAGTCACACGTGGCCTCAGACATGGGAGGCATTTCATTACAACTATCCTTAAAATCAAATTGTGCTCTTTGAATGGCCATTGTTATGAGTAGAATAATTGACCTAGAAAGTTGATGGTGTCTTGTCTGTTCCTTAGGTGCCTATCCCTCCAGTATGGTGAGCAGGAAGTGCCGCCTCATTCCGAACTGCAGGTTCACGGTCTGCCATAATGAATAGCAAAAGTATAGGTCCACTCCTGAAACAAGCATTTGCATACACTAATAATGGGCTGAATACCCGTTTGAGGCGCTCAAGGCACAATTAAATTGCCTTGAATGCACTGGGCTGCGTTCAGGAAAAACAGGTCTAATTGCAGCCTACTGGCAGTCCTTAAAAGAATTCTGCCAGCCTCCAGCTAAACTGGGAGCAAAATATGTGAACATGGGGCGGAATGTTAGGTAGGGTGAGAGGTGGCGAGCCGGGCCTGGGGAGCCAGGCCGGGATTTTTTGCTCCCCAGGCCTTTAATTGGTCTTGGGCGGGACTTCCACCTCCTTGAGGCTGGCAGCTCTTAGCCCAGCAGTGCCAAGGGGAGCAGTGGCCACTGCTGGGAGTACACCCAGCCATCTGAGGCAACAGGAAGGATGGCCTGGGAATGGAGGTAAGCTTTTAGGGCCTCGCCAAGCCCCGGTGAGAAAAGGGGAGGTCGATTGGAGGTGGAGGGCAGGGGGAGTGTTGTGCATTGGGGGCAGTTAGAACTTTGAGGGCGTCCCTGCGTGGGGCGTAGGCTGCCCGATCAGGATGGCCCACCCCCCCCCCCCCCCCAGCCCGCAAGGAGGCTGCCTAGTTTTACCAGGCAGGGTTCTTAGGGCCTTTGCCATCTGGCCAATAAGGGTAAAATACCCTTGGTGGCGAGAGGAGGCCCTTAAGTGGCAGTTCATTAGCCTGGGGAAGGCGGGCTGTTTCTCGCTGCCACCCTGCATAAATAGTGGGAACAGGAGGGGGTTGGGAATGGCCCCCCTCCCCCCCCCACCTCCCATTCAATTTTATGCCCCCGCCACCAGCCTGCTCGTTGGGGTGCCGTAAAATTCCGGCCATGGAGTCGGGAGGAGGAGGAATGCTTTCGGCTCCACAGTAAATCTGTCCCGATGTTGCAGTCGTCCAATCGTCTCTCTCCCTCTTCATGACTCCCCGGCCTCTTCCAATCGCCCTCCCTCTCCCAGTCACTCTCCCTTTCATCCCTCCCAATCACATCTCCTTTCCCTTTAACAACCTACCCAAGGGCCGCTGCTGGCAATGCAGTGGCTTGAGACACAAAGCCTCTTACACTGGTGAGCTGCCTGGGGAGGCCCAGCAGGTGTCCATAGCTCAACAATCTCACTTACATGAGGCCCGAGGTCCAATATCATGCGCAGCAGTAAAAACCCAGGGATCATCCCCTGCCCACATCGATACTTAAGACCAGTGGCACCAAGTTTAAACTGGACAAGATTTCTATCAGTAAGCAGTATCCATTTGGAAATTTGTGAAACTTGGCTAAACATGACACAGGAGGCAAGGAGGGATCTGAGTGTGGAACAGTTGGTCAGTGGAAGAGATTCAGCGTCCTGAGGGCCAGGTGCTAATTGGGATTAATGAAGTATTCTGATCTCATACCAAGCATTTGAGTTATTATTGCATCACTGCATTCTGCCCCATGAGGAGCACAGCAGAGAGGAACTAGCCAAGCTGGTCAATTGTTGTGAAGTACACAGCGGATACTCTAGATTGGATGAGTTTAATACGTGTGGGTGACCTGACAGATAAACCCAAACACAGAGACAGTCTCTTCCTGATAAAACACGCATTTTTCTCAGCTAAAAGAAATTTGAGTGACTCAATCATTTCAAATAAGATAATGGCAATAACACAGCAAAGTGGGGTTTATTTTCTTTAATTATTAGATGAAATAAGCAGAGTAGATAATACGAGCTCCTCAGCTGTCATGACTGTCCAGCTGTAGGTCATTGGGCCTAATGCAATGATTTACTCAAATCTAAAATGTAGTTAATCAGCCGCAAGTGGAAATAAAAATAGGTTTCAGGAAAACACTTAAGTAATTGTCTGGAGCTTTGCACCAGATATTGCGGAGCTAAAAAAAAATCAATACTAACTCTCTAAGGCTCCTTCGACTACACCTTCCAAACACGCGACCTCTACCACCGACAAGGACAAGGGCAGCAGATGGGTGGCTCAGTGGCGCAGTGGTTGGCACCGCAGCCTCACAGCTCCAGGGACCCGGGTTCGATTCTGGGTACTTCCTGTGTGGAGTTTGCAAGTTCTCCCTGTGCCCGCGTGGGTTTTCGCCGGGTGCTCCGGTTTCCTCCCACAGCCAAAGACTTGCAGGTTGATAGGTAAATTGGCCATTATAAATTGCCCCTAGTATAGGTAGGTGGTAGGGAATATGGGAGTACTGTAGGGTTAGTATAAATGGGTGGTTGTTGGTCGGCACAGACTCGGTGGGCCGAAGGGCCTGTTTCAGTGCTGTATCTCTAAAATAAAATATAAAAATCAGATGCATGGGAACACCACCACCTGCAAATTTCCCTCCAGGTCACACACAATCCTGACTTGGAACTGTATCGCCGTTCCTTCACTGTCGCTGGGGAAAAATCCTGGAACTCCCTCCCTAATAGCAATGTGGGTGTACCCACAACCCAAGGACTGCAGCCGTTCACCACCACCTTCTTAAGGGCAATTAGGGATGGGCAACAAATGCTGGCCTTGCCAGCGATGCCCACATCCCATGAGCAAATAAAATCAAAATATTTTATGATGTAGGAAGTAATGATGTTATGGGTAAAATGTCCAAGTGGGCCCTCTGATGAACAGCGGGTTTAACAGAGGGAAAACAAAAGTTTGTCTTAAGTGGGATCTGATCTTAAACGATGCCCCAAGATACCCTGGCTCAGAGGCTCTGAGCCCTAGGCCATACAGACCAGAAAGGTCACAGGATCAATGCTTGATCTGTAGCGTTTGAGCGGACATTGGTCAGAGCAGCAGTAAGGCCACGACAATTAGCCTCAGAACCCTGGGGTAGAATGGGGAGAGTAACAACTGCCATTCCTGCTCTTGATCACTATGTAGTGACTGGACGGCACAGCTTAGGGTTCAGGATGAACAGTCATCGACCTGAAGCGTTAACTCTGCTTCTCTCTCCACAGATGCTGCCAGACCTGCTGAGTATTTCCAGCATTTTCTGTTTTTATTTCAGATTTGCAGAATCTGCAGTATTTTGCTTTTAAATCCCTTCATGCCTTGTCCCTCCCTGTCTGTTCCAGCTCTGCAATGAACCCCATCCTCTCAAAACTCTCTTCTTTTGACTCAGGCTCCTTGTGCATGGCTCCCTCCCTTGCCCCCACCATTGGTTGCCAGTGTCTTCAGCTATATAGATGCAACACTCTGGAATTCGCATCCTAAACTCTTCTGCCTCTCTGCCTCTCACCTTCACCGTTTAAGGACCTCCTTAAAACCCTATTCCTGAATAAAATCTCCTCCTTTTCTTTGATGCCAATTTTTGTCTGATTACATCTCTGTGAAGCACTTAGGAACATGTGTCTACATTAAAAGTGCTGTTATAAATGTTTCTCTGACCAGCCTTTCCTAGATCAAGTGTGGACGTGACGGCAGCAGAGGAAATGGGTAAAATAATCTGAATTGCAAAGCAAATAGGAATCATTCTTGACGATTGTGTTTGTGGTCAAAAATTTTTCCCAATTTTTTTCTCTCCTGAGTTGAATCTGCGGACTCGTGCTATGCTATGATTCCCTGGAGGCTGTCCATCCTTTCATGGCTCACCCAAGCGACCATCCTTCATATGTGAGCCTAGATTGAAAGCAGGTTATTTGAGGTGGGAACAGGGGCATTAGAACCGTGTCATTGGCCAGTGATCAGGAATGGAAAATTGAGCTGATGGTATTCAGGATCCTGGGGATGGTAGAATTGCATTCGCCAGAAGACCAGCTGACAAAATCTAAAATTGTCAGCATCACTGCTCCTGTGTTTCCAGCTTTCTGATGAGCACATGGATTAGGAAGACCATTTAATCCATCCTAATTTGTTCTTTTTTTTTTATTCATTCATGGGATGTGGGTGTCACTGGCCAGGCCAGCATTTATTGCCCATCCCTAATTGCCCTTGAGAAGGTGGTGGTGAGCTGCCTTCTTGAACCGCTGCAGTCTATTTGGGGTAGGTATACCCACAGTGCTGTTAGGAAGGGAGTTCCAGGATTTTGACCCAGCGACAGTGAAGGAACGGCGATATAGTTCCAAATCAGGATGGTGTGTGACTTGGAGTGGAACTTGCAGGTGGTGGTGTTCATTCAGAAAGACCCTGTTTATATGATTCCAAGGTTTTGCTGACATTATTCTATGTGGGAGTCCACTCCATAGGTTCGTCATTTGTGTTTGAAGAACTTCCTGGTTAGTTTAAACCTTTCCTTTCAATAGTTTGGCTGTCTGTCCCCTTATTCCCCTCCCACATTTTAACTTAGTCATATTCTAGCTTTCCTTTTTGTATTCCCTCCAACTGCTCTGCTCCAATTCTGGTCTCCTGTACTTCCCCAGTTTTCATTACCCTACCATTGACGGCCATGTCAGCAGTTCCCTAGGCCCTAAGCTCTGGAATTCCCTCCCTAAACCTCTTGGCTTCTCTTTCTTCCTTTAAGACACTCCTTAAAACCAACTTCTTTGACCAAGGTTGGAATTTTTTGTTGAGCGGGAGGGCCCACCCACCAGCCAAAACGCGGGGCCGAGCCTGCCTCCGCTGGACCTGGGGATCCACGCCAGGATTTTACGCACCCCAGACCCTTAATTGGCCTTGGGTGGAACTTCCACCTCTCTGAGTCAGGAAGTCCCACCTCCAGGAACTGCTGGCCAATCAGCGGGCCAGCAGCTCTAAGCCCCAGCAGCGCCACCAGGAGCAGTGGTCAATGCTGGAACTGCACCCAGCCAACAGTAAGATCATGGAACAAAAACAAGAAATGCTGGATTCACTCAGCAGGTCTGGCAGCATCTGTGGAAAGAGAAGCAGAGTTAACGTTTCGGGTCAGTGACCCTTCTTCGAAGATCATGGATGTTGGCCCCAGAAGAAAGGTAAGTTTTGGGGCCTCGCTGGGTCAATCAACCGGACCCCGGTGAGGCTAAGGGCACCGGTTGGGGTGGGGGGACTTTTTCAGTGAGGGGCTGTTGGGGCTTTGGGGAGGGCCCTCCGTGGGGCACAGGGTGCTCAATCAGGAGGGCCCCCCCCCCAGCTCGCACGGAGATCACTAGGTTAAACCTTCTGTGGGGCCTAAGGTGCCCACCCACCACTCGTAAAGTACCAGCGGCGGTGGGAGGAGGCCCTTAAGTGACAGTTAATTGGCCACTTGAAGGCATTGATTGGCCTGGGGCGGGCAAGCCGTTTCTCGCTGCTGCTGCCCCTGGGAAAATTGCAGCCGGGGTGGGAAGGCATTTGGAACGGCACATCCCACCTCCCACTCAATTGTACGGACCCCCGCACACCACCCGCCCCCAACCCCCCACCACCAGCCCTCTCCTGTGACAGGGCGTTAAATTCCAGCCCAAGTTTTATAACAATCAGGGTGGATAAAGGGGAACCAGTAGATTTCCAAAAGGTATTTGATAAGGTGCCACATAAAAGATTACTGCACAAGATAAGAGCTCATGGTGTTGGGGGGTCATATATTAGCATGGATAGAAGATTGGCTGTCAGAATAAATGGATATTTTCAGGTAGGCAAACAGTAACTAGTGGGGTGCCGCAGGGATCAGTCCTGGGGCCTTAACTATTCACAATCTATATCAATGACTTGGATGAAGGGACCGAGTGTATTGTAGCCAAATTTGCTGACGGTACAAAGATAGGTGGGAAAGCAAGTTGTGAGGAGGACACAAAGTGCTGAATTTTCCCACGGGCTTTGGGACCACATTGGCAGTAGGCACCTTGGATCAGAGGGGAAAAACCTTCACTTGGATCGTTGGGTCTGTAGGGACGTCCTTTGATGCCCACGGCATCCTCTTTGAGTGATTGAGCCTCTGGCTCTGATGGCCTGCCGGACAGCCGCAGGGAGGCCGCCTTTATTATGCTGGAAGCCTCCACGTGCAGCCGGGGACGGGGGGCTGGGGTGCAGAGGGCTGCTGCAACGCTGGCAAAATGCTGGCGAGGGCACAAAACCACCCCCTAATTGGGGCCTTAATTACTTCAATTGGCTTCATTGCCTCCGTTGAACGGGCAGCTGATCCACATGCTGTCCTGTCCCGGGGAAACATTCCCAGCGGCGGGAATGCATCGTGGAGCTGTCCCACTGTTTTCCTGGCCCTCCCACCTCCTAGTCTGCCATCCCAGGGCTGGGAAAATACAGCCCAAAGGGATATAGGTAGATTAAGTGAGTGGCCAAAGTTTGGTAGATGGAGTATAATGTGGGAAATGATGTGATTTCCACTTTGGTGGGAAGAATAGAAAAGCAAAATATTATTTAAATGGAGAGAGACTACTGAAGATGCAATACAGAGGGATCTGGGTGTCCTTGTACCTGAAACACAAAATGTTAGCATGCAGGTACAGCAAGTAATAAGGAAAGCAAATGGAATGTTGGCATTTATTGCAAGAGGGATGGAGTATAAAAGTAGGGAAGTCTTGCTACAACTGTACAGGGCATTGGTGAGACCGCACTTAGAGTACTGTGTACAGTTTTGGTCTCCTTATTTGAGGAAGGATGTAAATGCGTTGGAAGCAGTTCAGAGAAGGTTCACTCGGCTGATTCCTGGGATGAAGGGGTTATCTTATGAGGAAAGGTTGAGCAGGTTGGGTCTATACTTGTTGGACTTTAGAAGAACGAGAGGTGATCTTATTGAAACATATAAGATTCAGATGGGGCTTGACAAGGTAGATGCTGAGAGGAGGTTTCCCCTTGTCGGGGAGTTTATAACTAGGGGACATAGTTTCAGAATAAGGGCTGTTATTTAAGAAGGAGATGAGGAGGAATTTCTTCTCTGAGGGTCGGGAATCTTTGGATTTCTCAACCCCAGAGAGCTGTGGAGGCTGAGTCATTGAATATATCCAAGGCTGAGATAGACAGATTCTTGATCTATAAGGGAATCAGGTGTTATGGGAAACAGGCAGGAAAGTGGAGTTGAGACCAAGATCAGATCAGCCATAATCTTATTGAATGGCGAAGCAGGCTCGAGGGTCTGAATGGCCTACCCCTGCTCCTATTCCTTATGTATTCTTGTGTGCAAGATTTTGGTCAGGTGTCCGAATATCACTTTATGTGGCTTGGTGTCAAACTCTGTGTGATAACGCTGCTATGAAGCAGCTTGGGACGTTTCACTATATATAAATGCAAGTTTCTGTTAACTATCTTGTACACCTCTATGAGATCACCTCTTGACACAGCCTTTCAACACTGAAAAGTCCAAGTTACTGCACAACAGTAGCTCGACTGTGTTCATGTTGCCAGCTTTTTCCAAGACTAAACAGGGGGTTGGATCAGAGTTAGGTATGGTTTAAGGATGTTGGGTGTTGAGGGGGAGTTGTGGAGAGTAAGATTGGATCATAGCTTGAGTGCTGCAATTTACATTATTAATGATGAAAATACATTGAATACATAACCCCACTGACTGCTGGTTCTACATTGGGAAGAATTACCTTTTATTTCTATGTATATATAATATATATGTATATATACAGGCGTCTGGTTTTCCTTTGAGAGATTTTCTAGACAGCTTACTCAAAACTCGAGCTGGTTGTTTCTTAACCAGACAGGTGGCAGTCCCAGTGTGTGTTCAGATTCAGCAGGGCTGTGCTGACTGGTCCAATAACAAAGCAATCTGTGGGTGTCAGACTTGCTGTCGGTGGAAATCTGTAATCAATTCCTTCGTTAAACAGAAATAATTATCCTAAATGACAGCAGTTCTTCATCGCCATGGTTTCATGTTTTGCCTCCTGTTGGTAGGAGCTTTCCATACTTGGCTGTAACTCACGGTTTACAAGCTTTTTTGGTTCCATGTGTAAAAGGGGTGAAGACAATGTAATAAAAGAAAATAAATATTGTAAATTGCCTCAGGAAAACCCAGCTCATGGAAAAATGAGCAGCGTTATGTTTTGAGATGTTCTTCAAAGTAAATCATCAACTCCCTTCATCAAACATACTTCAACGACCCTAAGGTGTCAGACATGGTTCAGTGGTAGCACTGTTCGTCAGAAGATTATGAACAGACTTGAGCACACAATGTAGGCTGACACTTCTGAAGGCGTGCTGCACTGCCGGAGGTGTCGTCTTTCAGATGAGACGTTAAACTGAGATCCCTTCTGCCCCCTCAAGTGAACACAAACGATCCCATGCACTTTTCGTTCAACCAATATCATAAGAAATAGATTATCTGGTCATTATCACATTGTTAAATGTGGGAGCTTGCTGTGTACAAGTTGACTGCTATGTTTCCTGCATTACAACAATGACTACAATTCAAATAAAGGCATTTCCTTGACTAGAAAGCACTTTGGGACATCCTGAGGTCATGAAAGGCGCTATATAAATGCAAGTCTTTGTTTCATTCTAAAAGAATGCTTGATTTTTAATTTTAAATTCCACATCACCCCTGTGCTCGCTGACCTACGTTGGCTCCTGGTCTGGCAATGCCTCAGTTTTAAAATGATCATCCTTGTTTTCCAATCTCTCCGTGGCCTTTCCCCCTGTGAGATCTCGGCACTCCTCCAATTTTGCTCCTCTTGTGCAACCCCACCATTGGCAGCCATGTTTTAGCTGCCTTGGCCATAAGCTCTGGAATTCTCTCTCAAAACCTCTCTGCCTCTACCTTTCTCTCCTCCTTTAGAATGCTCTTTAATACCTACCTCTTTGACCAAACTTTTGGTCATCTGTCCTGATATCACCTTCTGTAGCTCAGTGTCAAATTTTGATTAGTAATGTTCTAGTGAAGCGGCTTCAGGTGTTTTGTATGTTAATGGTGCCAAATAAGTCTGTGTTGTGATGTTGTTGTAGCAGTGTGGATGAATCACTTGCCACATTTCTGGTTGCAGAGGTGCATATCTGCGCAAAGTGTAAGCTAGAGGGGCTGCACGTGCTGCTCTACTCCTGCCTTGTTATACATGTATGTATGTACTGTGGAATCGCTCTCTTAGTGGCCTGAAGGATCAGTTGAACCATCAACGGAGGACAATGATTTTACAATCACTTTGCTTGGTGAAAGCAGAGTGCACTGCAGTTGTGACCTGTGGCCTTTACAAAGTTATCCAAAATATTAAAGATCTTAGACGCCAGCCTAGAAAATAGGACCTTAAATTTGTGACAATGTGGGAAATTCCTGCTTTGGCCTTAAGATGTTTGTTTGTAATATTGGGCCAGAATTTGCAGTCTATATAATGGTGAGGGCCGATGCACAAATTGCACAGCATCGCCTTGTGAGGGCCGATGTGAAAATCTGTAAGTTGCATCTTGCAACCATTGTAATGCATCAAATGGCATGACGTTCCTGAACATGCACTGTAGATACAAACTAAACTCACCACATCAAATTAGGGCTTGTCTATTTCAGTCCGATTACCTTTTAATGATAAATCTTAATTACTGCCAAACAACCTCTCTGGCACTGAAAATTAACTTTTAAAAATGTGGAGTCTCATTCCTTCAGCTTTTTATTGTAGTGGGGGATTTAAATAATATTAAATTTAATTTTTATTTTACTTTTTCTTTTTGTCTTTTTTTCACGCTTAATCCCATCTTTCTTTCCCTCTCTATTTTGTTTTCTGTACCTGGTTTGACATTGAATTCACTATTCTGAAACATCCTGGTTCAGACTCTGCGCTATTCATTAACAATACTTCATTCTGATTGGTTCAGGAGATACACTGTTGCTTGCCCTGTTTACAGAGGTCGCAGATCCCCTGTAGAGAGTGCTGCGCCATTTTCATCTCCCACTTGCAGCAACTTGCAGGGCAAAAGCTTATAGAAATTAAATGGGATGGAGCAAGTCTAACTAGGGTATTGTTTGTTCACCAGTTACAATAAATTCTGGCCCATTATGTTAATTGAAATGATCAAGGCTTGGGTCTATACCCTTTATAAAGGGAACTGTTGGTTATAGGACCAACAATACATTTTGTGTTTCTGATACCTTTCATTTTGAACCAGGAGATGCGGGGGAATGATTTCCAATCAGATCAGTGCTAAATGGTATCAATTGGAATTAGTGAAGGCTCCACTCCACTCTCAGACTCTGTGAGAATTTGAAGTGTAGCTTTTTTCTTGTATTCTTTCATGGGATGTGAGCATCGCTAGCAAGGCCAGCATTTGTTACCCATCCCTAATTGCCCTTGAGAAGGAGGTGGTGAGCTGCTTCTTGAACAGCTCCAGTCCATGTGGTGTAGGTACACCCACAGTGCTGTTAGGAAGGGTGTTTAGGGAATTTGACCCAGCGACAGTAAAGCAATGGCGATATAGTTCCAAATCAGGATGGTGTGTGGCTTGGAGACGAACTTGCAGTTGTGTCTACTGCCCTTGTCTTTCTGGTAGAGGTCACGGGTTTGAAAGGTGCTGTCGAAGGAGGCTTGGCGAGTTGCTGCAGTGCAGCGTGTAGATGGTACACGCTACTGCAGGTTTCTGTTTTACTGGTTGTGGAAAAATAAATCGTGTACCCCCAAACCCAGAGTTGGTTGTATGATTGGGAATGCCACTCTGTACTCATTACTCACAGAGGAAAAGGTTTTTTTTTTTAAATGTTCTTTTCCAAATTTTCTCTTTTCTTCTCCTTGAAGCTGTTCCACAAGCCCTAGCTAGCCATAAACAGGAACCAAAAGAGTGGTGGCAGGTTAATCAACCTTAGAAACGCCACAGACTTAAGTCTGATCCTGTGCTCACCTATTGTCCACACACACACACTTGACAACAGAAATGGGATTCGATGGCTCTGGCATATTTTCCCTTTCTTAGCTCAGGGACACTGAGGCTAATGAACTGCTGCCCAGGCTCAGATCAGCTACCTCAATGCAGACTGAACACGGGAGCCTCCTGCAATGTATGACTCAGTATCAAACATGGCAGTGCATTTACCAAGTGAGCCATCGTGGCGCCTCCATCTAGCCTGAGGCTTTCTAATGAGAAATAATGTGATGAGCCCACTCTGTTAATGAATACGAATATCTCTTTCGCTAAGATGAACAGGATTTGCTATCCCAGAAACGTCCAGTAAATTAGTCATTATAGGCAAGAGCATTAAGTATCTCTGTGTAGGCCTGTCACTGTGTTCGATTGGCCACGAGCCATTGTTGTCTTTGTGACCTACTGTTGGTTTAACAGTTAAATATTCGTTCAACCATCTGGTTCTATGCCATCTGGACTCATAGATAACCTGTGAAAGACTTGGTGTTAAGCCAAGCTTTCAGTCATAGAGGTGATAGCACAGATAATTGTGCATTGCCATTTAATAGCTTGACCGCTCGAAAACTAATATTTGAAATGAAAGCTTGAACTTTATTCAGTCTCAGTTTTAATGACTATGTGTTCCAGTTTAATGAGCAGATCCATTTGTCAATGAGGATTGAAAACGGCAGTTAACTGGGTAACTGCTCGGTTCCAAAGAAGGGTCACTGACCCGAAACATTAACTCTGCTTCTCTTTCCACAGATGCTACCAGACCTGCTGAGTGGTTCCAGCATTTCTTGTTTTTATTTCAGATTTCCAGCATCCGCAGTATTTTGCTTTTATTTTAGTTAACTGGGTAAAATGTCCTTTCAAGTTCAATTAAAGAGGCGACATCGTGTGCTGAGCCTTACAAACTAGGAAGGTGCAAAGGTCAATGGTACATAGAAGGATTTGCAATGACACAATCAATATCTGACCCCTCTTTTCTATTTAAATAATCTAGGGAAGTTATTCCATTGAAAAATTTGTGGAGTGGGCCAGCTGCAGTTATGTTACAGCAACTAGGCACCAGCACCCAAGCATTGTGGAATTTTAGCAGAGTTTGCCATGTGTTCCAGAAGGTTAAACTATCCAAAAATTCCCTAGTACTTGGACACATTGCTTTGACTAATTCAACCTGACCTGTTGAAAGGTTAGTGGTGAATGTGCCATGTTCTTGCAAGAAATTTGCCTGCATTTTTCTTCCTTCCTGTTGTGAAGGTGCTTGCTCGTGCTGTAGTATGGTTCTATGACCTCTGTCTTACCTCATACTGTGCCCAAGCTACGATCCCTCAAATGGGAATCTAAATGGTGAGAGTCAGAGGCCGCTGTGCCATGGGAACTTTACAGATGATCCATCCTCTCTCTCTATCTATGTATCTCAAAAAAAAACACACTCACTCTCACAAATAACAACTTGTATTCTTATTGCTACTTTAACAGAATAAAACATCCCACGATACTTTACAGGAGCGTTATAAAGCAAAATTTGACATCAAGCCAGGGAAGGAGATATTAGATCAGGTGGCCAAAAGCTTGGTCAAAGAGGTAGGTTTTAAGGAGCATCTTAAAAGAGGAAAGCGAGATAGAGAGGCTGAGAGGTTTAGGGAGAGAATTCCAGAGCTTAGGGCCCAGGTAGCTGAAAGCGTGGCCACCAATGGTGGAGCAATTAAAATCAGGGATGCTCAAGAGGCCAGAATTAGAGGAGCACAGGTATCTCGGAAGGTTATGGGGCTGGAGGAGATTACAGAGATAGCGAGGGGTGAGGTCATGGAGGGATTTGTAACAAGGATGAGAATTTTTAAATCGAGACATTGTTTAGGCGGGGAGCCAATAGAGGTCAGCGAGCACAGGAATGATTGAGGAATGGGATTTGGTGCGACTTAGGACACAGGCAGCAGAGTTTACAGAGGGTGGAGCATGGGAGGCCAGCCAGGAGTGTGTTGGAATAGTAAAATCTAGTGAGTCACTCATACACTCTCTCTCTTTCACATACACACACACACAGAGAATGGGAGACCTATATATTTTTCCCCTACCCATCCTTGGCCACTAAGGCCCATTGTTTACCCACTGCCACCTAGCTGGGATCAGGTAGTTCAGTAAAGATTGAAGATCAAACCTAGTACCTGTCTTATCTGTATGAGCTCACTCTTGTACTGGACAGTGAGTTGCTGAGCCATCAGGGGGGTGAGAAATGCAGTTTCAAAAACATATTGTGGTAAAGGGTGTGATGGCTGCCTGTGACATTGTAGTTGCACAGGCCATGCTCTGAGCAGCAGAAACACCTTTTATTGCCTGATCTTATACAGTGAAGTGTCAAATCCTGTTATGGGTCAAGGCAACAGAAATGCAGAAGGTGTAGAAAATAGATCGTTCCGATGCTATGTAATACTGTTGTGTGTAACATGGCCCCAGACCTGTGAAAGTAAACATTCTGTTGCTTTCTCGGTTGGTGAGATACTGAACCTGTGACCTAGCTACTTTGTTTCCACTGAACACAGCAGCATAAAAAAATTATAAATGTTTCCTTTTTAACGAAATATGTATGAGTTTTGTTGAACAGAATCTTTCATGGAGATGTCATGCTATTGTCTGGAGATAGTCGCACCTGTGCTGTGGTGAAAACTAAATTAAATAGGAGGCATTTCATGGAGCTTTGGTTGAGTGTTTTTCTCTCAGTTCTGGGTCTCATCACATCTCCCTTACTACTTCACCGCTCTAAGTGTGCTATCGCCCAGATGACCATGTCGACGTAGGACAGTGCTATTCAGAATAGAGATCCGGGGCTTTTCGCAACCTGAGCACAGGATTGGGCTTGACTATGATGTTGTCCACGGGCAAAGGAGAGGACAGAATGTCGAGGAAGGAAAATATTATAGTCCTGGGATCCTTATTTTCCATTTTATCGCCCTACAGGCAGCAATTAGGCTCATTAACTGGACTGTTGTGTATGGCATTAGTCTGTCTCAAACATTCACTGTGCTCTAAGGTAATGTGTGCTGCAGCAGTACTTAGCGTAACCTTAGCCTTGCAAGGCTGAGATGTGGAACAATGTCTTCATTAAAACTGAGGAGATTGAGGGGTGATTTGATAGTCCTGTTAAAATTACAAAGCGATGGGACAGAATAGAGATTGCCTGTTTCCAGTGTAGAGTCATTTAGAATGAGGGGACATAAATATAGGAGATTTAGGACAGAGTAACATTTTCACTTGGAGGATTGTGGATGCTGTGGACTTAACAGAGTTAATGGTTGAAGAAGAGACCACGTCAAGATTTATGGATAGCTTTAGATGCGCAATTGAAGGAAAGTGGATAAAGGGATATGTGAACAGGCCAGGCACATGGAATTGGGATTGCCGCTCAAATGGAGGATAAATGCCAACACAGACTGGATAGGCCAAAGCGCCTGATTCTGTTCAGTAATTTCTGTGTAATTCCATTTTATTGCTGGTATCCTGGGTCAACGTAGATGTGTGACCGTTTTTAAAAATGAATGTAAAGTGGTCCTTTTCATATATTACCTGTGAGATTGGCACTCACTACTTCTTTTTGGGGTAGTGCACGAAGCAGACTGCTGCAAGTTTGCCTCTGACTGGACCAGATGTGACTTTGTGCAGGGATATTGAGATAACGGTACTCCAATGTAGCCCAGGAGGGATTTGCAGCTACCTCCCTTTACCTGGGGGTCTTGGCAGACTCACTGCTCCATTAGCAACCTGCTCAACTGCAGGGCACTAACCAGGCTGGGTCTCCACATTGTTCCCTCTCCTTGTTCCACTTTCCACAAAGGATTGCTATTACATACATAGAATGACATAGAATTTACAGCACAAAAAAAGGCCATTTAACTTAACGGGCCTCTGCTGGTGTTTATGCTCCACACCAGCTTCCTCCCATCACTCTTCATCCAACCCTATCAGCATGTCCTTCTATTCCTTTCTTATCTAGCGTTCCCTTAAATCCATCTCTGTTATTCACCTCAGCTACTCCTGTGGTAGTGAGTTCCACATTCTAACCACTGGGTAAAGGTGTTTCTGTTGAATTCCTTATTTATTAGTGACTATCTCATATTGATGACCTCGAGTTTGGAGTCCCCCACAAGTGGAAACATCTCTATATCTACTCTATCGAACCTGTTTGTAATCTTAAAGACTTTGATCAGATCACACTCCCCCCTGCCCCCATTCTTCTGTTTGCTGCAGAAAAGAGCCCCAGTCTGTACAATCTTTCCTGACAGGTATAACCTCCCAGTTTTTAGGATGTGGAGTTATCCCAGCTGTCAGACAGCAAATGAAAGAACCTGACTAAATTTCAACTGTTTAGTGGAACTGATATCCTTCTCGGCTTTTTTATCCCCTTCCTTTTCCTGTGGGGAAAGTGCTTGGCAACAGCCCACAGTGCAACTGAAGTCAGGCAATCCTTTTGTGGGAAAACCACCGGTGCAAATGTAGGCCACATTATTCCCTGATACAACATGTTGTAATATCCCTGAGAATGGCTCAATAATAACCGAGTGAGCCATGCTACAGCTAGAATATTATTGTGTAATTTATTAATTTGTTAGCTGAATCCATTTATTTTGCATCAGCTATTAAGACAGAACACACAGCAAGGACTAATTTGTTGTGCAACAAACTTTGAGGGAATGAATCAAACATTTGTGTTTTTACACTTCTGAAAAATTGCAGTTCATTATTCATTATTATTAATCCACAAATTTCAGATACCGAGCCTTTGGAGTGGGAAAATTACATTAACCAAAGAATAAAGCACCATTTAGACGACTAATGCATTTACAGCTCGAGTGTTCAAGCATCCTTCAGTGATATCCAGATTGAATTAGGCAGGATACAGTGTTTGCCTATGTGCTGAATGCAGTGTAGCAATTAAGTTAAAGGCCAGCAGACAATCTGATATGTCTCTAATGGATTCACCAAAGTACACCATTGATTTTGTGATAGCCATATGGGTCAAACTTTCTTTTTCATAAAGAGCATGGGCTGTGTGTGGCATGTTTGCCCAGTCCATTCATCTTCTACAGGCACAAGGAGAAGAGGAACAGCAGACGTGAGCTTGGATGCTGTCAAGGCATAATGCAGGGCTGCTGACTAACCATTGGTCAAGGGTTACAGTTCCCTGCAAAGCCACCCACATATGTTCAGCTTGTCCACCGCACTGGAAGCACATGTCTGTGAGGTCTCTTTATGATGTGCCACGTGGACACAATGTAGGCACACTGAACCCGACACATGTTAAAGTTTGGAAAAGAACATTAATGAAAGGAGCCTGTTTAATCCCAAATGGTTACTTATTCCTCTTGTAGCCACATGATGAATCAATAACTGTTGATACTTTCTGTGGGACTAGGGGACTCACGGGGCAATGGCTGCCTTCTCGAATTTGGGATCTGAGTTTGAATTTGGTTCAGACTGATGAGCTAAATGGCGAGGGTGGAGAAGCCACCCTCCTTCAAGCAGAGAAGGTCAGGGGAGACTAATAGAGGATGCTATGCTTGTGAGGGGAGCAGTCTGCTGAATTTCCTTGGCCCTCTTGCTCCCAGCCTCCTCCCAACAAAGCACTGCTACCAGCTGTCTTCCCACTCTCCAAAATGCACTCAGGTTCTCCTTGCTATCTTGCCTCACCAAGTGCTATATTTCCCACTCAAAACAATGCTGCGGTTTCCACTCCCTCTCGCAAGTGATGCTGTCCTTTCTCCAATCTCATCGAAAAAGATTGCTGCCACTTTCTCCCCTTTTGCCAAGGCCACTGCTCCCCACTCCCCTACCCCCGGCTCCCCTGCCCCCAGCCTTGCTGGGTTGAGACTCATTTTGTGCATGGCCTTTACAACCAGCAATTTCAACAGAACGTTCATCCTAACAATCTGGGATTTGAACTCAGCCCCTTCACACACCCACCACCCCCCCCCCCCCCCACTCCCCCAACTCCAATGCCCACCTGCTGTTCGTTACATTAATGTGACATGGTCAGGTAACATGGGAAACTTACAAGACGTCTGTATCAGGATGAAAGCTGCCTTTCGTGGACAGAAATTAGTGTTGTTTACCATTTTATGGAAATAATAATCAGTTTGCTTCTTATCATCTGCAGTTTCCTCAGCCCTTGTAAATATGTCATAACATTTTATGCATCAATCAGCTTCAGTCTGTTTAGATTGTTTCAATGCAGTGCTATATACACTGCGATGTCATAGATGTGTGGTCTGCTGCCAAGGTTGTAGGGCAGTGTCAGTTGTGGCTCAGCAAGCAGCACACTCACCTCGGAGTCAGAAGGTTGTAGGTTCTGAGTTCCCGGTCCAGAGACTTGAGCACAAAATTGAGACTGGCACTCAGTGCAGTACTGAGGGAGTGCTGCACTGATGGGGGTGCTGTCTTTCAGATGAAACTTTGAACCAAGGACCCGTCTTCCCTCTCAGGTGGACATGAGTGCCATTGAAGACACTATTATTACATGTTTGTGGGACTTTCCTGTGCACAAATTGGCTGCCACGTTTCCTACATTACAACAGTTCAACAATGTTACGCTGCCTGTAAAGCACTTTGGAACATCCTGAGGTTGTGAAAGGTGCTATATAAATGCACGTTCTTTCTTTATGTATTTGGGAACTTGTAGCAGATTAGTTGGTTATCTAAGCACGTAAGAAGGTAAGAAATAGGAGCAGAAGTAGGCCATTCAGCCCTTCAAGCCTGCTCCACCATTCAATAAGAAACAAATAAGAAGCCTACTTATTAAGGCAGCTTTTTCAGTGTAAGTGGATGGATGTTTGAAGTTGTACATATTCTACACCAGGTATTATACATGGGCCAAAACAGAGGGGGGAAGGAGAGGCAGATAGAAAGGGCAGATGCATAAAACTTGGTTGCAAACTTCAAATGAAACAGTGCTGCACACATGGCAATACTGTGCTGACCAGTTTATACAGCCCAAAATAAAAATAGTAAATGCTGGAAAGGTGCAGTATGTTAGCGAACATCAAGAAAGTAAAACATATTAGATTAGATTAGATTAGAGATACAGCACTGAAACAGGCCCTTTGGCCCACCGAGTCTGTGCCGAACATCAACCACCCATTTATACTAATCCTACACTAATCCCATATTCCTACCAAACATCCCCACCTGTCCCTATATTTCCCTACCACCTACCTATACTAGTGACAATTTATAATGGCCAATTTACCTATCAACCTGCAAGTCTTTTGGCTTGTGGGAGGAAACCGGAGCACCTGGAGAAAACCCACGCAGACACAGGGAGAACTTGCAAACTCCACACAGGCAGTACCCGGAATCGAACCCGGGTCCCTGGAGCTGTGAGGCTGCGGTGCTAACCACTGCGCCACTGTGCCGCCCGACTCATATATTGAGTGAAAACCTACAATAGGAATCAGAGTTCTGATGATTCTGTCTTTATCTCACTCTTTCGGAAGCTTTGCCAGTGGATCATTCACACTCTTTCTTTCTGTCTCTGCCACTTCTTCCCCTTAATTAGTAATGGGTTGAAGCGTTATGGAGAACGGGCAAGAAAGTGGAGTTGAGTCCGAGGTGAAATCAGCCATGATCGTATTGAATGGCGGAGCAGGCTCGAGGGGCTGATTTTCCTACGCCTGCTCCTTGTTCGTATGTTCTTCTGACAGGGAATTTGCTGAGAGCACGACACATTGTTATCACATCCTTGAGCAATGCAGCATTGAGCCATGCTTGGAATTTACCACAAAGGGAAAAGAAAGTGGATGAAGTTGGTAGAATTCTTCTCCATGGGGCAGTTTTATCTGTGGCCTGCAACACTCCTCCAGCAGTGCATGTAGTTCAGGGCCTGATAGGGAACTGGGCAACAGATGGTGCAGTCAACATTTCACACAGCTCTGTTATTGGGGTAATAGTGTGATAGCATTGTCCTACACATATATACAGCACATTATAGAAGGCCTGTAGTCCTACACATATTTACAACACATTGTATAAGGGCGTTGTTGATTTGAATTGAATCCAAATCTCCTACAAGTTTCAATTAATGGTTACATTATATTTCTGTCTGAGCTGAAAGGTTTCCTCAATTTTTGTCTGCGAGCAGGGCAGGCCCTGATGATGTCATTACATTGATGGGATGTGCAGACAATAGGGAAAGGTGCGCCAACTGTCTGCTACATTGCACAACTGACTTCAGTGTGCATCTTAAAGACTATTAACTAATGGTCTAGATTGGTGTGCACCTGTATGCTACATCACTAACGCTTACATTTCACCAGCTCCCATCATACCTCTGGCAGGAGCAACTCTAGAGAAAAAGCATAAATGGTTGAACATGATTGTTTTGTTGGGGTTTCTGCCCTATTTAGGTTGGTACACCACTGGTAAACACTGGTACACCACTGGTACACCATTGGTAAACACTGGTACACCATTGGTAAACACTGGTACACCACTGGTAAACACTGGTACACCACTGGTAAACCAGCAGCATTTCATGGCCACTATGTTTATAAGATATTTGCTCCATTAGCTTCCCTGCCTTTCTTTCTCTGCTGCAGGCACCAATCTTTCTTTGTGTGTATGGCTCCACAGAAGCCTGTAACCAACACCCCATCCCCCGCATCCCCACTGTGTGGGGTTCAGACTGTGAGTCTCGCCAAGCTATTTGACTACGTGAAGCGTTACTGCTGAGCCTGATCCTGCAGTCCTGACAACCTTCCGGCAGCAGAGTCGGAACCCTGCCCAATTTCTACAACCCTGTTCCCCCACCCCACCCTCCCGTGGCCCAGAGGCACTGAGGTCAATTGTAGCATCATAGAAATGTAAAACACAGAAGGAGGCTGTTTGGCCCATTGTACCCATACTAGCTCTTTGAAAGAGCAGTTATGCTTATTCCCACACCCCCACCTTTTGTTCTTAATCCTGTAAGTTCCGCATCCTGAAGTACCTGTCTAACTCCCTTTTAAATTGATAGATGGAATCGGCTTCCACCACCTTTTCAGTTGGAGCATTTCATATCCCGACAACTCTCCAAGTGAAAACAATTTTTCCTCATCTCCTCTGGATCTTTTGCCAATGATTTTAAATTTATGACCTCTGGTTATTGACCCACTCACCAGAGGGAAGAGTTTTTCTCTATTTATTCTATCAAAACCTCTATTAGGTCACCTCTTAACCTTCTCGGTACCAAGGAGATCAGAACTCACTTTTCTAACCTCTCCTCATAGAGGCCCATATCACCGTCCCAGCTGAGTTGGGTTTACTCAGAACTGGAACCTTCCTAGTGTGAACAGTTCAGTTCCACAATTCACAACACACTACCCAACTGAACTTTCAGCTGCAGAGAAGAAAATGTGTTGTAGTATTAGTGGCTGAGGTGGGAGATACCAGCAATATTGCTCACCGATTTTCTTTCACTTCTCTGTTTACTTTGGAAACTGAAACCACCTTCCCACAATCAGCAGCTTGTCCAGTGTGTGCTGCATTCAGAGCTGGACACAGACTAAAGCTCTCTCCTGCACCTCCTTGATCTGTGGTCAGAACGGCAACCAGCCGCAATGTTCCAGCTGTTTCTTACAGATGTTAGTGCTGTTGAAAGTCCATTTGCCTCGTTGATTCTTGCCAAGACAAGCAATAGCGAGCAGGCAGCTGCAAGGGTGGGGGTGGTGTATTAACAATCTCAAGTTGCCGTGTCCCCGCTGGTGGGCCCTCAGAGGTTGAGTTTTGATCTCACGCATGTGTTTTTTCTGTCATAATCCTACTGCATTTGATCTGAAGGTGCATTGTTTAATGAAGCTAAGCATTTGGACCACTCAGTAGACTGATAGCAGCCAAGCATCACTTTATTTCAGATCAATTTGTCTTTGTATTACTGACTTTGAAGTCACAGCCTGGCAATTCTGGACGATTCATGACATCAATAGTGCAGATAACAGAACTGTTTGCGCTAAAACCTAATTGGCCCTGAATTAGCTGGAATGTAACATCTCAAGCCCTGTTAGTTAGACTTTTTCGCCCTCACCCTGCAGCTCGAATGTTTTTTTGCGCTGCACGTTGCTGGAAATGTGAGCTGATAATAGCACGGCAAAGAAAACGGGGCGTCTGGGACCTTCAGCAACAGGACCAACAGTCTATCTCCTTACCTGTTGAGATTTGAAGATTTTGAAAGAAATAGAGGAACAATGGAAAAGGAAATCAGATGAATTAGAGTCAAAGCAGCTACAGGAAGAGACATAGAGAGGGAAAAAAAGATTGGATTAAGAAAGATTTTTTTAAAAAGACAAAGGCAAAGTAAGAACTTTTCAAGTTTTACGTTTTAACTTGTGAAAAAATCTCTAAAAACAATTTACTACCTGCAGGAATGTGATGCCACAATTTAAATTGTTCCCTTTCGGGGCCAGAGAGGTTGAGTTGCATTACAGAAACATAAATTGTATCATTAAAAGGGCCCTTACACTCTTAAGTGCCAGCCCTAACCTTTTGCAATTAGTGTAATTGGTAATTAATGCGCCAGTGCAGCAATTTCTTGAAACTCAGGGGGTTTTTGACGGTGAGCTGCCATTTTCAGGAGGTTGATGGCGGAGCAGTGCACATCGACCAACAACTTGTGGCGATTCGCAACTCACAGCCTATTGGTTCCTTGCCACAAACTGCTGGATGATTTACACACCAGTAACGTCATGTACCTTAAACACTCTATTATCTTGCCAGCCGATTCTGGCTGAAAGCCTGGAACACCTGAGGTCCCTGCAGTGTGGCAGCTTGACCAAGATCCACAAAGTCCAAAATCCATGAGGCTAACTGTTCTTCCAAAGCTGCAGCAAGTAACTACCCAGTGAAGAAGTCTTAACTAACTTTGGCCAAGTGCCTGCAAGAGGCCAGGCAATGGATAATATCCAGTAGTGACCTGTAAAACTGTAGAGAAATCAATCCTAGTCAAATCGAGTTTGGGAAACAAATTGCACGTGGAAACAAAACATTGAAACAATGATTCCATGGAAAGGGTTACTGCAGCAGCATTATTGAGGGGTGGGAGGTCTGAAAACCTGTGGATGAATTTATATATTTCTTAATAAACCATTGCAGTGTGCAAATTGGCTGCTGCATTGATGACATTTCAATTGTGACTGCACTTCAAAAAGTAATCAATTGCACTTTGGGGTATCCTGAGGAAGCTTTTTTATATTCATTCTGGGATGTGGGTGTCGCTGGCTAGGGCAGCATTTATTGCCCATTCCTAATTGCCCTTGAGAAGGTGGTGGTGAGCCGCTGCCTTGAACCGCTGCAGTCCATGTGGGGTAGGTACTCCCACAGCGCTGTTAGGGAGGGAGGGGGTTCCCAGATTTTGACCCAGCGACAGTGTAGGAATGGCAATATAGTTCCAATTCAGGAATGTGTATGGCTTGGAGGGGAACTTGCACCTGCTGCCCTTGTCCTTCTAGGTGGTAGAGGTCGCGGGTTTAGAAGGTGCTGTCGAAGAGGTCTTGGTGAGTTGCTGCAGTGCATCTTGTAGATGTTACACACTGCTGCCATGGTGTGCTGGGGGTGGAGGGAGAGAATATCTTAGGTGGTGGATGGGGTGATGATCAAGCGGGCTGCTTTGTCCTGGATGGTAGAGTCATAGAGTCATATATGACACAGGAGGAGGCCATTTGGCCCATTGAGCCTAGGCTCCTTGGAGCTATCCAGTGTTGAGCTTCTTGAGTGTTGTTGGAGTTGCACTCATCCAGGCACATGGAGAGTGTTCCGTCCCACTCCTGATTTATGCCTTGTAGATGGTGGACCGGCTTTGGGGAGTCAAAGGTTTTACTCGCCACAGAATTCCCGGCCTTTGGAGCAGCTATAGCAGGTGCTATGGTCAATCTCAGCACCCCTGTGTTAGTTGGGAGAAAAGAAATCAGGCAGTGTTCCCACCCTGATAGTTGTAGCCGGTGCTGAAAGTGTGAAGATCGGATGAGGAGAGGATCAGGATTGGCTGCGGTACCTCCATGGATGTGCCCTTGGGTTAAGATGCTGGCCGGTTTACCAGCACCCACAGAACTGAACCTTACAGCACAAGAGGAGGGGAAAAAAGGAGGGAAAGTTGGGATAAGCAGAACAGTGCACAACTCTGGTATAAGGGGGTGTCTGACCTATAGAAATATTACATTTTGTCTTTGTTGATACAAGAGATGAACATGGTTCCTCCTCCACTCCCAATGGGTTGGGGATCGACACAGGCATCATGTCGTGATCACCATTCTTTTTGCCCTGGGAGTGACGTGTCACAGGAACTGCTGCTTATCACCAATCCCTAGCCAAAGGGAAAACAACAGCATTGCCATGGAAACCAATCTAAATGGGAATTTTAAGTTCTCTTCTCTCCTCCTCCTCACCTGAAGGTATTGGTTTGTGGTGAGGCACAGTTCCAGCAGCTCTTTGGTATTTCGCCCAGTTGGCAACTGAATCAGAATCAAAGAATCAGCACAAGCACAGTGGGCCGAATGGCCTCCTTCTGTGCTGTAAGATTCTATGATTCTTCATGACTGTGCTGACAAGCTATTAAAGCACAGGGTGTAATGAATCAAAGTGGGGAACCGTGTCATGATATCTCCTGATGTTTCCAGCAGGTGCCATGTCATGGTGATCAGGAACATAAGATGAGGAGGCCATTCAGCCCCTCAAGCACATTTTGCCATTCAATTAGATCATGGCTGATCTGCATCTCAACTCCATCTAACTGCCCTTGCCCCAAAATCTTTAATTGCCTGTCCCAGCAAAAACCTGTCAACTTCAGTTTTGAAATTTTCAATAATATATGAATAAGAGGAGGCCATTCAGCCCCTTGAGCCTGTTTCCCCCCCCATTCAATGAGATCATGCTGATCTTTATCTTAACTCCATTTACCCCACCTTGACTCTGTATCCCTCACTACCCCTGCCTAGCAAAAACCTATCAATCTCAGATTTAAAATTATTAATTAGCTAGCATCGACTACTTTTTCTGGGAGAGAGTTTCACACTTCCATCACCCTTTGTGTGAAGAGATGTTTCCTAACTTCACCGCTAAATGGCTTGGTTCTAATTTTAAGGTTATGTCCCTTTGTCCTAGACTCCCCCACCAATAGAAAAATGTTCTATCTGCCCTATCAATTCCTTTCAAAACCCTATCAACCGCAATCAAATCACCCCTTAACCTTCTATATTCCAGGGAATACAAGCTTAGCCAAGCGTCACGGCTTTTTTGGTTGGAGTTCTAGATTTCCACATTTCCTTTTGTGTGAGGAAGTGTTTCCTGACATCATGCCTGAACAGCCTAGCTCTAATTTTAAGGTCCCTTATTCACCCCCATCAGAGGAATTAGTTTCTCTCTATCTACACTATAAACTTCTTTAATCTAAAACACTTGGTCAATGGGTCCTGTAACAAAGTGTACACACCCCTATGAATATGAACCTTCCTGCTGTATGATCCCTATCACTCTCACACTGCAGTTACTGAGCAATTGGAGCCACTGGATTTGAATATTCACCCAACGAGATGGTAGTGGACTTAGAGTTGCTGAACCAACTACGTGTATAGTGTTTGTCTGACCAGTGCCAATGGTGAGAAGGCAATACTGAAATAAGAAGGGACACATCCTAATGAAACAACTGAAGTCCAGTATCGGAGTTAAAGTGGCAAGTTTTTTTCACTTAAGTGAAGGGATAATCTTTAGAAATCTATTTTTCCTGCATACGAATATATGACATTGACAGACTGGAAAAGGTCAGATAGTTCATCAGGACGGCTCTACACTCATGATGGCCGGTGTAACAAGACTAAACACTACTCACACTACCTTCCCCCACCCGCCATCACTGCTACATAATCTCCTGGGAGAGAAAGAAAAATACAAAGAAATAACCCAGGGCCAATAAAGGAAATAAAACTTTGTTGAATTCCCTTCCATATTCCCTATGGACCACGATACAGTAATTCCATTCGTCCTTGTGTATTATGAAGGAAATACGTGGTGATTACGTTTATGATTGCAAAGCTTTTCATCTCTTTGGGAAATGTTTCAGTGACTCATCAGTATGCAGTGTGTAAGTTCTGGCACTCTTCAGCATATTGTCCAAGGCCTACTCCATTTGCATGGAGCCTGTGCCAGATTACTGCAATTACCTGAGCTGAGATCAGTTTACGCAGCTGAAGCAAGGGATCAGACTTGAGACCTTCTTGGTCTGTGTGGCTCAGTACATCATCAATTACCATTAGAGTTCTGTCTTGTTTACATTTACGAACACCTCCCATCTAATCTCCCAAATCAGCCCATAATTATGCTCCACCATAATCACTCCCTATCTGCTGATATAAAGCGTTGAATGAATGGATTCACACTCCTTTATTTAAATAGTATCAGACGTTAACAATTCCTTTGCCCTTAAGGTGTTTTGTGAAACCTAAATCCGAAATATTCCCCTTGCTCCCCATCCACCCTCTCCCAGAACAAGAGTCAATATCTGTCAACGTTTCCCTGTTAAATGCAAGTCCACATGATTTGCCATCAACAGCTTGGTTTGAAATTGTCACATTCCTGAGGGTTCAGTTATAAAAACCAAATCCCACAAAAGTCATAAATAGGAATTTCAAAGCAGGGAAACATTAGATGAACCTGTGTTTAATCCCCTTAAATGGACATATGGAATTCAGGCTAGCCAAGAAGGAAGTACATACCAGACAGGCAAACAGTCAGGATCAAGGGACACAAATGGCTGCTGTCCCATTTTTTTCGATAACTGTTACAACATGCAACCCTTTCTGGCTTTGTAGTTCCTAATATTATCTTAAAGGGATAGTATCCCTGTTTGGCTCAAATCCAGTTTAGTTTGAAGCCAACATCTTTGTCAACTCTTTCCCCCACCCTTCCATTTTGCTTTTCTTTCCTCTCAGTGAGGTGTGAAAACCCCTCCCACCCCAACCCGAGCCCAAGGCAGCTCAGAGGCCAATTGTAGCCCCTCTGCGGCTGCCCTGACTGAGATCAACTCAGCAGCACAGATTGTGGTTAAACCTGGGCCTAGGTGACTCATTTCATGCCAGGCAAGGCATTACACATTGGGAGATCTTGAAGACAATACCTTTGGCAACACTGCAAATTTGTCTTTCTAAGCATCTGTTCAGTAGGGACTGTCCTGACAGTTCCAGAATGAGTACAGCTGGCTAATTTCCTCTAGACGTCATTGCCGGGTGCAGGTAACATCATCGCAGCCCAATCTGGAGCTCACAAAGCTCAGCTCCCCACTGCAGAGCCAACACCCTGTGATGCACATGCTCTGTTACACTAAAGGGCTGACACCCTCATTGATAAATCAGTGCATTACCTGCCATGGCAGTATGTTCTGGTGGAACGTATTACATAAAAATAAAGTTTTAAAAAATAAGTAACGTACTACAGTTTGTTAACTTTGTGTTTTAGTTAACAGCACGCTCCACTTTTTTAAAGTTGGGAACTCATTCCGGAATATGGCCCACTCTGTTATTTTGCCCAAGTGGCCATTCTTCATCTGCATAAACAAGAGTGTTGGTAGGTTATTTGAACATGGAGGGCATCACAACTCTCCAGGAACTCTTCCTAACCTGTGCTGTTTACTATGACGCTGCCCCATGCATCTCCCATGGTTAATTCTGTCTCTATTGTAAGTGGATTCTTGATGAAAGAGCTGAGCAAAATTTTGCAGCCCTGTTATTATTACATTGACATTCTCTGAAGTGGCATCCCTGTATAGTGTCTCACAAGGGTAGAAAGCTGTAGGCATCAAATCTTTTATTACGTTAATAAACATACCAACTCTCTGATATTTCACACATGTATATTAGAGCTGGATATATTGGCCATTCCAGAAAACCCACATCACATATGCCACAGACACCATGGGTTCACTCTCTCATCTCGTCACTCTGATACAGCTTCAGTGTCACTCACCCATAGCTCTCATTACCTCATGTACTTGATGGCCTCTGGCTCCTAATTCTGGGCTGAACACAAGTTGACATATTTGCATATAGCAGGTTAACTTAATTAAACATCCAAACTATTATTATTGAATGCAATTTAATTCATGCCTTCGTTACCTCTAGACTTGACTTTTACATCGCACCTCTGGCTGATGTCCTGCATTCTACCCTCTGTAAACTTCAGGTCATCCAAAACTCTGCTGCCCATGTCTTAACTCGCACCACGTCCCGTTCACCTATCACCTCTGTGCTCACTGACCTACACTGGCTCCCAGTCAAGCATCGTCTTGATTTTAAAATTCTCACCTTTATTTTCAAATCCCTCCAAGGCCTCATTCCTCCCTATCTCTATAATCTCCAGCTTCACAATACCCCAAGATATCTGTGCTCCTCTAATTCTGTCCTCTTGTGCATCCCTGATTTCAGTTGCGCCACCACTGGTGGCCGTGCCTTCAGTGGCCTGGGCTCTAAGTTCTGGAATACCCTCCCTGTACCTCTCCACCACTCTACATCACTTTCCTCCTTTAAAGACACTCCTTAAAACCTACCTCTTTGACCAAGCTTTTGGTCATCTGACCTAATATCTCCTTTTGTGGCTCGGTGTCATGCTTTGTTTTATAATGCTCCTGTGAAGCGCCTTGGGCCATCCTATTACGTTAAAGGCACTATATAAATATCAGTTGTTGTTTAATTATCGTTCAAACTGCCTGATATATACTGATTTTAGATTAACTATCTCTCACACATTTACCGTTTACAAAACAAAGTGGAAGTTTATTTTGGTGGGTAGGTGAAAAAAGTAACTCAGTCATGAGTCATTGGGGTTTTAGCATTGAGGAAGCAGCCTCTAATCTGCTCTCTGCTACTCAGAGTAATTTCTGAAACTAATACAGTTTCAGTGTGCAGGATTGGGAATAGGAATGTGAGGGAGATGCCCCAGTCTGCATCCATTCCTCATTCCTGGGGATGAGCGAATGAGTGATTCGTGATACTTGTCTTCCCATGCCATGCAGTTCCGAGCCAATGGGAGCCCTGCTAGGAACAACCTTAATCTGTTAATGTCCTCCATTGTGCAGTTTTCGACCTTCTTTAAAACATTCAAATTTAGTCCGATTCAGAAACTCGGGTTTTATTGATACCTGTCCCTTTAAAACAAATTTCCTTATCATTTTGCGAGTCGAGAGTGGAAGCGGATGGAAAGGAAGTTCCAAAATTCTTATTGGATCTCATTGCCCTGTTTGTTGGCAGGGAGGGCAGTTATGCATATGATCCCTCCAACATTGGTAGCTGTATCCTTTGCTGGAAAATGTGTGCCTGAGACCATCAGGTGCAGAGAAGAGCAGGCTCAGCTACGATGCCCCCACAGTCAAATAGCTCACCGCTCACAGTCAGGCCACTTGGATGAAGCACGTGGAGGACAGCAGCCCAGGTTGGTGCTTTAACTCCGGGGGTGGGGGCTGTGAGGAGAAAGGAACGAAAAAGGCTTGAGAACTGCTGCTCGATTAAGATAAAAATCAAGATCTCCTGTGCTCTAATTGTGTTTTTTAATAAAAACAATATTTGGATGTTTGGCTACAGCTCCTTTCTCCTCCTCAAGTGTAAGCATCACTGGAGGTTTCAGAAAGAGCAGGGGAGGCCCGTGCTTTGCAGGATGTTCTGCCTTTGTTGCCAGTAACTGTTGGATGTGAATCCTTAGTCATTTTCCCCCCTATTCATTGCGGCCTGCCATAACTAAGCAGAAGGAGTTTTCTTCTAATGCTGACAGTGCGCACAGTCACTGAAGGACTGTGTCAGTCTGATCAAAGTCTGTCCTATTGTCTGCTGGCTCAGGTTCAAAACACAGAACAATTTGCAGCTGGGCAGCAGTCAATTAACTAGGAAAAGAGGCTCACAGCTTATAGCATTTCATTATCAAGTTCCTCAGCCAGGAATCTTGATTTAATTAAACATGTGATCCCTTTGTAAAGGCCCCGATTTCTTTTTAACTCAGACATTTGTCCTAAACAGATCGGGGAGGCAGTGGCGTAGTGGTAATGTCACTAGACTAGTAACCCAGAGCCCCAAGCTAATGCTCTGAGGACCTGGGTTCGAATCCCACCATGGCAGATGGTGGAATTTGAATTCAATTAATAAATCTGGAATTAAAAAGCTAGTGGTGATCATGAAACCGATGTCAATTGTTTAAAAATCCATCTGGGAAGGAAATCTGCCATCCTTACCTGGTCTGGCCAGATCCACAGCAATACCCACCATCACAAGATTTACAAGAATGTTGCCAGGGCTCGAAAGTTGCAGCTATGAGAAAAGATTGGAAAGGCTAGGGTTCTTCTCGTAGAACAGAGGAGGCTGAGGGGTGACTTAATTGAGGTGTACAAAATTATGAGGGGCCTGGATAGAGTAGACAGGAAGGACCTGTTTCCACTAGCAGAGAGGTCAGTTACCAGGGGACACAGATTTAAGGTGATTGGTAGAAGGATTAGAGAGGACATGAGCAAAACCTTTTTCACCCAGAGGGTGGTGGATGTCTGGAATTCACTGCCCTGATCGGTGGTGGAGGCAGAAACCCTCAACTCATTTAAAAGGTACCTGGACATGCACCTGAAGTGCTGTAACCTGCAAGGCTACGGACCAGGTGCTGGAAGGTGGGATTAGGTTGGGCAGCTAGATTTTTCAGCCGGCATGGACACGATGGGCTGAATGGCCTCCCTCTGTGCCGTGATTTTTCTATGGTTCTAACACCATCCCCAGGTCTGTCCTGGTGAGACAGAGATGGTGGCACAGTGGTATATCGTCAGGAGGGTGTTGCCCTGGGAATCCTCAACATTGACTTCGGACCCCATGATGTCTCATGGCATCAGGTCAAACAAGGGCAAGGAAACTTCCTGCTGATTACTGCCCCCCACCCCCTTGGCTGATGAATCAGTGCTTCTCCATGTTGAACACCAATTGGAAGAAGCACTGAGGCTAGCAAGGGAACAGAATGTACTCTGGGTGAGGAAGTTCAATGTCCATCACCAAGAGTGGCTCAGCAGCACCACAACTGACCGAGCTGGCTGTGTCCTAAAGGACTGGGTCTGCGGCAGTTGGTGAGGGAACGAACAAGAGGGAAAAACCTACTTGATCTCGTCCTCACCAATCTACCTATCGCAGATGCATCATTCCATGACTGTATTGATAGGAGTGACCACCGCACAGTCCTTGTGGAGACTAAGTTCCGTCTTAACACTGAGGGTACCCACCATTGTGTTGTGTGGCACTACCACTGTGCTAAATGGGATAAATTTCGAACAGATCTAGCAACTCTGGGGCATCCATAAGACATTGTGGGCCATCAGCAGCAGCAAAATTGTATTCAACCACAATCTGTAACCTGATGGCCCGGCATATCCCCCACTCTATCATTACCATCAAGCCAGGAGACCAATCCTGGTTCAAAAGAGTGCAGGAGGGCATGCTAGGAGCAGCACCAGGCATACCTCAAAATGAGGTGTCAGCCTGGTAATGCTACAACACAGGACTACTTGCATGCCAAACAGTGTAAGCAGCATGAGATGGACAGGGCTAAGTGATCCCACAACCAATGGATCAGATTTAAGCTCTGCAGTCCTGCCACATCCAGTCATGAATGGTGGTGGACAATTAAACAACGGAAAGGAGAAGCAGTCTCCGCAAACATCCCCATCCTCAAATATGGGGGAGCCCAGCACATCAGTGCAAAAGACAAGGCTGAAGCATTTGCATCCATCTTCAGCCAGAAGTGCCTAGTTGATGATCCATCTCAGCTTCCTCCTGAAGTTCCCAGCATCACAGATGCCGGTCTTCAGCCAATCTGATTCATTCCACGTGATATGAAATGGCTGAAGGCACTGGATACTGCAAAGGCTATGGGTCCTGACAACATTCCAGCAATAGTACTGAAGACTTGTGCTCCAGAACTAGCCATGCTCCTAGCCAAGCTGTTCCAATACAGCTACAACACTGGCATCTATCTGACAATGTGGAAAATTGCGCAGGAATGTCCTGTGCACAAAAAGCAGGACAAATCCAACATGGCCAAATACCGTCTACTCTCAATCATCAGCAAAGTGATGGAAGGTGTCGTTAACAGTGCTATCAAGCAGCACTTGTTCAGCAATAACCTGCTCAGTGACGCTCAGTTTGGGTTCCACCAGGGCCACTCAGCGCCTGACCTCATTACAGCCTTGGTCCAAACGTGGACAAAAGAGCTGAACTCAAGAGGTGAGGTGAAAGTTACTGCCCTTGACATCAAGGCAGCATTTGACTGAGTATGGCATCAATGAGCCCTAGCAAAACTGAAGTCAATGGGAACCGGGGAAAACTCTCCACTGGTTGGAGTCATACCTAGCATAAAGGAAGGTGGTTCTGGTTGTTGGAGGGCAATCATCTCAGTCCCAGGACACCACTGCAGGAGTTCTCCAGCGTAGTGTCCTAGGCCCAACCGTCTTCAGCTGCTTCATCAATGACCTTCCCTCCATCATTATGTCAGAAGTGGGGATGTTCGTTGATGATTGCACAATGTTCAGCACCATTCGTGACTCCTCAGATACTGAAGCAGCTTGGGTCCTTATGCAGCAAGACCTGGACAACATCCAGGCTTGAGCTGATAAGTGGCAAGTAAATTCGCGCCACACAAGTGCCAGGCAATGACCATCTCAACAAGACAGAATCTAACCATCTCCCCTTGACATTCAACAGCATTACCATCGCTGAATTCCCCACTATCAACATCCTGGGGTCATCATTGACCAGAAACTGAACTGGAGCAGCCACATAAATATTGTGGCTACAAGAGCAGATCAGAGGAGGGGAATTCTGCGGCGAGTAACACACCTCCTGACTCCCCAAAGCCTGTCTACCATCTACAAGACACAAGCCAGGAGTGTGATGAAATACTCTCCACTTTCCTGGATGGGTGCAGCTCCAACAACACTTAAGAAGCTCAACACCATCCATGACAAAGCAGTCTGCTTGATTGGCATCTCATCCACCACCTTCAACATTCACTCCTTCCACTGCCGACGCATAATGGCAGCAGTGTGTATCATCTACAAGATGCACTGCAGCAACATAACAAGGTTCCTTTGACAGCACCTTCCAAACCCGAGACCTCTACCACCTTGAAGGACAAAGGCATGCATGGGAACACCACCACCTGCTAGTTCCTCTCCAAGCCACACACTATCCTGAATTGGAACTGTATCACCGTTCCTGCACTGTCACTGGGTCAAAATCCTGGAACTCCCTTCCTAACAGGACTGCAGTGGTTCAAGAAGGCAGCTCATCACCACCTTCTCAAGGGCAATTAGGGGTGGGCAATAAATGCTGGCTTGGCCAGCGATGTCCACATCCCCTGAATGAATGAAAGCACCAAATTTTATTTTAAAAATACCTGGTCGTTATGACATTGCTGTTTGTGGGAGCTTGCTGTGCGTAAATTGACTTATGTTTCCTACATTACGACACTGATTGCACTTCAAAAAGTACTTCATTGGCTGTACAGCACTTGAGATCATGAAAGGCGCCATCTAAATGCAGGTCTGTCTATCTATCACCTCCTTCATTGAATCATAGAATGGTTACAGCACAGAAGGAGACCATTCGGCCTGTCGTGTCTATGCTGGCTCTCTGCAGGAGCAACTCACCTCGTTCCACTCCCCTGCCTGTTCCCCGTAGCCCTGCAAATTTTTTCTCTTCTGATAATTATCCAGTTCTCTTTTGAAGGCCTCAATTGAACTTGTCTCAATTGAACACTCTCAGGCAGTGCATTCCAGATCCCAACCACTCGCTGCGTGAAAAAGTTTTTCCTCATGTCGCTGTTGCTTCTTTTGCCAATCACCTTAAATCTGTGTCCTCTGGTTCTGAATTCTTTGGCCAGTGGGAACAGTTTCTGCCTGTCTCCTCTTTCCAGACCCCTCATTTATTTCTATTTGTGCTATCAATCCATCCATCTTGTTATAAACGCTGCGTGCATTCAGATAAAGAGCCTTTAATTCTGTCTTTTTACCATTTTTTCCCAGCCTGACCCTATTTGCTGGTTCACCCTTATTCTATTATGTATGTTTGTTCTGTCACTCTTTGGTTATCATTACCCATAACACTACCCACTCATCCCAGTAACTTTGGGAGAACAGCCATGGAAACCCCAGAATAATGCCCAGATTTTGCTAGAGCAGGGCTATCTTGTGCCAGGTCCAGTTAGTTAAACTTTATTCCCTCACCCTTCAGCTCGAACATTTTTTGCACTGCAAGTTGTTGGAAGTGTGAGCTGATAATGAGGACAACAGGGCATCTGGGACCTTAGTGAACTAGAGGACCATCAGGCTATCTCCTGAACTAATTAGATCTAAGGATTAAGAACGAAATAGGAATGACTGAGAAGGAGGGTGAATTGAAGTCAAATTATTTGCAGAAAGGGAAATGAAGAAAGGGAAAGAAAGATTGGATTAAGAGAGAGAAAGAAAAGACAGGAACAGCAAGAAAAAATGTAAAACTTTTACATTCGACATTTTCAAAACCTCTAACAACAATTGACTACATTCAGGAATGAGATTGAGCTGTTTAAATTGCTCCCTTTCTAAGCCAGGGAGCTTGACTGGCATTGCATTAACAATGATCATGTTGTTAAAAGTCATTATTGGTAAGTTTTGAGCCCTAACTTTCTGCAGCAAATTTAATGGGCAATTAATGTGCAAATCTATCTTTTTAAAGATAACGTGGAGGTTGAGGACAAAATGCCATTTGTGTGAAGCAAACAGCGGAGTACATAAATTGACCAGCAAATTCTGTGAATTTACAAGTCATGGCGTATCTCTTAATTCCATGAATTTTCCAGCTGATTTTGGCTTTAATAATGGTTTGTGTTGTTAACACACTGTTATTTTTCCAGCAAGATTCGGACCATTATAAGCGCTATTTACACCATTTTCTAGGGTTTCTGCTGCTCATCCACTGAAGTTATGGCTGATAATAGTGAGATCCCTGGGTGGAAATTCACCCCTGGTCTTTATGTTTGAATTAAATTGGCAATGTCTGTAAAGTAAAAACGTGAGGAACAGAACTGGTGTTGACTATTGTTTGGATTAGGCTTGGCTGTGAAGCCCTCACTGTTGGGTAGCTGGGCAACACCCAGTGTTGGGGTTCTTACATGAATAGCTGACACTTGGTTATGGGATCAGAGACTAATTGACACCTTTGGAACTGCACTCCAACAAGGAGACAACGACCTTCAGGAGAAAAGGACTGGATAAAACTGGTGAGAAAGGACAGTTATATATAGAAAGATAGGTACGTGACGTCAAACCTTGGCCAGATTTTTACATTGGGTGGGAGGCCCCACCCACTGGTCAAAACGTCAGGGGCAAGCCCGCCTCCACCAGGCCTGGGGAACCACGCTGGTATTTTTCGCTCCCCAAGCCCTTAATCGGCCTTGGGTGGGACTGCCAACCCTCTGAGGCAGGAAGTCCCGTCTAATGGAGCTGCCTGCCAATCAGCGGGCTGGCAGCTCCGTCCCAGCCGACGGCAGCAAGAGGGACGACAGCCCCGAAAAGAAGGTAAGTTTCTGGGGCCTCACCAGGGCAATCAGCCAGGCCCCGGCGAGGCAAGGAGTTCGTTTGTGTGGGGGGAGAGTGTTGTGCAGTGGGGGCGGTTGGGCCTTGGGGAGGGCCCTCTGTGGGGCCCAGGGTGCCCGATCAGGAGGGCCCCCCCCCCCCCCCACCCCCAGCCTGCAAGAAGGCTGCCAGGTTTTACCTGGCGGTGTTCTGGGAGCCTTTGCCGCCCGACCACTGCTGGTAAAATAACAGCGGCGGCAGGAGGAGATCTTTAAGTAGCAGTTAATTGGACATGTGCCCATTTATTTTCATTCTCCAATGCTTTTGGTAACTAGAAATTATCGGCTTACATTCTGGTGGTGCTCAGGCTAGAGTTATACCTCCTGATAACCTCTCTTGATAGAATATTGACTTGCCAAGAGCTCATGTTATTATGATCACTTGTCCAGTCTCATTACAAGTTGGGTCCCTCTTAAATGGAGCAACACAATGAACAGAGTTGAATGAAGCTGCCATCCTATCACATCACATTCATTTCGTTCAATCTTCCTTTAACAAATCCACCTTTAATCCTGTGAGAATGGATTATAACATGGACAGATAACTTCAATTAACCTGGGCTAACTGAGTGATGCACTCTTGTAACAATTATTAATAACTTGACTGTGTCGGTTCCGGGAGGCCATTCTAAATGAATATTTATCCATTAAGTTGCATCCACTTTTCTGACACTAATATTGATTACCAGATAGGTGTTAAACTAGGAACAAGTCAAGGGGTGCGACCATAACTTGAGTGAATAGATTACTTTTGTTGATGATGAGAAGTCATTAGAAATCTGAGTAACCGATGTCTATACATTGAGACTTGGAAATCTATCCTCAAACGTTTTGTAAAAGTAAAAGAGCAAAAAAAAACACTTCTATCATTTTAACAGCAGCACTTTTGAGAGTGGATTTCTGCATCAGTTACGCCCCATACATGGATATAATTGGGATGGGCGGAAATCATTTACACCACATCCCAGCCCACAATGAACATGCTCTGCATTTTTGGGGTAAGGAGGTAGCCGAGAGGAAACAGGGCGTGTTGAAGCTGCAGCTGTTCAACAACAACAACAACAACAACTTTCACTTAATTAGTGCCTTTAAGGTAGGAAAATGTTCCATGGCATTTCACTGAAGTGTAATCAGACAGAAATTGGCACTGAGCCAAAGAAAGCGATATTACATAGGACATGCAGCACAGAAACAGGCCATTCGGCCCAACCAGCCCATGCCAGCAGGAGTGATGAAAAGTTTGGCCAAGGTGACAGGTTTTAAGGGGGGGCTTTAAAGGAGGAGAGAGAGGTGGCGAAGAGTGAATTCCAGAGTTTAGGGCCTAGACTACCTAAGGCACGACTACCAATGGTGGGCTATAGGGATTGGGGGATGCATTAGAGGCCAGAGTTGAAGAAACAAAGGTTTTAGGACTGGACCACATTACAGAGAGAGGGAAGGATCTGACTATGAGGATCAGAATTTTAAATTGGGTTCCGGGAGCCAATATAAATCAGTAAGCACAGGGGTGATAGATGAACGGGACTTGGTGTGGGTTAGGTTATGGGCAGCAGAGTTCTGGATGAGCTGAAGTTTCTGGATAGCAGGTTGGCAAGGAGAGCATTGGAATATTCAAGCATGGAGGTGAAAAAGACATGGATGAGGGTTTCGGCAGCAATTGGGCTGAAACAGGTGGGCGATATTACAGAGCTAGAAGTAGGCGGCCTTTGTGATGGAAAGGAAGCTCAGCTCAGGATCATATAATGCTGAGTTTGCAAACCTGTGACAGTGGCCACGAATGGAGATGAACTCAGAGACTAGGGTATGGAGTTTGTGGTGGGAGCCGAAGACAATGGCTTTGGTCTTTCCAACTACCATTGCCAGTTGCTGGAGCTGTACAACATGGCTTCGTTCTTGGAAGTGTTTGTGCATGGCCTTTCCAGCCAGAAACTGCAATAGGAATTTAAACCCATTCCCCGTCCTCAAATGGGTGATTTTCCAATGAGTGGTGCGACTGACACTTAGAGCTCACCTACATACATTACCTCCTAAGGATTTTAGCCAAATTCAGGTGAACCCCTACCTGAGATGAATATTCTATAAAATGGAGTATTCACAATTTTATGGCTTAACATGTCCTCTTAACTTTGGTTGTAAATATTTACGTTAGGGTTAGGGTCTATGTTTCCAATCTCCAAGATACATTTATAGACATATTGCAATCACAATTGGCCGTGCTATTGTTTTTGTCCAGTGGGAGCAGGTTTGTACCTGCACAGTACACTGCTCAATGCCAATTAACTGTGGTTTGATCCCTGAGCACCAACAAGTAACCAAACAGGGCAGCTGCATAGTCGCATGGTGTCTGCTCCATTCCAGTGGACAATCGGAATCCTAATATGTCATCTTTCCTAAGATCCCTTGTGCAAAGGAGAAATAATGGCATTCACCTGAATTTAAAAATGTTAATGCTACAACTAGAACTCCCAACTGCGCCAAGTGGTTTGGGTTCCTGGCCTAAGATTTTGTTCAAAAGTAAACATTTATTATTTTAAAGTTTAAAAATGGAGTAGGATTCCCCTTTAATCTTTGACCCACAGAGGTCAGTTCAGCTTCCTGTTGTACTGTAAGGTAGAGGCTGAATAAGCATTGGCCGGCTAACCGACATCAGAATGTGGATTTATGTTTAATTTTAGGCACAATCGTTTCTAAATTTTACTGCAAAGTCAAGACTGAAATACTGATTTCAAATTCATTTCAGGTAATGAGTCAATATTGATGATAGATGTTATATCTCAGCAAATTCACAACAACAAAATTGGCTAGCCGCTAAAATAATGATTGCCTGTTGTTATGGCAACAGTGACTGGAACGGTTGCCATGGCAATGTGTTCCTTTGTTTCTGATGGTGGGGGGAAATTCCTGACAATCAATAAAAGAAAAGAATTTGATATGAAATTAGCTTTGTGAGGAAGACCTGTATTCAGCTTGATATTCAGTAGAATGTAACAGTATGTTTAGGGTTTGGAAAGCAGTGCAAATATGAAGCAAAGCCCTAATATTCTAGCAAAGACTAGATCATTAGGGCACTCGGTTACTGGTAAAATTTCACTACAAATGGCCTAGCTCTGCAGCCAAGTGCATCGGATGGAGTAGAAGATAATTAGTTAATCAGTTAATCAAATCTACACGTGTTTGTGAAGGGGTTTCAGAAACAAATGAGGTTTTTCATAGAAAGGAGACGTAATGCAAGAGCGAATGGGAAGGAAATGCTTTCTCAGTTTGCCTTATCTGTGTTGGATATTTAATACAAGTATAATGGATAAATAAGGTTACGTCATGGCATTGGTACAGTAAGATGCTGTGAAATTTTATTTAAAGGTCAGGAGCTCAGTATCATAAGGTGAATGGGATGGTACACCTATTCTAGGCATGAGTTAAAAAGGCAGGAGGTAAATCCTGTTCAAATACTCCCCGACAGAAAAGGAGAAAAAGGATGAGAAAACGGAATAATATTGTTGAAGGAGTCGTTCTGTATGTAGGATATGTTACTCTGTGGGAAACCCAAAGGACAGTTTTAGCACCCCAACTGCAGACTGGGGCGGGATCAATTTACTGGATGCAGATAAGGAATTAAAGATGAATCTCTGAGACACTGCTGCAGACAACCCGCGAGAAAAATTGTAGGGGGCATGAAAAAAATGTGTGTATTTTTCATTTTTGTTCGTTAGTTCTAAAAATATTGGAGAAGGATTAAAAAAAAAGACTGTTTAACAAGGCGGGGAAGTTGGTGGTGGAAGTTTATGTGATGAAACCTGCAGGAATGCATCCGATCAGAGATGGCAATCCTCGTGCAGATTAGGGATTAAATTTGGGATTTTCCTGAGCTGTTATCCACTCGGAGAATTGTGTGCAGTTGAACTATTCATGCATGGATTGATCTTACAAGTGTTGGGGGATGTTGGCATCAGACATCTTACTATTAAGATATTACTCAAAGGTAAAAATTATGTAAAATAATTAGTCACTGAACTCTGGTTAACTGTTAGTATCTCAGTAGGAGTTAATCTCCTGAAGGAAAAGCTCAGCATTATAATTCAGTCTTTTAAAAGACCTTCAATTGTCTGGACTGAAGTTATTAATTCACCTTCTGTTGAGGGCAACAGACAGCAGTATCTTCCTTGAGGATTGCTCCCATGAATTATGCAGCACAGTGACGAACACCAGCCTGTGACTGGGATTTTCTCCGCAGTGACTTCCTGATTTTAAATGTGTCATCCCAGGGCAAGTTACCAGGCACTACTTCCCCACAGGATGGGAGAACGGTCTGCCATACCGATCGGGTTAATGGTGCGAAACTATTTCCCCTGGTGGGGGAGTCCAGAACAAGGGGGAATAACCTTAAAATTAGAGCTAGGCCATTCAGCGGTGATGTCAGGAAGCACTTCTTCATGGAATTGGAAGTGAAACTCTGGAAATCCCACAAAACTGTAGAGGCTGGGGGTGGGGGAGGGGGCGGGGGCTCAATTGAAAATTTCAAACCTGAGATTGATAGATTCTTGTTAAGCAAGGCTGTTAAGGGTTACGGAACCAATGTGGGTAGATGGAGTTCAGATACAGATCAGCCGTGATCCAATGGAATGGCGGAACAGGCTCAAGGAACTAAATGGTCTCTTCCTGTTCCTGTGATATACAGTGGAATTATGATGCTAACTCTCTCAAAGGCTCACTGAATGAATTCACAGTCTGTTGTGGACCTGACTCAAGGTATGTGGAAGAAAGAGAAAAAAGAAAGAGCTTCCATTGATATAGCGCCTTTCATGCCCACAAATAGCCAACAAATTGGATTTGGACTGTGGTCACTGTTGCAATATGTAAAACGTGGTAGCCAATTGGTGCACAGCAAGAACCCACAAGCAGCAATAAAATAAATGATCAGATAACCTATTTTAGTGGTTTTGGTTGAGGGATATATACAAGCCAGGACACCTCAGCTCCTCCTCTGTGAATAGCGCCTGAGTGGGTAGCTGCTGTTTACCAACTCATCCAAAAGACACCTCCAACAATGCAGCAGTCCCTCAGTCATACACTGAAATGTAGCCTGAATTACGTATTCAAATCCCTGGAATGGGGATTGAACCCATAACCGTCTGACTCAGAGGTGAGAGTGCAACCACTGAGCCAAGAGTGACATTTCCCCATGCCTGTTCCTAATTAACTGATCTTGGGTGGGCTGGCATTGCAGTTGGCCTCAGCACCTCCAGGCGAGCGAAGAAATAATCAGCTAGAGTTCTCTGACCATCTCAATGTCCAGTGATCCCTTTTGAGTTGGGCTTGTGACCTTGCGCCAAGACTAAGGCCAGATAGGGGTAAGGTTGGGGACAGGGCATGCCTTACGTATTGATAGTATTTTTGACTGATGAGGAAATGAATTGAAAACTATCATAAGCTAAATAACTAACATTTCCATGAGGTATAAATGTGGCAAATCATAGAATCTTACAGTAGAGAAGGAGGCCATTCAGCCCTTCTTTCCTGTGCCGGTTCTTTGAAAGAGTTATCCAATTAGTCCCACTCTCCTGCTCTTTCCCCATAGTCCTGCACATTTTCCCTATTCAAATATGTATCCAATTCCTTTTTGAAAATTACAAGAAGCTTTTCTTTTTGTATCTGCATTACATTCTAGAAATTTCCATACACCCTACTCTAAAACTGTTTCAAGAGCAGACAGGTGGAAACTCTATAAACTGGCCACTGTCCTTCTTACCAAAATGTTAAATTATATCATATGTACAAGATCAGAATAACATAACTGATCTGGGTGGATGCTCTCTCTCTCTCTCACTAAGGAGAGAAGCAGCATCTTTTTCAATGATTACAGCTATGAAATCGTGCACAATGTGAGACTCACTCTAGGTCCCCTTGCATATACATTTCTAAAAGCCCTTGAGAAGCCGCTAATGAAAAATTGCTCACAGTTGCAGGAGGTGACTGCTATATTTGGGTGCATAGTTTGATTTATCCCATGGAAGTTGAAGTAAGTTCTTTAAAAACAATCAATGGAGACGTGAGATAAGATACTCTCATCTTGAAGAATTGGTCGTTAGCGTGCAACAGTTGGTGGCAAAGCATGGCACAGCTTGATAGAAACAGAGGGAAACCACAGTAAGAAAAGTCTTTGGTCTTTCAATTGATTTGAATTAGAGCTGAGTGTCCCTTTGTAAAAGTCAGAGCTCCACAAGGTCTCCCTTTCTTTATTTCAAATACTCCATCAGGTTCTGTGTGAGACAACTGCAAAATCAGGGCAAGGAAAGGAAGCCACATAAGGATTAAAAGATAAGTATCGTTGAATGGGAAGCTGTGATGGATGCAGGGATTTGGTTGGTAGTGGGAGGATTGAGAATGGGCGATTGGCGTTTTGCGTTGTGAATAAAAAGATGTAATCTGTCACCGTCTAGTTCTGAAGTAGTGTCATTGCTTTCTGTAGCAAAGTGTTTTAGCAGACGACAGGAATAGGTGGGCAACTTTATTGAGCTTTTCTGATAGTTTTTAATAAGTTGTAAGAACAGAGGAAAGTGTGAAGCAAGAAAAGGCCATTCGTCCAATCAATCCAGCTTTTTCTACCGTCTATCACAACTTAGTCTCTGGAAGAAAGGTTTTGTGTAACTATTGCTGATCCACCAGAGATATTAAGCAGAAACTGCAGAATGTTTAACCTTTCTTGTATCTCAGCCCTGTCCAGCTGCCCTTTCCAGATAACGATCTCCTCTTGCCCGGCCTTAACTTCAGAGGACCATGGAGTACTGCATTATCTCAGTCTTCTCCCTTCTAAGCACTTTAAGTCCCTACATCCTGTGTACTAAAATTAAAGGCATGTATACATGTATTTGTCTATATATATGTGTGTGGGTAGGTAGTATATACAGAAGCGGTGAAATCTGCTGGACGTGCCACCACGGTTCCTTTCAGAATTTATTTTAAATTCCCACACGATTTCCTTGAGTTTTTGAGATGGGATGCTGAACAGGGGATTGCAGTATTCAAAACAAAACCAAACCCTTCAGATAGTGAACACCATCAATATGCAGCCATGAAGGGATTTGTTTGCCAGCACTGGCAGAGCAACTTGTCACCACATATTTTGGGTATTAACTAAAGTTTCGGAGCTGATATAACTGCAAGCAGTGCACAACTGTACCAATGAAATACTTCTGGTAGGACAATAGTCTCGCTGAACACAGGCATTAGAATAATAGAGTCCCTTAAAGCGATATTTTTGTAGAGAGTTGATGGCTTGCAAGGACTAAATCTGCAAGGCCACCACATTTTTCACAACATTCTAGATATTCTTGAACGATGATGAAACTGAGCTGCTGGAGATGACATACAGTGAGCGCTCAAGGAAGCAGTGGGAATCCAGCAAAGTGATAGTTTACATCCAGAGAGCAGAGTGCAGTGTGAATGAGTATTAGTGTGGAACAGAGGATATTGATTTTCAATGCCTTTAATTAGCTAAATGAAGAGAATGGTTTTAGAGCTGCACTGCTGGGTCATTTGTTAACTAGACTGGCCAGCGTGGAACTGGGCTATTCCAACCTGAAAGGTGCTAAGTTTGATCCTTGGGCTGTCATGAGTTTGCTGCTTTCAGCCCGAGTAATACCTGTTCAAGCTGCTATTGTTGGCCTGAGCACCTTTTGGCAGAAAGGAGAAAAATTAGCCAAGATTCCCTTCCTAAAAACAATCCAATGATTCCCACCGGAAAATATGGACACAGGTGAGGACAAGATTGGGCGTGGCTGTGATGCTTGCTTTGGCAAAATAGCCTGAGAAGATTCACTGTCTAGTGCCTATTACCCCAACGAAAGTCAGTGCCTTCAGGAGAAGAGCGGAATAATACTGGAGGAGGAGAGGACGGCTAAGGAGTTTCTATTGTCGCACCTTATAGGAGAAGTGGACAAATTTAAACTGACGTCATTATTCAGATGATAGTTAACAATGTATGAGTGCAATTGTAAAATGTGGAAAACATAAATTCCAGAAGAATGAACAGTAGATCAATGATTCCAAGCCTAAGGATACTTGACAAGTTCCATTAAATAAATGGTCTTGCCAGTTTCCTACTGAAAATGTTTCTATCAGTGTCTCATAGGATTCCAGCTTGAGTTCACTTTAATAACATAGGGTTGTCTTTCAGGTAACTGTTTTGAGGCTGTGCCAGTGTTCTCCTGTGCTGTCCTGTACCGGAGCACTGCTTGTCACCAACACCAGGTTAACTCTTTACTATTGATCATGCAGCTCTCCCAACTCCTTGACACGGGTGTTATGCCTTGCTGGTGCTAGTTTGCAGTATTACTTTCTTGCCCCATCCTCCTCTGTGAAAATGTATGTCATCTAGTTACCAATCACCAACCAGTAGAAATCAGATCATCCCTTAACCACTATTTTAGTGAAAAGCGTCCCAGTTTTTCTAATCTCTTTATAATTGTAGAATGGTTATAGAATCATAGAATGGTTACAACACAGGTGGAGGCCATTCAGCCCATCGAGCCTATGCCAGCCCTCTGCAAGAGCAATTTAGCTAGTCCCACTCTCCTGCCTTTCATGATAGCCCTGCAAATTTTTTCCCTTCAGGTGCTTTTATCCAATTCCCTTTTGAAAGCCCTGAGTGTACCCTGCCTCTACCACACTCTCAGGCAGTGCATTCCAGATCCTAACTGCTCACTCCATAAAAAGGTTTTCCCTCATGCCACCCTTGGTTCTTTTGCCAATCACATTAACTCTGTGTCCTCTGGTTCTCGACCCTTCCACCAATGGGAACAGGCTCTATCTACTTTGTCAAGATCCCTCATGGTTCTGAACACCTCTATCAAATCTCCTCTCAACTTTCTCTTCTTTCTAGAGAATTACTCTGTCATCCCTGGTATCATCATAATAAATCTTGTACCTTTTCCAAGATGTGCCCATAGTAAAATGGGAATCGACCAGCAATATTTAAATTAACTGACTATTTTGAAGCATGACTATTTGGAGTCAAACCAGTTAAATATGAGTCAAGACTTGCCAACAGCGTCAAAACCATTTGCCTTGTAATAAAACCACCATTCAGATGGTTCAGCAAAGTCTTTCTTAAATAAATGTTTACAATTAGGCCTCGGAAATGCATGGAACCACTCTGCCCATATAAGTACTGGCAAGTGTCCGCTGGTAACCTCTACTTTTGGCCCAGCTAAAATATGCTGGGTCAGAGGGGGGTGGGGGTCATTTCATTTAAATATTGCTGGTAGATTCCCATGTTATGAGGGGCACACCGTGGAGAAGGTACAAGATTTAGTAAGATGATACCCGGGATGAGAGGCCTTAGTGAGAGTTAGGAGGAACTGCAACTCTTTCAACTAAAAGAGAGGGTTACGAGGCATTCAAAATTACAAGAAGCTTTTAACACAATAAAGAGAGGGAACCTATTTCAACTAGTTGGTGATGGTAACTCGGGAGCATACATTCAACACCATCTGAAAAGCAACAAAGGGAGAGGTTAGGTTTTTTTTCATCGAGAAGATTGTTAAGATATGTGCCAGAGGAAGCAGAATCCATGGTAGCTTTTAATAGGAAAGTGAATAGATATTTGAAAAAGTAAGCTTGGAAAGGGCAGTGGAATGGGACTAAATGGATTGCTCTTCCAGAGAGCCTGAACAGGTGATGGGCTGAATAACCTCTTGTGATGTGAAATTCTATGATTATTCTATAAAAGAGTAAGAAACCCGTCCATAAACTTTCACCAGATTGGTGAAAATTGTCATCAATTCTTTAAGACTCCAATGTTGGTAACAAATAAATGGATCTCATATTTAGTGTTTGCATCAATATTTGTTTCTTTAGGGTTTAACATGAGGAAACCACAGCATCCTAACGCTATTTCAAAGTGTATAAACACCAGCTTGTTTCTCTAACGCAGCTGCACTCAGATTTAGAAAGGTTTCATTACTCATCCCCAGTTGCATTTGGTCTTTGAATCCACTGAAAGAACACATTGGGAGAGTTGAATTTAGCACACTGGCCACTGTGCTGTCTCCAACACCTGAACTTAGTTAAGAATCTCTACAATGCATATATTTCAGGCAGACAAATCCAAATTGGCACCTGGTGACTCAGCTACTGTTTGCAGTGTGTGCACTAGCTCAACTGAAAAGTCAAACCACGAGGACACTTGCAATCCCAGATTCATTTTGTGCTTCAGTTTTTGGATTTGAACTTGAAGCAGATGCTCTCTGAAATCCTGATGTACAAACATAATACTGAAATCACTGGAGCCAAATTGCATTCCAGTTAAACAGCATTAATCTTGTTTAAAATAGGGACTGTTTCTTGCCACAGACAGAACAAGTAGGGGGATTGTCTCGATTGAGTCATGTTGCCCTTTCAGAGTTGATGTACTGTGAAGCTTCATTTTTGGGGTCTGTGTACTGCTCGTATAAACAGGATATAAAGTATAAATCTGGTATATTGTGGATGTAATCCAGTAGATTGCAGCAACTGTTGTTTCCTGAGTATCTAATACCCAGAAAAGCTAAGTGCTATGATTTTAAAAAGACAAAGAATATTTCTTTTATTTATTCACAACACAGGATTGGCAACAAACTTGCTTCTTTTCTTTTTTCTCAGTTACAATTAAATATATGGGAGCTGTTTGATAAGCGTTACATTAATGCTGGCTCACTGGACTGGGTCCAGAAAAGAGGATCTTGGAATATGAAAATATTTCGTAGACTGGTGTTTTCACAAAGTGTTTTTTTTTCATTTATGACCGTCTTTGTCCTGCCTGCATCATCACAATTAAACTGAGAAGCCTCTGTGCAAATAATTAATTCATGCCAATACTTCTGTTACTGCAGCTCTGCTGCTTTCTGGAATACTCTGTAAAAGGATAGAACAGTGGCTGTCGTGGAGTGTTGTTTAGTCTGTAGACTGCAGGGACGTGTATAGGATACACAAAGAGCCAAGGGCAGTCCTATCCACCCCGTCAAAGGTAATTGAAGTTAACAGACTTGGAGAAACTGCAGTTACAGCTCCCAGGAGAGGTCCCAGATGGTTAGACTGGAACCACGGACCCATATTTGATGAAGAGGGAGGTCTTTGAACAGAAGATCACTGAATTGACTCCAGGATTGTAAGGCTTCACCCTCAGAATCAAGCTCACCTTTGCTGTCAGAGCTGCAAACTGATCAGTGGTCTAGTGCCAATCCTCTGGTGCCCCTGCTCTTCCCTGCCAGTCAGTTAAACAGCTGGGGAGCTTCTGATTAAAAGCCTAACTGCCATCTCATCTCGTATTGAGACATCAGTAACACGCTTCACTCAAATAGCCGCAATAAACTGAGTGATTTGCACATGAGAAAATAATCTTTCGTTTGAGAATTTGCATTGGGAACTCCCCTCCGTCTGATGGCTCAAGTGAGTACCTGCACTGTCGGAGCGATGTAGGCTGGGGAATGTCCCAGCTTCCAGGTAGATCGGGCCTGGCAATCCTGGCATGGGCTCCGTGGTGGGCCGCTGCCTCAGCGATCTTCCGGCCCCCCTCCGCCACGGAGCCCGACGTCGGGAGCGCAACTAAATTCAGCCCACTGATCTGTAGCACTTAGCTAATGAAAATCATGTCCGATGGTATAATACATAGTACATAGAGGAGAATGAGGTTGAGTTAGTGAGTAGAACTTCCTTCTCTAGGTCAGAGGTTGTCAGATTGAGTCTTTATACCAAGATGTCTATGTATAATCTAGGCTGAGTCTCTATGCAGTACTGAGGCAGTATTGCATTGCAAGGGTGCTGTCCTTAGACTGAGATGTTCAAGTCCCATTAACCATTTTTAGTCGCACTGGTGGATGCTAATAATCCCTTAACACTATTCAAAGAAGAACAGGGAGTTCTCCCAGTGTCCTGGATCCTTCAACTAGCACCCCAAAAAAAACAGATTACCCAGTCATTCATCTCAGTGGTTTGTGGCTTGTTGCTAATGCTTCTGTATTTTCCTGTGCAGCAACAGTTAATATGCTCTGAAAAATAAGGTGTGAAGTACTTTGATGTGTCTCAAAATGACAAGACAATTTATAAATTGATTATAAAGAGGAAGACTTGCATTTATATAGCACCTTTCACAACCACTGGACCTCCCAAAGCACTCTACAGCCAACGAAATACTTTTTGAAGAGTGATGTACTGTAATGAAGGAAATGCGGCAGCCAATTTGTGCACAGCAAGCTCCCACAGACTACAATGTGATAATGACCAGATAATCTGTTTTTGTGATGTTGATTGAGGGATAAATATTGACCAGGACACCATGGATAACTCCTCTGCTGGTCTTCAAAATAGTTGCATGGGATCTTTTTTGTCCAGTTGAGAGGGCAGATGAGGCCTCAGTTTTACACCTCAGCCATAAGACAGCACCTCTGACAGTGCAGCACTGGAGTGTCAGCCTAGATTTTGTGCTCAAGTCTTGGAGTGGGACTTGAACAGACTACCTTTGTGATTCTGAGGTGCTTCTGCTACAGACGAGCTACAGTTGATACACATTATACTGTTGTACCGTCATGTAGCTAAACAGAACACAGGGCCATAATAAATTAGTGTTACTCTAATTCATATTGAAAGAATAGGAACATTCTCCAGTTCTTTTGTAACACAATACAATCAAAATAAGGAACTGAGCTTTTACAAATAAATTCTAAACTTTTCTCTCTCCTTACCTGAAAGTGTTGCCGCCTGTTAGGCCATGGTCCCATCGGCACTTACCTCATTCCAGCAGCTCATACACGTGGCCACTTTCCGTGTGTGGGATTTAGACAGAGGGTCTAGTCTTACTTTCTACTGACTGCAATTACATTTGGTGTAAAACATGTGGCTGCTGTGATCCCGTCAGTCTCCCGCCTGTGGGGGTTTTGGTTAAAATAGCCCCTCGGTGGGTTTTGTCCTCAACAGATGTCCACACACTCTTTGCAGCAGGAGTAACTGGATAATGATCAGGAATTGAACCCATGGCTGTTTGTGCTTTTACTTCCTTAGCCCAGAGACACTGAAGTCACTTGTCATTTTTCCAGATGCCATCTTGCTCGAATTGATACGACTGCCTCACCTATCCTTTCACTAGGGAGAGAGGTCGTTCATTAGAATTCAGTGAAGGCCTTTGATAATTGACTCAACTGTAATGAACGTTTCTTCACAATGCAACATCTCTCAGCTTTTTTTAGAGGAGGAGTTTCCCAATGACATATGGGTGACAGGGAACAGGGAACCGTCCAGGATTGCCCTGGAGTCTCCAGGAATTGAAGATTAATTTACTGCCAGTAACCCAGGAAAATAGTCACAGGGGCATTAAAAAATGTGGGGATTTTTTCCAATTTCTTTGAGCACTTATTTAAAGAAATGTTGGAAATGGGGAAAAAATGCTGTTTAACTGGTGGGGCAGTTGGAGGTGGGCGGGCATGAGATGGCACCTCCAGGAATACATCGAACCAGAGTTGGCAACTCTACTGCCAGCGCATATCCGAAAATTGCAGGTGCGTGCCTACAGATTTCTAATATGGACTGCTGACAGGCAAGAATCCTTTCCACCAGTGTGAAATGGAAAATCCCTCCCACACTGTCTGCTCCTGACCTCATCAGACTCTTGCTGCATTGAAATAGTGCGAAAGCAAACACCAGTTCATTAAAAAAAAAGGGTCTCACTGTGTCATTAAGGCGTATACATCACAGTTAAGCCTTCAGCATGGTACAATAGCAATGAATGGACGAACTGTTTACCGATGTATGTTGCACAAATAGGTTTTAGTAGTTAAATCACATTCAAAAAGAGCTGCGCGTATAATTGCTGAGTCTGTTTGGACCCAGTGCTGGGTAATACCACTGATCATTAGCTTTTCTGTGGAGGTCTGAGCTGTTTGTGCTATTCAAAACCAGCAAAGGCTTTAAATACTCCGTACGCAGCATTAGCTGTAGTGGATATGGCAGTCAGCATTGGGTAATTGTAAGATGTCAGATTTTATGTCATGGCAGAAACAGAAATTTTGTCCCATTTGTGATATATTGAATATATATATGTCCTGGCACTTACTTTTAATACTGTAATGACCACAGACTGTACCAAGTTCAGAACCGTAGTGTACCATTGACTGCAAGGGAATCAAGTTATATATTTTTTGAAGGATGATGTGTATTTTATGTGGTGATTCCATTTCAGCAAATAGAATGATTGAAAACAGACTGAACTGAGGCTTTCAGAAACACTTTGTCCACCTAAGTGTTAAAAATGGCAGAAGCTTTTTTACTGGACTATTCAGAATTAAATGGTTTCTACTTCAAAGAAAAAGACAGCTCGTAGCCCACAAAATCTTCAGTTCTGTATTTTGCTTTGTAGCTGACATCTGCCAGGAGCTAAAAAGGGGTCCGTGTGGAATTCTCTCACTGACACCCGCTGTCAAAGTCTATATTTCCAAGAGATTCTAAGAAATATCTTACTATAACAAATAGATTAATCTTTTATGGGCTGAATCAAGATCTATTGTATTTCAGTATCTTGCCTTGCGATTTGCTTCTGTGTATTACTTCACTTGTAAATAAATCAGACCACTAATTTAGCCAGTACACAGTGGTCTAGTGACATGTTACTCTCCATCTTCAAAGGTGCCCCAGAGAACATGGTGGGCATACAAGGTATTGTCTAATAAACATTTGTTGCCAGTAATTCCTTTGTGGTTTAAGGTAGGCACTGAGCCTCAGTTAGATTGGACAATAGTGAATCTGTTCAATACAAGTTGAAGCACAGAACAGCATCTAATTTTTAATAAGGTTGTTTGGGAACTTGTTGCATAAACAAGTAGATAACATCATGAAAAATGATTTTTTAGTTTAGTTTTGTTAATGATGAGCTCCCCCAACAGTTTAAATAGTTTTATGCCAGATTTTCATCACTCCATTGCTGGTCGTGTCTTCAGCTGCCGAGGCCCTAAGCTCTGGAGTTCACTGTTGAATCCTCTCCATCTCTCTCTTTTCTTTTAAGATGCTCCTTAAAACCTACCTGTCACCTGTCCTAATATCTCTTTGTGTGGCTTGGTACCAAATTTTGTTTGATGACCGTTGTACATAACGTTGGTTAGGCCGCATTTGGAGTACTGTGTGCAGTTCTGGTCGCCGCACTACAGGAAAGATGTGATTAAGCTAGAGAGGGTGCAGAAAAGATTCACAAGAATGTTGCCTGGTTTGCAGGGCTTGAGCTATAAAGAGAGATTGGATAGGCTGGGCCTGTTTTCCCTGGAGCGAAGGAGGCCGAGAGGGGACATGATAGAGGTATATAAAATTATGAGAGGCATAGACAGGGTAGATAGCCAGAGTCTGTTTCCCATGGTAGGGGTGACTAAAACTAGAGGGCATAGATTTAAGGTGAGAGGGAGGAGGTTTAAAGGGGATCAAAAGGGTAAATTTTTCTCACAAAGAATAGTGGGTATCTGGAATGAGCTGCCTGAGGAGGTGGTGGAGGCAGGAACAGTATTAACATTTAAGAGGCATCTGGACAGATACTTGAATGAGCAAGGCATAGAGGGATATGGAATTAATGCAGGCAGGTGGGATTAGTATAGATAGGCATTATGGTCGGCATGGACGCGGTGGGCCGAAGGGCCTGTTTCTATGCTGTACGACTCTGACGCTCCTGAGAAGCGCTGTGGGACATTCTACTGCATTAAAAGTACTACATAAATTCAAGTGTTGTTGCACTGATTGCTGTTGAACTGAGGGATACAAGTCTCCAATCATTTTAATCGAGGTTATCACTACTGCTATGAGTATTGCGATAGCCCTGCTTTCTTAGTGATCTCTTGCATTCTATGCAATATATTGAGCATCACACAACTAGACATTAGCGGGACATTAATGGGTATTAGCTTAAGTGCAAGTTTTCCCTTGGCCTATTGATGCCAAAGGGCCAAATAAATAAGCATTCTGATTTGAGGGTTCAACCTGATTAAAGCTAATTATTACCCCTCCCCCTCACTAGAACAACAGAGGTTTACAACACTAAGGGGTATGCAATTCAGGACTGAGATGAGGAGGAATTCCCGAGAATCAGAAGGTCTATAAAATGGTGTCAATGGCAACACTATCATTACAAATAAAAAGCTTGTGATCCCAACTTTGACTGACATCCACATATGATGGGCTGGAAATAGAGATGTAGAAACACATGGAGCAGCAGGTCTACTGAGGGCCATAGGTGGAAGAAAAATGGGCCACAAATACCCATAGGTTATATTAAGAGTTCCACTGCTCTGGTGGGTGTCCAGATGGACAAAAAGTTACTGGGAGTAGTGAGGCTAAAATCGATGTTAATCCATCCTCTATAATACCTCTATGATCATGTTTTTCAAGCATTATATTGCAAATGTTTATGTTCCTATTGCTTCAGATAGAAGCTCACGTATTCCAGTCTGCATTTACTTTATATTTCCAGTAAGATTCAACAATCTAAAGTGGTTTAAAACGCCATGTTTTAAATTTGCTTTAGCAAATGAACAGTGGTTTGGTCAGACTTTACCCCTGTCCTTTAATTAAAGCAAACCACTTCCATGCTTGCAAGGACTGTGGAAGAGTTTGGAGAGAGTTCCACAATCTGCTTGTTCATCTGTTCTCAGTTCTTTGTCTAATTTTTAATTTTATTGTTTGAAGTCCACAATATATGGAACAAATTGTTGGATTCCTTCTGAAATTATCTTTTTGAGGAACCACAGGACTGATATGTGCACCAATTGAATAGAGCACTCATTATAGTGTAGTTCACTAGAAAGGGTGAACAATACCCTGGTGACTGTTCTACTAGATACACTAACTAAATGGATTCGTTTTAATATCTGCACCTACTTGAAGCTTGATGATGACCAATACTATCAGACATGCTAAATATGACAACTAAAGGCTGAAAGTAAATTAACTTCAAGCCTTGGACATCCCTCCCTAAACCTCTCCAACACTTTCTTCTTTTAGATCTCCTTAAAATCTATCTCCTTAACCAAGCTTTTAGTCATCTGTCCTAATACCTCCTTAAACTAGGTGTCAATTTTCTTGTTGGATTATGTTCCTATGAATAGCCTTGGGATGTTTTAATACCCTAAAGGCACTATATAAGTGCAAGTTATTGCATGTCTGTGCTCCTCATCCATTACTACTGTGCACCAAATGCCACTTTAAACTGCAGGCACCAATTTTGGACCAGTATCCGTTTTAAAGTGATACTTGTTGATAACACAGAGTTATACTGAAAGTGGCACACTGCTGTGTGGCATGAATGCTTGCACACTGATCTGCCGAGGATGGTGGCTATTTTTAAATGCCGACTGTTGCCAGCTCTTTACTAACATTAACAAGTTAAAGACAGGCTGATCATTTTAAAATGGTGGCTCCCACCTATTACTGATCCCCAGCATGAGTCATGCCCACAGGAGAGGCAGATTGGAAATTAGAGCAGAACAAGGGTGATTTCAAGAGTGTAATCTAATATCAGGATTCATCCAGTGATTGTAAACTGCGTGCACCTTTCTCGTGTTTCATGATGTCACCTGAACCCCTTCATTAGTTTATTACCTTTCAGTCGCTCCCAGGTGTAGTCATTATTCTTCATTTAATGTTTTGAAGGGATTAATGTACGTCAGCTTTGGCAAAATGCCCATCTGGTGTGAGCCTGATGACTTTTTACATTTTTAGTTGGAGTTGTTTGATAAGCGTTAATATGAGTCTCCAAAGCTAACAGAGGCAGCTTGGACCCCCTTTAAAAACTGCCTTTGAGTGGTGCTCTATGGGATGGACTGCAGACTAATTGATTCCCAAAGCAGCTCAAGTAACAGCAGGTGGCTGCTTCCTTCAAGCAGAAAAATGTAAAGGAGGCACCTTGACTGTTAGGCAGCTCCCATGGGAACTGGTATTATTTGAAATCTTGCACCTTTCTTCTTCAACCCAAATGTCATTAGAAAGCAGACTGTGTTTCAGCAATGCTTCTTCATTAAAGGTAATTTAGGGAGTTTATATTCATCATTTATTTCTGGTTAATATGAACAAGGTTGATTCTGTGATCATCTTTCACAATTTCCAATATTTCTACAGTAAGTCGTTGGTGTTTAGTTGAGGAGATGGGGTGGGGGGGTGGAATGAGGAACAGTCCTTCAGGACTCCAATGTTTTAGGGAGTTCTAGTAAGAAAAATATAAATTAAAGGAACAAAGCCCTGCTGCCCTCCACCCTGGAGTTTCCACACCTGTAATTTTAAACTTTTCTGGTGCGACTAATGAACCTGTTCTGACCAGTTTACATCAGCCCAAAAATTCATATCCAAACCAGCAAAGACAGTCAGAATTAATTCACTGCCCACTTAAATTCTGGCAACATTGCCTTGCAAAAATAAAAAGGAACCAAAAACTTAATGATCAGTTCAATTTGAACATCTTTATGTTTCTGTACGTATATTGAAGTGGCAGCTCCCACGAAGCCTCCTACTCTAATTGAAATTAGATACAGAAGCAGAACTGGTGCCTCTTAGGCTAACCATAATAGTTTAGTTGGCAAATGCACCACCCAGCGAACCAACCAGAGGATTCTAGGTTTGATCCCTGGTGTGTTGCTGAGATAACTGATCTCCAGCAGGATGATGGTATTGATAATATAATTAGGCTTGATGCCCCTAGAATAGGGAAGAATCAACTGGGATTCCCACTCCCGAATGCTGTGCAGATGTGAATTGAGGATCAGACTTAGATGCAACTACCTGGTAACAACTGTGTTGTGCTTGGATAGACATGTGGAGCTCTGGTGTAACGTGGATGGTTAATCTTTAATATTTGGGAGGATTGTAAAGATTGCAGAGTATCACTTTCTCCTAACATTATAAACGTTGTAAAGTAAGCTTCTAAAGTACCCATGACAGTTGATTTGGTCGTTGTGGTGCCTGACAGACTGCCTGAGTACTTCTAACATGAGGTTTCATACAGGATTGAAGTTATACTCCCTGTGGGGAATTTAAGCCAGTGTGTGGCAGACTTCTGGAAGGGAATTTACACTGCTTGGCTTTAGTGCATTCGGAAATTAGATCAGAACCTGGATCATGGGTTGTTCTCTTCCACATTTATCCAAACCTGAAACCATTTTGCATCAGAGGAAAAGTGGCATTGTGAAGGACCATCTGACATGATGGGCAATCTGCACAACTCTGTATCACTCACAGAGGCGATCAAGAGTTTTGTACCCACTTCATTTTTGGGGAATTTAATTACTATCTGCATTTTTATATATCTGGATAAGTCATACTGTATATATAGGACCAGTTAGCATTCAGATCAGCAAATATTTCACTCATTTTTGGAGGAGTAATGGTACAATTCAGGGTTGAAATTGCTCCTTGGAAGGTTGAACAGCACAAAGGCAGAATCGAGGCTTAATTGGGCTCAAGAGTTGCAGCGTATTCGACTGCTGAACTAATAGTTCCAACAGACTGCTGCAACCTACTGTATGCTCTCTGTGAGATCTACTGCGTGCGTCTAACGTTTCACTGAGTCGGCTTGTAAAGTATCACTCATTTGGGGGCAAGAATACCTTCAGTCACCACGTTAGTAAAGATTTCCTCCGCTTACGATTTTTTGTAACATTGTAAATATGCCCCTTTTTTACTAACTCCAGGAATTCCTAGCAATGTTGTTTGAAATGTGTAACTTAATACAATGTATCTCATGCTTAAAGTAAGTACAGCTCCATACGTTTCAGTGAGTCTGCAAATGGTCTCTACTTTTGATCACAAATTTCAATCATAACATTTTCTCAGTGTTGACATTGGACTACCAGCATGGTGGCCAGCCCCATGACAGCCCTGGCAGAGATTTGATATCTCTGTCGTTACACCATCCGGTCTGTCAGCACGTTGCTGCCAAACTGAGGGCAAATCTGCAGGGCCACAAAGGCTTCCACACACGTGTGTGTAGAGAAACATATGGGACTGTGCGTTCATTTTTTTATAGATCTCAAAGAACTTCAGGGAAAGAGGGAAGGCTTTTTCAGATGTGCATGTTAATGGTCAATGCTTCGTAGAGAATATTATAGTGCACCATGTGGAGGAATCCCAGATACAATGACAGTGAGCCCAAATTGGATCTTTGAGCCCAAATCCCTCTATAACAAAAAGCAGGTGTGAGTAAAACGGGGTGTAATACAGGTAGAATGCAAGTGTGGATGATTCATCCTTATTTGGTGCTTTTAAGGGTTGTTTCTATCCAAAATTTAGATTTGTAAAATTTCCCCCCTCTTTAAGACCTTCATATCTCCTCTGCTACTGGTCGGGGCATAGAGTATAAAAATTGGCAAGTCATGTTGCAGCTGTACAGAATCTTAGTTAGGCCACACTTAGAATATTGCATGTAATTCTGGTCGCCACACTACCAGAAGGACGTGGAGGCTTTGGAGAGGGTACAGAAGAGGTTTACCAGGATGTTGCCTGGTCTGGAGGGCATTAGCTATGAGGAGAGGTTGGAAAAACTCAGATTGTTTTCACTGGAACGACGGAGGTGGAGGGGCGACATGATAGAGGTTTACAAAGTTATGAGCGGCATGGACAGAGTGGATAGTCAGAAGCTTTTTCCCAGGGTGGAAGAGTCAGTTACTAGGGGACATAGGTTTAAGGTGCGAGGGGCAAAGTTTAGAGGGGATGTGCGAAACAAGTTTTTTACACAAAGGGTGGTGAGTGCCTGGAACTTGCTGCCAGGGGAGGTGGTGGAAGCAGATACGATAGCGACGTTTAAGAGACATCTTGACAAATATATGAATAGGAAGGGAATAGAGGGATATGGGCCCCAGAAGTGCAGAAGGTGTTAGTTTAGGCAGGCATCAAGATCGGCGCAGACTTGGAGGGCCGAATGGCCTGTTCCTGTGCTATACTGTTCTTTGATTCTACTGTACAGTATGTGCAAACAAATTATTATTTGCATAAAAATAGATGTATATCATTTTTGTAAATGTTGACCTACCTGAATTCAGTACACCAGCATCATTAAGACTTAATATCGTACTTAAATAAATGCTTGAGAGATGTTGTTTCGATGCAGTAAGCTGAAAGAGAAATCCTTTTGTGAAATGGCATGATGTTGATGGATGTGCCTCTGCTGCTGCATCAGTCACTGACATTTTTATTTTCATTGCAGGGCAACAATTGAGGAGGTGGAGACCGATGTCGTGGAAATCGAAGCAAAGCTGGATAAGGTGAGCTACTGTGCACGCACAAATCCAGCTGATGCATTGAAACCTTAAAGTTACAACACTTTATGCATCTTAATCGGGGTCTGACGTTAAACTTAAAATGGATGTACTTTTTAGACCTTCCCTTCCTGTCCTTGTTGAGAGATACAGTTCCATGATTGCTGGTCACCTATCTGGTATCTCAGCCATTTTTCATGTAGCAGTCTAGATAGTGAGTATCAGCAACCTGTTCAGTTGCTGTGGGGCACCACAGCTAAACCTGATCCTCTCCTCAAAACCATTCAAAATGAACTCTTTTACCATTTTGCAGTTCATAGTGAGCAGTGCAATTGTCTCCCTGGGATGTCCACACCTACACCCTCCAGCACACATCACAAGGTAGTGATTTGGAACAAACAGCCTGATTGACCTTCATTCCCTCCAGAGTCCAGCGACACTGCAGTTAACTATAAAGTCCCTGTTGGCAACCAGATCAGCTAATTCAGCGCAGACCGAGGACCTTCTCGGCTGTCTTGTTTAGTTTCACACCAGACAGTCTATTTATCATCTTCGTCACTGCGGTAGCTTAAATTGATTTACTTTCCAAAAATGGTCCTGCAAATCCAATGGGTATTGAAGAACAGGTACATCATATTCAAGCATCTTGCAAACTGCTCAAGTCACAGCGTGATTCGAAAATTGAATCTGTCAAACTGAATCTGTTCAACTTTATGCATGAGGCACTTAAGTGGACAGCAGTTCAGTATTCAGTTATAGTGTGGTCCATTTCAGGGTAAGGAAGGTTTCCAATAAATCACTTTATGTTTATTTCTATAAAATTCCAAATCCTGGCAAAATACATCTGTATTGAATCTTGATTCAGACGGAAAATATTCCTCAATTATTTAATTCTTGATGCTCCGCACATGAATTATCAAGACAGCAACAGCTCACCTTAGAAATCTATGGTAGAATTTTTGCCCCATACGGAGGTGCCTGCCGGCGTGCTGGTCTGCTGGCACCACCCCACCTCTGGGCCATTTTCCTGGAGGTGAGATTGGGGGTAGAAGGGCTTAACGTGCCTGCAAGTAAAGTGAGTTAAGTAAATGGCCTATTAAGGCCAATTAACAGAGCCTGACTGGAATTTTCCTATTGGCCCTCCAGCTTCAAGAGCCCACCTGCCATCTTTAATTGGATGATCAGCCTGCCTTCTGGCCTCTAATGGGCCAATTCAGGGGAAAATCACTGATGGGTGACTGTTTCCCACACTGTACGGGGTTGGGACCCTCATTTGACCCTGACAGTGGGGTCGCGGCCCAAAGCCCAAAATTCTGTCCTAATCACAGTATCGGGGACTGTCTGGTGGCCTGGTCTTTCATCTCTAGGATTAAAATTCAGCTCAAACTGATGGGATTAAAGTTCTGTCTTGCTGTGAAAGTCATGTGGGAAATGGCAGCCTCTATCCTGTCCTTCATGGGCATGTGTCCCAACACAAAACCACCTCAATCTGGCACTCAATTGTCAACCTTAGTCAGAGAGACTGCATAATGGTTGGAGTGGGAAATGGAAGAATGTCACACTTCTAAAGTAGCAAATTCTCTTAGATTTGAGGTTCTGGTACATTGTTGAGGAAGAGCAGGGGAGGCTTTACGCTCAACCTAACTGTGTGCTAGATCTGTCCTGGGAGTATCTGATGCTGAAACTGGTGCCCAAAATTGAAATGTCCCATTTCACAGGACAAATCAATTATTTCTTTAAATCACTTAATGTGAAATATATATATCTAGTACTTTCAATTTTCGTTTAGATTGAATTGCTCAGTGAATAGGTTAAATGGATTGTGGTACAATTAAATAATTACATAGATTTACAGTAAAAGACCATTTAGACCAATTGGTCCACATCAGTGTTTATGCTGCACATGAGCCTCCTCCCACCTCTTGTCATCTAACCCTATCAATGTATCCTTCTACTCCTTTCTCCCTCATGTAGTTATCTAGCCTTCCTTTAAAGGCGTTTATGCTATTTGCCAACTGTTCCATGTGGTACATTCTACTACAAAGGTTCTGTAATTGACTTTTTTTTATTCATACATGGGATGTGCACCAACCGCTTGACAACTGAGTGGCTTGCTAAGCCAAGAGTAAGAGCCGTATCACTGTGGGTCTGGAGTCACTTATAGGCCAGACCAAGGAAGGGCAGCAGATTTCCTTCTCTAAAGGACATTAACAAATCAGATGGGTTTTTACAGCAATCCAGTAATATCATGGTCAGCATTACTGATAAGTGCTTTTTATTCCAGATTTATTTATTAACTGAATTTAAATTCTCCAGCTGGCGTGATGAGATTTGAACCCATGTCTCCTGCCTCTGGATTACAAGTCCAGTAACCATTATGCTACTATCCCCCAACTGACCTACAATTTAGAGATTCCGATCAAAATGGAATCCTGATCAAGCTATAAAACATAAGAGGCTATCCAATGGTCCATAGGCTAGACCCTACCCCCAATAGGGCCCATGTGCACCCTTCTGAAAGCCAGTACCCCTTATATCACTGTGTGTACCAACCTCCATAGTTACAACAAGCACTATATAATCTGGGAAAATGGAAACTTCCACTGATGGGAGAACCCAGCCTCGCACTCTCCGTGATGTTGACCTTGTGATGGGCAGTGCCACTTACAAGGCCATGAAGGAAATCCCAACTCAGGGCACAAGACAGCGACCCTGAGCCATTCCGTCCTCCTGCCAAGTTACAGCAGAAATCCAGTGGGACAGCCAAGAAAATTCAGCTCCATAATCTTCTGCTGGTTGATTGGTCAGAGTGAGAAGCCGATGATACTGATTTAAGGGTCTACAGTGCCACTTTCTCCAACAGTCCAAATAATTTGGTTTAATCTTTACAAATAAGAATGTACAAATTTTGAGTCTCAATACTGTTCATTGGACAACTGACTCCTGTTCCCATGTAATATTAGATGTAGCTTTGCGTCCTTGGTTTGCCAGTCAGTATGTTCCCGATTTCAGGAAAAGTGATGGGAAAACAACAACTTCTTTGCTGGGAAGATGAAGAGGTCAAGTCACCTCCAGCTCTTATGCAACTCCTTCCAGAAACCAATCACAAAGTGGCCTCTGACAGTATCCTGGGAGCTGCCCTCTTTGCTCAGGAGTGGTCCACAGTCCTAGGAGAACGAAACGCAAAGGCAGAAAATAAAATCCCTTTTGAGAATGAGGGAAGCAGCATAGTCAATGTAATAATTTAAGGAACACTAAATGACCCCCCTCCCCCAATCTGGCATGAGTTGATCATCTCACTCCAAGCAGCCAGAGAATGCTAGGCGTGGGATATAAAAACTATTTGCAATGGTGCAATAGAAGATATTATTCTCAACTAAAGTGAGGCATATTGCTGGATAGAACATAGGGAGCTTTTCTCTTCACTTAACACATGCTATATGTACTTTAGGAGGGTATGATGCTGATGCCGAACAGAGTCGGGATAAACGGGTCCTTTTCTGGTTGGCAGGATGTAACTAGTGGGGTGACGCAGGGTTCGGTCCTCGGACCCCAACTATTTACAATCTATATTAATGACTTGGATGCAGGGATAGAAGGTACTATAGCCACATTTGCAGATGACACTAAAATAGGTGGGATAGTAAGTTGCAATAAAGCAATAAGAAATTTACAAATGGATATGGATAGGTTAGGTGAATGGGCCAAAATTTGGCAGATGGAGTTTAATGTGGATAAGTGTGAGGTTATCCATTTTGGTCGGAAGAATAGAAAGGCAAATTATTATCTAAATGGAGAGAAACTTCAGAGTGCCTCGGTGCAAAGGGATCTGAGTGTCCTCATATATGAATCGCAGAAAACTAGTATGCAGGTACAGCAGGTAATAAGGAAGGCAAATGGAATTTTGGCATTTATTGCTAAAGGAATAGAATATAAAAGTAGGGGAGTGTTGCTGCAAATGTACAAGGCATTAGTGAGACCGCACCTGGAGTATTGCATACAATTTTGGTCCCCTTACTTGAGGGATGTAGTGCATTGGAGGCAGTTCAGAGGAGGTTCACTAGATTGATTCCAGAGATGAGGGGTTTGTCTTATGAAGAGAAATTGAGTAGTTTAGGCCTTTACTCTCTAGAGTTTAGAAGAATGAGAGGAGATCTAATTGAGGTATATAAGATGATTAAGGGGATTGACAAAGTAGATGTAGAGAGGATGTTTCCTCTGGTGGGGCAATCTAGAACGAGAGGTTATAGTTTTAGGAGAAGGGGTAGCAGATTTAAAACAGAGCTGAGGAGAAATTACTTCTCTCAAAGGGTCATGAGTCTGTGGAATTCACTACCCGAGAGTGCGGTGGATGCCGGGACATTGAGTAAATTTAAGGAGGAGATAGACAGATTTGTAATTAGTAATGGGTTGAAGGGTTATGGAGAACAGGCAGGAAAGTGGAGTTGAGGCCAAGATGAGATCAGCCATGATCGCATTGAATGGTGGGGCAGGCTCGAGGGGCTGAATTGCCTACTCCTGCTCTTAGTTCTTATGTTCTTATCTTCTTATGTATATGGTACCTGAATTGCACAAGTGTTCAATGTCCCAGCATCAACATCCCTCACCTTGATGAACCCAAAATTCTTCTGGCAGTCCAAAGAATGAACGCAAGTTCAATCTGTGATAAGGCAGTTTGGAACGGTTAGGGTTTAGGGATATAAGCCAGACTGTGGCAGGATCCCCTCTGCCCAAACATAGTTTCAACTGCAGAGACGTTATTCTTAGACTGTAACATAATTTCAAATTATGGTATTCATCCTTTAATAGTGCAGTCTTCCCTGAGTGTAACTCAATCTACCCAAAATGTTCCAAGTACTTTTGTGATATGTGAGAGACCTGCATCTTATGGTTTCCAGAGCATTAATGGCAAACCGGCTCGCAGGCTTAGAGTCACAGAGATTTACAGAACCATGTTACAAAGCACAGAATTACTGCAAAAAAAAAAGATCAGTGGTCAGGCCAATATTTGCATGAGCCAGGTTGCTAATTTGATAATGGGAGTTTCCCCCTTTTGGAGTAACTGGCAGTCTTTTGCTGTCGAGTTGTCAGAATGAGCTAAAGATTCAGGAATTAAAAAACAAATCCAAGTTTGTCGGGGTGGAGTCAATTAAGGAGGAAGCCACACTCACTTGGTTCAATTCAGTGAGTCAAAACATTGGCATTTTTATCAAAAAAGCGTATTCCATAATAATGTTACTGATTGGTTTCCAGGATGAAATCTGTACAATTAACTGCCTGACACAGGCACAGTTCACTGCTCCAGGATATAATATTCCCTTTGTATGTAAACTGCAAAGAAAATTGTCAACTGTTTTAGAATTAAAACCTTTATGTAATATTTCATATTGCCCACCTTTGTTTGAAGATTACATTCTTAAAATCGTTTAATGAAATAGTGTTTCCGTTAGCTCTTCCTCCCAATTTTTTCCTCTCCTATCAGTGCCGCCTCTTTGTTGGGAGGTTGCAGCTGGCTTCTCTCCAGTACATCACTGCAATGCTCATTCTTCATATATGTTCCCTGGCTGTGACTGTCAGCAGAACATTTGAGCATGGCAGCCATCACAACTGAGCCCGATCCCATCTCACTTGAAATGCTCAGGCACTCAGAACACCAGCTGAGATTGTTTTCTCTTCCTTTATCTTTACTGTCACCTGATCTGAGAAGAAACACCCGAGTTCCCATCACAAGTTGAGTCTAGGCCAATTCTGCTCTGTACAGCAGGTCCTGTGCCATTTGCCAATCAAAGTTCACCACTCTTTCTTTAAAAAGTCTTCTATTGCATAAGAAAAGAACTGTTTTAGTTTCATTTTGGCAGGGCTGAGTAGGGCAATGGATTACAACACTGTTCTTTTGCCTCTTGGAGCCAGTTTGCATTGAACCCATAGAAAAGAGACAAAGGGTACCCTTCTCTGAGAAATGAGTCTTCAGTGAATGAGGTTGAAGAGACTCAATTCAATGTACGTAACAGTCCTCACACACGAATGTTTTCCCACATTTGAAATCCACTTTAATTTGACAATCCTGGTCAGAAAAAGTATAGAATATTTAAATGCTATTTGCATGCTGGGAAGAACTGAAGCTGAAGTTTAGGCTGAATACAAAAATCAAATTGAAAACATAGAAATGTCAACATGTAGCTGTTTGGACTTTATTTACCAAAACCAATGTGAGCCCATGAGGCCATGTTCCGTTAAAAGAATATAAGTTGCCTTGGCGGCTATGAGGTAATGCCTCTGTGCGCTGTAGCAGTGCAGCCTACGTGCTAAAGGACAAGAGCACACTCGAGCAATGCGGTTATGTGATGTCTGCTGTAATTATCAGGTTGAGGGGCGTTCTGCAGCTAGGATTGCAGCTGCAAATCGCAGGCAGGCCTTTTAAATAAAAGAGCTAAGAAGTAATTAGAAAACAATGACTGCTTGGGATTGGTTACACGGCAGTAACCAAGCCAAGGGTTTAGGTGATGTCATGCAGCTTTGAAAGTGAGGACCAGGCAGTTTATAGCAGCTCTCCGAAGCCACAGATTAGTTAACCAATGAAAGCTGATCTTGGGGACGATGAGTCACGTGTCAAAGGTCATCTACCTGTATAGGTGGGGACGAATATAATACATATTACACAATCCCACTGATTGTACAGAATTGGCACATATTGAATTGTAAAGCAACTTTGAACAATTGAAAGGATGAAACACAAGAAAGAACTTGCATTTATATTGAGCCTTTCATGACCTCAGGACATCCCAAAGCACTTTACAGCCAGTGAATACTTTTGGAAGCGTAGTCACTGTTGTAATGTAGGAAACATGGCAGTTAATTTGCGCACAGCAAGCTCCCACAAGCAGCAATGAAATACATGATGAGTTTGAGTGATGTTGGCTGAGGGATAAATATTGGACAGGACACCTGGGAGAACACCCCTGCTCTCTTGCCACATCCTGTTCCAGCTTTCATATGATTGTCCTTTTGTGATGCTACTTAGTCAGAATGGTGCTGGAGAGATCAGCCAGCATGTTTTTCTTTCATGGACCTTTCCAAAAACAATTATCTTGCAGCTTTCAAAATGAACTTTCGAACCTGTGCCTGTGTGATACGAAGCCAGTTGCAATAATCAGGCTAGGGATGGCATTCCTAGGGTTTTTTTTTTAAACTTCTTTTAATATTATTGTTTCCTGAATTCAACACTATGTCCGCAGTTGTACATGTTACTTAACTGTAATATGTTACTGAGGCTGCTAAGATAAGCAGGGCCTTCAAAATTCCAGCCTCCCCTGCACTGTCCCCAGGGTTATCTTACGAAGAAAGGTTGGACAGGTTAGGTCTGTATCCATTGGAGTTTAGAAGAATGAGAGGTGATCTTATTGAACCATGTAAGATCCTGAGGGGACTTGACAGGATGGATGTTGAAAGGATGTTTCCCCTTGTGGGAGATACTGGAACTAGGGGACACAGGTTAAAAGTAAGGGGTCGCCCATTTAAAACAGAGATGAGGGGAATTTTTTTATGTCAGAGTGTCAAGAATCTTTGAAACCCTGTTCCACAGAGAGCTGTGGAGGCAGGGTCATGGAATATTTTTAAGGCAGAGGTAGATAAATTCTTGACTAACAAGAGAGTCAAAGGGTATCGGGGGGTAGGCGGGAAAGTGGAGTTGAGGCCACAATCAGATCAGCCATGATCTTATTAAATGGCAGAATAGGCTTGAAGGGGCCGAATGGCCTACTCCTGCTCCTGATTCGTATGTCCGCATGAATATCAGGGTCACAGTGTTGCATGTTTCAAAATCAGTGTGTTTTGTTGGTGATGGCCTTGTGGAGGTCGGTGGAGTGGGTGACGAGTCAATGGGGGTGATTGGCAGTTGGACCTGGCTACATGATCACCATCATATCTCTCCTTGACATTGGGTTACTATTCTTGTAGCATCTGCAGTGGGTTGTGGTATGCTGTTCCCAATCACTGTGTAGTGCACCATGGTTCTTTTATAGGCCATCAGGAAGGGATGCAGACAGCTTGGTACTTAGCCATCCTTAGTTACAGGTCAAGCATCACTTGTGCCAATAGATACGGGTCATATAAAAGCTAAATTTGTTCGGGATGGGTGGAGGTGGTGGGGATTCGATAGAGGGTTTTGTGAAAGGATAAAGACCTAAAAGCCCCTACAGCTGAAAAGAATGAACAAGCCATCCTTCCTTTATTAATTGCACCATAACCGACAAAATCAGCAAATCATATGCCATTGATGGTCCGAGCAGGTCATTGCATGTTGAGTTCTCACCAGCCTTGATGCACACAGTGTGGTGAATTAGGAGAGATTCTGTTCACAAAGCCTTTCTGCTGACGTTAACAACCTGAATTCTATTGCATGTGATGTTGGGACTGAGGAACATTGCAACCATTCTGCATCCATCTGGCTCTGAGGAGGAATGTTCCAAAGCTATTCAGTAATATTTTCTAACTGGTATATTTTTATTTGTTTTGGTGGGTCAATACTGGGCAGTTATTTATCTTATTTTGTAATTTGTACAGCGAAAACTAATACCAACTGTTGATTCAAGGTAATACCGTTTATTACAAGGATCTGACAGTGGGCGTTGGAGGTAGAGAATGGTGTGGGGAGGTCATGGCTCAGCTACTCTCTCAGTGACGGATCTTCATAAATCTTTTAGTTCAATTAACTTGGGTCTAAATTCACATCCTGGCAGCTTTGTCTTGGTGCTGGAACATAGATCTGGAGGGGAGTGGTTGAGCAGGAACTGAGAGAGAGAGAAAAACAGTGTCTAAGAAGGAAAAAATGTATCTTTAAACATAACTGAATTTGTGCAGCTACTTTAAGGTAGGCTTGTAGAAACTGCAAGAGAGAGAGTCACAGCTCAGGATTAAGATTAAAGAGCACCTTCATCATTATATATTTAAGTTCTGCACTGTGACAATATTTAGAAAGCTAGCATTCTCTGCCTTTCAAGGTAAAATGAAGTTCTCCTTGTAACCTAAAGAGTGATTGAGGCTACATTTTACAGTCCATCACTAATGTACAAATATGAGCTACTGTTCTTTTATGATGCACTGCAGCCCAGCGTGATTTACTGATACTGATGTACATCAAAGTGAATAAAACATTCGTCTGATCTAGCTGACTCCAGTGTTATTGCTGTCACACCTTCCAAGCTTTTATTGTGCGTGTTAAAATTATAATGGGGTAGATGTTCATCGAACGAAACAGCACAGAAGGAGGCATTTGGCTCATTGTGCCTGTTTTTACCAAAATGCCTATCATTATATTCAATATGGAGCAAATAGTTTTAACGTGTCATTCCTGATATCATCTCATTAGGAGTAACTGAAAATAGCCATCTGTGGTACACCTGTAAATCATGATCCTTTTAACACTTTGCAGGCAGCTCTTAACTAATAGAAAAGTTGAAATGTTCGTTAATACAGCTTCAGGTTATATAATATCTGTAGAAAACAGCTCAATGAAAATTGAGACAAGCCCAATTTGGGAACTAGGCCGCACATGTGTGGCTAATCCCTAACATATGGTCACAATCAGCCTTTTGGTGAGAATGGGCATCGTGTTCTCCCTTTGTGCCGAAAGGAAAATGCCAGTTGTGTGAAGCAGTTTGGGACATTTCTGACACATGATATTTTGATCTGGAAGTGGGATCGGGAATGAAGCTTCCTGTTTGCTGGCAAAGCAAAAATAATTGATGAATGTGTGAATCAGACTGTCCAGAGACAGAGTGGAGGTCAATAATGTTGGCAAATTTCAAGAGAGAACTGGATTTTTTTTTGGTAAATATATCTGTTGATGGGGATAAGAGATGGAGCACATAATGTGGTACTTGGCAAGGAGCCAAATGGATCTGAGAGTGGTAAGAGTGTGGAATGCGCTACTACAAGGAGTAGTTGAGGTGAAGAGCACAGATGCAGGTGAAGCTAGATAAACCCATGAGGGAGAAAGGAAAAGGAGGATAGGGTTAGATGAAGAAGGGTGAGAGAACAAAGAACAGTACAGCACAGGAACAGGTCATTCGGCCCTCCAAGCCTGCTCCGATCTTGATGCCTGCCGAAACTAACACCTTCTGCACTTCCAGGGCCCATATCCCTCTATTCCCTTCCTTTTCATGTATTTGTCAAGATGTCTCTTAAACGTCACTATCTTATCTGCTTCCACCACCTCCCCTGGCAGCAAGTTCCAGGCACTCACCACCCTCTGTGTAAAAAAACTTGCCTCGCACATCCCCTCTAAACTTTGCCCCTCACACCTTAAACCTATGTCCCCTAGTAACTGACTCTTCCACCCTGGGGAAGAGCTTCTGACTATCCACTCTGTCCATGCCGCTCATAACTTTGTAAACCTCTATCATGTCGCCCCTCCACCTCTGTCGTTCCAGTGAAAACAATCCGAGTTTTTCCAACCTCTCCTCATAGCTAATGCCCTCCAGACCAGGCAACATCCTGGTAAACCTCCTCTGTACCCTCTCCAAAGCCTCCACGTCCTTCTGGTAGTGTGGCGACCAGAATTGCACGCAATATTCTAAGTGTGGCCTAACTAAGGTTCTGTACAGCTGCAACATGACTTGCCATATTTTATACTCTGCGCCCTGACCGATGAAGGCAAGCATACCGTATGCCTTCTTGACTACCTTATCCACCTGCGTTGCCACTTTCAGTGACCTGTGGACCTGTACGCCCAGATCTCTCTGCCTGTCAATACTCCTAAGGGTTCTGCCATTTACTGTATACCTCCCACCTAGATTAGACCTTCCAAAATGCATTACCTCACATTTGTCCGGATTAAACTCCCATCTGCCATTTCTCCGCCCAAGTCTCCAACCGATCTATATCCTGCTGTATTCTCTGACATTCCTCATCATTATCCGCAACTCCACCAACCTTTGTGTCGTCCGCAAACTTACTAATCAGACCAGCTACATTTTCCTCCAAATCATTTATATATACTACAAACAACAAAGGTCCCAGCACTGATCCTTGCAGAACACCACTAGTCACATTCCTTCATTCAGAAAAACACCCATCCACTGATACCCTCTGTCTTCTATGACAGAGCCAGTTTTGTATCCATCTTGCCAGCTCACCTCTGACCCCGTGTGACTTCACCTTTTGTACCAGTCTGCCATGCGGGACCTTGTCAAAGGCTTTACTAAAGTCCATATAGATAACATCCACTGCCCGTCCTTCATCGATCATCTTCGTCACTTCCTCAAAAAGAGGAGGCTTGTGTGGAGCTTAAACGCTGGCATGGATCAGTTGGGCTGAATGGCCTGTTTCTGTGCTGTAGACTCATTGTAAATCTATGGACTTCATGGCTCTTCCTGGTCCTTTACAGTTCTGTCATATATGTAATGGCCAATACAGACATACTCTCAGGCAGTAAACCTCTTTGTAGTAGTCACTGTATGAAGTGCTGAAGGGATGCTTTGAAATATTTCCCCTTCATTAAATGTACTAACTTCAGATCTGCCCTGGAGCTAAATGATCCCTTTTTGATTGGATTGTGTAGTTGCGAAACGCTGTGTGAGTTTATCAATATTAACATTTAACAAGCAAAAAAAATTGGAGACCATTACCAGTGGGGGGAGGGAAACAGAGGCAAAATGTTTTCTAAAGAAACGAGTGGATTGTGTTCTATTAGTAATTTCTCATTTCAGGAAGCTCTCTGTCCTTTGATGTGCTCCTGTGAAATTTCTTTGTGTCGCTGTTGTTTTGCTGTTGGATGGACTCTGAAGTGCTTGCAGAGCACGCAAGTGAAAGGGCTGATGCCTGGTGATAACTATTCAAGAGGGAAGAGAGCCCTTGTTTCCCACTGAAATGAAAGGGAAGCTGAACAGTGTGAGATGCAACCTTCAGCCTGCATGGTGATGTCACCAGCACTCCGCGGGCAAGCTGTGAGATTGTTCAGGGCCATTATGAATGGCAGCTTGTACTTCTAATCAGTACGTTCAGGACAGGACGATGGGAAATTGGAGAGCAAAGTTACTAAATGAAGTAAATTTAGATGAAGTAGAGTGGGAGGAGGTTCGCATGGAGCATAAACTCCAGTTTAGACCAGTTACACAGAATTTACCAGCACAGAAACAGGCCATTTGGCCCAACTGGTCTATGCCAGTGTTTATACTCCACATGAGTCTCCTACCACCCATCTTCACCTAATCCTATCAGCATATCCTTCTCTTCTCCTTCATGTACTTACCTAGCTTTCCTTTAAATGCATTTATGCTGGTCACCTCAATTCCTGCATTCTAACCACTGACTGGGTAAGGATATTTCTCCTGCGTTCCTTATTGGATTGAGTAGTGACTATCTTATATTTATGACCCCGCAGTTTTGGATTCCCCGATAAGTGTCCGAATGGTCTGTTTCTGTGCTGTAATTTCATTGTAATCGTTGCAAAGAAGCCTCGTGGGTGAATAATGCACAACCTTTTGGCGTTACACTGACCAGGCTTTTCAATGTGGACCCTTTCTATAGAATCTGACTCGAATATTAATCACCCACTGGATGGCTGAGCATATTATTGGATCGAACACTGCTCGCAAATAGCTGTTTGTGCACAAACATAGAATCAATCAAGCTTGCGGCACAGAAGGAGGCCATCCTGCCCATTGCAGCTGTGCCAGCATTTTGTAAGAGCTGGACTGTTCGTCCCTATTCTCCAGCCTTTTCCTTTTCAGATATTTATCCACTGCCTTTTTAAAGGCTTTCATCAACGCTGCGTCCCCCACTTTCTCTGGTTAAAACATTCTACATCTCAACAATCCACTGTGTCAAAAAATAAGAATATTCTTCACCTTGTCCAGGGTTCTTTTGCTGATTTTTTTTTTTGTCTTCTGGTTACCAACTCCGCATAAAATTTGTTTGTGAGATACAGAAACCGTTCCACTCACTATGCGGCCCATCATAGTCTCCTTCGCTGGTAGTTGCTAAGGCAAATTATTGCATTAATTGCTTTATCCCACATTGAATCAAGCAGATTCTACACAAGGCACCACACATTCTCAGTCCTTTTCATTTGGTTTCTCCCAGTGCTCAGGATTGGTTTAGAACGGCCGGGTGCATGACTTCATTCTTTTCCCTGGTCTCTGCTGTATACAGTACTCCAGCAAGTTCCCTCCGACCTCTTTGATACAGGCAATGCAGAGGTCACGGGATCAGCTGGCATCAATCTCAACAGCCTGCACTTTAAGAGAATTTCCACCCTGACAGCTAAAACAAAATCAATGCTTGCAGTGTTAGAAATTACTCGTGATAACTACGGGGAGAAGTTGGTTAGTATCAGAATTGCAGCTCCTTCAATTAGACACACAAGCTGTTAGCTCAGCCTTTAAGGTAAATGACTCATGGATCTGATGCTGGCTGTGTCTCTAGGTTGTCTGCACCATCCAGTTGGGAATGGGATTGATGGCTATAAGGGGATCAACAGATGATCAAATAATTCACAGAGTACAAGAGTCCGGATTTTCCAATCCATAATGCTGGTTCCTGGCCCATATTACAATTCACAGAGTTTCAAGCATTCAGGAACTTCAGTTAAATATTAATTTGGGGCCGGGCTTCCAGAATGTCATTTTCTGACATTCAAGTGTGCAAGACCTCCATCGCGAAACAGACATCCAAGGTTACTGGGTAATAGGTAGTATACAGATGATCATGGAAAGAGAATGGTAACATTAAGGGATGTTTATTTTACTAATTTCTTAACCATTTCCATTTCTTTTCTGCTGACACTTGGGTTCTTGAGCAAGTTGTTCTGCTCCCAGCACCTTGATTGGCACAAGATTTCCCGATCTGAGGTGTTTGGAAGATGCAGACTAATGGATGAATACCAGACAGGTCAGACTTTGTGTCACCCATCGGTATCTGTACATTCACATCTGTGGACAGAGGGGACGATATTTGCCTGATGACTATTGCACGTTGAGGATCCTATTCCCGAAGGAAATGGAGACAGAACCATTCAGATAATTCACTTAATTTTTGCTCATCACTTTTTAATACTCTGCTGCTAATGGGTTCAGATGAACATTTCCAAGGGATTTCAGAATTTTTAGAATTCTAATCTGACACTCTGCTTTAATTGTTCCCAACCCTTTGAATTTCACTTACAATTTTCCACTCCCTCCATTAGTGTGGTTCCAGCACATATTCAGATTGGTACTTGCAGCTATGTAAATAAGCTGAACTCGGAAAATTGCCTGCCAGGAATGCAGTTCAGTTGAGTCAGCCTAATCGGGAAATCTGTCTGTGTTACTGGAGCAGTGGTCCCACCATTGGTGGTGTGCCTTCAGCTGCCTCGGCCCTAAGCTCTGGAATTCTCTCCCTAAGCGTCTCTCCTCTCTCTCTTTCTCCTCCTTAAAACCTCCCTGTTTGAGCAGGTTTTTGGTCACCTGTCTGAATGTCTCCTTATGTGACTCTGTGTTTGTGAAGTGCCTTGGAGTGTTTTGCTAAATTAAAGTCACTATATAAATGCAAGTCATTGTTGTCACTGTCTTGAACACCTCTATAAGATCACCTTTCAAGGACACAAGCCAAGGTTGAGTAATGGAGTCACAGAAAGGTGGTGTGTATAAAATATTTCAACTTAATCATTGTGGCTGGTTAGGGTGGAGACCTGTTCCATATCTTGGTTGCAGTGAAATAGCTATCTGAGATGTGCATTGTTCCTCCGTGCTCAACACCTCCCCGCAGACGTTGTCTTATCACTTTTAAGGACAGTTTTGCCTGTTGAAAATCAATTAAGAATTCAGGATTTCAGAATCCAATCCAAACTCTTTCTCAAAACAGGACAGGCTGCACAGGTAAGAGAGCCTTTCTAAACTGCCAGAGATCATAGCTGCAGCATACTGCTGGAATACTGAGGATAACAGACAAAACAATAAAGATAGATTTGACACATTACTTAATATTTGATGCAACTCATTGTTTTTCATTACTAACATTGACCTATAGGGATGCAAGCTTGAGTCAAAAGGTTGGTTTGTATGTGGAGCAAGGACACGCAACAGAAAATTGGCACCGCCCAACTATAACCGCAGTCTTATTTAATAAAATGGACTGTTTGAGGATGTTATAGTGTACTAAAAAAATGGTGGGTAGTTCTCTGGAGTAGATGACTGGGAGGTCAAACAGGGAGCAGAAAGCAAAAACAACTTGCATTTGTGTAGTGCCCCGTCACAAGGCACTTTGGAGAGGCATGGTGGAAAACTATGGCTGCAATTGTGTTTGAAGAGTCCTTGAACTCTATAATGAAATCTTAAACCACAAGGCCAATGCTCAGTAGTAACTTCAGTAGTCATCCCAACCTGAGGTTGTACTATACAATTAAACATAATCATTTTCTATTACAAGCAATCTGAAGTGCTGTATGTTCCACCTAAGGCTGTTACTGGTGCCATTTTTGGGTTGGAAGATGCTGTGGATTTAACCTGTCAAGTGGGCTAACTGCCTTTGAAGTTTGATGTGATTTCAAAGTCTCACATGATGTGTTAATGGTATTTGACATCATTTATGAAGCAACGTCAATTTCTATTTGTGAAGCCAAGGTCAAAGTTCATGGCAGAACAGTGCCAAGGCTAAAAAGTAGGGGAGAAGATATGTCGAAAAGTAACGGTTGACTCGTCTTAAGCTTGGATGTGAAAGGCCTGTAGATTGTAGGAGGGGGAATTATGGATGAATTTAAGGCATTCCAGACTGTTGAGGTTCTGGAAAAGAATGAGTTAAGAACAGAATAACATGTGAAGCTTAATTTCAGCACATTGAACAGCAACAGATGAACTGTGCAGGTCAACACATTTGGTGTTTTGGAGGAATGGAAGATAAAGTTCCGATGAGTAATCAACACTGTAGAATCGAGGAGAGACCAGAAAGATTTTGATAAAGTATCTAAGTGTGTCATGTGATATCAAAAGAGCGTTGAATGCAAAGAGTGAGTTATTCGTAACCTGTAGGCTTGCAAATGTGACAGTAACATACTTGTATTGTATAAATTCACATTATTAGTTAATCAGGGACTGGAATGCATACCAAGTGTTTAATATTGTGCTTGCATGTTAATGAAGCCCAGTCATGTATTTAAGTTCTAGCATTTGGGAGTGAGATTGGACAAGTGGGTTGAGTGGATTTGCAGAGAACTCCAGATGCTGCTGGCTGTCAACAAAATGGGTTCAAATCCAAGTGGAGTTTGGGTACTGGCTTTCCTAATACTCTGATTCACTACAAAGCATTGTTACTATAAATTTCAACTATGTAAGTGGAGGCAGAGAATTATTCAGTTGCCCAGCATGAAACTGAACCATTCATATAGGAAGGTCCCAGACTTGATTCCTGCTCCATACTGGTTGCAGTCAGCTGGGCTGTTGTAGGGCATGAGAATTGGCATCAGCAATCCTTGACTAGGGAGGGATATATTAGCTGGGCTCTTGAGGAGAAAACTGGGCTTGGTTGTGTAGGCCCTCCCAAATGACTCGATAGAAGTGGCTCATCCGCAGTCAGTCAGCCTCACACATGACGAATGGCCATGGATGGGTGCTGGCGAGTGGCCAGTATTGGTGGAACCTTATCATAGCAAGAGTCAAAAAGTCAAGAGAAGAGAGGAGAAACTTGTGGTGAGAGTGAAAATAAAAAAGGCCAATAACTGACTTGGTAACATCATTCCATGTGCATTGGTTCATTTCACCCCGCAAGCAAATGCATAAAGGCAGCTAGTTTGTACGGAGGCCTCGCCCACTGATGGGAAACCTCACCTCTCTGGTGAGAAACCTCCCCCATCACAGGTTACCTCCGTCACTGGTGAGCAGCCTCACGCACTGGAGATTTAAAATATGTTTTGCTTGGAGTGATTATTGCGATCTTTAGGTCCATATTTTGCAGATAGCTCACCCTCACACTGACACTGCTCCCTCCTGGCCCTGCGATTGGCAGGAACTTGTAATGTGGATGGGCACCAACAGAGGTAAACGAGCATGTGAGCCAGGATCTCAGTCTTGGGCTTGACCTTCAGGATGCCTCAAGCCTTCAGCTGTCACGCTCCTAAGCTCTGGAACTTCCTCCCTAAACCTCTCTGCCTCTCTCTCCTCCTTTAGGGCACTTGTTAAAATCTACCTCTTTGACCAAACATTTGGTCCTACTCTGGCTCGGTGTTAATTTTTCTCTATTAATGCTCATGTAAAGCACTTTGGAACATTTTCTCTGTTAAAGGTGCTATATAAATGCACGATGTTGTTATAGATGAGATTTTTTAACAAGCAAGGTACTTTAATGAGCACCCTTAAGACAGGACTTTTATGTGTGATTGCTGTAGCTTTACAAGCAAGGTTTTATATATGCAGATGTTTATTTAAAAATTGATTGCAGGCGTTGTGTAAACTTGGTGCTATGTTGTCAATGATGTTGGAATTAAAGACTAACTTAATGAAATATGTATTTTCAAAACAAGTGTATATAAGTGTGTGCTATGTGTTGGACACCTCAGCTCAAAATGTCAGTTTGTGAAAACCAAATCATTACAAATTGCCAAGTTCAATTCATTTATCTTTGCTAAACTGTTCCGAGTTCTATTGGTAGTAGATCTAACTGAATGGAATCTGGGTTCATGCAACCCAAGTGTCTGCAGTTGGCAAACGGAGAGTTGGATCTTGGTGACCTTTGCCCTAACAGACAGGTCAGACCGCTAGGCTTATCTTCAGAGATCTGCTTCTCTACCAAGCAAGTACAATTTACACGGTGACCTCTGATCTAATCAGCATTTTGTGGCATTTGTGACTTTGCAGCATGTTAGCTATCTTGTCACTCAGGTATCTAGAATATGGATAAAGCCACAGGAAATAGTCCTCAGTATTTTTGCAGCTGGTGCATTGTAGGCTACCTTGTGCTGTAGCTTGATCCAGTGGCCCTTCAGAAATAAGTAACTTCACAAGACTCTTAATATGGAACCAAGAATGGATGCATCTGTAACTTGAAAAAAAAGGGTACAGGTTTTCAGAGAAGCTTTATGAATTAAATGCACTCTTTTACTAGTGTTTTGGATTTCCACTGATATAAGACACAGAATTTTCCTAATGGTATTTGTAGCATTCCCCCATCCCCTGCTTCCCATTCACTTTGAAAATGTGGAACCTGAACATTCATTCAATCCAATTCGAAGCCTCTGGAGCACTTCAGATAAATGGGGTGTATAAGGAGATCCAGTGACAGAGCTGAAAGTATCTCAGACTATGCTCTGCTGGTTTGGATTTATGCTGACCCATTCAAAATTGGGTGCAGTTCCATTTTGGGTGTTCATTCAATTCATTCTCGGGCTGTGGACATTAGTGGCAAATCTGCATCCCTGGTTTCCCTGAGGGCATTCAGTCAACCATGCTGTTTGGGACTGGAGTCACATGTAGGCCAGACTTGGTAGGACTGACAGGTTCTTTCTCAAACAACATTAGTGAACCAGTTTATTTTATGTGGTGCCAGCCACAAATTACCAGATTTCATTAATTATATTAATTTCCCAAGGAGGGATTTGAAACTCAGGACCCTTCTGAGTGCTAGTCCTGTACCAAAACCACTAGGCTAGAGCATTGTCAATCTTTTTATTAAAAAAACAATGACAGTATGTGTTTTTACATGCACAACCATTTTTTAAAAGTCGACACCTGATTGGTTGTCAGTCACTAAAGGGGAATAACCATTCAGTAGTTGATGTTGTTTTTTGTTTTGTGAACTGTAGTATAATGATGAGCAGCCGGTTCTGTGAAAGTTTCCTGGCCACATGTTTATTTGACATTACAGTTTAATGGATACACAGCTGTCTTTCATGGTATCATACATATGGGGGTAATTTGGTGGGTAAGCATTTGCTTTTATGATGGGTGTGTGAGTTTGTATCCATTTTCCTCAATACTTTTTTTAAAAGACCGCCGGAAAACCTCAAATCTGTCCAATGTTGGGAAACGCTTTCTTGCTTCAGCAGCTGTGAAACTCAGTGCGATGTTTTTGAACACACTGACCAACCACAAAGCTGCTGTGCTGAGTGCTCCCACTCAGTGCAACTGTCAGACAGAGGGGGAACAGAGAGAGAGGCGAAAACAGAGAGCGGGGTGGGCGGGGACAGAGAGAGGGGGACAGAGGCGGGGAACAGCAAGGACGACACTGAGAGGGGGGATCAACACAGAGAGGTGGGAACACATGGAGAGAGAGAGACAGAGCGAGAGATCAAGATCACTCCTGACAACTGCATATCTATCCAGAATACATCACTACATCAAGTGTTCGGGCAGAGATTGACTACTTATGCAAGCAAAAACAAGACCAGGTATGTCACTAAATCAGTTTTCAATATAGTGACGAGAAAGTAGGTCAATAAATTAGTCTTCTCATTTAAAGCTTCTTCACACAAATGCACGTTTGTTGTTGTTTTTATTAGCAAGATAAATTTTTAATGCCTTTATCTTTCAAAATTTGCTCATCAGCCCCCTCGGGCCGAGCAAAAATTGTAATGCGGCCCTCTGCCCAAAAAAGTTGGACAACCCTGCGTTACAAGGTTAGTGTCCAGCTCGTTGAGAATGTACCAGGGAGACATGACTACCTTTACTTGGGTTCTAAATCTGTGCAATATCTATTTCTGAAAAAGGTAATGAAAAAAATGCCTGTTTCTCAAATAAAATACAACTTTGGTCATCCATATATTATTATATTAATATTTATCCCAGTGTGTGATACTCTTTCATACAGACAAGAAGGTCCCAGGTTCAGTGCCTGGTCTGTGTTGGGTTAGAGGATCATAGAATTACAGAGCATAGAAAGAGGCCATTTGGCCTATCGTGCATGTGCTGGCTCTGTGAAAGAGTTTTGCAATTAGTCCCACTTGCCTGCTCTTTCCCTAATGCCCTGCATTTTTTTCTTTTCAAGTATATATCCAATTTCCTTTTAAAAGTTATTATTGAATCTTCCTCCACCACTCTTTCAGACAGTGCATAACAGGTCCGAACAACTCGCTGCATAAAAAAACTCTCCTCAACTCATTGGCGTAGCGGTAACGTCACTGAACTAGTAATCCAGAGGCCCAAGCCAATAAACTGGGGACTAGGGTACAATTCCCACCACAGCAGCTGGTGGAATTTAAACCCAATTAATTAATAAATTCAATTAATTAAAAAAAAATCTGGAATTGAAAACTAGTCTCAGGAATAGTGCCATGAAACTATCATCGATTGTTGTAAAAACCCATCTGGTTCGCTAATGTCCTTTAGGGAAGGAAATCTGCCGTCCTTACCTGGTCTGGCCTACATGCAACTCCAGACCCACAGCAAAGTTGTTGACTCTTAACTGCCCTCTGAAATAGCTTAGCAAGCCATTCAGTTGTCAAGGGCAATTAGGGATGGGCAACAAATGCTGGCCTTGCCAGCGATGCCCACATCCCATGAAAGAATATTAAAAAAAAGTCCGCTCCAGTTCTGATCTCCGACCAGGCAGTAGTTGGGGCGCTACAATTGGCCTCAGTTGCCTTGGGTAAAGAGGGAAAACAAATCATCCAGTGTTCCTGCTCCTTATCAATACCCAGTGTTAGCAAGTTCATGTGTATGGCTGTCGGGTGAGGACAGGAGCAGACTAGGCTAGTTCCACTGATAATAGCCTGCTGGCACTCACTCATAAAGGGAGGACCCTCGGAAAAGGTGTTGAAGGGCTGCTGACACTGTGCAACTGTGCACCAGAAGCATTAAACTGACGTGGCAGGGATTTTGCAAACTAGGAACAATCATGCATAATTGTTGGAATGTTTGTGCCAGAACACACACATAACTGCAATAAAGAATTCAGGAGAAACGTCTTTACCCAGAGAGTGGTGAGAATGTGGAACTTGCTACCACATGGAGCAGTTGAGGCAATTAGCAGAGATCTATTTCAGGGCATTCGATAAGTACATGAGGGAGAAAGGGATAGAAGAATATGCTGATAGGGTTAGGCGAAGAAGGGTGGGAGGAGGCTCGTGTGGAGCATAAACACTGACATCGATCAGATGGGCCGAATGGCCTGTTTCTGTTCTGTAAAACCAAGGTGGCAAATGGCAGCTCCAAATCTGCATGGGCTGCAATCCTGGTGGTGCCCTCCAGCCCTGACCCCACCAGATTTTACCAGGCCAGTGGGAGATTACTCACTAGGATGTGGCACTACCTTGCCTATGCCAACAGAAACATGTGGTTGGACTTTACCAAGGCCACGACGACGGGCTCCATGGCAGAGGGGGCCGGAAGATATTTCTGGCAGCGATCCGCCACGGAGTCAGACACTGGGAGGGCCCGGCCTGATCCTCCCAGTGGTGACGAGGCTCCGTGGCAGCACCCTCGCCGCTGGCGACGGGACCTGGATTTAAATATTTAAATTATTGACGTGCAGAAATTTCAATCTACTTACTTAAATCTTCCGCGCCCTCCGCAATCTTCAGCACAGCGGCCAGCACTCCTGCGCCTTCCATTCCAGATCCAGGGAAAGCCACGTAATACTGGTGAGGAGGGGTGGGAGTTAAGATTTTCAGTGCGGGAGGGGGAAGACAGGGTCAAATAAACCTAATGGGTGCAGGGGCTGGTGGGAAGGGGTGAACTTTAAACTTTGTGCAGTTTCGGTGGGTGGGGGGAGGGGAAGGTCAGATTTAAACGGTAAGTGCTTTGGGGGGGGGCGAAAGGGTAAATAGTTAATGTAATTGTTATTGGAGGGATGGGAAGGGGGCATTAGAAATTTATTTGATAACATTTTGGGGGGGGGATGTAGCTTAAAAAATTTAAATATGCCACCAGGGGCTGGCTGCCCTTTAAAAATGGCGCCATCGGCTGCCCACAGGCGGCTGATGTCATTGCCGGACATGGACAGCCCGCCCCCTCCACGTGATTGGGGGATGGGGAGGGCGGTGCCCCAGCTATTTAAATGAGCTGCCGCGTGGGAGATTGTGGCGGCATTTCAGCGTGTGGCTCGTGCGTGCGGACTGCCGTTTTTTTGAGCTCGCCACCAAGATTGGTGGCGGGCTCTTAAAATCCAGCCCTTGATCATTTTCCCACCCCTTAGAGGTGGATGATGATGGTGGGTGGGGGGACGTGGTTACCCAAGTCTTTCTCTCCCAATTCCCCCCCCACCACCCCGATCCCCCTGACCCCAAGCAAAGCTGCCACTGCATGAATATTTTTTTTTAAAAAAGAAAATTATTTCCTTTTCGGGTCGTGGCCTGGACCCCGCTCGTGTAACTGAGTCTCTGCCATTTCCCCAGGATTCTGCCAGAGTTAATGTGGATGTTTTTCAAATACTGTCGACCCCTAATTTGGTTTTCAGTACTTAGTCTGCAATCAACATCAATCGTTTGAACACTGGTTCCAGTTCTGTGCGGTAAGAGCAGGAAATGTCTCAATGTATCGTCATGTGGCATGTATTAGGGGAAAACAACACAAATGCTGATTTATTTAACTTTCATTCAGCTACGTATCGGACATTCCAGTTTTCTTGTTTGTAATTACACCGCTAAAATGTGGCCCATAATCAAGGTCTAATGTAAAGCCAAGAAGACTTGGAAATGTCTGCTACTCAACATTCAAACATACTTTTACAGATATTTAGACAGATAATGGAGAGAGGTACTGAGAGAGCATTAGAGATTACTGAGACTTTTAAAATTTCCCTCATTCTCTAGTCTAAAGGCAGAGAGCTAAGGGAATACCTAAATTGCATTTACATTACTACACAGTCGGACATGTCTCTGTGTCTGGCTTTCACCCCAGCCTCAACACTGAGGTCAAAGTCACCAATGACATCCTTTGTGGCTGTGACCATGGCACTGTTATCTCCCCTGCACTTCCTCAACCTCTCTGTGGATCCTCCTCTTCCTCCACCTCCACAGCACAGCCCTATCCTGGTTCCACTCCGTCCTGTCTGGACACAGCCAGCACAATTTTTCCTCCTGTTCCTGCACAGTCACCTGTTGTGTGCAATTGGCTTCCACGGTTATGTTGACAACACCCCCTAGCTCTACCTCTTCATCTCACTCAGCCCCATGACCACTCCTGTGTTGCTGGATTGCTTGTTCAACATCAAATTGCGGTTGAGCCAAGACTTTTCAGAACTAAAGACTACAGCTGAGGAGGCTGGCAAGAAGGTCACTGGAGAAGTTGTGTTTAGAGGTAACAAAGGGGCTTCACTTCCTGTGAGATGAAGTCAGGGAAGAGGTAAGCAATGTTGCTTAGGTCAAAGTTACAAACATAAATACTACGTTGGTAAGTATAGCAGAAATACAGCACCTTTAAGTATAGTATAAGTCCTACACTATGAAGTACTACACTATTAAAATATAAATACTGTGCCATTAATTCTAACTACCACATTGTTAAAGATAAGTACTACTTTGTTAAATCTAAGGTGTACACTTGAAGTAAATATTAACCATTTAAGTATCACCCTCAAATAAATCCAACATTGTTGATACAAATCCTACATATTTAAGCGTAGGCATAATCTAATAATCTTCTGGTACAGATCTACACCCCTAAGGACAAACTGGTCTCCAGTGTTTTGTGCTATATTGATAGCATAGTGTTCACTTTATACTGCTATAAAGCTCTCAACACCAAACCTGAAATTGAAACACCATTGAGTTTTACATGGAATTAAGTTACACCAGGCTAAATTGCATATTTAGCTACAGTTATTTCTGGCACTTCGAAGCATTTAAAAGAAGGTATGTGAATTTGCAATGAACCTCGTGCGTGGACAGTTGCTAGTTACTGTCGGCCCTGACTTTAACTTAATTCAACGGGAGATTGGGAGAATCTCTCACTCTTTGCAGCTCACAAACAGATAACTCCTTTCCCTCACTTTTCCAGTAATGTAGCTTTTGAAAAATCAGCTCGATTTATTGATAGTAATGGGGTCTCCTATTGAGAAATAAATGCAAGTCTTCCTTTCTTTGCTTTAAGGCTGTGAAAAGTTCTTGAACTTTTGGCAAAGAGTACAGGTGGAGCTCCAGAAAGGGGTTAATTGTGACCTTTGTATTCCTGGCACAGTATTGAGCCCATCTTCTTAGATACAAGAACTATGAATGCTCCCCAGTTAGCATAATTCACTTTTCCAATTGTCTGAGATTTTCCAAGACTTTCTAACATCATTTCAATCATCTGACACACCAAATAATTGAGATTCCTCAAACCCAGGGGAGATTTCAGAGTTCGCAGAAGATCTCTCATTTCAAGTAGGAGCTGTGATCATTGCGAACAGTATCAGAGTTACTCCAGTCCAGTCTGCTTACGCGTAATTATTTCCCAAGGATGTGGAGCCTAAGTGTCAATCAAAGCTAGAATCTGAAGTCAAAAGCTAGTGGATTGGGAACCTTACACCACGAGAGCTATCAGACTGTCCTTAAATTATTTAAAAAGATGGGATTCATTTTTTTTTTGTAATTATGTGGTTGCAGTTTAAACATTCAAGTATCAAATCTTCTCAACAGTTAGGTACAAGGGAAAATTTTATATATGATCATTGTTACCTTTCTATGTGTCTTAATGGTTGTAACTGTAGAAGGAAACAGGGGGAAAACTATGCAGAGAAATCGGAAGCATTTTTCACTCCAGTTAATGTTATTTGGGACTAGTCCTCCCACTCCAAATTACCAGAGGGTGGACAGGAATTGGTTATTGCCTTAGAGAATTTGGGCCCAGCTTTGTGCATTACAAAATGTCACGCTCAGCTGTTTACGACCCTGATGGCAGTGCTTCGCAGCGCAGAGAACAGGAGCATTGCATGTGCAGCACGTTAAGCAGTGGCCATGCAGAAACCCAGTGTAACAAACAGTTCCAGTGAAGCAGAGTGATCAGATTACAGCACTGAGGGGGGGAAAAAAGGGAAATTAAGATGCAGAATGCCATTCATCTCCTGTGGAGTTGAAAACAGACAGTAAAACCAGCCATGTGCTCAATACCTCACTCCCACCTCCAACACCAATCACTCCACCACTACTCCACCTGAAGGAGCCCTGAGAGTAACTGAACTGAATGAACTCTGAATGTCTGCCATTGGCCACTCTGCAGACATTATTCCTTTTATCTCAATTCGACATTGAGTAAATACATACCCAGCAACTAGTCTTTCCTTCCAAAAGCTTTATTGAAGCCAGTCCAACATATGAAATCATCTTTATCTCATTGATCTGGTGTTAATATGGTGTTGATCAGTCAGATCTAGCCCAATTATTCTGTACTCAAAACATCTGTCTAACATTATATCAAGTAATAGTTATTCAGAACCAAACCGTAAAATATATTACACCTAACGACACTACTAAACACAGCACCCAAACACAACTGTGGCATGCAGGAAACAAAACTACTTTTGGTTACTTTATAAAACTTTTCTACTCGCTGGCTGTTTTTGCCTCCCTGCCTCTTAACATTGCCTACCTGAGTGAACAGCCGGGCAGCTTGCTCCCTGGTTACTGGGATGTGTGTGCAATAACAGGGAGAGGCAGAAACCCTCAACTCATTTAAAAGGTACCCAGACCGGCACCTGAAGTGCTGTAACCTGCAAGGCTACAGACCAGGTGCTGGAAGGTGGGATTAGAATGGGCGGCTAGTTTTTTCAGCCGGCACAGACACGATGGGCTGAATGGCCTCTTTCTGTGCCATTACTTTTCTATGGTTCTAACCCATTTGATCTACTCTGTCACTTTGTAAAGCAGTACTTGACCTCTGCCTAACCTTCCTTGAGAGCCAGGTCGAGCCTGGAGTGTACAGTGTGGGATCTTGGAGGGGTCCAAACCCTATGTTGTACCATCTGTGTCAGAAAGCACTGGTACACCATGCAAATTTAGCAGCTGGATCCTTTTTTTGTGACTGGTTTGGTTGAGTTTGATTTTAATAAAATCTAAAACATTATATTTCATAACTGCATCAGCGTTATGTTCAAAGTCCAATTGACATTGTTGATAAAAAAAAATTACAGTAAAATCCATTTGAAGAAGTATCCCTAAAGCCTAACTTCCTGGCACGGAACTACTGGAATAACATTTCTGTTGTCTAATTAGTATCTGCTTAAAGTAAAAATGTGAATGAGAATCTTATTTTTTTTCATTAATGAACAGTGACACTAATTTCATGTATCAATGGAAGCGGATGCTTTCTGCTGAAAAATGCTTTAGTCGCTATCTGGACACGGATTGATTATTTTAATTATACTTTTTAAAAAGCATTCATTCCAGTTCAGCCACTAAAAATCGTTTGAGGATCAAAATCCTCAATTTTTTTTTCAAGTGCAGCTCCTTTGTGGATGAAATCTCAGACTATTCTGTGGCTCCACGTCAATAATAAATGAGTTTCAGTCAGGTCCGAATCATTTCTGGGAGTGAACATTAATATGTGGTATTACTTGCTCGATCATATCGTCGGTTAGTAAAACTCAATTGGCTCTTTCCTGATGAAATTTCTAATACAGCAACTTTTTTTTTACTGGTAATAAACCTTTTCCTACAGAAGGATTGTTGGCTAACAATAAAACTGAACTCCACTGGAAAGGAACACTGCACGTCTGGGGATGACTGAAGGTAGCACTAGACTTCATAAATTGGCTGAACTTTTGTTTATACTGGATGGAAAATTGGATGAACTTCAGACAGATTTGGATGAATTAGAATGCTGGTTGTGTTTTTTTAATCATAACTCTTTTGCATTGTATTAAGTGTTTCCACATGTTTATCTCAGCATTGGTAGCATGTTACTGCCACTGGATTGTACTGCAGTTACCAAAATGGCTGACTAAGCATTTAGGCCTATCTCGAAGGCACTCATTATAAGTCAAAATGATTGCCCTAACCTTACATAGTTTGTTGGTGAGGCCACGTTAGGAACAAAGGACCTTGATGCATTAGAGATAATCAGAGCAACAAGGATGATTCAGGGCTCTTGAGGTTTGCCAGTACAAATAACTTCCTTATTTGAGTTTTAGTTGACCGAACTTTGTGTAAAATCCCCTCATTGCAATTTAGAGACAGCACAAATCAAATAGCATATCCTGAATGTGGACATTCATTGGTCTCCATTCTGCTCCAACTGTATCATATCCTCCATGGACAGAGTTGGGCCTTACCGCTGCTGAACATGTTTCTTTAATGTGCATTGCTCCCTGGATACGTTGGTTTCCTCAGGTGAATTGACCAAATCTGGGAAAAGTGGAAATAAATCCTGACTTTCATTCAAGTTGGAATTTCAAATTTGTAAGGTGAATACTTTCACACTGTAACGACAGAGGTCACATTGAAAAAAACCGGTTCTCTTTTTTTCTAAAAAAAAATGCAGTGCTTTCTGAAGGCACTCACTACTTCACTAAAACCGCAAGATCAAGTGGGGTAAAGCTGAAAAAGTGCACTTTCCACACCCCCTGACAGCACTTAAAATCTGTGCAAATTGTTATTCAGCCATTATAAAGTGTTCTAAATAAATGATGAACTTTTAAGAAAGCACTCTATAAATGTGGCTCGTGATTGCTCAAGAAAGGTTGGGCTGCTGATTGGTTCCTCCCAGGAGAAGATTAACTCTCAGTCTGTACAAATCAGTTGACCAGGGAGAATGCAGCTTGAGGCATGACTAAGTGCTTTGATGATGTCTTCTCCTTGTGTCAGTCAAGGCTTAGTGGGTAGTGCTCTCACCTCTGAGGCAGAAGGTTGTGGATCCGAGACCCACTCCAGCAACCTGAACACAGAAATCCATGTTGACAGTCCAGTGCAGTACTGAAGGAGTGCTGCACTGTCAGAGGCACTGTCTTTCAGATAAGACGTTAAACCGAGGCCGCGTCTGGCCTTTCAAGTGGAGATAAAAGATCCCATGACACTATTTTGAAGGAGAGCAGGGGAGTTATCCCTGGTGTCCCGGCCAATACTTAGCCCTAAATCAACATCATAAAAACACATTATCTGGTCATTATCACATTGCTGTGTGCAAATTGGCTGCCGCGCTTCCTGCATTACAACAGGGACTACACTTCGGCTGTGGAGTACTTTGGCACATCCTGAGGTCATGGAAGTTGCTATATAAAGGCAAATATTTTTCTTCCAGATTCAGAACTGCTAATGCCGAGCTCATTGAACTTCTGCAGTTTAACCTAATTACAGCCTCAGTGAAAGTAATGATAGTCTTGCTCAGTTTAGGTAAATAAGCCCGCCTCTAACATCTGCCCTGATAAATGGATAGGAGTTGTGTGTGGTTAGTGTGGTTAATGTCAGCGTGAGAGTTTCAGTGATGAAGTGTGTCATCGTTTTCCCTATTTCTAGAGACTTCTCCAGAGTACAAACTTCTTTTTCTCATCAAGTCTTGGAGCATATGCTTATGACCCAGGTGCTAAAGACACTGGGAGATTCAGTCAGACAGAGCAGGAAAAGGCCCCAGCCTCGATTGCTGGTCTTCACTGAAGCCACTGATCTCAGGCATGGTGTATTAGGTCTCGCCACCCCTATGTGTGGGAGGGGGAAAGAAATTATTAAGTGTTCCCAGTCCCGCTCACTGTCCGCTGACCCAAGCTGCAAAGTGTTAATGTCGGCTGAGGACGTGGCCGGGTTCAGCTGGGATTTTCCCCACAGCTGCTGGCATTCCTAGTTTAAGAAGGCTCCTGGGGTGAGGTAGAGGAAGGCGGCTTCTGTGAGTGGATCTATAATCCACTCAGGAGTGGAAAGGATAAATAAAGCGGCTACAAATGTTGAGGTGAAGCTATGCCACCATGTCACCACATGGTTTTCTTAATTCCCCAAATTCTGTACCTCACCAGATAGGACAGGAGAAATGCTGTTGTAATGACATAAGTTTCCCAGGAAGGCAGCAGTAAGCCTAACTTAATCTTACTCACCTACTCGTGCAGGAATATTCAATTCATTATCTGTACTGAGGTCAACAAATGTAGTGGCTTGAATCTGGCGTCATTCCCAATCTGTATAGTTTAGTTCTCTACTGAAGTGTATTTACCAACTGAACTATTAATGAGAATTTATGAAAGCCATATCGATCTACAGTTAGTTTTCTGAAAGAGAGGACATGAGTGTGTGCGCTCGAGTGTGTACAATTATTTAGCTACACTTAAAAGAACAAGCGCCTGGAAACAAACACTACAACAACAACACCTTGTATTTATATTGCGCCTTTAACATAATAAAACATCCCAAGCTGCTTCACAGGAGCGTTATAAGGCACCATTTGGCACCGAGCCACATAAGGCAATATCAGGGCAGATGAAGGAGGAAAGGGAGGCAGAGAGGTTTAGGGAGGGAATTCCAGAGCTTAGGGCCTTTGCAGCTGAAGGCAGGGCCCACCATTGGTGGAGCAGTTAAAATCGGGGATGCTCAAGAGGCCAGAATTAGATGAGCACAGATATCTCAGAGGGTTGAGGTGGAGTTAGGGAGGGGCAAGGTCATGGAGGGATTTGAAAACGAGGATGAGAATTTTAAATAAAAACAAGAAATGCTGGAACCACTCAGCAGGTCTGGCAGCATCTGTGGAAAGAGAAGCAGAGTTAACGTTTCGGGTCAGTTGACCCTTCATCGGAACTGACAAATATTAGAAAAGTCACAGGTTATAAGCAAGTGAGGTGGGGGTGGGGCAAGAGATAACAAAGGAGGTCCAGATTGGACCAGGCCACATAGCTGACCAAAAGGTCACGGAGCAAAGGCAAACAATGTGTTAATGGTGTGTTGAAAGACAAAGCATTAGTACAGATTAGGTGTAAATACACTGAATATTGAACAGCAGCAAGTGCAAACCTGAAAAAAAACAGTGGGTAAGCAAACTGAACAAACAAAGATGAAATGAAATAAATGCAAAAAAAAATTGTAAAAAATGTAAAAAAGAATGTTTAAAAAAAAAAGGAAGAAAAAATAACTAAAAATGAAAGTAAAATGGGGGGCTGTCATGCTCTGAAATTATTGAACTCAATGTTCAGTCCAGCAGGCTGTAGTGTGCCTAATCGGTAAATGAGATGCTGTTCCTCGAGCTTGCGTTGATGTTCACTGGAACACTGCAGCAATTCCAGGACAGAGATGTGAGCAGGGGGGAGTGTTGAAATGGCAAGCAACCGGAAGCTCAGAGTCCTGCTTGCGGACTGAGCGGAGATGTTCCGCAAAACGGTCACCCAGTCTGCGCTTAGTCTCCCCAATGTAGAGGAGACCACACTGTGAGCAGCGAATACAGTATACTACATTGAAAGAAGTACAAGTAAATCGCTGCTTCACCTGAAAGGAGTGTTTGGGGCCTGGGATAGTGAGGAGAGAGGAGGTAAATGGGCAGGTATTTACACCTCCTGCGATTGCAGGGGAAGGTGCCCTGGGACGGGGACGAGGTGGTGGGGGTAATGGAGGAGTGGACCAGGGTGTCGTGGAGGGAACGATCCCTTCGGAATGCTGACAGGGGAAGGGAGGGGAAGATGCGACTGGTAGTGGCATCACGCTGGAGGTGGCAGAAATGACGGAGGATGATCCTTTGGATATGGAGGCTGGTGGGGTGAAAAATGAGGACAAGGGGAATCCTGTCACGGTTCTGGGAGGGAGGGGAAGGGGTGAGGGTAGAGGTGCGGGGAATGGGTCGGACATGGTTGAGGGCCCTGTCAACCACAGTGGGGGGAAATCGTCGGTTGAGGAAAAAGGAGGTCATATCAGAAGCACCGTCATGGAAGGTAGCATCATCAGAGCAGATGCGTCGGAGACGGAGAAACTGGGAGAATGGAATGGAGTCCTTACAGGAGGTAGGGTGTGAAGAAGTGTAGTCGAGATAGCTGTGGGAGTCGGTGGGCTTATAATGGATATTAGTAGACAACCTATCCCCAGAGATGGAGACAGAGAAGTCGAGGAAGGGAAGGGAAGTGTCAGAGATGGACCATGTAAAGGTGAGAGAAGGGTGGAAATTGGAAGCAAAGTTGATAAAGTTTTCCAGTTCGGGGCGGGAGCAGGAAACGGCACCGATACAGTCATCAATGTACCGGAAAAAGAGTTGGGGGAGGGGGCCTGAGTAGGACTGGAACAAAGAATGCTTGACATATCCCACAAAAAGACAGGCATAACTAGGACCCATGTGGGTACCCATAGCGACACCTTTTACTTGAAGGAAGTGCATGGAGTTGAAGGAGAAGTCGTTCAATGTGAGAACAAGTTCAGCCAGGCGGAGGAGGGTAGTGGTGGATGGGGACTGGTTGGGCCTCTGTTCCAGGAAGAAGCGGAGAGCCCTCAAACCATCCTGGTGGGGGATGGAGGTGTAGAGAGATTGGCCGTCCATAGTGAAGAGGAGGTGGTTGGGACCAGGAAACTAGAAATTGTCAAAATGACGTAGGGCGTCAGAAGAGTCACGGATGTAGGTGGGAAGAGACTGGACCAGCGGAGAAAAGATAGAGTCTAGATAGGAAGAAATAAGTTCAGTGGGGCAGGAGCAGGCTGACACAATGGGTCTGCCGGGACAGTCCCGTTTGTGGATTTTGGGAAGGAGGTAGAAGCGGGCTGTCCGGGGTTGTGGGACTATGAGGTTGGAAGCTGTAGAGGGAAGATCTCCAGAGGCGATGAGGTCAGTGACAGTCCTTTGGACGGTGGCTTGATGTTCTGTGGTGGGGTCATGGTCCAGAGGGAGGTAGGAAGAAGTGTCCGTGAGTTGGTGTTGAGCTTCTGCAAGGTAGAGGTCGGTACGCCATATGACAACAGCACCAGCCTTGTCTGCAGGTTTGATGACCATGTCGGGGTTAGACCTGAGAGAACGGAGTGCCTCAAGTTCAGAGGGGGACAGGTTAGAGTGAGTGAGGGGGGGCAGAGAAATTGAGACGACCAATGTCTCGCCGACAGTTTTCAATGAAGAGATCAAGAGCGGGTAAGAGGCCAGGGGGAGGGGTCCAGGTAGAGGGAGAATGCTGGAGGCGGGTGAATGGGTCTGCTGGTCGGGGGGAGGACTCCTGGTCAAAGAAGTGAGCCCGGAGGCGGAGGCGACGGAAAAAGAGCTCAATGTCATGCCGAGCGCGAAATTCATTGAGATGGGGGCGTAAGGGGATCTTTTTTTGCATTTATTTCATTTCATCTTTGTTTGTTCAGTTTGCTTACCCACTGTTTTTTTTCAGGTTTGCACTTGCTGCTGTTCAATATTCAGTGTATTTACACCTAATCTGTACTAATGCTTTGTCTTTCAACACACCATTAACATATTGTTTGCCTTTGCTCCGTGACCTTTTGGTCAGCTATGTGGCCTGGTCCAATCTAGACCTCCTTTGTTATCTCTTGCCCCACCCCCACCTCACTTGCTTATAACCTGTGACTTTTCTAATATTTGTCAGTTCCGATGAAGGGTCACTGACCTGAAACGTTAACTCTGCTTTTCTTTCCACAGATGCTGCCAGACCTGCTGAGTGATTCCAGCATTTCTTGTTTTTATTTCAGATTTCCAACATCCGCAGTATTTTGCTTTTATATGAGAATTTTAAAATTGAGTCGTTGCTTAACAGTGAGCCAGGGCAGGTCAGTGAGCACAGGGGGTGATGGGTGAACAGGACTAGGTACGAGTTAGGACATGGGCAGCAGAGTTTTGGATGACCATACATTTACTGAGGGTGGAATGTGGAAGGCCCAGAGGTGTCTGCTTAATAGACAGCCGCAGCATACAGAAATGGAACAATAGAAGAAGTCGTTCCTCTTCCTTTGATGTCTAAGAAATAAAGACTGCAGTGCTGGAGTTCCGGGCTTTGTTTTTTTGCAAACAGCTGCATTTGTCTCTTGGCTCTGCTCACTGTTTTGTTTACATTTGCATGTCTCCGTGTGATATAATTAGAATTCTGTGGTTTTGCCATCATCAGATGGGTCTGTTGTGTGCTGCTAGTCAAGATTTCAAGCCTGCAGTGCTTTATAATCAAATGCTGGTTTGCTTTCAATCCCAATTTGAAGTAGCATTTCATTACAATTTTATGTAAGAAGTAATGGAACATTTTCTCAGAAAGCTGCACTCGTAAAATTCTGGATCAATTAAGCCTTGAATATCAGCTATAGGTAAAAGTAGAACAAATCACAATCGCAATGTCGTCGCCATAGAAATGATAGCCATGCTGAGAGCAATTAACCACTTGCATGATCTGATATCTGAATAATGGGCAGTCTAATTGCCAGTAAGTGCGGCTTTTAAACACCAATCAAAAGTAATGCTGATTAGCTACAATTCCCTTTTGTTTTTACTGTTTTTGCCCTGCTTTTTTTTAAACCTAATTCTATATACGAACTGTGAAAACAATGGCTGAATTTGGCATCAGCTCCTCCCCTCTCCTCTACTATCGGCCCTGACTCATGCTAGAGTACAGTTTCACAGATGACAGTGGCATTCAGTACTTTCCCCCAAATGACTGTTGTTTCTGTCTGAGCGAAATAGTGAATGTTGACAAACTGTTCAGTAATGGGGGAACCACAGTCGCACTCAGTCCTGTCCCCCACTGACTCCCACATGCACTTTCCAGCAGGGGCATTTTTGAATGAGCTATCTACTTGTTTCTAGTTCTGTGCCTTTTCCCCACACCACAGAACCTTCTTATTGCTCCTTCCATTTCTGTACATTTTATTTTATTTTTTATTTAGAGATACAGCACTGAAACAGGCCCTTCGGCCCACCGAGTCTGTGCCGACCATCAACCACCCATTTATACTAATCCTACATTAATCCCATTACCCTCTCACATCCTATTTCAATACACCACACCAATCCTTGGCATTCCCATACCTCCTGTTCCCTCCTCTTCTCTTAGCCTACTCTCAATCTTAACTTCCTTACTTTAAACGTGCCTCTGAGTCAGAAGGTTGTGGGTTCACGAATACAGATTATCTAGTCATTACTTCATTGCTGTTTGTGGGAGCTTGCTGTACGTAAGTTGGTGGCCGCATTCCCTACATTGTAACAGTGACTGCACTTCAAAAATACTTCATTTGCTGTAAAGTGGTTTGGGGCGTCCTGATGGGATGAAAGATGCTATATAAATGCAAGTCTCTCTCTATCTGCTTGTGCTGTAGTTCAATTTTATACCATCTGTTTCTTCATCTTCAAATGAATCCCCCCAACCCCCACCCTTACCTGGCCATACTAGTTTAAATGCCTCCGCCACTCTTCTCCTTACTCTCTCTCCCAGCCTATGGGTGACAGCACCATTCAGGTAAAGGTTAATCCCATTTGTACAACCTCCCCTGTCTCAAAACTCACTCCCAAAACATTTACAGCTATGGTCGTATAGTAGTTGGGTAGTATGAGACAAGTAAGCTAGAGATTGAGAGTTGAAACCCTCCATAGAGAGTTGAGATTATGTTCAATAAATCTGATACTTTGTGGGCTAATTTCTTTTTCTCCCTTGCCGAGGCCATTAGTAACTCCCCCACAGCTTACAATCAACAAGCTCAGCACATATTTTGGGCTTTTCTGCTCTGTATTTATTCGTGCATTTGCCAACTAAATGATTCTGGGGAGTTGGAAGCCCCCATCCTTATCACCAGTGGGAGATGTCATTCCATTGCAACCTCCACTTGCTACACAGAATAATTTCATCACAATTAATTCATGGATATTCCGTCCATCCAGTTGTCGTCAGGATTAGCCAGTAAAAAAAAAAAGGAAATATTTTGCTTCCTGAGAGAGTGTTCTGAACCTTGAATACTGGAATAGAATAATGTCGATCAGGACCTTGACCGATTCTGAAGAGGATTTATTTTTCTCCCCAGCTGTTAGGAGGGTTTTGATGGCTTTTATCTCTTGATTATCGGGTGTAGCCATGGCCTAACCTCTCCCTATCTCTGTCAGCCTCACAACTCTCCGCAATCTCTGTGGTGCTCCAATTCTGGCCTCTTGTACACCCTTGATTTTTATCACACTGTCATTGGTGGCCGTGCCTTCAGCTGCCTAGGCCCTAGGCTCTGGAATTCCCTCCCTAAACCTGTTCGACTCACTCTCTCTCTCCTCCTTTAATGCGCTACTTAAAACTTTCCTTTTTGACTAAGTTTGGTCACCCGTCCTAATATCTCCTTACGTGGCTCGGTCAAATTTTGTTTCTCAACAGTTGTTTGATGTGCCTTGGGATGTTTCACTGTGTTAAACCTGTTATATAAATGAAAGTTGTTGTTAAGCTGCTGTTATTTAACCTCTGTGACTGGGAGTGTAATTCAGTTCAAACAAATAACGATTAAGGTCCTAAATGAAACAACTCCGGGCACTCTCAAACCCCTTTCTTGTGAGCTCGAAACCGCTCATCATTTCACACGAATCAATAGTTTAATTTCGAGACACCAGAGGTATGGTAAGTGTAAAGTTCACGGTGCTGCAGTAGGAACTTTATTAAAGTTGTTGTTAAAGATTGTTGGGCCGGAGAAGCCTGGAATTTCACTGGTCTACGAAGGTGTCCATTCAACAACACTTGCATCTAAGCTCGAAGTGAAAAAAAAATCACAAATCCACACAGGAGTATAACTCAAATAAAAAGGGAATGTCATCAGTTATTTTCTTGTGTAACATTATTGTTTGATGGCATTCAATACTTTAAACAACTGAATTCGAATCACCATGTTTTGTGATCTCCTTCTCTAGTTGGTGAAACTGTGCAGTGGGATGATCGAAGCAGGGAGAGCTTATACCACAGCCAACAAGCACTTTGTCAACGGGATCCGAGACCTCTCTCAACAGTGCAGAAAAGATGAAATGATATCGGTAAGAAAGAAGATTGTGCTTTTTAAACGGAGTTATTTTGCAAATTTTTTCATGCTTCCTCCTTTAGTTGGGAAGGTGGGATGTTTAAGGCTCGAGGCACCCCCAGCTGGGAAGGTGGATTGGATGAGGCTCCTTCAGCGAGGTACGTGGAAAGGATGAGGTTCTGTGGCGCCCTGTAGTTTCAACTGAAGCTGCTTAATTCTGGGCTGACGACAGTTACTTTTGTGCCTTGGACTGGGCCTGATCTTGTCACCACCTCTGTAACATGATGATTGGGAACTCACTGGAAATTTGTCCTACAACAATGGCGTATCTACACTGTAAAGCGGTTTGCCAGCGCGAAAGTCCAAGGAAACTATGGCGTAAGTGAGCTCAGCCAGTTTCACACCACCCCGTAATTTATTAGGATATTTGTGCTGCTTTACCAAAACCGCCACCCAGCTCATTAACATAGCCCCGCCCTCATTCAAAACCACTGGAAGCACAAATTTCATGGATATACGCTAGTTTTCCCGTGGCATCCAGTTACATCAAGAAATCTAGGCACTGATTGGCCCCAAGTTCACCTGATAGCAGCATAATTTCTGTCTCTTACATGAATCCTCAGTTTGTGAGGAGTACTTATGCTTTGAAGTTCATTTCTGCAATTTGGAATTGATCTTTTCCAGGTTTTCTTTTGTGCTTTGCATCTTCATTGACATCTTCAGTTTCTTGACCAGGGTCCTCCATGTCTCTGAAGCCAATCATGGCCATCTCTGAGGTTCTACATTCACTACGGCATAACCAAATTAGTTTCCCAGAAAATTATGGTGCAGGTTAGTGTCAGGCAGACCAGCATCCTAATTTGCCGATTAGGCCATTCCAGGAAATCCCCAGCCCACACATCTGAATAAGGTCCAGCAGAGTATGCAATCAGAGCTGTGGATATTTTCAATTACTTGTGTTTCCTTGTGTTTTAATAAAAATACCTTGCTTACCCACCCATGAGCATCAGTTATAAATGCGTGACAAATGATTTCAAGGCTGCAATGTGATCTGTGATTCTGTGATATCAATGGCTGAAGGCACTGGATACAGCAAAGGCTACGGGCCCTGACAACAACCCAGCAATAGTACTGAAGACTTGTGCTCCTGAAACTAGCCGCGCCCCTAGCCAAGCTGTTCCAGTACAGCTACAACACTGGCGTCTACCCAAATAATGTAGAAAATTGACCAGGAATGTCCTGTCCACAAAAAGCAGGACAAATCCAATCTGGTCCCATCAGTCTACTTTCAATCATCAACAGAATGATGGAAGGTGTCATTGACACTCCTATCAAGCAGCACTTGCCTCAGCAATAACCTGCTCACTGACGCTCAGTTTGGGTTCCGCCAGGGCCACTCAGCTCCTGACCTCATTATAGCATTGGTCCAAACATGGACAAAAGATCTGAATTCCAGAGGTGAGGTGAGAGTGACTGCCCTTGACATCAAGGCAGCATTTGACTGAGTATGGCATCAAGGAGCCTTAGAAAAATTGAAGTCAATGGGAATCAGGAGGAAAACTCTCCACTGGTTGGAGTCATACCTAGCACAAACAAAGATGGTTGTGGCTGTTGGAGATCAATCTTCACAGCCCCAGGACATCACTGCAGGAGTTCCTCAAGGTAGTGTCCGAGGATCAACCATCTTCAGCTGCTTCAGCTGGACCTTCCCTCCAACATAAGGTCAGAAATGGGGATGTTCACAAATTGTTGCACAGTGTTCAGTACCATTGCAGCTCTCAGATACTGAAACAGTTCGAACCAGCATGTAGCAAGATGCTGGCTTGGGCAAGTAACATTCGTGCCACGCAAGTGCCAGGCAATGACTATCTCCAACAGGAGAGACTCTAACCATCTCTCCTTGACATTCAACGGCATTACCATCACTGAATCCCCAACCACCAATACCTGAGGGGTCACCATTGACCAGAAACTGAACTGGAGTAGCCATATAAATACTGTGGCTTCAAGAACAGGTCAGAGGCTAGGAATTCTGCAGCGAGTAACTCATCTCCTGACTCCCCAAAGTCTGTCCACCATCTACAAGGCACAAGTCAGGAGTATGATGGAGTACTCTCCACTTGCCTGGATGAGTGCAGCTCCAACAACACTCAAGAAGCTTGGCGCCATCCAGGACATAGCAGCCCACTTGATTGGCATCCCATCTACTACCTTCAACATTTACTCCCTCCACCACTGGTGTACCGTGGCAGCAGTGTGTACCATCTACAAGATGCATTGCAACAACGCACCAAGGCTTCTTCGACAGCATCTTCCAAACCAGCGATCTCTACCACCTAGAAGGACAAGGGCAGCAGACGCATGGGAACACCACCACCTGCAAGTTCCCCTCCAAGCCACACACCATCCTGACTTGGAACTATATCACCGTTCCTTCACTGTCGCTGGGTCAAAATCCTGGAACTCCCTTCATAACAGCACTGTGGGTGTACCCACACCAGATGGACTGGAGCGATTCAAGAAGGCAGCTCACCACAACCTTCTCAAACGCAATTAGGGATGGACAATAAATGCTGGCCTAACCAATGACACTCAAATCCCACAAATGAATTTAAAAAAATGGCTGCAGTAAAGTCCTTGGGATTTGCTCTCATGCTTCCTGATATCATCCGAACCCACAATATGATTCCTGCCTGTAACTGCTCCCACCTGTTATTTCCTATATAACACTAGAGGGAGATGAGGAGAAATTGATGAACATAAAATATATTCTTTTGTTACAGCACAAACCACTCCACATTTCTAAATAATTAGGAGGAATTGGAAGTTGATTTTTCTGGGTTAGGTGTGGGCTATTTCGAGAAAGGCTTTAGAAAAATCTAAAAAATTTTGAAGCTTTAAACCTCTAAAATGCATGAAAATAATGAGGCAGTGTGGAGTTTGTTCAAACATTCCTCGTCTTCTTGACGGTTGGTTGTACAGAGGGCTCCGCCAAAGCTTATTGGGAATTACTGCCATAAGAAATGTGAATGGGAAATGGCATTAATGAAGATTGTCATATGCTGTCATTGTCTGTCCAAAATGATGTTTTTCGTGAAGGTTGCACATGGAAGTCAACATCTCGGCCCCTTTATTTATTTCAGGAGTGCCTCCAGAAGTTTGGAGAAAACTTACAGGAAATGATCAACTACCACATGGTAAGGTGTCAGTTTCTATCATTTCTTGATTCCTGTAATTTGTAAATGTGGAGGATTAAATTTAAAGGCAGCCACAAAATCTAGTGGCGGAGCTTAATTTTGGAGCTCTGCGGTGATCCCATCTCACGTTAAATGAGCTGCTCCTGGTGTTAGCAGAAAGTCACTCTGTTCTCCCATGTGGTAAAAACATGCTGAAATCTGCCACGTACATTCTCCCACGTGGCAATTTGAGCAGACTTCCCTCATCAGTCCCAGAAAATGCTGATCCATTCTGATCTCCATATGGTGTACGCACAAAACATATTCAACACATTATCCTGCGGATTCCAGGAAATATCTGCCATCGCAACATTCAATGCAGCTGGCCCCATTTTCAAACAATTGTCAAGAGCTGAGATAATTAAGGAATTATGGAGTGTGTTCTGATAGCCGCGATTGTATTAGCTCCCTCTTGAAACATTAAAAGCATCTTCCTGAAGGTGACCAGCACTGGTGAAGAGCGTATGTCGCCATTAGTGCCCGACCCACTCAGCTGGGACAGAGTGACTATAGTTAAAACTAGTCATGACTCTAATGTCCCCCTCACTTTAACTTAACGCCCACAGACGTGACCAAATACATTGTCTTAATCCAGAAGACTGCCCTGAGCACACATACAGCCAGATCTGAAAACCCAAGGCCGTGAGGTACTCAACTCCTTCTTCCATAAGCACTCCCTCAGTACTGGCAGTGGAGCATCAGCCTAGATTATGTGCCCAAGCCCTGGCATGTGACTCCGAGGCAAGCCTCACGGCTGACTCTACTGAACCCAGCTATCAGTGCACACTGCCATAAGACGTTAGGCCATTCTTTCTGTCAGAGAACTAGTGGATCACCTGTGAGGTGACACGCAATAAATTGGAGTATACACTGTTATAAGGACAGGAACAGGACACCGTTCAATACGCAGTGTATTATTCTGCCATGAAGACGGAACTGTGTGTAAGTGGTGCATCCCTTTAAGGCCTCAATTTCTAATTGATGTAAATAAGTTCATTTGGAGGTCAATTAAGGGCATTTTCCCTCAGATTGGTAGATGTAGGTGCAGGAAATAACTCGTTTGCTTTTGTTAAAGGTCGTTTTGCATCTGTAAACAAAGTGTTATGCCTGACGTCTGGTGGACTCAAAACTTTACGATATAGGTGGATCGTGGGCATGAGAATCTAACCTTTTAATAACAAACTGGCAGCTATTGTTTGTGGCAGGTTTTGCTCATTTGTCTTGCCTTGGAGGCTGTCCGGATGTTATACACAGAAGAAAAATGCGCCAGATTTAGTCTGCAGATTTTAAGTGCGATTTGTCAATAATTCAAGTAAGAAATCTCCGATGGCAGATTTTTAGAAGGCTGCCCAGGACAGCCCAGCCAGCAGCAGCAAAGATGGTGTCAAACAATTTTTTTTGTATTTACATGGCGCTTGTGCACTAAACACAGGTTGTGACAGCCTCCCAGGGCAAGTAAAATAGTTGGCACAAGGCTGCTAACACCGGAATTTGATAAACTTGAGCGTGCGTCCCATCGTTTTTGGGTTGATGAGAATAAAGTCGAAGATAGTTTACAAAGAAAAAAGGACTTGCATTTATTTAGCACCTTTCATGACCATAGGACATCCCAACATGTTTTACAACCAGTGGAGTACTTTTATTTAAAGTGTAGTTACTGTGGTAACATAGGAAATGAATGAGCCAAATTGCACATGGCAAGTTCCCAAAAGCAGCAATGTGATAATAGCCAGATAATCTGTTTCTTAGTAGTGTTGGTTGAAGGATAAATATCGCCAGGACAGCAAGGAGGATTCCCCTGCTCTTCTCCGAGCATTGGGAGAGTCAGTCTACACTACATGCTCAAGTCCCTGGAGTGGGATTCGAATCTTCTGGCTCAATGGTGAGAGCAACACCAACTGAGCCACAGCTGATACAAGTGGTGGATAGAGGTTTGGTTCCTTACAAGACCAAGGAAATTCTGGAAATGGGAGTGACTTGGGGCTGATCTTTCTCTTTGGGGATGGGAAACAGGAGCCAGGTCTGTTTCTGGATCCCAATCCCACCCCTGGGGGAAAACAGTGACTCATTGGGATTTTGATTGCCCCCTTGATTGACATGGAGATAGGTTCCCAGTCCAATTAAGGGCAATGGGTAGGCTCTCAAAGCTGGAGAGCCAATAGAGGCCTTCCATTTTGAGAGGAGCACCTGGCTGCAATGAGTTGTAACGGGGGGGTGCTTCAACAGGAAGGTGCCCTCTCAGCCACTTTTTTAAAAAATGTAAATACAAATAGTAAAAGCAGCCAGGCCACCACTGTGTGTTTGTGGGAAGGGAGGGGGTAGGATTCCCTCTACAGGGAGACCTTTGCTTGGACCTCCCACCCAGGCAGGTCAGTAGGGCCAGTAGGCCTGTCTGCAGCACAGGCACCCTGACCTGCCACTGGTTGCCTGCCTCCAGGCAGTTATCTGCACCCCCCGCCCCCCTGTTGAGTCGGGAAACTGCAGACTGACTGGCGAGTCCCAGTCGGCCTCCTAAACCTACCTTTTAACCGGACTCTTAACGAGCCTAATTGGCTGCCCCGAACCCACCTCGGCCAACATGGCTGATGTCGGGAAAGGGGTCAAGAAACCGGTACGGCAGCCGGTGCTGGTATTTCTGAGCCCCATCCGCCTCTGTTCCTGACCTCGGCGGAGCCCAAAAACCTGATACAAAAACAAGAAATGCTGGAATCGCTCAGCAGGTCTGGCAGCATCTGTGGAAAGAGAAGCAGAGTTAACGTTTCGGGTCAGTGACCCTTCTTCGGAACTGACAAATATTAGAAAAGTCACAGATTATAAGCAAGTGAGGTGGGGGTGGGGCAAGAGATAACAAAGGAAAAGGTGCAGATTGGACCAGGCCACATAGCTAACGAAAAGGTCACGGAGCAAAGGCAAACAATATGTTAATGGTGTGTTGAAAGACAAAGCATTAGTACAGATTAGGTGTAAATACACTGAATATTGAACAGTAGCAAGTGCAAACCTGAAAAAAAACAGTGGGTAAGCAAACTGAACAAACTAAGATGAAATGAAATAAATGCAAAAAAAAATGTAAAAAAGAATGTTTTAAAAAAAAAAGGAAGAAAAAATAACTAAAAATGAAAGTAAAATGGGGGGCTGTCATGCTCTGAAATTATTGAACTCAATGTTCAGTCCAGCAGGCTGTAGTGTGCCTAATCGGTAGATGAGATGCTGTTCCTTGAGCTTGCGTTGATGTTCACTGGAACACTGCAGCATTCCCAGGACAGAGATGTGAGCATGAGAGCAGGGGGGAGTGTTGAAATGGCAAGCAACCGGAAGCTCAGGGTCCTGCTTGCGGACTGAGCGGAGATGTTCCGCAAAGCGGTCACCCAGTCTGCGTTTGGTCTCCCCAATGTAGAGGAGACCACACTGTGAGCAGCGAATACAGTATACTACATTGAAAGAAGTACAAGTAAATCGCTGCTTCACCTGAAAGGAGTGTTTGGGGCCTGGGATAGTGAGGAGAGAGGAGGTAAATGGGTAGGTATTACACCTCCTGCGATTGCAGGGGAAGGTGCCCTGGGACGGGGACGAGGTGGTGGGGGTAATGGAGGAGTGGACCAGGGTGTCGCGGAGGGAACGATCCCTTCGGAATGCTGACACGGGAAGGGAGGGTAGTGGCATCACGCTGGAGGTGGCGAAAATGGCGGAGGATGATCCTTTGGATATGGAGGCTGGTGGGATGAAAAGTGAGGACAAGGGGAATCCTGTCACGGTTCTGGGAGGGAGGGGAAGGGGTGAGGGTAGAGGTGCGGGGAATGGGTCGGACACGGTTGAGGGCCCTGTCAACCACAGTGGGGGGAAATCCTCGGTTGAGGAAAAAGGAGGTCATATCAGAAGCACCGTCATGGAAGGTAGCATCATCAGAGCAGATGCGTCGGAGACGGAGAAACTGGGAGAATGGAATGGAGTCCTTACAGGAGGTAAGGTGTGAAGAAGTGTAGTCGAGCTAGCTGTGGGAGTCGGTGGGCTTATCATGGATATTGGTAGACAACCTATCCCCAGAGATGGAGACAGAGAAGTCGAGGAAGGGAAGGGAAGTGTCAGAGATGGACCATGTAAAGGTGAGAGAAGGGTGGAAATTGGAAGCAAAGTTGATAAAGTTTTCTAGTTCGGGGCGGGAGCAGGAAACAGCACCGATACAGTCATCAATGTACCGGAAAAAGAGTTGGGGGAGGGGGCCTGAGTCCTGATCATGGTGCTGCAACTGGGTCTCCAATGTTTTCCAGAAGGTTCCATCAGTCTAATGCTGGAGCTACAGTGGGAGACCAGCAGAAACTGAGGAATTTCAGCCCCAATTTCTCCAATGTAACAACTGAACAGAACGGGAAAAGTGACTCCCAAACAACAGCAAGATGTAATGACAACGGCTTTTTCCTATTTACAAGGATGTTTTTTCATTGTGATTTGAAAGTGTTGCATTAAGTAACCCATGTTTACTACATTATTTTGGGAATCTTGAGCATTTTGCAGTCTAAGGATAATGGCGTTTCCTTCCTGTTTAAAGGAGTCTAAACAGGGGTCAGATATGACCTTCTGAACCACCTGCCAAACATCACTTGCTTCCTCTGCTCAGACATAAAGAATGATCCGTTAGGTGAAATATTGGAGAGGTGCCCTTGGCCCCTTACTTTAGCACGAGTCAGTGCCTTCAGGAGAGAAGATTGGCACTGAATGAATAAACCGCCAGCTATTTTTGATGTGTATCACTTTTGAAAATACACACTGCTCTGCTAGTAGTTACTTAAGTTTTTTTTTGATGCCCTGCCTTTGTTCCCACTGCCCTGATGCCTGGGTACAGATCCCTGGACACAAATTGTCCTGCAATCTCACACCTAAGTGACTATAGTTCACATGGTGAGCCTTGACAGTGAGTGTGGATAGGATGCTTGTTGGTGAGAGGATCCTCGTTTAGCCTGACCCTGTCTTTTATCTGATTTCATGATGTAAACGATTTCCAGCGGGGATCTCCATCCCTCTCTCAGTCTATAGGTTGACTGATCACGTCGTGATCTTCTTTCCAATGAGACATTGAATTGAGACCCCATCTACCCCCTCAGGTGGACTTAGAAGATCCCACGGCACAATTTTGAGCAGGAGCAGGGGAGTTCTCCCCGGTGTCCTGGTCAATGTTTATCCCTCAATCAACATCACAAAAACAGATTATCTGGTCATTATCACACTGCTGTTAGTGGGAGCTTGCTGTGCACAAACTGGCTGCCGCCTTTCCTACATTACAGCAGTGAATACACTTCAAAAGTACTTCATTGGCTCTAAAGTGCTTTGGGACATCCGGTGGTCGTGAAAGGCGATATAGAAATGCAAGTCTTTTTTTTTCAATGTCCTGTGATGAGCAATGAAAATTACTTAGTTCAGTTCTTCAAAGATATAAAGGATACATTTTACAGCCAGCGATACCCAGCCAAGCAGGGCTGGGAAACTGGGCAGTTGTCAATCTTGCCCAGTTTCTGTTGGAAGTGCCCCTGCTGCTTAGTTTCCACTTCAGCTTGATGCCTGTGTAATTTACACCATCCTCCCTGATTCTGAGCGAACGCATCATTTAGCATGCATCTTGCATGCAAATGAGAGCTTTTGTGTGCTCTGTTAAACGTTCCAATTCTGCACGTACAGAGCAAGTGTTAAAGATAAACTGCTTGCAAAACGCAACTGTTAAAAGGCTTTTTTGGAGTTTGTGTTTTTGTATAGTTTTGCTTTATTATTATTTAGGTTATTCTGGATGGATTTTGAATAGTTTTTTTTACATTGGAACATGCCTGTTATGCACAAGCAGCTGAATGATAGTTTCCAAAATCACAGAGCAATGGAGTGTAAAGAAATAATGGCCCAGGACACAGGGGAGAACTCCCCTGCTCTTCTTCAAAATACTGTCTGGGGATCTTTTACAACCACCTGAGAGAATAGGTGGGGCCTCGGTTTAAATTCATCCTGTGTGCAACAACAGTGAACCATATTTTCATTGCTTTGCCAGCCAAAAAATGTGCTTCCATTTAATCTGCTGCTGCATCTCTTTGAAACCCAGTGTTAATGGCAGATATCTCACCCCCGAAACATCAAGCTCTCAATCACTGGCAGGTTGCACTGCAATGGGTCTTTAATTAGACCTGACCTGGGAACATTCAGTTGGGTCAAAGCACACTATGAAAAGTTCCTGACAACCCAACACCCCCCGCCACCCCCACCCCCACTCCATAGCTCCCATCAGAAAACCTATGCTTTAAACACTTTTGAAATATTACATACCAGTGGTCTAATGCAATAAAATATTTCTTTGTCTGTGAGTTAATGGATCAACACCCAGTTAAATTAGAAATCAAAGGTGTTTCATAGCAATATGTTAAGCCTTTGGACAATAATATTGACAGAAAGGAATTGCAGAGTCAGAGTATCCTTAAAGGTATTAAGGGATATGGGGCAAAGACAGGTATATGAAGTTAGATCAGATCAGCCAAGATCTCATTGAATGCTGGAACAGGCTCAAGGCTCTAAATGGTCCACTCCAGTTCCTATGTTCTGATCTGCATGCCTCCCATAGATCCAGCCAACAGTTACTACCTCAGTGTTGACGGATCCTTCAGCTCCTATTTATTGTGTTCTTGACTCCCCTCAATCCTATTTTCATCTGTTGATCTCAAGTGGACAGACCAAATTTCATCAATTGCTCAAGTTGCTTCCTAGTTGGTTTCTTGTTTCATGCCAGTTTCAACTCAAAAAAACTTTTACAACAAGGCAAGACTTGGATACTGCACCCATTTTTGGCAAGTCTCTCCTGGGGATTCTCACATTCCTTGCCAGAATACAATAAAAAGTTTGCCACCTAGCGTAAGATTTTATAATGCTTATATTGTGCAAGCAAACTATAAGTCTAATCTAGTGGCCAGCCTTCAACTCCTGGTTTGGTATTTCCACCGCAGTTCAGTCTTAGTAATCTCAGGTTTCAATGGTTTGGGTGTTTTAGTTTCTCCGGTTGGCTTTTCTTGTCCTGGCTCCAACATTTTAGACTTTTTGACAAGTCTCTTCTGTTCCTTCTCAAATGTGCATCACACTTTTATTTTATGATGTTAGTTCCTCGCCCTTATGCAGAGCAGTTGCTGGTTCCCATTCATTTTGCTTGGATACACGGACTCGTGCTGGAGGAGAGTCTTCATCATTGCACTTTTTTTATTGCTTTCTTTTGTTGTGTTTGGACAGCTGTGAAACTTTGAAGATTTTTTTTTGTTTGGAGCTGTAATCCTGAAGAATTCAGTAGCCTTCCCCCCCCTGTACAATCTAGAAATTATTGTTTGCAATATTAGTGGACAGGCACCAAATATGTTTGTGTGACTGTTCACTGTTTTAACCGAGCTAATGGACAGGAAAATGTCCTGAGACTGCATCCAACATTTATCACCAGCATCATTTCAAGATTTTAGTGTTAAATGGAAAGAAAACTGATACAGCAAATTTTGTAGCAGTAATGGAGTGTTGGGGCGATTGGCGGGTATGGTGTCCAGGGATTATCAACCTTCACCCTTAGGATTTTAATGCCTCCCCCCCTTTATATTTTGGGTAGACATTGTTGTGTAACATGCTGGGACTGCTGGTGCAGTAGAACATCTCACTGTTTTCATTGCAGCACCACCGACAACAGAGGAAACAACTAGACATGTTTAACAGTCATGATGTGTAACATCAGTTCTTTGTAGGTTACTGGAGAAGTCCCTACTGACCAGCAATTAGGTTACTGAGCACCGAGCCAGCCCACTATCAGAACAAGAAGCAGCCAACCTAGGTAGCACCCTTTCTCTCTACCAAGGAAAACCATTTCTTGATGTGGTCCTCAGCTCTTACAAAGGCAAGTCACTTTTTGAAAAAAGACTTGCAGTTCTTTAGCACTTTCACAGCCTCAGGATGTCCTAAAGTGCTTTACAGCGAAGTATTTTCGATTTGTAATCGCTGTTGTAATGAAGGAAATGCAGCCCAGCCAATTGACACATTTCAAGATCCCAGGAACAGCAAGGTGATAATGGCTAGATAATCTGTTTGAGTGATGTTAGTTGAGGAACAAAAATTTCCCAGGACAATGGGGAATAACTCCTCTGCTCTTCATACTATAACGCCGTGGGATGTTTTATGTCCACCTGAGAGGACAGATGGGACCTCAGTTTGACATCTGATCCAAAAGGCAGCATGTCCAACAGTGCTGCGCTCCCTCAGTATTGCACTGAAGTGTCGGCCTCGATTTTACGTTCAAGTCACTGGAGTGGGACTTGCCCCTGTGTCAGAAGGTTGTGGGTTCAAGACTGAGTTAACAACTGACACATAAAGTGATGCAAATAGCCTTGTAATTCTTCACGGCTTTTAAGTGAGGCGATAGTGAGGGTCTTGTATTGCAGGTCACTCACTGGAAATTGTTCTGAGGAGCTACTTGTTAAAAGACTGCTGTTATAGGAACAAAAAGATACTTGAAACATATTGAAGTTGTTCAATAAAAGTAAACATTCCATTGGCATTGCTTCAGGTGGGTTCTCAGGAAATAGTCACTCAGAGAGGGTTCAGTAAACAAGTGACAGTTAAAGTAGCTGGATGCAATATGGGATTAGTTTGACCAGTGAGATATTCTGCCCAAACAGTGGAGTCTGTTAGAATTCTGGCACCAGCATTGCACATGTAAAGTGGCTGAATTGTTTCTTTTATGTTGCTCTCTGTAGGCACTTGGAAACTTGCTTTGGAGGCCCTGCGATTCGCCCCATCCCTGCATCAAATTAATTTTGGACGTTTGTAACTGATTCTCTATTATTTTGTTGGCTGAGCTGTTGTGTGACACCTTCATTGCCACAGACTCTCGCAGCACAGCCATCTGCGAACATGTGTCTCACTTATTTGCAACCCTGTTTGTTTAACCCTTCGAGCCCCAGCACTGACCTTCAACCATCCACCTTCTGAAAAGCTATTAGAAGCCACCCTTTCCCCCAAGTCCTTAAAAATTGTCAGTGGGCTGTGGGGTCATGCTGGAGATTGTAAAGGAATTTTCTTTGCAAATCCGTACCACGAGTCTTGCACCCACCGGGCATCTGTTACATTTCAAAGTATTGTGGAGGTAAAGTGAGCCCAATGTGAACTGGGTCTTTGTCTGATGGCAGTACTTTCCAGTTAGTGTCGCTGGGCGGTGATCTGAAGTAAGGGCCCTGTCACTAGCAGTGAATAATTAAAGTCAGTTGTAGTGTCCTCATTACTATGCTGAAGCCAGCTAACCCAGCACACACCAGGCTCCCAAACTGGGACATTTCTGCTCTTTTCAACTGAGTTTCACATCAGGCAGCAAACCTAGCAACTGAATCATTGAGGAATATTTTAAAGTTCAATCTTGGGATATGGCATTGCTAACAAGGCCAGCAATTGTTGCCCATCTCTAGTTGCCCTTGAGAAGGTGGTGGTGAGCCACCTTCTTGAACGCCTGGAATCCGTGTGGTGGAGGTACACCCACAGTGATGTTAGGTAGGGAGTTCCAGGATTTTCACCCAGCGACAATGCAGGAATGATAATATATTTCCAAGTCTGGATGGTGTGCGACTTGGAGATGGTGGTGTTCCCACTCGCATGTTGCCCTTGTCCTTCTAGATGCTAGATGTTGCATATTTGTCCATCCACTAATAAATTTAACAGCCTTCCTACATATGTATATATCTATCTATAGAAGTATGGCATCTAGCACACAAGCATCAAACCTCAAACATCACACTTCAAAGTATCTCACATTGTTAGAGAGGCAAAATAATCTTTACAAAAATTACAAAAAGAGAAAGAAAACTATATTTTTATTGATCTTCTAGGAAACATCTCTTCTGGCAATCCTTAGGGTATGTCTAGTAGGAATTAGAATATAACTGATCTCAGGATTGACAATTTACAACAATTAGGCCTTATGAACTTCAAGCCATATAGCTTCACCTTAGCAGCAGAATAATACTCTACAGCAAGTAATGTATCATTCTTGATTTATGAGCAATGCTGTAGGAGATATCTGGTATATAAGTTAACTTTTTCTGATTATTCTTTTGTTTTCATAGTTTACACTGCTAAACATAAAACAAAAGGTACCATACCATCAAAAGATTAACCACCCTTCTACATTGCTGTGAGGGAGGTGCTGAATATTCTTTTCTAGAAGGTTTGGCAAAAGGAGGTTTTGTTGCGGTTTTCAAGTCATTGAAGGCAGCAGAATAAATGGTTCAGGCTTGACTGGAACATTGAGTGTGAGTTTATAGAAATCATAGAAAGTTTACGGCACAGAAAGAGGCCACTTGGCCCATCGTGTGTGCGCCGGCTGACAAACGAGCCACCCAGTCTAATCCTACTTTCCAGCATTTGGTCAGTAGCCCTGCAGGTTACGGCACTTGAGGTGCATATCCAGATACCTTTGAAATGAGTTAAGAGTTTCTGCCTCTACTCCCCTTTCAGGCAGTGAGTTCCAGATCCTCACCACCCTCCGGGTGAAAAAAATTTCCTCATCTCCTCTCTAATCTTTCTACCAATCACTTTAAATCTATGCCTCTTAGTCACTGACCTCTCTGCTAAGGCGAATAAACCCTTCACATCTACTCTAGCCAGGCCCCTCACAATTTTGTACATTTCAATTAGATCTCCCCTCAGCCTTCTCTGTTCCAAGGAGAACAACCCCAGCCTATCCAATCCTTCCTCATAGCTGCATTTTTCCAGTCCCGGCAACATCCTCGTAAATCTCCTTTGTAACCCTCTCTAGTCCAATTACATCCTTTCTGTAATGAAGTGACCAGAACTGCACAGTACACAAGCTGTGGCCTAACCAATGATTTATACAGTTCCAACATAACCTCCCTGCTCTTATATTCTGTACCTCGGTTAATAAAGGAAAGAATTCCATATGCCTTCTTAACCACCTTGTCGATCTGTCCAACTACCTTCAGGGATCTGTGGACATTCATTCCAAGGTCCCTCACTTCTCTACACCTCTCAGTACTTTCCCATTAATCATGTATTCCTTTGCCTTGTTTGACCTCCCCAAATGTATCACCTCACACTTATCTGGGTTGAATTCCATTTGCCACTTTTCAGCCCACCTGACCTGTCCATAGTATCTTCCTGCAGCCTACAGCTATCCTCCTCACTACTTACCACACGGCCAGTCTTTGTGTCGTGTTTAAACTTCTTGATCATACCCCCTACATTTATGTCCAAATTGTTAATATACACCACAAAAAGCAGGGGACCCAGTACTGAGGCCTGTGGAACGCCACTGAGTGGTTTTCTATCTGAGCCTGAGTCAGCTGCACGCAATGACTGGGACTCCAGTCAGGCTGTGGTGAATGCCAGTGACTGGGACTCTGGTCAGGCTGTGGTGAATGCCAGTGGGGTCGCAGTGAGCTTGCCATCCTGCCAGTGCCAGCCAGAAAATTACAGTCTTGGACGACCACTTTCTTCTGGCTTCCCACAGGGTGTTTCTCTCACTCCAGTAAAGGCTGCCCATAATTGCTATCTGCTCCTGATCTTGCACATTTGCATTCAGAGATAAAGGCCAATTAAAATCAGAGGATCATAGGAAACAGGAGCAGGAGTAGGCCATTCGGTCCATTGGGCCTACACCACCATTCAAACAGATCATGGTTGATCATCTACCTCTGCCATTTTTCCCCACCATCCCCATATCCCTTGATGATATTGGTATCCAGAAATCTACCGATTTTGGTCTTGAATGTTCTCAATGACTGGGCCTCCACAGCCCTCTGGGAGAGAATTCCAAAGATTCACCACCCTCTGAGTGAAGAAATTCCTCCTCATCTCAGTGTTAAATGGCCTACCCCTTATTCTGAGACTGTGTCCACTGGTTCCAGACTAACCAGCCAGGGGAAACATCCTATCCACATCTACCCTGTCACGCCCTGTAAGAATTTTGTAACATTCAATGAGATCACCTTTCATTCTTCGAAACTCTAGAGAATACAGGCCCAGTTTCCTCAATCTCTCCTCATAAGACAATCCCGCCATCCCAGGGATTAGTCTGGTGAACCTCTGTTGCACTCTCTCTATGTCAAGTATATCTTTCCTTAGATAAGGAGACCAAAACTGTACACAATACTCCAGGTGCGGTATCACCAAGGCTTTCTGCAATTGCAGCAAGACATCTTTACTCCTGTACTGAAGAAAATTTCCATTTAAATATTTGTTCAATTCTCTCCTTGTTCTCCATGGGACAGCACTCCAGACATCCCAGCACCGATAAGCACATATGGTATTTTTTTTTAAGTCTTTAGCTTTAAGTAACTGCCCTCAGTTTGTAAGAACATAAGAAGCAGGAGTAGGCCATTCGGCCCCTCGAGCCTGCTCCACCATTCAATAAGATCATTGCTAATCTAACTGGCCTTAACTCCACTTTCCTTTCTGTCCCCATAACCCTTGACTCCCTTGTAGATCAAAGTCTGTAACTCCGCCTTGAATTTATTCAATGATCCAGCTTCCACTGCTCTCTGGGGAAGAAAATTCCAAAGATTAACCACCCTCTGAGGGAAGATATTCCATCTCATCTCCATCTTAAATGGGAGACCCCTTATTTTTAAACTCTGTCCCCTAGTTCGAGATTCCCCCAAAAGAGGAAACATCCTCTCAGCATTTGCCCTGTCAAGCCCCCTCAGAATCTTATGTTTCAATAAGATCACCTCTCATTCTTCTAAACTCCACTGAGTATAGGCCAACCTGCTCAACCTTTCCTCATAAGACAATCCCTTCATCCCAGGAATCAGCCTAGTGAACCTTTTCTGAACTGCTTCCAATGCAAATATATCCCTCCTTAAGTAAGGAGACCAATATTGTATGCAGTACTCTAGGTGCAGTCTCACCAATGCCCTGTACAGTTTTAGCAAGACTTCCCTACTTTTATACTCCATCCCTCTTGCAATAAAGACCAATATTCTATTTGCTTTCCTAATTATTTGCTGTACCTGTAGGCTGACTTTTGTGATTCATCGGTCACTACAATTAAACTAATCTCTCATGAAAAATATGATTCCAGGTGTAAAATCCTTGATTCTCAAAATTGTGAATGTAAATATGTATAGAATAGGATCTCACTGCCCAGTTGGGTTACCAACTCTAGTTGGACCTATTCCTGGAGGTGTCATCACATGACCTCCTCCCTCCAACCCCCTCCCTCACACTCCTGCTCAACATGTCCATTTTCACGAGGCCCTACCTTTGCACACCAATTGGAAAGCGAACAGACTTCCTTACCAGATTGACGTTTCCTGACTGCTAGTCAAACGGCTCCTTCTCTTACGTCTGATATTTTTATAGCCAATAGACAAAAGTTTTCAAAGAATCTTTTTCAAAAGCATAATTTCTTTTGTTACCCATGTTATTTTCCTCCTGGGTTGCTCAGAGCAGTGCCTGGGAGATTAGTCTTTAATCCCTGGAGACTCCAAGGCAACCCTAATGCCCAGCAGCACGTGGCCTAGGGAGAGATGATCATGAATTACTGTTTGTGGTAAGGTCCTTGTGTTCTGTCAGCTGGACGTGGGCCATGTTTTGCTCAGATTAAGCCCAACAGGAAACAGGCCTAGATAGTTGATTTTCTTCAAGACTTCAAATAAAAGTTTTATTCAGTGCATTCCATTATCTTGAGCAACTTGTTTCAATTCGTCATGTTTGATGTGGCATTTCGTTTACACGGTTTCTCCCCTTTCATCTGTTTTCTCTTCCGGTAGAAGTGGTGTTCAGTATAATTAGGCTCCTGATGTTCTCGGATCCTCACCACTTGCGCCAGATTTCTGAACCCCAAAAATAAGAAAGACAACAGCGCATGTGCAGTTGGCTCCGAGCCAGGTTCTGGTAGCTGTCGGCAAGCCTCGATGTCAGAGGATGGGCCAGAGAGACCAAGAATGCAAAACCATGTTTGCCTGCCTGGCATCACTGTGCCTGCCAGGGGATGGACAAAACCACCTCTTAACTTTGTATGCCATTTTACTGGAGGCATTTGCACTGCCTCATTTATTACAGTCATCAGCAGCACTGTGATACTCATACAGTATTATTTATACTGTTTCTAATGTCACCAGATGCTGTGTGTTCTCTATCTTATTACAATTCTTATGTCTGTGAGCATTTCCTGTCTACTTCCTGTTGTCATATCTTTTGTCACAATTTGGTGTCAACTTTTTCCATTGTAAATTCCAATGTCCACATTTATAATGGGAATTGCCAATGTAAATATCTCTGGCACATAATGTTAGGGTGTTCACAAACAGGCCACAATTGGGACTTGAAATCTAGAAAAGGAAAAACTGAAATTAAGGGCTATGACAAAAGAGCAGGGGAATGGGACTAATTGGATAGCTCTTTCGGTGAGCCAGCACAGAAAAGATGGGCTGAATGGCCACTTCCTATGCTGTATGATTCTAAATGAATCCAGAATCCCGAGCTGAAGCAAAGTTTTAGTCATACAGGAAGACACATTAGTAGATCAACAACAGTGGAAAGGAAAGGATGCCAGACTATAGCAACTGGATTTAGATTTTGAATTTAGACATGTTTATGGCAGCGAATGAACAGAATGATGAAGCATTGTACACATGAGGAAAGAACCAAAGTAGTTGGTTAGGAGTCAAACATCTGGTAAAAATGTTGCCCGGATGAGTAATATTGCTGCATCCACCACAAGTGATAAAAGTTGACTCAATGGGAAGTTTGGGAAAGTATCGGTTACTCGGGAATCCTCTGTGGAATTAGAGAAGGTATGTTTTAAAACAAGAAAACATTCTTGGCATTCTGAGCTGCACTTCCAAACTGCTAGTAACCTGTCACTATATGTTTATCTATGTGAACATATAGCAGCTCTCATGCAAGGTCAGCCCTTCTGTGATGCATTTGAAAGAACAGATTTCTGGGGCTACCATTAATTTTGGTCAACATTCGGAGGTTACCATTAGGCTGCTTTGGGTGGGAAGGAAAAGGTTCAAAGAGTGAAGTTTTATACAGAATATTCTGGAGCTTCTGGTGTGGATGTGCAGTTGGAAGGTCACAACGAGCGACTTTTATCTCCAGCTGTGGATTTTCTAGGATGTCAGGGGAGTCTCTGCCTGTGGTGGTAATGTCAAACCATATTTCGGTGATTCATAGCTCCTCGACAGTAGCCTCATTTAAATTGCAGGATTCCTCATTTGTATTATAATGTCCCCTCATTTACATTACAGAGTGGTTCAATTTGCTATTAGACTGCCTCGTTTACATTACATCACTTTCTCATTTAGTGGAGTTGCCATCTCGTCTCATTACAGTGTCTCATTAAAGTTACTCTATCTCCCCTTTTAGATGACAGCATTGCTTCACTCAAGTTGCAGCATCATGTGATTTACATTGCGGTTCCTCTTGGTCCATATCAGAGTGCCTCATCATTTACATTACATAAGTAGGTAGTTTTGGCAGCCAATTTATGTATAATTAAGTCCCAGAAAATCAAATGAGATAAATGACCAGAAAGTCTTGTTTTATTTTGCGGTGGTTAAGAGCCAGGATACTGGGAGAATTCCCTGGTCTTCTTTGAATCGTACACTAGAATCTTTTACAGCCACCGAAGCCAGCAAATGGGGCCTCCAGTCAAAGTGTCATACAAAAGACAGCATCTCCAATAGGCAGAGCCCTCTCGTGACTACAGTAAGACATCAGTCTGTTATGTGCTCAAATCCATTGAGACTTGAACCTATAGCCTCCTAGCTCAGAGGCAGAAAAGCTTTCAACTGAGCCAAGCCAAGCCAACACTTAGGGTGGGGGAGGGAATTAGCAATCTATGTTTGGATCAGGACCAGGTCCCAATTTCTGATCTGATTTGACTATAGTTATTTTAGCACTTGCGTTTAAAAAAGAACAGAAGAGGGTGAGGCTGTCAAATAATCTAATTTGCTTGCAGCTTTCTTCGATTTCGAGTGTTCAGCCCTTCGCTTTCATCCAGAACAATGCACTGAATGATTCACTTTGTGTAAGGGCTGGTTCGCAGCAAGGTCTCAGTGGAGAAAATCGAGCCAGCGTCAAATACATTTCACAATGTTAAATAAATGACCAATATCCGGAATCAAACCAAAATTAAGGGCACACGTTCAAGGTAATTGGCAAAAGAACCAGAGGGGAAGATGAGAATTTTTTTTACGCAGTGAGTTGTTAAGATCTGGAATGTACTGGCTATAAGAGCAGTGGAAGCCAATTCAATAATAACTTTCAAAAGGGAATTAGATAAATATTTGAAGGCAAAAAATTTGCAGGGCTATGGGGAAAGGGCAGAAGAATGGGACTAATTGTATAGCCTGTTCAAAGAGCCAGCATAGGCTAAATGGGTTGAATGGCCTCCCTCTGTGCTGTATCATTCTATGAAATCTGAATAGCAGTCTGTCCCTGGGACTGCTGGCATTCTGGGGGTATATGTGCACAAATCATTGAAGGCAGCAGGGCAGGTTGAGAAAGCAGTTAAAAAAGCATATGGGACTCTGGGCTTTACAAATAGAAGGACAACAGCAGCAGTTGCATGGGAACACAACCACCCGCAAGCTCCGCTCCAAGTTACACACCACCCTGACTTGGAACTATATCGCCCGCTGCTCCTTCACTGTCGCTGGGTCAAAACCCTCCCTAACAGCACTGTGGGTGTACCTACACCATATAGACTACAACCGTTCAAGAAAGCAGCTCATCATCACCTTCTCAAGTGCAACAAATGCTGGCCTTGCCATGAAAGAATAAAAAAAAGTAAAAAGGCAAGGAAGCGATGATGAACTTTTATAAGATACAGGTTCGACCACAACAAGAGTATTGAGTCCAACTCTGCACCACACTTTAGGAAGGATGTGAAGACCTTGGAGAGGGTGCAGAAAAGGATTTACTAGAATAGATTCAGGGATGAGGGTCTTATGTGGATAGGTTGGAGAAGCTGGCGTTGTTTTTTGAGCAGAGAAGGTTAAGAGGAGATTTGATAGAGGTGTTCAAAATTATGAGGGGGCTGGACAGAGTAGATAGAGAGAAACTGTTCCTATTGGCTGAAAGTCAAGAATCAGGGGGCACAGAGTGAGTGGCAAAAGAAGCAAAGGCGACACGAGGAAAATCTTTTTTACTCAGCTAAAGGAATGGACATTCTGAAAGGCTGGTGGAAGCAGATTCAGTTGTGGCTTTCAAAAGGGAATTATTTAAGTACTGGAAGGAAAATAATTTTTAGGGCTACAGGGAAAGAATGGGGGAGTGGGACGAGCTGGATTGGACTTGCAGAGAGCCAGTATGGACTCGACAGGCTGAATGGCCTCTGTGCTGTAACCATTCTATCCTATAATCTGTTGTTCTTACTTTTGGTTACCAAAGGGAGCTGCATCCTGTAACACACTGAAGTGTTCTTAGTCATAATGTACAGCAGTGGTTATCATGGTAAAAAAAGAAAACCTATGTACAATAATTAGGGACTGTTGTTTATCAGAATATTCGAAGGTTTTGGGGACAGATGTCTAATGCAAAATCGTTGCTCCTCATCCTCCATGGGGAAAATGGGAACAACAGCACAGGTACTGGGAAAAGCCTAACTTTAGTGCAGCAACGATTAAAAGAGCCATGAATGACTCAGGAGCGGCTGCCAGCTGTGGTACTTGATGTCATGTTTGCAGGCAGCACACAGTTCAGAAATGTGCTTCTTCACATTACTCGTCTGTGTGGGCCCTCCCTGATCCGAGATGGTCTGCAATCGGAAAGCTAAAGCTGTCATTAGTCAATTGCCCGTGTGCAGTTGTCTGTTTGTCTTGTGGCAAAATTGTGCTGTGCATTAATGCCTCCTTTACAGTGGGAAACAGCCAAACGCTAACATTGACTGGGCGTGCTGAGATGTCACTCCATCAATTGCTGCCCCAATGTTATCGTGTGGTGTAAATGGATGATAGAGCACTGAAGAGCAACAGGTACAGTGGAACCAATTCCAATAAAAGCATTTTTACAATAGAAATTTTTATTTCACTCTTGAAAATAACATTGTAACTCAGGATCCGAGGATATCATGCCTGCTGATATCACTATAATGCTCTGCACTCCAGCAATACCAAGGGAAACGTTCTTTTATTCAGCCCATGGACAAATGCGTAGAGATCTGGAATGTGCTGCCTGAAAGGGTAATGGAAGCAGATTCAATAATAACCTTCAGAATGGAATTGGATGAATACAGGGCTATGACGAGAGAGCTAATTGGCTAGCTCTTTCAAAGAGCCAGTACAGACACGATGGGGTGAATAGCCTCATTCAGTGCTGTACGATTCTAAGATGATTCCAGAACTTTATCATTCTAAGTTACATAATTGCCCATAGGCAAATATAAAGTTGGGAGAAATTCCTCCCAAATATATAGTCTAACAGTAATAATTTTGCACACATTTGGTATCCTGCACTGCTAATGAGATTACCCAGAAGAAATGGTGTTGAATTACTTGTGCTCTGCAGCACAGTCAATGTCTTGCAGACTGTGCCTTCCCTCAGAAGCAGCGAACATCATGCGGGCAATCACATTGAAATACCTAAGTCCTAATAACGCACATTACAGTGTGGTGGATTGAATCAACACACTGTAGCAGTGGGCTGCTTGCCAGCTGCAAATCTAATGTTACCATTGGCAAGCTGCCCACTGGAATCTTTCCAGTCTGAGGGACACCAACAAAATATTGTCATAATTAAGGAACGTTTAACGATTACAAGCGAAATAGGTCTGGCTCTCATCATTGTACATGAGCTTAGTCCACCAGTCTTATATATACATCAGATTACAGGTTCTGCATATACCAGTATTGCGCACACTAGTTTTAAATAACTAACTTTGACGTTGGCTATAACTAGCTTTATACATAATAATTCCATAGATCTCGATTTCTACATGCAAGCTTTATGGAGTCTTCCTCTTTGTATTCTGACTTCCTTGAGATAAAGGTCAACATTCCATCAGTCTTTTTGATTATGTTTTGTGCCCATACACTAGATTTTTGTGATTTGTGTACATGGGCATTCAAATCCCTTTGTTGCTCAGTGCAATGTTGCAAATGTGATGAGATGAAGGCTTTTTGGGGGAAGAAGAGATTCCAATGCTTTATGAAAATGGTTTTTTAAAAAATTAAAGGAGTCAGAAGGGAGTGTTCTGTGAAATGTAAAACCTTCGGCTGGGTGCAGTTTGTGTTACTGCGTTTCTCAATATATGAGGCAGTGCTGAGGAAATGACATTGCAGTTCAATGCTGTCGAATTAAATCCCTGTGGGTTCCTCCACCTCTGAAACATAATGCTGTTTCTACAGTGACAAGCACAGTGACATCAATTACACTCAGCTGCAGGATCTGCATTCCATCATGTTCACTCTTCTGGTTAAAGGAATAAAATTACTCTGATTTCTCTTTCCTGCCTGATCTTTATCTTGTTCTCTAGTGACACATCATAACCCTTGAATAGAGATCAGTGCAGTCCAAATAGAGTTTAACATGCTGGGATAGACTCCTAATGTGTCTTCTTTAGGAAGCAAATCTCACCAGGCTCCTGCTATTAACTGACTGCCTGTGGATTGTGTATAGTGCCAGCAGAGCATTTGCATCCTCTCCAACCACCCATCCTGGGTGCGGCTGCTTACCGACCACAAATATATCTGGGGCTGAAGCCATCTTTCCCCATAACAAATTATTCATCAAATAATTCCTTCTGTTTCAGCAGAAACGTCATGTTGCCAACTGAGATGTTTCCGCAGACAGAAATTTCTCTAATTTATGCATTCATCCAGTGTGTAATTGTCCCCTTTGATGCAGTCACTGCCACCGCCCATCCTTAAAGAAGGAGGGATAGCAAAGAATGTTTGTTCCTTGTAAGCAATTGGTGGCGCAACCTGGGGTGTGCGGCTCTGTTGACTCCGAGAACGATCTGGAGTGGAGGCACTTCTTGAGGTCAATCAAGTTGGTCCATGGGGCATGGGGTTTCTCAGCGGTGTCTCCCCAAAGGAGCATCGAGACATGGAGAGCCCCTGAGGTGGGAAAGAAATGGGCATGTTTCTAAAAAGGCAAAACAGATGCCCTGGGGTGCTGCTTATGGTGAGTTGCAGTGCTGTGCAACAGCCAGTCTGTCTGTCTGTCAGCCAAAAATGTTTCTAGGCATTTAAAAAACAAATTGCTCTTGATATGTGAGTGAAGCAAACCCAGCCCCTTTTATTGCCCATCCCTGGTTGCGGTGTTGGTGGGTCTTCTCCTTGCAGTCATTATACGAATTGTATTCTCGTAATGGTGTTAGGCAGGAAATTCCCGGATTGTTGCCCAGCGACAATGTAGGAAAAGGAGTATATGTAAACGGCAGAATGACGTGTGATCTGGAGGGGCCTTGTTGTGGTGAGCTATTGTCCTTGGTGGTAGCGGGAACCTTGGGGATTTGCTGTAGTGCTGTAGATCATATAGACTGCAGCCAGTGCGCCGATGGGGGAGGGGATGGGTATTGAGTTGAGTGGCAGTGGTGACAATGAAACAGACTGGTTTGTTCTGGATGATGTCAAGCTTTATAACTCTCACCTATCCAGGCGAGTGAGTATTCCATTAGCCTGCTGAGTTCAGCTTTGTAGATGATGGAGAAGCTGTACATGGGGCCAGGAGGTCGGCCATTTGTCAGAGTTATGCACGCAAGTGACATGGTGAAGCTGTAGCCTGCCAGCCTTGCATTTCAGTTAGCTTCAGTGGTGTTAGGAATCGGCAAGAGCCCAGGCTTCCCTCTAACTGAAAACAACACTTAGGTTTGCACAGTTGGCAACCATCCCCCGCGTCCAGGGTACTCATTGACTGCAACCCCGCCACCCTGCGGGCTCCTTCAGACAAACCCATTGCTTTTGTGAATCACAGGGACTTCCATTCCAATAACATATAACTGAGTACAGATGGGAATGTTACACACATTATGGTAAACCCGACTGGCTGCATCTAGTCATACTTGTCATTCCTTTCAATAGCCTGGATGTCAGTGTAGTTATTGGTGTCAGTGAAATGCCACATATGTTGTTAGCAAGTTCTCCTCCTTTGACAAGCTTGATTTTTATTTTAAAGAGGTGTTTGCAAACACTCATCGGCGTTTAGTACCTTAATCGTTTCATTGTCTACTTGACTTGCAATCTGTTAAAGGTCTTTAACTTCAATGATACATTCATGAAGTAGCCTAGTACTGTGACATTAAATGGCCTGTATGTTCTATACCACACCATGGTCAGAATGATTCCAGAGTATTACAGAGGTTATTAACTGGCAAAGTAATGGATGTGGTGAACAGTTACAATCCAAAAAGTGTGTCAAGACAGACAGCTGGAGAATGAAACAAATTTGATGTCAGTGGTGTTTATAAATCAGGAAGGTCTCGATCTTAATCCTTATAACCTTTGTTGATTTAGCTGAGCTCATTCAGGGTGGTAATAGGAGCTCGCCAACTAGCCTCAGTATCCCTGGCTGGGGTGAAAAGAAACATCAGGCAGGGTTCTCAGTCCTGTTTGCCATTGAATGACTTCCGCATGCGTGGGTGTTGGTGAGGACAGGAGAAAGCAGCTGTGAAATCCCTCCCCCATGGGAGAATAGTCTGCCAGCACTCACTGCCTAGGCCCCACATAAAGAATGGCCGGTTTGATGAGGTTTTGGATGGTGGCCAGTGCCTGTGGATCTGTACCCAGCGTGAGTCAGTCCCTTCAGGGGTGGAGGGGAGCAGAGGGGAGTGGGAAGGATCAAGTTTCCACTAATTGCTTATATCTGGGATAGTGCTATTAATGTCAGCACTAGAGTTGCTGACTAACAGTCTGGATAGGAAGTGGTAGTGGATTTCATTTATCATCTACTTGGCTCAGATATAATGTCACATGGTTACTGTACTGCCAAATATTTATTGCATATCTGGCAGGATCTGTCTGGTCTCATGTATTGATGCATGTGCTTCAGTCATCTTCATTCTCACAATAAATAATACATAATGCTACAGCACTAATGGATATAAATATCACCTGCATATGTTTCCATTGCTTTTCCTAATTCACAGCCTTTTTCAGAAATGTATGAAGAGAATTCGTTTCCTTAAACACTCCCCTAATTAATGAAGTCACAACATATTTCTTGCATCTGGAGAGCATATGAGAGTCTCTGATCATCTCCCCTTGATGTGCTGTTCCCACACTTGAGAAAATGAAATATGACTCTGAAAAACTGACTCCAGTGCTATGAAAAATGGATCATTGTCTGAATCATGGCTAGTAATCCAAGGGATTGTAAGGAGGCTTGATGCAAAAGGCTTTGGGTTGCCAACTCTGGTTGGACATATTGCTGAAGGTTTGATCACATGACATTTGAGATGGAGAGTGAGAAATCAAACTCTTACGACCTGGTTTCTGGGAAAGGAAAACAACAAAGACTGCAGAAATAACAGGAACCTGAAAATCACAAATGCTGCAGAAGTCTGAGGGATAATAGTATTATTCTGTACCAGGACACACCTCTCCTCTCCCCTCTCGGGCAATGAGCCTCAGCCTTCCTGTAGCGAAGATAGGGTATGTTCCGCCATGCAGAACAGTTTGAGGTGGGCGTCCCTCCGTGCAAAACGAAAAATTAGTCTTTTGCGATCGGGTTGACATTAGGCGACGGAGAGAAGTCCATCTGGAGGAACATAGGAAATAGGAGCAGGGGTAGGCCATTCAGCCCGTCATGCTTGCTCCACCATTCAAACAGATCGTGGTTGATCATCTATCTCTCTGCCATTTTTCTTCATATCCCCATATCCCTTGATGTCGTTAGTATCCAGAAATCTATCGATTTCTGTCTTGAACATGTTCAATGATTGAGCTTCCACAGCTCTCTGTGGTAGAGAATTCCAAAGATTCACCACCCTCTGAGTAAAGAAATTCCTCCTCATCTCAGTCTTAAATGGCCAGCCCCTTATTCTGAGACTGTGTCCCCTGGTTCTAGACTCACCAACCAGAGGAAACATCCTATCTACATCTACCCTGTCACGGCCTGTAAGAATTTTGTAAGTTTCAATGAGATCACCTCTCATTCTTCGAAACTCTAGAGAATACAGGCCCAGTTTCTACAATCTCTCCTCATAAGACAATCCCACCATCCCAGGGATGAGTCTGGTGAACCTCCGTTGCACTCCCTCTATGTCAAGTATATCTTTCCTTAGATAAGGAGACCAAAACTGTACACAGTACTCCGGGTGTGGTCTCACAAAGGCTCTATACAATTGCAGCAAGACTTCTTTGTTAATATATAAACTAAAAGATTGCTGAGAGTGCTGTACCTCAATCACTGCTTGAGTAAGCTTCAGAAAATGATTGTTTTAAATATTGACATTGTGATTCATTCGGTTGTATTTTAAATATAACTGAACATTTGGATTTATAATGATGAACTCCATCCAAGTTTGCGTAAAACCCAAGCAGGCCTCATTTTTTCTTGTGTGATGCCTGAGCACAAGGCCCTGTTGAGTGACACAAGTTGACGACCCATAGAGGGCATGAATAGGGCCCAGGTGACTTGAACAACGAAGGTCAGATAACGAATCCCGGAGTGGAGATGGTCAGGCTTCACCCTGCGAGAAAGAGGGTTGGGAATTGTAGTGTCTTTTATCATGTGTGCTCAGTGAGTATGGGTGTACACAGGTACAAGCCACTGGTTGCCAGTGGCAATGCCAGGGAGATTCACCTTCCATCCCAGGAGACTCCCAGACAGTTGGCAACCCTAATATGTTTTTGCTTGGCAACATCATGTAACTTTATGAATTAAACAGATAAGCTGCCTTGAAGATTCTAGTGGGTAAGTGTGCCATGAGGTGTGGTACGGAGACATACAGACTTGGAAGGATCTTAGTTTGATCCCTGCTCTACACTGGCTTAGCTTTATCACAGTCGGTGTGGCAGGAGTGGATTTATCTTTGGTTCCTGCTCAGTTGCTGTCCAATGACTCTCACTGGAAAATGTGACAGCACCATCAAGAAAACGAGCTTTTTCTTTGCTAGAGCTTGTTTAATTTAAACCTGTGGCAACTAGTTTTGTGCTCAACTAACTTGCTTTCAGAGTTTGAAGATTATATGGGTGAGTCCTTGATTTGGCACACACAGCGGGGAGTGACACTTGGCAAGTGCTTCCCAGGAGATGGTGAGCACACAGTTTTTATATCCTGAGATACACTATCTGCAAACACCATTCCCTACTGGAGTAGCAGGTCACAGAGTCATCCCATCTCTCCAGGTGGTCCGCATTATAAAAGAAGCAGAGTAGAAGATGCTGTTGCTTGCAATAACAAAAAGCAGATGGTAATGGTTATCCCTTTCTAATTACAGATTTTCTCCGATCAAGCTCAGAGGTCTGTCAGAATGCAGCTGAATAACTTTGTAAAAGAGTAAGTACATCAGTATCATTCCTGGTCACCTCTGCCTGGAAAAAGATATTTCACGTTGGATGCCACTGAATGAAATAAAGCCATTGGAACTGTCCCAGTTCTTGGATTAGCAGCTGTGCTTGTTTTTTTTAAAGAAATTTTGAGGGACAGAATAGATAACAGGAAGAGGAAGTGTGTGAAAATATGAAGTGCGTACAGTCAGCAAGCTCCACAACCAGCTCTGTGTCATGATGACTTGATACACACATTCATTTATATGTACAGCATTCCTTTCAATCTTGTGTTTTTGACTGCCAGTAGGTTCGGGCAAGATCCCATCTCCCCAAGGAGATAAAATGAAAAAGTAGAAACAAAATAAAAGGCAGGAAATGCCAGGAATACACAGAATTTGAACGAGAACCATAGACTGGGATGATTGTTGCAGAAAAAAACTTATATTTATATAGCGCCTTTCACAACCTCAGACGCGCTTTACAGCCAATGAAGTACTTTTGGTGTGTAGTTGTAACGTAGGTAATCACACGTTAGTTTAATAATGAGAACTAATCGCCGATCCCTCAGCACCAGTGAGTTCTGTATCAATGCTGGAATTGGATGGAGGTGACTCCACAAGGGAGCACTCCCAGCGAGTAGTAGCTCTCAGAGGTCAGGAAATCGCAGGCTGTGGGGCCACAATTACCCAGCCCATGCACACAGCATGGCTGCTCCTCAACTATAGAATCAGCCCATAAACAAGGGAAGGAGATAGAGACTGAAGTCAATCTGCAAGGTAGAGTTTGTAAGCGAGCAGAAGATGCTATATGTAAAGTTGCTCGAAACCATCAAGCTGCTTGATGGAGGCTGGTTCCTCCAGGGAGTGCGGACAGAACCAAACTTCTGGCACCGCAAGCAGCCTGTCTGCACAGGAAGGGGGAAAGAGAGGAAGAACAATAGTAATAGGGGATTCTGTGGTCAGGGGAACAGATAGGCGCAACTGTGGCCATCAACGTGACTCCAGGATGGTGTGTTGCCTCCCTGGTGCCAGGGTCTGGGATGTCACTGAACGGCTGCAGGGCATCCTGAAGGGGGAGGGTGATAAGGCAGAGGTCATGCTACATGTTGATACCAATGACACAGGTAGAAAGAGGGATGAGGTCTTGCATCAAGAATTCAGGGAGTTAGGCAATAGACTAAAAAGCAGGACCTCTCGGGTTGTAATCTCTGGATTACTCCCGGTACCACGTGCTAGTGAGCATAGAAATAGGAGAATAGCACAGATGAATGCGTGGCTTAAGAGTTGGTGCAGGAGGGAGGGTTTTAGATTGTTTAGTTTAGTTTAGAGATACAGCACTGAAACAGGCCCTTCGGCCCACCGAGTCTGTGCCGACCATCAACCACCCATTTATACTAATCCTACACTAATTCCATATTCCTACCACATCCCCATCCAGTGAACACTGGAAAGCGAACAAGTCAGAGGGAATACAGCGGAAGTAAGTTTCAAGGGAGTAAGACCAGGATGGAAGGCCTCTACTTTAATGCAAGGAGTATTGCAGGTAAAATGGATGAGTTAAGGGCAATGATTGACACGTGGAATTGTGATATAGTAGCCATCACGGAGACATGGTTGAGGGAGGGGCAGGATTGGCAACTCAATATCCCGGGATATAGAATCTTCAGGCGAGACAGAGGAGGGGGTAAAAGAGGAGGGGGCATTGCAATATTAGTTAAGGAGTCAGTTACTGCAGTAAGGAGAGATGATTTCTTGGAGGGGGCATCAAATGAAGCTTTATGGGTAGAGTTTAGGAATAAAAAAGGGACAGCCACATTGCTAGGTGTTTATTTAGTCAGCGGGAAATTGAGGAGCAAATATGTGCGCAATTTGCAGAGGTGTGTAAAAATAATAGGATAATTATATTAGGTGATTTCAACTTTCCCAACATTAATTGGGATAGTCATCATGTTAAGGGCTTAGATGGAGTGGAGTTCTTAAAATGTATACAGGAGAACTTTTTAGCTCAATATGTAGAGGATCCAACAAGGGAGGGTGCAGTGCTGGACCTAATTCTAGGGAATGAAGCCGGACAGGTGGTTGGTGTGTTGGTGGAGGTGCATTTTCGTGATAGCGACCACAACATGGTACAATTTAAGCTTGTTATGGAGAAAGAAATAGCCAAGTTGCAAAAAAAGATTTTGGATTGGGGGAGAGCGAATTTTAGTAAAATAAGGCAGGATCTGGCCAAGGTAGACTGGAAAGAGTTACTTGTTGGGAAATCTACAGAAGAGCAGTGGGGGGCATTCAAAAAGGAAATGGGGAGGGTACAGGCCCAACATGTTCCCTCTAGGGTAATAGGTAGGAGCAACAAGCCCAGAGAACCATGGATGACCAGAAACATTCAGGGTACGATGAGAAGGAAAAGAGAGGCTTTTAGCAAATACAAGAAGAGCAAATCAATGGAAGCATTAATGGAATACAGAAAGTGTAGGATGGAGCTCAAGAAAGCAATTAGGAGAGCAAAGAGGGGATATGAGAAAGCTCTGGCTGGTAAAAGTAGGGAAAATCCAAAGATATTCTATAAGTATATCAATGGGAAGAGGATAACCAGGGAAAGAGTAGGACCCATTAGGGACCAAGGGGGAAATTTGTGGATGGAGCCAGAGGACATTGGTAGGGTGTTGAACGAATACTTCACATCTGTCTTCAGGAGAAAGAAGATGTCGATATGGAACTGAGAGAGAGAGACTGAGGTTCTTGAGCAAATTGTCAGAGGGAGTGACAAGGTATTGGAGGTTTTGGAAGGCTTAAAAGTGGACAAATCTCCAGGTCCGGATGATTTGTATCCCAGGATGCTGTGGGAGGCGAGGGTGGAGATTGCAGGGGCTCTGACCCAAATTTTAATTCCTCTCTGGCCTCGGGGGAGGTGCCAGAGGACTGGAGAACAGCTAATGTGGTCCCACTATTTAAGAAAGGTTGTAGAGATAAGCCAGGGAACTACAGACCAGTTAGTCTCACGTCAGTGGTAGGGAAACTACTGGAGAAAATTCTGAAGGAGAGAATCTATCACCACTTGGAGAGGCAAAATTTGATTAGGAATAGTCAGCATGGCTTTGTCAGAGGGAGGTCATGTCTAACAAATTTGATTGAATTTTTTGAGCATGTGACCAGGTGTGTCGATGAGGGTAGTGCAGTTGATGTGGTTTACATGGATTTCAGCAAAGCCTTTGACAAGGTCCTACATGGGAGACTTATCAAGAAAGCAAATGCACATGGGATACAAGGTAACTTGATAAGCTGGATTCAAAATTGGCTTAGCTGTAGGAGACAGAGAGTGATGATAGACGGCTGTTTTAGTGACTGGAAGCCAGTGTCCAGTGGCGTACCACAGGGATCTGTGCTGGGTCCCCTATTGTTTGTCATTTATATGTGGGGGGTAGGATCAGTAAGTTCGCGGATGACACAAAGATTGGCCGAGTGGTTAACAGTGAGGTGGAGTGTCTTAGGTTACAGGAAGATATAGACGGGATGGTCAAATGGGCAGAAAAGTGGCAGATGGAATTTAACACTGAAAAGTGTGAGGTGATACACTTTGGAAGGAGTAATGTGACACGGAAGTATTCAATGAATGGCCTGACACTCGGAAGTTTCAAGGAACAAAGGGACCTTGCTGTGTTTGTCCATAGATCTCTGAAGGCAGAAGGGCAGGTTAAAAGGGTGGTGAAAAAGGCATATGGGACACTTGCCTTTATCAATCGAGGCATAGATTACAAAAGCAGGGAGGTCATGTTGGAGTTGTACAGAACTTTGGTAAGGCCACAGCTGGAGTACTGTGTGCAATTCTGGTCGCCACATTATAGGAAGGATGTGATTGCATTGGAGGGGGTGCAGAGGCGATTCACCAGGATGTTGCCTGGGATGGAACATTTAAGCTATGAAGAGAGGTTTGGATAGGCTTGGGTTGTTTTCGCTGGAGCAGAGAAGACTGAGGGGTGACCTGATCGAGGTGTACAAGATTATGAGGGGTATGGACAGGGTGGATAGGGAGCAGCTGTTCCCCTTAGTTGAAGGATCAGTTACGAGGGGACACAAGTTTAAGGTGAGTGGCGGGAGGTTTAAGGGGGATTTGAGGAAGAACATTTTTACCCAGAGGGTGGTGTCGGTCTTGAACGCCCTGCCTGGGAGGGTGGTAGAGGCAGGTTGCCTCACATCCCTTAAAAAGTACCTGGATGAGCACTTGGAACGTCATAACATTCAAGGCTATGGTCCAAGTGCTGGCAAATGGGATTAGGTGGACAGGTCAGGTGTTTTAATGCATCGGTGCAGACTCGATGGGCCGAAGGGCCTCTTCTGCCCTGTATTATTCTGTGATTCTGCTTTTCCTTTATCGTTCAGTGGTAAATTACTAAGACCTGAGCAATACAATTTAAGAACAGCACAAATGTACTTTCCCGTTCTCTAATTCTACCATTTCTGTTTTTATTCCTATCTTCCTGGATTGACCAGTTCTATTTTTCCAGTCCATACACTGTGACACTGAAATAATATTAACATTACAATAATAGAACTACTTAAACACCAGGACTAGATTTATTACAGTAACATCATACCCTAAACTACCAAAATAAACATTAAAATCTGGATAAAAATAAATATATTTAAACACAATACCTATGCACCCCCTTTTTACTCCTCTCTCTTCCTCCTTAATCTTTTTGCTGTCTTATTTTAACTTTCAGATTACATTTTCCCTACGCAAAAATAACCCTATTCAAACTGCCCTCTTGTAAGTTTTAAAACCTGCAATTGCCTTCATTCTTCTGCCTTCTTGCTTCCATCACCTGGTTTGAAGTAACTGTTTTGATATCAGGTTTCAATTGGAAACCTGGTTTATTGATACCATATCAAATCCATAGAGTGACATGGTTTGATTGCTAAAATGACCGACTCAATCTTTGACATGTAAAAGTGCATTCAAAACTGGAAAAGCTGCTCCTGCCAATAATAGGGTGCTGAAAGGGTTAATACAATGGTTAGAAAAAAATATTTAGTCCAGTTTCCTGTTTGCTTTTCTCCATTTTCGGACTCTAAGCAGACAACACACCAATCACTCATTACCTAAGACAGGAGGCTGAGGTTGTCCATTACTAGGTTCCAGGAGACTCATTGGGGAGACTCATTCCCTCAATAAAGACACACTTCCTCTTGTTGGGGCATTACCACAGGGCCTGGCTATGATTGGGAAGAACTCTGTCAGGAATCAGTGGTGGAGTCCATGCAATCACCACCACATAAAGCAGCCGTTTCTATGTTTAAAAAAAAAAGGTCTGTAATGCAGGCTGTCATCAAGCTTGGCAAGAGTGTGAAGAGAGAACATGAGATAAATCAAGGGGTGGTGATGAGAAGCTTGGGATTTCATAATCTGCAGGAGGGAGGAGACAGACTGAAATGCATCTTTCCCTGTTTGCTATTTTAGCTATATTCCTGGTTTATTGTTCCATCTGTTTTTTTTAAACCCTAGTTTTGAATGAGTGAGAGTAGGAATGAATGTGTTGAGTCTTGATTTCAACAGTGTATATATTTTCTCATATTTTAACGAAGAAATATAAATGTAATTAGTTTCATGCACCATGGTTGCTGAGATGAGAGGTGTTAAGAAGAAGTTGTGAAAAGATATTTTCCAATCTCCTCCTCATCCTACCTTTTGCTGCAAGTGTTATTTCCTGCAGGGCTGAAAGTGCCAGCAGCACTTATTGCTCCTGAGGTATGGAATCATTGAATCATACAACACAGAAGGAGGCCATTCGGCCTATCATGACTGTACTGGCTCTTTGAGAGAGCTTTCTAACTATTCCCACTCCCCTGCTCTTTCCCTGTAGCCTGGCAGATGTTTCCTTTTCAAGTATGTATCCAGTTCCCTTTTGATAGGATTAGCAGCCGGGTTTCACACCCTGAGTCACTCCTATTGGAACATGATTGTACACAGATGTTGCATGAGGACAGTATCGAGCTTAGCTCTTGCACTGCCACAGTCGTAAAGCAAGAGAACACTCTCTGTCTCGGCTCGTCAGAAACTTGCATTGATTTTAGTGCCATTAATGCAGTGAAAGGTTCCAAGGTACTCCACAGGAGTGTTAGCAAACAAAACTTGAAACCAAGCCACATAAGGAGATAGGGCAGATGGCCAAAAACTTGGTCAAGGAGGTAGGTATTAAAGAGCATCTTAAAGGAGGAAACAGAGGTGGAGAGGTTTAGAAAGGGAATTCCAGAGTTCGGGTCCAGGCAGCTGAATGATGAAAGTCAGAGAGAGAGGCTAGAATTGGAGGAGGGCAGAGATCACGGAGGGTTGTAAAGCCAGAGGAGGTTACAGAGATAGGGAGGGATTTGAAAACAAGGATGAGATTTTTAAAATCGAGATGTTGCCAGACCGGGATCCAGCGTAGATCAGCGAGCAAGCACAGGGGTGACTGAACGAGAATTAGGATACAGGCAGCAAGAGTTTTGGATGAGCTCAATTCGTTGGAGGTTGCAAGGTGGTGGGCCATGCAGGAGAGCTGTACAACTGTCTCGGACAAGATCAGCTGTTGGGGCAAGAGGTCAGAAAACTGTCGGCTCCTGAGGAAACATCGCAGGAAGAGAGAAGGGAGAAAATTGGAAAATAAAACTAGCACAATAGGTGCTGGGCTTGACACTTCAACCCGTAACCGTGGGCAACGAGCTTCAGTTGAATTTCCCTATGGCACTATGTTTTCGATGTGCACTTCCCGAAGTGCCAAGGATACAATATCTGGTCAGGAAAAGCACAGTTTCGTAAAGGGGATCCTATGTCAGTTACAGTTCAGGCTTTGTGGATAGCTGACTGACTTGTCCACTTCCTACACTGGCTGCATTGTTAGACTCTCTGTGAACCATTCTCAGTTCAATGCCAATTGAATTCAATTGGGAAAAGTCACTCCCTGGTTGCAACCCTGTTCTTTTTAACCTTTGTAGAGAAATAGTGAATAGTAGAGACAGATAAAGTCGTGAATACTGGAAATATGAAATAAAAATAGAAAATGACTGGACTAAACAAGGCCTGTCAACATCTGAAAGGCAGGTTAACCTTCTGTGTGAACATTCATCAAGAATTGAGCTGTAGTTATTCAGTATGCCAAGCATTTTCTGTCCCCTGCCCTTCTCTCCTGCGGACCGTAGTTCCATGGTGACCTCCTCTGGTACCTTACTGAAGGGATGATTCTTCCTGTTTGGGCCTAGATGGTGAATGTCTGCAGGTTATTTACTAGTGACCAATCACAGCCAGGGCCCAATCTTGTGCTCACCTGAGGTCCCTCCAGCAGAAGTCACAGGATAGTGATAAGGAGTAGAAAATCAGGCTTGTCGTCCCCTCCTCAAACTGAGGCACTTTGTCACGCACCCTTGTTTGTAAGCAACGTTAAGATTGCCAACTCTGGTTGAATGTATTTCTGGAGGTTCCTCACATGACCCCCTGCCTCCAACTGCTCTACCCATACCCTCCCACCATTGGTTGATCAACAAAGCCATCCTCACAATGCACTGCCTTAACTGGAAATCGAAAAGACTCTTCATTACCTAATTGGATGGTTTTTGACTGTCCATCAATCAGCTGCCTTTAACCAACTCCCAATATTTTCATAATTAATAAAATGAAGTGTTCAAAGAAATACACATGGTTTTTTTTTTTTGAATGCCCCTGTGACTTTTCTCCAGAGTTGTTCTCAGTGTCCAGCAGATTTTCTTCAATCCCTGGAGACTCCGGGAGGGTTGCAAACCCTGGTGTCAGGCCCTTCTAGCAGCTAGCCATGTATGAATTGACAGGGAAGGTATGGAGCTGAGGCCTCAGCATTTTTACAATTGGGGCAGAGCTGAGTGCAGGATTATTGTAAAGACTTTAATATGATGATCCAGCCTTTGAACCCGGCCTGTCAGTTAACAAAAGCACCACTATAGGTATTGTTACTTTCAAGGAATAGTTGTCCTTCTTGAAAATCAATGCAATATTTTCTCTGCGAGCACCACCCTTTCGAGAATGTTTTAGTTCACTTTCTTAACATTCAGCTAAATAAATGGGAAACTGAAGAGACCCCCATCTGATTCTAGCGATGCTAATGCTTCTCAGTCTCAGTCTCTGGGAGCTGTGCTTTGTGAATATTAAGAGGAACGCACTCTGGCAGGATTAACCTGAGCTGCTAATGTGATATTTTGAATTTAGCGACGCACAAATCAAATGAATGGGTGGCAGTGCTTCTTCGGAGAAGGAGGTTGTTGTCATGGCAGTGTTGCATTGACTGAGAACACAGCCGCGGCAATGGGGGAGGGGTGCAGTTGACCTTTGTTCTTTTCCTGTACAGTAATTTCACTTGAGATTTCAAGTTGATCTACTAAAGCACTGCTGGCCATGAACAGAATTTAGTGGCAACTCCTAAACCATTGGGTTAACTTGTTCAGCCCTGAAACCAATTGGAGAAAGTGATTCATGTGAACTAGTAGAGGTTGGGTGAAGAGTAAAGTTTAATTCCTTGCTGAAGTATACTGTTAAATTCTGCTGCCCATATCCTGACTCACACCAAGTCCCATTCACCCATCCCTTACCTACATTGGCTTCTGGTATCACAATGCCTCAATTTTAAAATCCTGTGATCAAACTCCCTCGCCCCTACCTATCCCTGTAATCTCCTCCAGCCTAGCAACCCTCTGACATCTCTCTGCTCCTCCAATTATGGCTTCTTGCACATCCCCAATTTCTCTCCCTCTCTCCTACTCCTCTTTTAAATCACTCCTTAAGACCTACCTCTTTGGCCGTGCTTTGGGCCATCTGTCCTGATATTTCTACATATCTCAGTATCAATATCTGTCTGGTAACACTCCTGTGAAGCACCCTGGGATGTTTTACTATGTCAGTGGTATTATATACAGGTTATTGTTGTTAATTTACCCTCTCATCCAGTTTTTCACTAGTCTTGCCTGGTTCTTCAGTGTGGCCTCCAGAAATTTCTAAGTTGATATCCAGACACTAAAGCTAGATTCACCTCTTGGCGTGTTTGTCAGTAGTGAATTGGTGGGCTGTCCAACTGACCTGTCCCTGACCCTGGCCTGGGTTCAGTCTAATTTAAATGTTGAGGCCACACTTCTAGCGGTTTTCCCAACTAGTTTGCCACTGGGGGGGCGGAAGTGAGGGGTCAAGGTGGGAAATAGTCATTTGCACAGGCGATAAATGCCTGCGGCATCTTAAAGGGTCAGGCAGTCTTGGAATCAAAGTGAACTGTGCTGTCTCCTATGCGTTGGAAAATTCCATTGGCCAATGTTAAGCCACAATGATGTGATTGCTGGTATTGTACTTCCCTGGATGTGTGGAAGTTGGTGCAATTTTTAGAGTGTAGTGTTTAGTCATGACAGAAGGTGTGACATGATGTTACTCCATCATTATCACCTATTTTGACTTTGCCTACCCATATTTGGGCAAGTGCATTCAATAACCACTATTGCACCTGACAGAAAATACATTGGCACATAATGGCAGCGCTCTAGTGTTACGGATCTTTGCCAAATTTTCTGCCCCCCCCCCCCCCCGAGGTAAATTTTATACCATGGTGAAGAACTCAAATACCAGGAGACACAAGTTAAATTAGAAAGTTCTAAATAAGAAGCAAAGTCAGGCAGAACTTCTTCCGACCAAATTAACTGATTTGTAGAATATAAATTAACATGGAAAGTTGTTGAAGTGAGCAGTGCAAATAAGAACAAAGAACAGTACAGCACAGGAACAGGCCATTCGGCCCTCCAAGCCTGTGCCGATCTTGATGCCTGTCTAAACTAAAACCTTCTGCACTTCCAGGGTCCGTATCCCTCTATTCCCATCCTATTCATGTATTTGTCAAGATGCCTCTAAACGTCGCTATCGTACCTGCTTCCACCACCTCCCCCATCAGCAAGTTCCAGGCACTCACCACCCTCTGTGTAAAAAAAACTTGCCTCGCACATCCCCTCTAAACTTTGCCCCGTTCCATGAAAACAATCCGAGTTTATCCAACCTCTCCTCATAGCTAATGCCCTCCAGACCAGGCAACATCCTGGTAAACCTCTTCTATACCCTCTCCAAAGCCTCCACGTCCTTCTGGTAGTGTGGCGACCAGAATTGCACACAATAGTGTGGCCTAACTAAGGTTCTGTACAGCTGCAGCATGACTTGCCAATTTTTATACTCTATGCCCCGACCGATGAATAGATTCAAGAGATTGAAGATACATTGAGTAGGAAAAAGAACAAGGTTTACACAAACCCTGGGCTGTTGGAAGCCCTCGTACTTTACCATATTCTGTACACTCTATGGCCACTGCTCCTAAGATTTGTAGGGCTCCTGCTTCATACAGGCTAGAGGGTAAATGTTGGGGGTGGGGGTCCTTTGTTATTGGCTGTTTTCTCCTGCAATCAGGGAAAAATAAGTTAGCTGGACCCGTTGCCATGATGACTTACAATAAAACCAAGCAGCCCACAGTGGGTGTGATAACAGGTACATGCGTCATGCAGCTACATTAATTGGGTAGACTATTTTGGGATGAATCCATGCAGAGATGTAAGTGAAGGAACATTTCTTCATCAGAATGCACATTGCGCCCTGCAGTATAATCAGCTTTTGTGATAATCATGAAAGTCATGTAACACGAGGGAGGGGAGGTACTGGATGATACAGGGAAAAAAGAAAGACTTGCAGTTAAATAGCACCTTTCATGACTTCAGGAGATCCCAAAGCGCTTTCCAACCAATGAAGTATCTTTGAAGTGTAGTCACTGTTGTAATGTAAGACACGAGGCAGCCAGTTTGTGCACAGCAAGCTCCCACTAACATCAATATGGTAATGATTGGAAAATCTGGTTTAGTAATATTGGTTGAGGATAAATATTGGACACTGGGGAGAATCCCTGCTCTTTGTTGAAGTTATGGGATCTCTTACGTCCACTTGAGGGGGCAGACTGGGCACGGTTTAACGTATCCACTGTGTGATGATTATGTGCTGCACTTCCAGCATTTAACGAGACCAGAATTGCTGCCTCAGTGAAATTAGTTCCAATTATTTCCTTACAGTAAACTGGAGGCACAAGGAGTGGGGTGGATTTAGTGGAGAACATCTGGCTGGGGCCACATGAGTAGATCCATCGCTAACGGACCACTCATGAATGTCATTCGGGTGGACAGGGACAGCTTAATCCCTTAAACAATGGCAGGGAATCAAAGATAAGGAAAGCCACCACCGGTCACAGAGAGAACTGTACATCCGATTCACTCCTGTTATCCTCTGAGTCTCTGATTAGAAAAGATTCAATTGTGTAATCGGATAGAATCAGAGCAGTGTGTAACAGAAAAGGAGCACAGATGTTTTTGGGTTAGGAGAGAGTTTTTTTATACTCTTTAATACAGTGTGTATTTATAGTGAATCCGTGCACGACACTTGTGCCAGACACGGGCACATATCCTGCACAGTGGAAGGTCATGACCTGTATTTGTTGCCATTTAACTATTGCCTGCCAATCGATTCTGATTTTAATGACTGTTTAATGCACAAAGCCACATCCAAAGCATAACGCTGCCCTTCAGTAACGAGATGGAAATTTTCTCATTGTTTTTTTTTATTCTTCAACTTTCTCCCTCTCCCATCCCCCTCCCCCACCGATGGTGCCAGTCCCTCATGCTTTTGGCTGCCCTATGATGCCGTGCCCAACTGGTCCTTGTCAAAGAGTGTTTGACTGTGTGGGGCATCACATCCAAGCCCACTCCTGTTCCTCACCCAACATTTACCTAAATCCACTTTCATCCATGGTAACTTGGTTAAGTTCTGTTAGTCTCACTGGAGGGCAAGTTTGATTCTCTCCCCCACGAGATAACACCTGACTGTAATTCGGTAAGTGTTTCAGAATGAGATATTTTCCTGTGAGTCATATATCACATGATATGTTCCTTTAAAGCTGAGCCTATCCCTTTAAATTCCTCTGCCCAGCCCAGCCCTCTGATAACAGTATGGTTGTATCTTTTTTCAATATAGGGATGTTCGGAAGTTTAAGGAGACCAAGAAGCATTTTGATAAGGTCAGAGAGGACATGGATCTGGCGTTGATCAAAAACGCACAGGCTACTCGTAACAAAACACACGAGGTGGAGGAGGCCACGGGGACGCTGACCATGACACGGAAATGCTTCAGGCACCTGGCACTCGACTATGTTCTTCAGGTATGGAAAAAGGCAAAGATGAACCAGGTAGATGCTATGAAGCCTAAACTACTCGGGTCAGCCGTGTGGGAAGAAGCAAGAGGGCTTTGTTCTGATACCAGGACCCTGTCCAAAGCTTGCTTTAGAAACAGAGCAATCTTATACTGCAAACTGGACCCAACCTGTAGCATTGCTGCAAAGAGGTTTAGTCTTGGCACTGATACTTGTGGAGTGTGAGTGTTACTCCTGGGCCATTCATTCCAGGGAGATCCCACCTTCGATCACTGGCCTGTGCTCAGTTGCTGATCTGAGTCTGAGCTGCGAGGGAGGGGAGAAATATTGGTCAGAGTTCTCACTGTTAATCACACTCCAGTGACTTGTGATAGGAAGTTTGGTCGTTGGACATTGGATAAAGGCAGCATCAGGTCCGGCTGACTAACCTGCCAACATACACTGTGTATGCTCACGTGTGTGGTGTGCTGCTGTTTGGGGTGAGTAGCAGTGGGCAGCTAGTGTCTGTTGAACCAGGAGTCAACATTTTCAGGAAAGGAGAGGAAAAAACTGGTGGAAGAAGGAATCTCAAGGGAGATATTTCCCCTGTTACAAACAATGATAATTGATGTGTGACTTACAGCAAAGCAACGTGTCCCTGGCGAGGGACCAATCTGTTGAGAAAGTGACGTAATGGACAACCATAAGATTCATTAAAGCGTTGAACATGACACAAGCTAAGCATTCAGTTGCAGCAATAACAGTGCGAAGCAGTGTTTTGTGACTGCAAATCTGTCAGTTCACTAAATCACTGCAATCATCTTTCTGCCTGGCCTTCCAGCCCCTTCCTCAAAGCATTTCTAATATTGTCTTCCTATCGTGAAGTGATTTGAGAGCTCTGGGTTGTTTTCTGTTTGCTGTGAGACTCGGATGAAAGGCCAGGGCGAATAGCGCGGGAGAATAGTGTAGGCGGGAGGATAGGGTAAATCGGGAAGTTGTGCCCGGGTGAGGCTAAGCTTTGTTTTAAAAAACTGGAATTGTGTAGGAGGAAGGCGAGACTGAAGGAGATAAGGTCCGGGCACAGAGTAAGTAGAGTAGAAAACACACAGTGAATATTTAAATTAGAGAGAACAATAAAACAAGGCTTCAGTCAGTCCATTGATGTCATTTGATTACTGTCATCCAATCAGTGACCATGGTGAGGGACCGCCCAGTAACAGATGGCATGGCTATCATTGATGGTGCTGACTATAAGGACACCAATGCAATAGATAACCCCCGCCAATTCTGCCATGGCTGCACGTGTGCCTGAAACTGTACAAAGCTAAGGCTCAAGCACCCCCGCCAATAGTGGCAAAGGTGATAGAGCCTGTGGCTGCTCCACCACAGGACTCAGCTACCAGTCAGCAAGAGGTCCCTCAATGCCAACACACCATATGGGTATGGTATATATATATATATATATATATATATATATAGTATATATGCCTGGGGCTGGAAAGGACACGTCCCATTATCCAGAGCTGGAAAGTTTGCCTTCATTTGGAAACTTGTTCATTCACACAAACAGAATTTAATCACAAAGTTAAACGTTTTCGATGGAGTCACCAAGCTGATGAAGAAACTCTTGAGACTCGGGATGACAGCTGTTGGAAAGTCTTATGGGGAATCTGGGTGTTAGAACACATGCCTATTATGTCTAAGGCTTGGTGTTATCGTGTTTCAGCAGCAGTGAGGCAACAGTTGTTGTTGTAGCTCTGCACCTCTAACTGGTGAAGCTGCCTTTCAGTGGGATGTAGTGTGTGCCTCCTCTGTAGTGAGCTGAGCTGCTCAACACGCCACTCCTGAGGACCTTCTGCTACCTTCTAGTTTAGAGTTCAAACCTGCATGCATCCAGTGGTTGTCTTGCTTCGTGGGGAGGGGGGGTGGGGACCTTTTGGTATTGAGATGCCTCCAGGATGAAGATTGGAGCCAAGTCAACAGTCTGGCATACTCGATAATCCAATAGCTGAGCCAGACATGTCCTCAGTACTCCAGGGCAGTGACTATCGACCAGGCAGTGACTATCGACCAGCCAGCCACACACTACTGGTACATGCCTGAAGCTGCATACCTGTTACAGGGAGCTGACTTTTCCCACTCGGTTTCAGATAGCCCTGTAAACTAATACTTGAAAGGATTAGGTGAATAAGCAGTGGGAAGCTTGTGTTGCTTATTCTGCCCTGTGTTGAGCAGTTTTAGCTGTTTACACTCTATTACTATTCCACTTAAACCTCAACTGTGCCTAGATTCTCTGGATTTAGGTAAATGAGGTGTCCCTCTGGGGAGAGAGTGTGAGCTCCGTGTCAGGCAAACAGAAATAATACAGGTGATTGTTTCTTACTAGCTTGGCGAGGTTAAACACTGTGATGGTTTTTTTGCACATGTCAGACCAATGAAAAGGGGAGTTGATACTGCTTTGGAAAGTCCAGAACAGTCGATGAAAAGGATGCAGATTTTATTTTCAGTGCTGTACCTCAAATTACCACATGATGGCAGCAAATACACACATTTTCTCAATGTTCCATTTCGCCCTCAACATGTCATTCATTCCAGTAGATACTTCCATGTTGAACAGGAGACTATCAGAAATAATATTTAATGCTGAGTTCTTTTCTAACTTAGATGAAGGACTGAGCACACTCTTTAAAAAAAAAGACAAAGATTCATCCTCATTACTTCTGACATCCTCCTGCATATTTCTGTCTTTCTGTCAACTTTATTAAATTGATTTTCCATTAATGGTGAGAGCTAACAGACACTTACACAGAAATTGACTGTCAGAAGCATTTGATCCTGACGTTAAAAATCAACAGAATTAAAAGTTAAAGCTTCTTGCACCTCACAAAACAAAGTGTTTCCTAATTCTAGTCCCTATTCGATTTCAATAGAACCAAACAGTACAGAAGGAGGCCATTCAGTCCATTGTGCTGGTACTGGCTCTTGGAAAGAACTATCCAATTAGTTGCACTCTCCTGCTCTTTCCCGTAACCCTGCAAATTTTTCCTTTTCAAGTATATACCCAGTTCCTTTTTGAAAGTTACGATTGAATCTGTACCCATCACCCTTTCGGGCAGCGTATTCCAGATCACAACTACTTGCTGCATTTAATAAAAAAAAATTCTCCTCATCTCCCCTCTGGTTCTTTTGCCAATTATCTTAAAATTTCCATTTTCCCTGAAGGACATTGTAAGAATGATTAGCAGTGCAAAGAATCCTGCCCGGGTCCGTCTGAATATCCAGACAGCTTGCATTTTTGAAAGTGTTAAATTTCTGTTTGAAATTGACATCCTCTGGGTGTGTGGGCCAATTGAAAAATAGGATGGGACTGGTGCTAAAGTATTTGGAGTCAAATTCCCACCTCAATTCCAACGCTGTAATCATATCTCTCTAATTAACAATGATTAGAAATGATACTTATTTCAGAAGCATAATGTAGCTGATAATATGCAGTAAATCAGTGCAGAAGAGGTCCCGCTTCGTTTGTGAAGTACATAGATCTCCTCTGACACACACAGCATGAAATACAGATGAGCAGGCTTCACATCCAGTGTCTGATCTACTTCCCACTTGACAGCCAATTTTATCTCCTTATAATCAACTCGAGGCTGTCTGCAGGCTATAGGCCTTCCAGTAAGTGGGACCTCTCGGCAGGCGAATCAAACAGAGGACCAGGTGTGAGAGATATTTTAGTAAGAGGAGGATAAGGTGCGGGTTCAACATTTTCCACCTAGGAGTAAAAGGAGGGGAGGGTGAGTTATGTGCTCTTCATTTTAAAATTTTCATTCTTGTTTTCAAATCCCTCCATGGCCTCACCCAGTCCTGTCTCTGTAACTTCTTCCAGCCCCACAACCCTCTGCGATATTTCTACTTCTCAAATTCTGGCCTCTTGAGCATTCCCCGATTTTAATCACTCCACCATTGGCAGCCATGCCTTCAGCTGCCTGGGCCCGAAGCTCTGGAATTCCTTCCCTAAATCGCTCCGCCACTCTACCTCTCTTTCCTCCTTTAAGTTGCTCCTTAAAACCTACCTCTTTGACCAAGCTTTTAGGTATCCACCCTAATATCTCCTTACATGGCTCGGTGTCAAATTTTGCTTGATAATGCTTCTGTGAAGCATCTTGGGACAAGACACCCCCTCTATCTCTAAATGTTCCCACTTTTCCTTGATTCTCCTTTAATTCCTTTGTTTTTAAGGAATGCCCTTGATGTTTCCCTTTCTGATGATTACCAGTCATGCTCACTCTCACCCTCTGTGTCAGACCTTTTATATTTCTCATATTCTGTATCACTCCCACTCTACGGACCATCTGGCTCTTTTTTAACCCTAACACTGCTATAATTAGTCTATTCTGTGTGGCACAACCCTTTCACTCCTCGGATTACTGTACTTAACCTGGGCCTTATCCTTCTCGTATTTAAATATCTCCCACTCTGTCTTCACTGCTTGATCTGTCATATTTTTCCAACCTATTCATCTGGGCTGGGTCACCATTCATTCTCCCTGAAATTAGCTAATTTGCAGTTCAACCCATTATTGCTGCCACTTATTTAAATATGAATCTAATTAGATTATGGTCATTATTTGTTCAGTGTTCAACCTTTAGGTTGATTCCCTGTCCTCCTCTGTTACTCAGAACCAGATGTAATGTCATGTCCTTTCTTGAATATGCAACATACAGAACAAGGAAACCGTCTTGGATTCATTCTAACACCCCTCCATATTTTGACAGCAAACTTCTGTGTAACCCCAGTCTAATCCAGTATATGTAAAGTTTCCTTAATTACAACTCTGTCCTTACTCCAAAGCTCTCTAAATTGCCTCAAAATCTCACCTTTAACTTATTCACTGATCTATAATGTTCTTCCAACAGATCCTTTACTATTTTGTATCTCTGCCCAGGCAGGCTGTGAGCGCCCTCATCAATAAAAACTGTCGTCTCTATAGCTATAATTGTGTACTTAAATAGGAAAGCCACCCATCCTCCTTTTGTCTGTCTGCATCTCTCCTTAAAATATTATAGCTGGGAATATTTACTTTTAAATCTCTCTTGTGACCGAGGCCACATTTCCATCAAACTACAGCTTCGTGTCCATCCATTCTAATCAGTGCCCCTAATTTTCTGACTTTATTACTAATGATTTGCATATTTGCTTCTAAACACTGCAAAGCTGATTCATTCATATGCCTCAGTGCCTTTTCCCTTCTGTATTCTGTTCTTGTTAACTTATCTTTAATTTCTCTCTCTATCTCGATGTCAGCCTCTTGATGTCTCACCCTTACTTTTTTTTAGACAGCTTCTCCCACCTTAACTTCATCTCACCCGATCAACATATCCCTCTATTCCTTTCTCCCACATATACTTATCTAGCTTCCCCTTGTGCTCATTTGCCTTGTGGTAGCGAGTTGCACGTTCTCGCTACTTCTGTGAAACTCTTCCTTCTGCACCATCTGCCATATCGATGGGTGTAATCTGACATCGTGGACCCAAATCTGAGCCCAAACCTCACTCAAATCAGCATATTCACATTCACTCTGTGACACAAAATGCAATAAAAGGATGGAATGTTTGCTGTTCAATTGAGTTCAGTTCCAACAGTTTGCCACTAGATGGCGATGCTATACTCCCCCAGCCTGGAATCCAGGACTGGTCTGAAACAGATGCTGCAATCGTTCAGCAATAGGATGCTACAGATAAGAGTGAGATTACACTGTCAAAAATGTCAGATTACCTCATCACTGCTCCTGACCGACAGTGATTTTTTTTTCTATGACTTAGTGCTCCTCGTGTATATGACTGTGTGCATTAGACGGTGTGTGTTGCTCAATATATGCATTCGGCTGTCTGTTAGTTTTGCGTTCTTAACCACACGTATTGCTTTGCAGGTGCCTTACTCAGCTTCCCCAGACATTAGTTCTCTGTAGCTCTCCCCAATTAGCTGAATCGCCTCTCTGAGTTAAAGCTTCAAACCATGTGGAGGGGGAAAAATATGATGATAAAATTAATTAAATTATTTTTCTCTTTGAGCTTTAAAGGATCCTGTGTGCAGCCTCCCCTGAATAAACAGGCACCATCTTCCTATCACAGCGTTTGTCAAAGCTCCTGTCTGTTTACAGACACACAGTGCAATGTTAGAATGCACCTCATTGCTTCTGTAATGTCTGGGTGATAGATATGGTCCAATCCCCCTGACTCTTCCCCCTCCCTAAACAAGAAAGCTTGGTAAAGATTTTTCTCATGGAGATGGTACTCATTTAACATACTTCCAAACCTTATAAACCATATTTGGACTGTGACTCTGACTAGTTTGATTAAGCAAGAAAATCAATCAGTTGAAACTGTAGATGACAATGAATTATGATTGTAAAATGTACACCTCATAGTTCTGAATGTGACTGACAGTGGATAGAAAATAATCATCTCTCACTATCTGCACGGGCCCTTTTCTACAGGTTGCTACGTTATTCCCTCTTTGTCTGGTTTATAGGTAGCCAATCTTCAATTCTCCATAGCAACAAAGAGTTCAGCCTGGATGCCTTCTTGGCTGCATTGTCTGGACAGTATGGCACTGTTGGCGTGTTTAACATAAACTGTGCAGCAATGATCAATCAAATAGCCAGAGCTCACAGTAAAACAGGGAGCACCAATACCAGCTCCAGTAAAACAGAGAGTATTAGTACCAGCTATCAGCAAAACAGGGAATATTGATGCCAATTCTCAGAAAAACAGGGAATATTAATAGAAGTCACACTGACCATCAATAAAACAGGGAATATTAATAGAAGTCACACTGACCATCAATAAAACAGGGAATATCACAGCAACTAATAAATCAGAGCTCACAGTGTCTGATACTCAACCTGCAAACTGTGTCAGCACCTTGACTCGCGGTCTTATCTTTCTTAGATAAATGTTCTTCAGGCAAAGAAGAAGTTTGAAATATTAGATGCGGTAAGACTGATTTCCTTTACTTATTTGCTAATTGTAGGAGTATCCCAATGCTTCTCTGTCCTTTAAGTTAAATGTTACAGGATTTTCAACAAAAGGATTAAAAAGTTCCTACAGAAAAAACTGAATATGCTGGAAATACTCAGCAGGTCAGGCAGCATCTGTAACACTCCAACACTGAGTATAAACTCACACTGTAACACTCCAACACTGAGTATAAACTCACACTGTAACACTCCAACACTGAGTATAAACTCACACTGTAACACTCCAACACTGAGTATAAACTCACACTGTAACACTCCAACACTGAGTATAAACTCACACTGTAACACTCCAACACTGAGTATAAACTCACACTGTAACACTCCAACACTGAGTATAAACTCACACTGTAACACTCCAACATTCGATATAAACTCACACTGTAACACTCCAACATTCGATATAAACTCACACTGTAACACTCCAACACTGAGTATAAACTCACACTGTAACACTCCAACATTCGATATAAACTCACACTGTAACACTCCAACACTGAGTATAAACTCACACTGTAACACTCCAACACTGAGTATAAACTCACACTGTAACACTCCAACATTCGATATAAACTCACACTGTAACACTCCAACATTCGATATAAACTCACACTGTAACACTCCAACACTGAGTATAAACTCACACTGTAACACTCCAACACTGAGTATAAACTCACACTGTAACACTCCAACATTCGATATAAACTCACACTGTAACACTCCAACATTCGATATAAACTCACACTGTAACACTCCAACACTGAGTATAAACTCACATTGTAACACTCCAACACTGAGTATAAACTCACATTGTAACACTCCAACACTGAGTATAAACTCACACTGTAACACTCCAACACTGAGTATAAACTCACATTGTAACACTCCAACACTGAGTATAAACTCACACTGTAACACTCCAACACTGAGTATAAACTCACACTGTAACACTCCAACACTGAGTATAAACTCACACTGTAACACTCCAACACTGAGTATAAACTCACACTGTAACACTCCAACACTGAGTATAAACTCACACTGTAACACTCCAACACTGAGTATAAACTCACACTGTAACACTCCAACACTGAGTATAAACTCACATTGTAACACTCCAACACTGAGTATAAACTCACATTGTAACACTCCAACACTGAGTATAAACTCACATTGTAACACTCCAACACTGAGTATAAACTCACACTGTAACACTCCAACACTGAGTATAAACTCACACTGTAACACTCCAACACTGAGTATAAACTCACACTGTAACACTCCAACACTGAGTATAAACTCACACTGTAACACTCCAACACTGAGTATAAACTCACACTGTAACACTCCAACATTCGATATAAACTCACACTGTAACACTCCAACACTGAGTATAAACTCACACTGTAACACTCCAACACTGAGTATAAACTCACACTGTAACACTCCAACACTGAGTATAAACTCACACTGTAACACTCCAACACTGAGTATAAACTCACACTGTAACACTCCAACACTGAGTATAAACTCACACTGTAACACTCCAACACTGAGTATAAACTCACACTGTAACACTCCAACACTGAGTATAAACTCACACTGTAACACTCCAACACTGAGTATAAACTCACACTGTAACACTCCAACACTGAGTATAAACTCACACTGTAACACTCCAACATTCGATATAAACTCACACTCTGCATAACACTTACACTCAATGCAAACACAGCAACGGTCACACACTGTATTACAGTCACGCACTCAACACCCATGCACTTAATGCTCATACACTGTGATACTCAGCAGTAATATTCACTGGCATGGGCATGCAGGACAGGCGGTGTGGGGAGGGGGCTGCAGAGAGTATGTGGAGGAAGGACACTCATTGTGTGTTTGTACAAATGTATATATGAAGGCTGGATTTGGGAGAATTCTGTGGGATGAATATTCCTGTTTTGCAGCCTTTAATTGATCAATTGTGGATAAATGTCAAATGTGAAAATCTGGCTGATGGTTTGTCATTCTGTGCTGTAGATGCTGTCGTTCATGCATGCCCAGTACACTTTCTTCCAGCAAGGCTACGATTTGCTTAAGGAACTGGATCCATATATGAAAAAGCTGGCTACTGAGGTGAGAGGCTGTTCAATGTTCAAATGTTGCAGTTTTCCTTTTAGATTAAGGTATTACTGATGGATAATATCACCCAAGATTACCCTTCTCATCTCAAATTTAATGAGTTTGAGGCCATTGCATGTAGCAAGTAGTTAATGAGGAACGTGCAGAAGGGTTTAACTGGAAAGGATTATTTGTGGATTTCAGTGGAAGAGGATTAAGAAATGGATAGAGACTTAATAACTGGGGTCTCTGTTTTATTTATTTAAGAAGTCATTTCAATAGCTCAAGAGCATATACGCTGCCCAGTGTGTTCCTGAGCCACAGAGGCCCAACGACTAATCAGGTTAGTCCATCTCAAATAACACAGTGTCCCTGATTGGGGGAAGGGACAAAAGTTCACCAGGGTTGCCACTCTTGATTCCCTCTCCCGATTCCTTCTCCTGAGTCCAACTCCTGTGATTCATGCTGGAAACTCAACAGAAGTAAATTTCAGCTGAGGATGGGATTGGTTCAGACTGTGATGCCTCCATGGTTGAATAGTCTATCAACAGTCACCATCTGGGCTTCCACAGGAATATAGCCATATGGATGAGGCACTGGAGAGTTGAAAGAAAGGAAGAATGAATTGCATTTATATAGCACCTTTCATAACCTCAGGATTTCCCAAAGTGTTTTACAGGCAATTAAATAGTTTTGAAGTGTAGTCACTGTTATAATGTAGGAAATGTGGCAGCCAATTTGCACACAACAAGCTCCCGCAAAAAGCAATGTGATGATGGCCAAATAATATTCGAGTGATATTGAATGAGAGATAAATATTGGCCAGGACACCAGGGAGAACTCTCTTTGAACCTTTATGACCACCTGAGAGAGCAGACAGGGCCTCAGTTTAACATCTGATCCAAAAGACAACACCTCCAACAGTGCAGCATTCCCACTACACTCCACTGGAGTGTCAGCCATGATTTTGTGTCTAAGTCTGTGGAGTGGGCTTTGAACTCTCAATCTTCTAACTCAGAGGTAAGAGTGCTACCTGCTGAGCCACACCTGGGTAGCCTACTCATACACAGCTGTACCTTAACAAAAGTCAGTGACTTTAAGAGACAAAACGTGCAAACTGGGGGAGGGAAGACCATGAAAAAACACAGCTTATATATGTAACAAAATATGAATAAAATATGTGTGTATATATACATATTTATATATATATATGTATATATTCTACCTCATCTATATTCACTGCATTTATTTTTCACGTCAAATTATTACAACACAATGAAAACTGTTAATCTATTGCACATGAAAGTGGGAAGTACCGTGGACTATAACAGTTCTAGGAACATCGCTAAATAAGTGCACTGAAACTGTGTGCAAAGTACCCTGGAGGATTAATTAATCGCATAATTAAGGAAAAAAAAAACTTGTTTCATTGAAGCAATGAAATGGCTTTAGGGAATGAAGTCATTTTTGCTCATTATAACCTGCTCCTGAGTTCAGAAGTGTTGAACGTATGTTGGTTTTATTGTATGAGCTGCGTAGGAATGCGTTAGCTGTCGACGAAATACATCAGCCCATGCTGATTGAGCAAGGATCCCCTCCCTCTCTCTGGAGACTGTGAGGTGAAGGAGTCCTGGTGAATATGTGAGGATCGTATTAACCTCAGCCCTCAGTGAGCTGTAGTCCTCACTCAGACAGTCTCCACAGATGGCTGGTGCTGTACAAGTTGTTTCAGAAAGTGGTGGCTCTGGGCCGAATCATTCTGGAAAAATAATGGCAGGTTTTCAATGCATGATATTATTAATGCACAAATCAGCCACCGTGACTTGTGAATCTCCAGAACTTGCTGGACGATTTTTGCCTCTCCACTGCTTGCTTTGCCCAACTGTTGTCTCGCACTCAATTGCCCAGTTACTTTTACAAACTTGCTGGATTTGCACATTAATTGCCCATTAAACTCGCTGCAGAATGTTAGGACTGCAGCAAGATTTGGCCCCGATGGTGAGCTAACCGATGGAACACCTCCGTTTAGGAATTTCTTGTTATAACTCACACTGGGCCCAATGTAAAGCACCCAGACCCCAACATTATCCATCCATGACAACCAGCAAAAGCTTCAAAAAAAAAGCTGAAGTTGGACCTCCAGTTATCGCTAAACCAAAACAGTTTAACTGGTCATTTATCTTGTTGCTGTTTGTGGGACCTTGCCGTGTGAAAATTGCCCGTTTACCAACAAAATTGTCTGCTCTTCATTTGTTGCGAAATGCTCTGGGACAATCCTGAAGATGGGAAAGATGCTGTTGAATTGCCCTTTTTTTCTCTTTATTCCTTTGTACAATAGCTGCCGTTTTAATGTTATTCATTCACAGGATGTGGCTGTCACTGCCAAGGTCAGCTTTTACCGCCCATCCCTAATTGCCCATGAGAAGATGGTGGTCAACCATCACCTTGAGCCGCTGCAGTCCATGTGGTATCTTTCTCTACTTCTCCTTGCACACACTGGAATTTATCTCCCTTTCCCCCTCAATTCAAGCTGGCACCCTTTCCTTTTTTGCCTAGTCCATGCCACACAGTTTTCCCTCACCTGCCTAGTTTGATCTGGCATTTGTCCTAGCCCTCAGTTCGTGCTGGCACTCTCTGTGCCCAGACCCTCCGACATTACACAGTGATTACACTTCAAAAGTACTTCATTAGCTGTAAAGCTCTTTGGGATGACCTGAAGTCTTGAAAGGCGCTATATAAATGCAAGTCTGTCTTTCTTTCGCTCAGTGCAGGTTCTCTCCCTCCTTCCTTATCACAAAACATCACTCACAGTCCCCTTCTCCCCCCTCCGAGCACAACTCCCCCTTACATTTCCCTTTTTTGTCCCTCTGCCCTTCATTGCCATTTTTCTGCCTCCCCCTTTATTGCCATCCTCTTCCCCCACAACCCTGCCTTTTTCTCTCTCCTTTGTGACTGCCCATTGCCCCTCACCTCTCCTTGCAAGGCAGCTCCTGCCCATGCTCTGTTGCTGGAACTAATGCCAGTGCCTCAATTATCATAGGTGGGAAGCACAGTTCTCAATGGAAGTCCTGCCTACAATACACATGGGCCAGGAGAGCTTGCATTAATCGCCAGAGTGGATCAGAGGAGAGGGGCCTGCCCCATGCTGGCACGTGGGCCATGCCCCAGAGTAGCGACTGTCAACGAGAAACACTAAGGCTTGGAATGTGTGATTATTGACGCTCAGCTGTAGATAGTTTCAAAGAGAAATTCGGATAAATTAAGAATTTTTTGAAATTCATGCAATAAAGTGTTTGCTTTTATTCATCACAATCGCATAAAAGAATTGGACAACCCCACAGAATCCTGGAGAAATGTTGCTTGTGTCGCCAAATCCTGGAAGACTCAATCACCTTTGCAGCCTCCAAATTGAACACGTTTTCTGTCGTAAAACCTTCCCAGAAAGAGCAGGTTGTTTGTGATGTTAAATCTCACTAAAGAAATGCACAGAAACTCGGAATAATTCTGGAAACAGGTGCAATTCGATCCATGATTGGCTTCAAAAGGTTAAATTCCTGTTGTTGTTCAAAGTGTAAAGGAGCTTTCTTTAAGTTTGGGGAATAATTCAAAACATGTTCGTAATCTTGTCATTTTATTTTGCTTTGGGTTTTCAGTAGATATTTAGGACAAAGCTGCTGTGATTTTCTACACAGAAGAAATCCTTGAATCCTGCTGCGAGTACAGACTAACAGATCTTTTGCTTTGTGCTTCTGTTCAGCTGGACCAGCTTGTGATTGACTCAGCGGTAGAGAAAAGGGAAATGGAGCATAAGCATGCACTGATACAGCAGCGGGTAAGTCCCAGGCAATGTTTGATCTCTCATTAGCCATCTGCGTTCAGATAAGATGGAGAACAGCAAGTATCTGGGAGAGTGTTAGCGGCATTGACACACTCCAAGGGTTCGGATAACATCCTACACCACAGGAACAAAGCTCAGGTGGTTTACATTGATATACCGGCTCCAGTAAATCGCAGAGTGAAAGTGTTACATCTTCTGTCCTTTGTTATTTTTTTAACTGCCACAAATCAACTGGTATTATGATACCGTTTTGCTGTACAACATAAAAATAAAGGAACTTGAAAAGGTCATTTAGCCTATCGATTCCACTTCGGCACCTCCTGCAGCACTGAAATGGCCCTAAATCACAAATTACATCATCTCTCATTGTTCCGTCTCCTATCCGACATAGGAACGTAGGAAAAGGAGTAGGCCATTCAGCCCATTGATCCTGCCCTGCCATTCAATACAATCATGGCTGATCTTCCAAAGCCTTTTCCCCACACTATCCTGATATCCCTTTTATGTCATTGGTATTTAGAAATCTGTCAATATCTACTTTAAACATACCCCACTAGTCACAGCCTGCCAATGCAAGAATGACCTGTTTATTCCTACTCTCTGCTTTCTGCCTGTTAACCAATCCTTAATCCATACCAGTATATTACCTCCTATCCCATGTGCTTTAATTTTGCTAGCCAACCTCCTGTGGGGGACTTTATCAAAGCCCTTTTGAAAATCCAAGTATATCACGTAAACCGACTCCCCTTTATCAATTCTGTTAGTAACTTCCTCAGAACACCAGCAGGTTCGTCAAGCATGATTTCCCATTCATAAATCCATGTTGACTATGCCCAATCCGATCATTATTATCCAAGTGTCCATTTATCACATCCTTTAGACTAGATTCTAGCATTTTCCCAATGACTGATGTAAGGCTAACAGGTCTGCAATTCCCTGTTTTCTCTCTCTCTCTCTTATGGTCGCCTACACCATCCTCCTCCAACATCTCTCCTCCATTGTCCTTCTCGATGAACCTGCCCTTGCCTGGTTCCACTGTTACATAGTCAATCGGAGCCAAAGCATCTCCAGCAATGGCTTCTCTTCCCACAGCGGCACTCCCTGCATTGTTAACTCCGCAGATTCTCAAGGGTCTATCTTTGGCCCTTCCTCTTCCTCACCTACATGCTGCCTCTTAGTGACATCACCTGCAGTCATGTGTTCAGCTTCCACATGTGGACAGGTGACATCCAGTTCTACCTCTCCATCACCAGCCTCAAACCCCCCCTCACCTCTTCCGTCTCTATGATGTCAGACCTAGCCTTGGATGAGCCTCAGTTTTCTTCGGTTAAACACGGGGTAATACCAAAACCATTGCCCTCAGGTGTGCAACAAACTTTAAACCCTTTCTGCCAATCACAACAGCAACATGCAGTTATAAATCGTCTTCAATGCTCAGAAATATCTCAAGCTGCTTCAAAGAGGCACGATCAAAAGAATGGATGCCAAGCCAAATAAGGCGTGTTTCAGGCATGGGTCCCAGACGCCTATTTTTTGCCCGACCAATACAGCGGGCAGCGCACCTCCTGCTCATAATGAGCTTGTGCGTCCAGTCTGAAATATTAGAGGCTTAGACGCCTGTTTAGCATCTGGGCACCATTGAATTTCTAGGCCTGTTATATTGAAGTAAAGCTATAAAGCCCTTAAATCGTGTTCACCACATTGCATTGTGATTAAAAAAAAAATCGCAACCTCAGAATTACCAATATCAGAACACGGAAATATTTTGAACAATATATTAGTTGGAGATTATGTAAAATATGTTTTCCTGCTGACTCCCCTTCCCCACACTGTCCTCAGCTGCAGGCAATGAGTCCAATGGAATTAATGAACCAGTCCGTAATGTGCTGAGTGATCAGAGAGCCATGGACTAATTGTACTGTAAGCTTTCAAATAGAAACCATTATATGTTATGTAACAGCAGGTAGTAAAGAAGGCTAATGGAATGCTATCCTTTATTATGAGAGGAATTGAAAATAATAGTAAGGATGTTATGCTTCAGTTATACAGGGCATTGGTGAGACTACATCTCGAATACTGTGTGCAGTTTTGGTCTCCTTATTTAAGGAAGGGTGTGAATGCATTGGAGGTGGTTCAGAGGATCAGAGGAGGTTTAGTAGATTGATATCTGGAATGAGTGGGTTATCTTAAGAGGAATGGTTGGACAGACTGGGCTTGTTTTCACTGGCGTTTAGAAGAGTGAGGGGAGACTTGATTGAAGTTTATAAGATCCTGAACGGTGTTGACAAGGTGGATGTGAAAAGGATGTTTCCTCTTGTGGGTGAGTCCAGAACTAGGAGGCATTGTTTGAAGATTAGAGGTTGCCCTTTTAGGACAGAGACTAGGAGAAATTTTTTCTCTCACAGGGTTGAACGACTTTGGAGCTCTGCCTCAGAAGGTGGTGGAGGCGGGGTCATTGTATATTTTTAAAGCGGAGGTAGATAGATTGTTGTTAGGCAAGGGGAATCAAAGATTATCAGGGGTAGATGGGAGTTTGGAATTTGAGACAGAAACAGATCAGCCACAATCTTATTAATGGCTGAGCAGGCTCGATGGGCTGAATGGCCTACTTCTGCTCCTAATTTGTATAGTCATAACTAAACAAAGAAATTGCATATTTACCATTGCAGGAGGAGTAAATCATAGTGTTTTTAGCACAGTTGGAGGCCTTTCAGCCCATTGCACTTTCACCAATGCTAGCTCTCCAACTGGAGATACCTGCTCTAGTTACATATCCCTGTCCTATCCCATGTTATATTCTTCAAATTCCAAAAACTTATCCAGTTCCCTGTTAAATGATTTTGTAGTCTCTGTCTCAATCACCATCTGTGCGAAAGCATCCCATGTTCTAATAACCCTGTGAAAATGTTTTTTCTAATCCCCTCACCATTTGTGTTTTAGTGCTAATCCCAAGTCTATAGTCCCTTGCTACTGACTTGCCAAGTAGCGGAAACAGTCTTTCACTGTTTACCCTATTGAAACTTCATTGTTTTGAAAACCTCTGCTAGATTCCTTGTTCCCTTCTCCCTTAACACTCTCTGCTCAGTTGAAAGAATGCCCCAGTTTTTTTTAAAGACCACTTCACAGCTATGACACCTCTTTATTGATCTTCCAATCTTTGATGTACCCTTTCCATGGCTCTATTATCTTCCCTATAGTGGGATTCCCAGAACTGCATGCAAACCATCAAAGGGTACCTAACCATTATCTTGTATAAATTTAACATCATTCAGTTGTGTTTCTATTCACTATGTGTACAACTCAGAATCCATTTGTATTCCCACCTTAAAGATGAACAAATCTATACCCTAGATATGTCTGTTCCTCGAATCTGTTAAGGAACTTACCAATTAGGATATAGTTCCTTTTACAGCTCTTTATCCCAAAAAGTACATCACCTTTCTCTGCATTGAATTACATCTACAGTCTCCATGGAGTTTGAGATTATAACTCTAAGGTGGAATGGTAGAAGATTGTGGTTTTGTACGTGTGTTTTTAGGCAAGTGCTACAGATTGGGTTTTAATGGTCTGTTGGTCCTGTTGTCAAAATGGAATTTTTGGTTCTGTGAATCTTTGCCCCCAATTCTGTAGGAAGCAGCCCCTACTCGCAACTGCTCACTGAGGCAGGATTGAAAGTGGGAGCTTACTGTGCACAAAACTTGGGGGGTGGGGGTGGGGTGGAGGGGTTCAGACTGTGGAACTGTGTAGTTTAAGGTCCTGGAAAAAAGAAGTTATAGAATCAGTTACGGCACAGAAGGAGGCCATTTGGCCCATCGAACCCATGCCAGCTTTCCACGGAGCTATCCAGTCAGTCCCTATGATTCACGAGATGAATACTGACAGATTTGTGATAGACGTGGTTGGAAATCCAGAGTACCAGCTGGGAAATTGTCAGAGCCAAATGTTTTTACAATGGCGAGACAAAGTCAATGTATAAGGCAAGCAGCAAATGAATCAGCACATAGTTTCTTCAGAGTTTCGGACCTGAATCACTTTACCCCAGGCATCAAAACTCAAAATAATTGAAAAAGAAAGCCTTTACCAGTAATTTATTTTGTTAGAATGACAGCATTTCACTAATTCCGTATAGAGAGACAGCAGCCGATTCTGCAGTCCAAATAAAGATCACAGCCGCAGGGCCGCAATTTAAAGAAGCTGTCACTTTAAAATTGGTTTTAATGATGGAAAAGGCTGGCACATCACTGCTGGCACAGTGCCCCCAGACCATAAGGTGTACATAGAGTTGCCATCTCTCCAGGATTGTCTTGGAGATTCCAGAAATTGGAAGCTGAACCTACAGGACACTGCTGCAAGCAACCCAGGAGAAATGTCATAGGAGCATTTAAAAAAAAATCTTTCAAAACTTTTGTTGACTAGTTATAAGTATGTTGGAGATGGGAAAGAAAAGATTGTTCGACTGACAATCAAGAATCGTCCATTTGGGTAATGATGAGTACTTTCACTTTCCAGTTGGCTTGAGATGATGCTATGCTGTGAGAATGGGCATGCTGGGCAACCAATGGGGGGAGGGTGGGGGCGGAGCCATTGGTGGGAGCCGATCATGTGATGAAACCTCCAGGGATACGTCCAACCAGAGTTGGCAACCTGAGGCATGCAGCTTGTTTGATCTGCACGAGGCTAAAAAAATTACTTCCAATTTCTCTCGCCTCACCCAGCAAAGAGGCAAAAATGCAGCTTGCATTTCTGGTTGGTAAATCTGTGCACTCCTTCAGAGACAGCAACACTGTTTAAGAATAACTGCAAGCCCAGGACAAATGTCACTGGATCGACCCTTTCTTTTAAAACCAGATTGTGCTGGAAATACACAGGTCCCACCAGTATCTGAAAGGAAAAAAGGACAGGTTAATATTTTAGGTGGAGACCAGTCGCTAACCAAAGATTTCCACCCAATATATTCAAAGGGTAGATGTTCTGGTCGGGTTGGATGTGTGCCAGATGTACACCTGGGTGGACTTTGTTCCTGTTCCACATTCCGGGGATGAGTTTATTAACATAATAGGGGTGGGTACCTCAATAGCAGCACCACTAAAGGGATGTCCACCCATTCTGGTACTGCTAGGGTTTCAGAGTGTCACCTTGCTACTTCGTAGATTCCCCCAGGATCAGTTGGCATTTGGTTTCTTCTTAGTGAGGCCTACATGCAGCCCAGCATGGCACATATGCCTGCTTTCTGCAGATGTCCACACTGCTGTTCACTGTTGGACTATCGGTAGATTTCCAGGGGAAGTATAAGCCCCCTCACCCCATCCCCCAAACATGCCCTCAAACATATGTTGACACTGCTGCCTCTGGACAGCAACTAAAACAGCTTTTCAAATGGATCTTGATTTACTTTAATGCTGCTGCAAGGTTAGTGCAGCTTTCGTTACACTGAAGACACCTCTTCAGGATAGGCGATGCAAAGTCCCAAACTGTGTCACAGTAATTAGCAGATAACAGCGTTTGATACGTGCTCGATTTCGGAAGCATTTTATTCATGTTGTACTACATTAACACTTACAGTAGCTTCCAAAACTGCTTTTGCTAGTGGCTCTGACTGGGGCAGCAGTGCTGTTTCCCGGACGCTGGCTGGATGTTCCTTCCCCCAAATCAGGGGAATTCTGGTGGGGAGGACATCAACTTATTGTTGATGACTTTGAAGCAACAAGTTGCGCATTTGTAGGTGTTTCTCTGTCACTCCAATGCTGTGAAACCTGGGCTCAATTGGCAACTCTCTCGCCCCTGTGTCAGAGATTGTGGGTTCACTCCAGAGACTTGAGCACATAATGTAGACTGACACCTCAGAGTACGTGTTGTATTGTTGCAGGTGCTGTCTTTCGGTTGCAGGTGCTGATGAGGTCTCAGATGAAACCCCATCTGCCTTTTAAGCATGGGATATAAAAGATCCCATGGCAGTATTTGAAGAAGAGCAGGGAAGTCCTGGCCAATATTACATCAGATTATTTGGTCATTATCTCATTGCTATTTTTGGGACCTTGCTGTGTGCAAATTGGCTGCCATGTTTCCTAACAGCAACTGCACTTCGAAAGTACTTCATTGGCTGTAAAGTATTTAGGAGGTCATGAAAGGCGCTATATTAATGTATGTTCTTTCTTTCTGTAATAGTTTTCTGTTGTAATCTGAATGTGCATTTATACACAAGCCTTGTGGAAGCAGTGTTGTAATATCATTGAGGCAGTGCAGAGACCTACACCGCTGAATGCAAAGCATTAACAGCAAAGATCAGTGACTGTCAGTGGTGACATGATGAACCTGCTTCAGCAGATGCTCTGCGGTCTGTAAAACACTGAGCAGGAGGCACTTAGGAAAGATCCTTTTGTTCCTGATATAAGGGCATAGTTGGTGGGTATCAGAAGTTGCAAGGATATTTCCATGTAAATCCTCTAAGTTGCAAGCTACTCGGAATCGTTAAGCTAGTTAATGTCGGTAGTGAAATAGTTAACAGCAAACTGCGCTGTTTAATTGCTCAGTTAACCTGAAATCCATGCAACTAGAATGAACACACACAAAGAGAGATCAGATCAAAGGAAAATTTCACAGCATTCTTTAACTCGGCCTTGAATACACATCTGGTTGAGTTTCTGTTCTCTGCTCAGCCTCTAATGAGGCACTCTGCATGGCTGCCTTCCCTCTGCCAGATGGTCAGTCATTCCATTTTCCATTTTTAAAAAGAAACACCCTTGAATAGATTCTGCCACATGTTTCTGAGGACGGGGACTGATCAAGTGGAGTAACTCATTCAGATGGCCTGACTGCAAAGTATTAGCAGATATCTTTGGCCTCTTTATCTTGAGAGACAATGGGTAAGCGCCTGGAGGTGGTCAGTGGTGTGTGGAGCAGCGCCTGGAGTGGCTATAAAGGCCAATTCTAGAGTGACAGGCTCTTCCACAGGTGCTGCAGAAAAATTTGTTTGTCGGGGCTGTTACACAGTTGGCTCTCCCCTTGCGCATCTGTCTTTTTTCCTGCCAACTGCTAAGTCTCTTCGACTCGCCACATTTTAGCCCCGCCTTTATGGCTGCCCGCCAGCTCTGGCAAACGCTGGCAACTGACTCCCATGACTTGTGATCAATGTCACAGGACTCCATGTCGCGTTTGCAGACGTCTTTGAAGCGGAGACATGGACGGCCGGTGGGTCTGATACCAGTGGCGAGCTCGCTCTACAGTGTGTCTTTGGGGATCCTGCCATCTTCCATGCGGCTCACATGGCCAAGCGATCTCAAACGCCACTGACTCAGTAGTGTGTATAAGCTGGGGGTGTTGGCCGCCTCGAGGACTTCTGTGTTGGAGATATAGTCCTGCCACCTGATGCCAAGTATTCTCCGGAGGCAGCGAAGATGGAATGAATTGAGATGTCGCTCTTGGCTGACATACGTTGTCCAGGCCTCGCTGCCATAGAGCAAGGTACTGAGGGCACAGGCTTGATACACTCGGACTTTTGTGTTCCATGCCAGTTCGCCATTTTCCCACACTCTGTCTGCCAGTCTGGACATAGCAGTGGAAGCCTTTCCCATGTGCTTGTTGATTTCTGCATCTAGAGACAGGTTACTGGTGATAGTTGAGCCTAGGTAGGTGAACTCTTGAACCACTTCCAGAGCGTGGTCGCCAATATTGATGGATGGGCATTTGTGACATCCTGTCCCATGATGTTCGTTTTCTTGAGGCCGATGGTTAGGCCAAATTCGTTGCAGGCAGCTGCAAACCTGTCGATGAGACTCTGCAGACACTCTTCAGCGTGAGATGTTAAAACAGCATCGTCAGCAAAGAGGAGTTTCCTGATGAGGACTTTCCGTACTTTGGACTTCGCTCTTAGACGGGCAAGGTTGAACAACCTGCCCCCTGATCTTGTGTGGAGGAAAATTCCTTCTTCTGAAGACTTGAACGTGTGTGAGAGCAGCAGGGAGAAGAAAATCCCAAACAGAGTAGGTGCCAGAACACAGCCCTGTTTCACGCCACTCAGGATAGGAAAGCAGATATAGAGTGTGCATATGTGTGTGATATGCATGTTGTTGTGTGCACACGTGTCAACATGTCTGAACGGTGTCTGTGTGTTAGTGGTATGTGTATACTTGTGTGTGCCTATGTATCTGCACAGTCGATATGTGTGAGCATGAATGTGCCTATGTGTACATGTGCGATTGCCTTGTTTTGCCATGTCTTAATGCATACGTGCATGAGTGTGCATGTATATGTCCCTGTGCATGTTTCTGAATATGCGCTCATGTGTATTGTCCGTATATGTTTGTGTGTGAAGGATAAACCTTAAAATTGTTTTGGATGCTGCCTTCTAGGATCACACATGCAAACTCGCCCCCTCAATGAAGTACTGGAGTGGGAGTTACCATCTTCAGGAACAGAGGAGGCTCAGAGTGGAGCGGGGAAGAAACATATTAGGGATACATCTGATTGAATCCAAAATGAGTGAATGTACACACATACAAACAACATCCTTACAGAGGCTTCCTTTCATTAGAAGGCATTTTCCTCCCCTTTAAACCCTACCAGCAACTAATCCCTGATCAAGAGAGTACATAAATGGCCTGCCACTAAGGTTTTGCCAATATTAATCCTGAGCCAGCGTGGGTTGACTGCAGTTCCGGTTTAGCCCTCGTCCCTCTCTCTTGCTCTGGCACAGTACATTTGAAGAGTAACATGTTGCACCTCATGGAATGCTGATTGCCTCTGATAAATACACTAATGAGGAACTATTCACTTAAAAGGAGGCCGTTCATTGAGAAGGACACTGTTTTACATTTCCGAGCTGAGGAATGGTTTGAAATTCTGACTAGATTATGGTAATTAGTCAATGTTAAACTGAAATAACAGTAGAAAATATCTGTCAACATCTGAAAAACAAAAAAGATAGGTTAACCCTTTGGGTGCAGATGCATCACCAGAACAGAAAATATCAAACTAACCCATTTAGATATTAGCATCAAACAAGCAACAGATCTCAATCAATAGAAATGCTCAAGGGAATCTGAGAATTATTTGTTGAAGCATGTGCTATATAATTGGACTGTAAAATGCTGCACTAAAATGAAATGGACCCTCATTATCTAGATCATTATTAAAATCCAGGCTAACACTCCAGTGCAGTACTGAGGGAGTGCTGCACTTTCAGAGGTGCTGTCTTTTGGATGAGTTAAACCCAGGCCCCCTGTGCCCCCTCAGGAAGACGTAAAAGATCCCATGGCACTATTTGAAGAAGAGTAGGGGAGTTCTCCCCATTTATCCCTCAAGCCATAGTACTAAAAACAGATTATCTGGTCATTGTCACATTGCTGTTTGTGGGAGCTTGCTGTGCACAAATTGGCTGCTACGTTTCCTACATTACAGCAGCGACTACACTTCAAAAAGTACTTCATTGGCTGTAAAGCACTTTGGCATATCCTGAAGTCATGGAAGGCGCTATGTAAATGCAAATCTCTCTTTCTGTTACTGAGCTCATAACACAATTGAGGCTCCCATAAAAGTGGATGGGGCATGTTGTCATTTATGTGATCTACGTCTACTGCATGAGAAAGAAAATTGGGAAACAGACATATATTGTGGATGGCGTAGAGCCGGCTGGAGATGAAGCTGAATGGGAGCCGGGGATGACGAAAGACATTAAAGGCATGCATTTATACAACGCATATACAATCTCATCCCGAGGTTCTTCACAGAGAAGAAGCAGATGGTGAGCAGTAATAGACAAATTGAATGTGTGGTTAAAGTGCTAGATTTGGTGGGAACTTTCGTGGCAGAGAGAGAGGAATAGGCAGACAAAGGGATTTAGGGATAGAGTTTCAGGCTGAGATAGCTGAAAGCTCTGTCATCAATGGGAGGACGTATTCTGATAATTAGCTTCAATCTTGCTGTCCAAAGAGAGCTTACTATGATGGTGGTGGAACAAGAAACTTGTATAGATTTCAAAATGGAACTGCAGGTTCCTGTCAACAAATGGGATTCAGGGTTGTTGGAAATGCTCCAAAGGAATATTGTGGATAGGTGGGCTAGATGGACTGAATGTCTTCTCCTGCCCATAACTGTGTAATTAGAGGGAGGTTTGCTCGTGTTTGATGTTTGACTACCTACAAGTTCACGCAAGGGAAACCGAGGGAACAAGTTGATGAAACATTTGTTAATAAGCTTGTACAACAGAATCGCAGGGCAGAGGAAATGAAAAGTACTCCCCAGGGAGGCAGCATTATATGGGTTAATTGGTCCTTACTTACAGGAGTTATTGATTTATGGAATGGAATGAGATCACCGTCTGTCTCAGATGGTACTTATGCTGTAGGTTAGTGGTTCTAATGGCAACTCCGATACTGCAGTGTTTTATAGTCTTACATAAGAATCTGATAAGTAACAAGTAATGGTTCTGTATGAGTAAAAGCAGAAAGGAAACTGTGGGTTACTATTAAATTTCATGAGGAGCACTGGGGCTGAGGCTAGATGCTATTAGCGAGGAGACCACCCACCTATTAATGGATGGACAGTGCACCCTATATCTCCTGATATACATGGCCAGTAGATGGTATTACTGAGAGGTAAAATTAGCCCTGTAAAGCCAACAGCACCAGAAAAAGATAACAGATACTGGCATTTGCCTGTTCCAGCCGACAGCAGCTCAATCCCAGTGACGGTGCTGTGGAGTGCCAAAGGTGTGGTTTTCCCCGAGGCAGCTCAAAACACCAGCACCAGCACTGCCACTGTGAACACCAGGCTGCAGAATTGTGACTTTCCAGCCACTACATGTGAACAGAATTGCGGTGCACACTTTGTTGTGCTGGTTCACCCCTACAATATTGCCTGTTGCCAAGCCAATTCTACAATTTAACAGGGTGCAGTGGTACAGTCACACTCCACAAGTGTAGCGTCACTGAGAAACTGAAGCCATGTCACACTGACACTAAGTTGGAGCATAATCAGGTGTGGAAGTTCCAACCTGATTCCGAAGTGAGATTCCCTTCTCCGGGGAATTTCAAGGACTCTCCACTTCAGGCTTGTATCAAGTTGGACTGGACAATGAATTCATGCTGCATTGACATTCTAACTGCAGCAGCGTTGCGAAGCGAAGCCGCTTTGCACTAATGCTACATTGACAGTATAAATTCCCCCTCAGTTTGTGATTTCAATACCTCAACATAGGCAAAAATATAAGTAGGCAGGGTCTATTTAACGTGATCACGTATAATTGCAGGATGAATGTTCCCAATTAAATCAGGCGAATATGTTAACTGTTCTTTGTCTTTCTTTTCCCTCATGGACCCTTTGATCTTCTATCAAATCTCTACAGACTCTGTTACAGGTAAGTGCAAAACAAGTCCAATTGATAACTTTGTAGTGTGTTTTTTAACCGATATTTTAACTGATTTATTTCTAAAAGCAAAACATCGAAAGGAGTGAAGGAAGCCTGACAAGAGTCTATATAGGACAGGAAGAACAGTGTTGAGGATTTGTACAGGACAGTCATAGGGGCTGAGCTTCCTCTCCCAAACAAGAGGAAATTGCACGGACCTGAGCTGACCTTAGCTGAACCTGGTTGATTTTCTGTGTTTTCAAAAATTATTTTATAGGATGTGGGCATCACTGGTATGGCCAGCATTTGTTGCCCATCCCTAATTGCCCTTGACAACTGCGTGGCTTGCTCCGCCATGTCAGAGGGCAGGTTAAGACTCAACCACATTGCTTGTGGGTCTGGAGTCGCATGTAGGCCAGACCAGGGAAGCACAGCAGGTTTCCTTGCCTAAAGGACTTTAGTGAACCAGATGGGTTTTTACAACAATCGCTGATAGTTTCATGGCCCCATTACTGAGACTAGCTTTCAATTCCAGATTTTTATTAATTAAGTGAATTTAAATTCCACCAGCTGCCATAGTGGGATTTGAATCTATGTCCCCTGGGCACCTGCATTACTAGTTCAGTGAAATTACCACGACACCATTGTCTCCCCCGATTCATCTGAATAGGCTGGATGAGCACCAGGTGGGAATACTGTCTGGGAATAAATACTAGATGGGATTACTAACTGGGAAAGAGTGCCAGTTGGGAGTACTGTCTTGGAATAAGCAGTAGATGGGAATACTATCTGGGAGTGAGCACCAGGTATGAATACTGCCTGGGAATAAGCAACACTTTAGGCCTTCAAGGCCGGTGCAAATTCCTGGCAGGTTCTGTGGTGGTTACTAATGGCAGCAAAATGACCTCCAGCCTCACAATGGAGGTCCGCTGCTGCCGGGAGAGAAAGTTTAAAAACTTACTTTAGGTGGCAGGATGCTGGTGGCAGCTCCTTTACAGACCAAATGTTGGCCTTTATCTCAAGGTGGTTGGAACACAGAAGTGATGTTTCAGTTGTACAGAGTCTTGGCCAGATCCCAACTGGAGCACGGTGTTCCGTTTTGGGCATCACACAATGGAAAGATACATTATCCTTGGAAGGGGCTACAGTGAAAATTCACCGTAACGGTACCAGGGCTGAAAGAATTCAATTGTGAAGACAAGTTGCATTTCCTTTCCATTTAGAAGGCTGAGCTATGATCTAGTTGAGATTTTTAAAATAAGTGGATTCAATAGGGTGGATACAGAGAAGCCATTTCCTCTGGTGTGGGTATAATCTTTAATTAGAGCTAGCTATTTTAGCTCATTTTAGGAGTGAAATCAGGAAGCACTTCTTCACACAAATGGTTGGGAATATCTGGAACTCTGTCTCGATGAAATTTCCTGGACTGAAATTAATTTTGTATAGTGAGGGTTTCACGTGATTATGAGCAAGGGCGGGGTAAATGAAGGTGAGGCACTGATCAGCCATGATCTAATAGAGTGTTGGAACAGGCTTGAAGGGCAGTTCCTATGGGGGAGAGGGAGGGCCCACATCCTCTGATGTCAAGTTTCCAAGGGCAGTCATTATTGGTTAATACTGGCAGAGGCACTGTGACATCACTCCCATGTCACTTACATGCTTCTTTCATGGCTGGATCTTCCCGCCCACCCTCGGGAGACCCGTGAAAATGTGTGTGTCAAGCACAAAGGAAGAAGAGACCCAACATCACGGAACCCTGCTTCAATTTCCTCTGTCTAACGTCCAAGTGCCCAGGCCATATGGAACTTTAAACCAAGGAAACAAACTGCAAAGAATGTTACAGCAGAAAAACAGGCCACCTCACCCATCAAATCTGCACCAGTATTTTCTCCACTTGAACCATCAAGTTTAATTGCACTCTTCTGCAAATTTGATATTATTCCTCTTGCATCTGTTCCCAAATCATTTATATAAATGAAAAGCATCTATGAGCCACTATTTTTGCTTTCTGACCTCTAGGCATTCCTCTATCCATATCACTACACTTCCTTTAATACTGCATGCAGTCATTTTTGTAATAAATCTTTTGCGGCACCTTATCAAGCTCCTTCTCAAAATCCGGAACATCCAAGGCATTCCCGTTATCGCTCTGCGATTTCCTCAATAAATTCAGTGAAATTAATCAAATGCTACTTGTCTTTTACAAATTGATGTTGACTATCCCTGGAAATTCTGCTTTTTAGTTCAACACCTAGTAGCGCAAACTCCCTTTTGCAGCACCACCAACTTGTCCTTTCCTTTGGCATTGGTTCCAACATGGACCATGACTTCAGCCTGCTTAGCAGCCCTTTTTCAGAATCTTCTCCATCCATTGCACTCGGCACCTGGGAGACAAAAGACAATTCAGCACCCCTGTGATTGTGAGTTAGCTCCTGTGTGGGGCAATGGATGGTCACAAGTGAGCCTGCGAATAGGGTGATGAGTATACTGTAGCTGTGGTATCCAACAAAGGGATGTTCACACATGAAGTGTGATCCTATTGCATTAGTTAATAAATAGTCAGGGTGAGGTATATATTCAACAGAGGCTTTTCATCCCAGTCAAATTGCAGAAATGTTTTCATATTTTTGCATTTGGATGCTTGTTTCTCCACTGCAAAGTAGGTGCATTATGTGTCAGAAGTTATGAGTCCTGAGGAGTTGAGAAAAGTGCATCTTGGGGTGTTGTGTGATGATAGTGTAACTGTGCTCGTATGTAATTAAAATTGTTTAATGCAACCCATTGAAGTGTGAGTGTAGCAAAAAGGACGACGGTCAGCTGATAGGAATTCAAACTAATTTCCAGCGCTGTAATCAGAAGAAAGGATTGCTACTTGCAAAGCTGCTGATTTCCCTGAGGAATATGTGCAGAGTGGAGCTGCTAGGGTTTTCAAAGTTGTCCCTCCTGGCAAGGATAATGCAGGCAGTGGGTAATGTAGGTTGCATTGGAGCATGACTACATGATGCTGGACTGTTTGTAGAGAAAGAAAAGAGCCCCCTTAATCTCAATTTGAGATTAAATGTGTAGATGACTAAATATAATTTGTTCAAGAATCTGTGCAATATGCGACCAGAGTTTATTTTAGTAATTTAGGCTCAGGTTAATAGCAATAAATAACAATGATTTTCACCTTTTTATATTACAGTGCTGTCATAGACAGCAGTTCTGACTTGCTCAGCAATGAGATGGTGCTAACACCTCATCCGGTTGCACCCAGTCACCTCAAAAGATTTATTTTTACTGCTGCTGAACGTGATCAGTTGTTAAGTTATAGAACCCCCAAACAGCTGGACCTTTGAATAACCTTTTTTAAAATATAATCTGTCAGAGTTTAGACTGGGCTTCAATAATTGTTTTTTTCTCCACATAATATGGTACTTTTGGTTTGTGCACTGTGTCCAGACTAGATGTTCCCAAGATCATTCATGCTAAGTGACTTCTGATGTATTATATTGACCAGTAGAAGTTTCCAGAACATCCTTTTAGTACATGCTATGGTGGAGGGTGACTGTTATGTTCTAACTAAAGCAGAGACGCTAGTTATGACAAGGGAACACATTGCTGCTAATCTCACATGCTATGGTAGCATCTCATTCCAACAACACAACATTTTTATATTATATATTTATATATGGGTTTAACTGCTTTCGCATTTGCTGTATTTTTAAGCACCGTTAGTCAGTTTTTATTGCTTTAGGGATGGGATTCAGGGTTTTATTTTTAGTGTGAAAAGTAGGTGAGAATCAGTGGGGGGAAATATTTCATGTCAAAAATCCTGGGTAAGTTCCTGGGTAAATTCCAAGAAAATCAAGCTTTTATTTTGAACGTCGCTAAAACCCAAGGAAACGAGCAAAGAACTTATAAGCTGTACAGTCAGGCTAAATGACAATAACAACTACTTGCATTTATTTAGTGCCTTTAACGTAATCAGACAAAATCATCAACCGAGACAAAGAATGGAAGATTAGGGGGAATGAGTAAAAGTTTAGTCAGAAAGGTGGGTTTCAATAAAGATTTTAGAGGAGAGGGAGGTGGAGGGAGGGAATTCAAGAGCTTGGGGCCTAGGAAGCTGAAGACACAGCTGCCAGCGATGGGATGAATAGAGGAAGGGATTCTCAAGAGGCCAGAGTTGAAGGAATACTGAGCTCTCAAATGGTTGTAGGGCTGCAGAGATAGGGAGGGATGAAGCCGTGCAGGGATTTGAACATGAGGGCGGAAGTGTCAAACGTGAGGCTTTGCAAGACTGGGAGTCGATGTAAGTCATCGAATATATCGGGGTGATGGGTGAATGGGACATATGTGTAGCTAAATTTGGATGACTTGAAGTTTAGATCTCACGGAGAACACTTTTGTGGGGCTCGCCATCAGACTCACTTAACCCTAGATTTTTTTTTTAAATTACAAGTAAAGTTGAAGAATAAGTTGTTTATTGTTGTGCTGCCAGACACGTACCTGCCACCGTGGTGGTGGGATAATGACATTTTTTGAAGATTATGCACAGGGTAACAGTTGTGATGTTACTTTTGATAATTAGTGCAGAGTCAGCCTTCATTAACCTCAGTCTGCAGGGGAGAATGAGTATGGTAACTGTGCCAGTGTCCTCTTGTACATTTCCTATATTATAAAGAATATCGTCCTCACTACAGTACCGAAAGAAGATCCAGGTTCCTTTTTTAAAAAAATCCAAATTGTCCGACCTTTGTTTCTTTCCCTGCTGCAAATCAAGACAAGAGATCCATGTTCATCAGCTTCAGCGACCTCGGCACAGTTTTTGCACTATGCAGTGTGCATGTGGTGTCATGGATTTGTGCACTCATGCGTCTCCCAGACCTGAGTTTTGGGAAGGAAGCAATGGGAAAATTCGGGAATTTTATCCCCTGAAATTTTGAGGAAATCAGTTCTTAAAAAAAAATCTGGCAAATTTATCAATGGAAATCAGTAAATAACTGATTATAAATGTCCCTATGTATTTTGTACATTTTCCTTAAAAGCATTTTAATTCAATATAAAAAAGAAAATTAGTATGTTATAAAATGTGCAAAGAGAATTCAGCAGCCAAATGGTTTTCCCCATTGTTTTGGACTATACTTTTGAGTGTATTTGAGATCCAGGTACCCCTACCCCATATTAATCGACAGTACCACTACTGCACTTCTGTCTTTTACACAGGCTTGTTTTCAGTACCTCCGCAGCTGCATAAAGGAGAATGCACATCAAACAATGATGCATGCTGCACCCAAAGCTCAAAATTCAGCCCACTAACAGAGTTACTACCGGCTTATGCATTGTCAGCCCTTATACAATGACAGTGGGGTTAGATAGTTCTCCGAATCAGTTTGGTTCAAGGGAGAAGGAGAGGGCAGCAGCTGTGCTTATGTTCGCCTTTGTTCAACGTGAGGGAGATTTTTCAAATGAGAACGGTGAAATTTGAAGCCTCTCAGCTTCATGTTAAGTTAAATTTCAAAAACACATCATCTGAGCTGCTCCTGAGAGTAGAACACTTTCAGCTGCTTGTTGAAATTCTTCAGCTAGATTCCAGTTGACTGTTTCTCATGTATTTTTTACAGTCACGTTTTGCAGCACATGCTACCAAGGTGCAGTAGGAAGTAAATATTTCAATTTTGTTTTCCACTGAAATAAGGCAGGATCTGACCGAAACAACAGCATAAAGCACTGTGCGGTTTCTGTTCCATTGCGGTATAGAAGAAAATTGGTTTCACAATGATGGGCAGTGGATCCTGTCCATTAGCCCTTTACATTACAACAGTGGCAGCAGTCCCAACTTTGGTTGCAGGGCTGCTATAATAAGGAGGCAGTTGCTGCCCTTCACCAGCCAACTGGGAACCAGAAATACAACAACAACTTGCATTTATATAGCACCTTTAACACGGTAAAATGACCGGAGGCGTTTATCACATTTCTAACTTTCGGACAATTGGCCCACATTATAAAGGGGACAGATTGCACCGACCTATTGGAAATCCAGGGTTTCTTTAAGCAGTTCTGTGCTACAAAAGGTTGAGAGTCAATAGCCTGGAACTACTGTCGGGAGAAGTTATTGTATGAACACTTGGTGCTCACACACGCTACTGTTTTAACAGATGCTACTGTTTATTTTAACGCTGCCATTAAATTAGCAGAGAGCAGAATTTAACAGGAGCATTTTAAGCATTCGTCCAATAACATTAAAATAAAAGCAAAATACTGTGGATGCTGGAAATACTCAGCAGATCTAGCAGCATCTGTGGAGAGATAAGCAGAGTTAACGTTTCGGGTCAGTGACCTTTGATCACAGACCTGACACGTTAACTCTGCTTCTCTCTCCACAGATGCTGCCAGACCTGCTGAGCCTTTCCAGTACTTTTTGGTTTTACGTCCAAAAGCATTGTTGTCTTTGGAAATCCTGTACAAGAGCAGTAGATGGTGGCCAAATAACCTTTTGGCCTCAATGTGTTAGCTTACACCGGATGAATGGTCCCTTGGGTGAGGCACCAGTGGATGTCCAGCAACCACGGAACTGTGCATCAGTATCATTAAAACATCAGAAAAAGGAGCAGGAGTACAGCCATACAGCCCCTTAAGTCTGCTCTGCTGTTCAGTAAGATCATAGCTGATCTTTGACCTCAAGTCCACTTTCCTGCCCGCCCCCCATATCCCGTGATTCCTAAGTATCCAAAAATCTAACAATCTCCGTTTGAATATATTCAACATCTGAGCATCTGTAGCCCTCTGGGATAGAGATTTCTAAAAATTAACAACCCTCTGAGTGAAGAAATTTCAAATACAAAAGCAAAATGCACCAGTCAACACCTACATGGGAGAAGGGGAACAAATTGGGGGGAAAATATTTTTGGATTTGCATAAATAAAATGGAAAAAGCGACAAAAAGGATATTGGATTTACCATCCCCTCAGTGAGGAAAATGCTGCGTACTCAACAATTTGCATATAAATGGTAGCTGTTTGCCTAGCAACAGATCTGTTAACAGCTGAACCAATTGGTACAACGATAATGATCTTAACTCTGCTTTTACAGCACCATTTATACCATCTAACATTGCAAAACCAGGCATTTTAATTGGTGCTGCTTGATTTTTTTTTTAAAGAATTAATTCAGATTGTTAAGTGGTAACATTTTGTGTTGAACAATTCAATTATGATGCACTCGGTACAGGTCAATATATTAAAACATTTGCCATTTAAGTAATTAAAGAGTAAATTTGACACGATTCCCTTCAGATGAGAGAGCTCTTCTCATAAAAGTACAAAATAACATGTTCTTTCTTAAATGGCTTTGAATTTTCCGGAACAATGGTTTAAAGGAAATCACAGGTGGGGCCCGCACGCTTCTGACAACATTGCACCTCTGTGGCAGCGTACCTTTCAATTGCCTGCTTAATCATCTTAATTGCCTGCCTGCCTGCCTCTTCTGGGTGGGTTGCCATCGTCTTTGAGAAGCTGCCATTGGGAAAGAAGATCACACAAAGGCGGCAACATGTTGAGCAACTCACACATCGTCCTGCTGCGCGGAATTGCTGGCACACCCGCCTCTAAGGCAAAATTCAGCGGTAGGGGTGGGAAAGATACATTTTTCTCCATCATGAGCCGACTTACCTAGTGGCCCAAGAAAGAGCAAATGAATTGGAGCAAATTTGCAGCTGGAGGAGTGAATCACTTCTGTGCTGCAGTTTACTGAACAGGCCCAAGATGATTGAGCTGACATAAGAGCGTTAACTGTGGTTGGCAAGACAGTAACCAGAGGCTAAATCTGACAACATTCTTTTAAGGCAACAGTCTGACATTCTTTTTAAAAATTCAAATCAACATATTCTTGCCTAGACAGCTTCAAATTTTCTGCAAGGGTGGTTCAGAATAATATATTGATTAGTAGCCTAACTCTGCAGACTTTCCTCATTAAGCACATTCTAACAGCTGGCTTGGTATAACAATTGGTTGTGAGCTGAATAACTGCTTAGCTCTATGGCTATTCCTATCTGTCCAGTATTTTAATGTTGCTGGTTCAAACATCACAAAACAGGCACAATAGTTATTTTTAGTAAAAGAGAAATTGGGGCCTAATGGCCAATTGCACTCCCTCTTTATATTGCTAAGCTTGACAGACTGGGAAGGTGCCAGTGAGCAGTGTTAGCTGATCTCAAGTCAGGTTTGGAAGTAGAGGGGCTGTAATTGGCCTCCACATCCCTGGTCAAAGTAGGGAATTCTAACCAGTGAGCTTCACTCGAATCATGGGCGTTAGTGGAGAACAGGACCTACCTCATCTGCAATGTTCCTACACCCCTCCCCCTCCCCCCCCGCCCGCCACAACTGGTTAAATAGCCGTCTGAAGCCCATCTTCTAGGCTTGCACATGACAAATGGTTCAATATTAGACATGAAGTACGTTTTCCCACTAAACCGTCAGGAACTAAATCAAGCTGCGTATTCTAAGATATACCATTCTGATCACTTTATTTAAACAATCGGCTTGTTGTAGACAGTTTTCTAAATTAATTACATGGGACCTTCATCCTGCTAAAAACTGATTGTTAGCAATCTAGTATGAAGCTGATAAATCCATTACCTACTTCAAACAGACATGATGCGTTCAGGGCTTCAAGTTTCAGCATCAAGTTGCTCCATTAGTAACTTTCGAATATTATTGAACTGTCATTTAACTCCTCGAAACTGCATTAAGTAGGTTTTCATATTAAACCTGCAGTGGATGTGGTAGTCGCTGAGTGAAAGTTAGTGGCATATTACTTCTTTGCATTTTTTTGTAATAGTGGAATGTGTGAGAGCTATCGCATTTAAGATAATTATATCAGTTTTAAAGATAGTTAGATTGCATATATTGAAATAATTTTTGAATGGATTAGTCTAGTATATTTAGTGTGATCAGGTTATGAAAGGTATTTAAAAATTGTGTTAAAGCAGTAAGACATTAGCCTTAAAAAATGGATAAAGACGACCAGAGTTGGTAAGCAAGAAAATGAGCTGCAGTTCCGGTACTTGTGACCAGCACAGTAGCTGTGGTTATGGAATGGTAAGGTCAGAAGCTGGACTCTTGTGTGGTCTGCATGATATGGGATTTCTTGGATCTGCAAAGTCTCCAGGAGGAGTATCAAATGTCAGAAGGTTGTGTTACTGAAACAGAGGAATGCTGAGTGGGAGAATCAATTGACAGCACACAGCATCGTACACGGGAGGAAAGGTTCCTGGATCACCCAATCCAGAAGGTGGTCTTGCCACAGATTGAGAGTATGTGAAACAGAAGGGCAGAAGTGGATGAGTGCCTGAAAAGGGAAGCAAGAGGATGTAGGAAGGAGCCCAAACAGAACAATCCTGTCGGTTAGAGTAAAAAGAATGGCAATGTTAATGATTACAGTTGTGTGTTAGATGGGGAGATGGTGGTGCAGTGGTATTGTCACTGGACTAGTAACCCAGAGGCCCAGGTTAATGCCCTGGGGCCCCAGGTTCAAATCCCACCATGGCAGCTGGTGGAATTTAAATTCAATTAATTAATTTTTAAAAAAATCTGGAATTGAAAGCTCGTCTCAGTAGTGATGCCATGAAACTATCATCGATTGTTGTAAAAATCCATCTGGTTCACTAATGTCCTTTAAGGAAGGAAATCTGCCATCCTTACCTGGTCTGGCCTACACGTGACTCCAGACCCACTGCAATGTGGTTGACTCTTAACTGCCCTCTGAAATGGCCTAGCAAGCCACTCAGTTGTCATGGGCAATTAGGGATGGGCAACAAATGCTTGCCTTGCTAGTGATACCCAATCCCATGAAAGAATTTAAAAAAACAGTAGTAATGAAGGATTTATCTCTGGGGATAGATCGCATAATTTTCCAGATGCGACCAGGAGTCCCAAACGTATTACCTCCCAGGGGTCAGGATAAGGGACATATGATTCAGGTAGAAATCAGTCAGAAGTTGAAGTTATCTCAGGATTACTCCTGATGCCACACCTTGGACCAGTTAGGCAGCAGCAAACAAGACAGATTAACTCATAGTTACAGACACGGTGCTGAATTTTACGAGTGCGCTGCAAATCGTGGTGGCGCACTCTGATGTCGGCAGCAATCCCACGCGCATCGGTCGCCGCTGAGCCCCAGCGATGTTACGCCGGGGGCTCATTTAAATGGAGGAGGTGGAACGGCTGCCCCCGATGCCGTAGAGGGGGTGGCTGCTCCGTCCATGGTAATGGCGTCTGGTGCCACCGCGCAGGCGTCTGCGCCATTTTTAAAGGGCTTCAAGCCCTTAGGAAATATTTGAATTTTTAAAGGAACATTATTGTACATTTTCTTCAAAAAATAATTAAAAGCTGCAGGCCCTTTCCCAATGTTATTTTTTATTGGCCTATATAAGTCCCAACCCGAACTTGCCCCTCACCCTCTTCACACTTGCCCTTCAACCCCTTCCTACCATCCTCGCAGCCAATAAGAAGTGTTCCCCCACTGCCCTGAGAATTTCAATCCTCCCCCCTCCCCACCAGTGTCACCTCAGAACTCTGAACGGAGTTCAGATAGCACACGAGTTGCAGCTGGCGGCCATAAAATCGGTGTGGGACGGCCGCTGGGACCAGGTAGGTTTATTTGCATCTTGTTTTAATTGATTTTAATATTTAAATGAAAGCCCTGCCGCTTGCTGCACCAAGGCCTCGACGCCGCTGGTAAAATGCACGGGGCCTTCTTGGCTTCATGGGTCATGGCGGGCCTCTCCTGAAAGTATTTCGCGGGCCCCTCCACCACGACCCATGACATCGAGGGGCTGGTAAAATCTAGCCCATCATGTAGAAGGGAATGTTTCAGATTCCTGGGACATTGGGACAGGTTCTTGGGCAAGGGAAATTCCCTACCCCCAGATTAGCAGCAGTATTGTAGTCAGGGCAAATAGGGCTATGGGAGAGGATTTGAGTTAAGTGGGGTGAGGGGAATAAACAAAACAGAACAACAAAAATGAGGACATTAATGGCATTAATAACCGAAAGATCAAATAGAGAAAGCAATGTTTTGAAGGACAGGCTTATCCTATTATGATGCATCCATAAATGCTAGAAACATTTGTAACAAGGTGACTGAACCTGAGGCTGTAATGATTATGTTAGGATTGAAAACTAAGATGGGATGGATACCCACAGTGATAGACCCAAGTACATAAAGAAAGAACATGCATTTTTATAGCACTTTTGATATCCTTGGGATGTTCACAACTGATTTAGGTCGGCAAAAGTGGCAGCCCAATTTCTACAGAGCAAGATCCCATGACCAGTGAATGAGATAAATGACTAGTTTTTTTTGGTTGTGTAAGTTGAACGAAGAATGATTAAAAGATTGGAAGAAGCCTGTGTTCTTCTCCGAATAGTGCTGTAAGATCTTTTACATCTACCTGAACGGACAGATGTAGTTTTAGTTTAACATTTCATCCAAAAATGGGCACCTCTGACAGCGTAGCACTCCCTCAGTACTGCACTAGTGTGCCAGTCTAGATTATATATTTCAGTTCTGGGCTGAATTTTAAACCCATAACCTTCTGACTCAAAGGTGAGAATGCTACCCAATGGGTCAAGTGGACACTTAGACAGGAAAGGAGAGACGAAAGAAGGGTACAGGCTAAACACCCAACAAGCTATCCTGGCTAGATGTATGTAATGAAACGATGGCAAAGATAAATCTCGCGGTTTGCTATAGGCCCCCAGCTCAAAGCAAAATGAAGAACTGGTTGCTCTATGAAGAGGGAAGGAAGTTATGTGGAAACAGAAAGTTCCTACCAACAGAGGGTCCATAACCCAGCTCATAACGTTAGCAATTCACAGCTGATCAAGAAAAAAAAGCCAGTATGTGCAATGCATGACTACTTTCTGACCCCGGGTACTGGGGATGCCTCGAGAAGTGGCATATATCTTGACCTGGTAATGACAAGTGACTTAAATAGCACACTGTGAATGGTAATACTGACATCCCTGGGTAACAGTGATCAAAACATGATGAAACTTGACATGATTTGGGATAAACCAATACTCCAATCAGTAAATAGCTGGACAACTTTAAAAGAGCCAACTTTGAGAGAATAAGAGAGCCACATTAAAAAAATCAAAAGGAGTTGGGGCAGTAATCAATGAAACTTCCATTGAGAACAAATGGAATGTCTTTAACCAGATACCACTGGGCATGTAAGATCAATGACATACTGAGGACCAAGTGCAGACTAAACAAACATGACCCGAGCTAGCTTAACAATGCAATACAAAATAAGTAAGGAAATAAGCTTTAGGAAACTTAAAGCGAGAAAGGACAGGAAAATGACCAGGAAAGACTGATCAGGCTGCAGGGTCTTTTCTCGAGAAAAGAGAAGACTGAGAGGTGACTTGATAGATGTGTTCCAAGATTATGAAAGGGTTTATCGGGTAGACTTAGAGAAGATGTTTCCACTTGCGGGCAAGACTGGAAATAGGGGCCATAACAATAAGATATTCTCTAGTTATTCCAATAGGGAATTCAGGAGAAACTTCTTTACCCAGAGAGTGGTTAGAGTGTCGAATTCGCAACCACAGGGAGTAGTTGAGGTGAAGAGCATAGATGCATTTAAGCGGAAACTTGCTAAGCACGAGGGTGAAAGGAATAGAGATATGTTGATCGACTTGGAGGAAGAGGGGTAGGAGGAGATTTATGCGGAGCATAAACACTGGCATGGACCCAATTTTAATTGCTCCACCATTGATGGCAGCACCTACCGTTGCCTAGGCCCTAAGCTCTGGAATACCCTCCCTACATCTCTCCACCTTGACCTCACTTTCCTCCTTTAAGACGCTCCTTAAAACCTACCCTTTTGGTCAAGCTTTTGGCAATTGGCCCTTATATCTCCTTTTGTGGCTCGGTGTCATGCTTTGTTTTATAATGCCCCTGCGAAGCACCTTGGGACGTCTTACTATGTTAAAAGTGCAATATAAATATAGTTGGCTGTTGGGCCACATGTCCTGTTTCTGTGCGGTAAATATTTTGTAATATTTATTGCCTTTTCGGAGGCTCCTGTATTATTACAGAGGGGCAAAGAGATGAGCATAGATACAGAAGCCAAACACGAGTGAGAAATTACTTCAGTATTAAAACAGCAAGAGAGTAATCAAAGAAGAAATGGACCCCTTTGTGGGGGAGAGGTGGGCAAAAGGGGTTGAATCTTGGCCTAATGATCTGTCACATACTAAGCGATTACTTATTGGTAATATTCACCGGAGGAAACACTATTGTGAGGGGTAGATTAAATAAAATTTCACACCAATGCAAAATGATCATATGGTGGTAATTACTCAGTCGGTCTGGCCACTTCAGGGCCTTGTGTGATTGCTGCCCTTCAAAGTTGGATCAATATTATGTGTGACCTAGCAGCTGGAGGATGGAGTAATGCAGGATTAGGGAAAATGATAATGGAGGTCTCAGATGAAAGGACAGTCAGTCTTCTCACTCAAAGTACCATCCAGCCTCCCAAGGATTGCTTCTAACTTTCGTCCTATGACTGACCGGATTGATAAAACATGATCGCATGCTCCCTCCATGTAAATCTTACAATAATATTGACCACTTTCACTCAAAACCCTAAGTTAGATAGAGTAGTTGATAACCCGTTCTCTCTCGCTCAGGAATCCTGTAATTTAAAGGAACCTCAAGTGACATAAAGTCATGGAGTTTGCCATGTTTCCTACAAACTATCTCGTTCCAGTAAATGTCTGACTAGGAGACTTAGAGAAAATTTATAGAATGATATTTTTCACTGTGCGCTGATGTTAGCAAAAACATCATTGTGAGTTTGAAATGGGATACTCTTGTTTGGCACTCGCAGTCACTCTTCTTCACATTTATTCACAAATGCAGGAAAATATATTCCGTGATCTTGTGTATTGCAGGCCACCTTGTTAATGTTTATGTCTGCGCTGTGCGTTATATTAGGGGATTTTAGTAAGAGAAATTAGTCAAAGAAATGGGAGAGAAATTAGAAGTATGTGCAAGAGAGAAATTCATGAAAAATATCAGATAAAGGTATCAATGAAAAGCAAGCAAGAGAGAGAAGGAAAGAAAAAGATATTGTAAAGCAGTGTGTAGGAGAACGAATGCGAGAGGAAATAAATAACCAGGGACTGGATTTTCCTGCGGGCTCAGGACCCTGATGTCAGGACCAAATGGGGGTCCCGAGCTTACACTTGTCATCAGCAAGACCAGCTCAGCAATCTTCTGGAAGGCAGTCTTCTAATTGGCCACCACCGAGCTTGCTGTTCAATTAAGGATGGTGGGCAGGCTTTCAATGCTGCTGGCAGCAATCTGAGGGCTCGCAGCTCTGGAGCCTCGACATTCCCATCAGGAGAGGTGGGCATTGCTGAAACAGGTCAGGGACTGCAAGGACACCTCAACATGGAGGCACCCTCTGAAGAACTGAACATTCAGCAAAGTAAATTGTGGCCCGTCATAGGATGGCCTCTGGCCGTGGCTGTGGCCCTCGCTGCCCAGTGGATCCATACTAGGCTGCTTTGTGCCTCTGGACCAAACCCCGCCCCCCCCACCCCCGCCACCCTACTCTGGCCTGCTGCTCGGAGGCCACCACCATTCCAGTTATAGGCTGCAGCCACATCGCACATCTGCCGTCTGGAAAATCCAGATGGCGTGTGGAGTGTCCTCAACTGTCACTTTAATTGGCCTAATTTGACTACCCACTGACAGGTGGGGAGCCGTCATCCACCCTCGGAAGCGACCTCCCTGAAAATGGGGCAGAGGCGGGAATATAGCGGCCGACTGGCTGGTAGAGAAACTGCCACCGTGCACGCCTCCAAACCCACCTCCAACTCCGTGGCAGAATCCAGTTCCAGTCGTCAAAATATGAGGAAGACGACATCTAGGATGGAGGCAGTTTTATTGGGGCTGATTTTTGTCCTTGTTTTCGGGGGGAAAACAGGGCGACAGCATGGGGAAAATGCCAATGCACGACTTACTGCGACATTCACGCCATCTTTTCCACACGATCCTGGAAATAGGCAGTTTGTGTGTTTCAAACTGGCGCCTCACTGAGGTAAGCAAATCAGGGCCCCGTGTCATATATTGGACCCCCGATACCATCTTCAGGTGCCAATGGGCGGAGTGTTGACTCCGCAGGCTCGTCCCATTGGTGCTTGGTCTAGCCAGAAGTCCTTAAAGGGCCCACTGGAGGTCACCCTTATAATCGACAGATCCCGCTCTCACCAGTGACTCATCCATGGTCCTATCAGCACATGAGCCATTGTATTCTGCAGGGAATGTGATTATTTGTGCCAATGGATTTTATTTATCCAGTGCTGCTTTTAACAAATGAATGAGCACAACATTAGTTGCTTTTACTGGGAGTCTATATATATATCTTTTGCTCTGTGGGGCAAAACAGCTGATTCTACTCTTTGTTATTGCTTGAAGTTGTTAATTTTTTACTCATGCCATTTATTGGCAATCACATTACAAGTTAAATCAGTTACTTACGTCCATTTGTCTTCACCTTTTAGTAGTTTAAACACATGAAGCATATCTCCACCCCACAGTTTTCCTTTGTCATGGGAAAACGAGCTCAAATCTGAGACTCTCTTCATAACTTACATCCCTAACTAATGGAAGTGGTGCAATCACTCTTCTCTGTCTTTTCTCCAATTCATCAATGTCCTTTGACAATAAGATGCCAAAAATTGCACAATGTTGTAAATGTGACCTCAGTAATGTGTTACACAGGGTTGAGTACCTGGTCTCGATTACAAATCAAATCTCCTGAAGGCGTGCTCTAGAATTTGATTAGCCCTGGCCTATTGACAGTAGTTTCATGTTGACCAACTTCCATTTTATATAAAGGCCTTTAAACATAAAAAAAATTCTGCAAGGTGCTTCACAGAAGCATAATCAGACAAAAGGAAAGCTATTAGGAGGAGTAACTAAAAACTTGTTCAAAGAGGTAGGTTTTAAGGAGGGTCTTAAAGGAGGTAGAGAAACAGAGAGATTTAGGGAGGGATTTCCACAGGCCCAGGAGGCTAAAGGCATGGCTACCAATGGTGGGGCGAAGGTAAATGGAGCTCACTTGAGAGACTAGAATACAGGGAATACAGAGACCTGAGAGGATTGTAGGGCTGGAGAACATGACCGAGATAAGGAGGAGCAATGCCATAAAGGGATTAAACACGAGGACTTACCTGCAAGTTCCCCCTGCAAGACGCACATCATCCAGACTTGGCCTGACTGGATCGAATAGGGACAGCAGAGTATTGGATGAACTGAATTCTCTCGAAGGTGGAGGATGGGAGGCTAGCTAGGAGAGTATTGTAATAGTTAAGTCTGGAGGTGGATGAGTCTCAGTGACAAGAAGGAGCGGAAGCAGGCAATACGATAGCCAAAGATTTTAAATGTTAATAATTCTGTAAGTATGCAGTGAAAATGCAGGGAAAAAATCTTGCAAACAGTTTCATTTTTTTCATACCTTTTCTCCCTTGGACACTTGCACTGTTGTGTAATCAGGAAATAGTGATTGGAAATGTAGGGAAATATGGGACAAAGAATATGGGAGCATAGAAAATCCTCCCCACTCATGTCCACCCCCTTCCCACCCTCCTGAAGACATGGACTCATCTGGGTAAGGCTGTGCAGGTACAAATAACAGTCCTGTACCTCCAGTGCTCAAATTGTTGTGCTTGATCCTGGAGCGTGAGTGTCAGCAGTTGTCTTATTTTCCAGCAGTGAATCTCTGGAGAGTGACCAAAATTGGGTCCTTGGCTTAGTTTCCCACCCCCCCCCCCCCCCCCCCCAGCTACTGTGGCATATTGCAGTGTCCCCATTTCCACCTGAACTTAGATCAGCTAACTCAACATCAACACAGAGACCATCCTGCTCTATATGGAATGGCAGTATACCAGGCAGTAGTTAACTACTCAATGCTCCTGTAGCATTTATAAAGTGATGTCTCAGCCTGACCTTTAGCGGTTTAGATTGCAAAGAAGTGATTCCGCACCAATCTGTAACAATTCGACCTCCTTATCCGATTTCAATTAGAATGCTTTGGAAATGAATGGACGTGTTCTTGTGTTCTTGAGATTTTTGTTGGAATTGCACTTGGGCAGATTTGACCACACTTGCAAAATCTCCATTCTGTAATGTGATGAAAACATCACTTGCTCTGTGTTCATTTATCAACGTATATTTGTTTTAATTACTGTTAATGCTCTTAGCTTGAATGTGAAGGGGTAACAGAGTCTCAAGGCATTTCAGAGTATGTTGCAGAATGTAGTTTAGAAAAAGCTGAACCCCTAATGGAATTACCTTCAGCAGTTGAATCTGGTCCATTGTTTCCTATGGATAGTATTAATCTCTCACTAATTTAATACCGAATGCAACTTTTAATGTTAACCGGTTTTAGCTGGTTTCAGACATGGAACTCTGAAAAATTGGATGTTTTTAATATTCACTGAGCAAGTTCATGCTGTTCCATCCATCAAAAGCTCAACTGTTGCGTAAATAATCTGGATAAAAGATAGCACAATAGACTGACACAATTTAAATGCATGTGGCATCATATTCTGTAATTATAGTTATTTGTTACATTCCCAAAGGCAGTGATGACACTCACTGTCTGACCTGCACTCAGAACTGAAATAAAGAGGTAGAGTGGTCAGGACAGGTAATTAGTTGGTACTGAAAGATTTGATCAGTCCAATTTCTTTTTGACTTCTACTCCCTTATTGCTGTAGGTAGAATTTTCTACCAATTTATGATGGAGGAAAGGCTGGGAGGGGTCCATGTAAATGTTGCAACACCAGGAAGCATTCATTAATCCTCTTCTTGCTAAGTTAGCCCAAAGACTTATTGGGCATTTAGAACTATTTCTTCTCCCAATTTACCATTTAGTGGTGGAAAGTGTCTGTCTTACATGTCGCTGTAAATTAGTGTTGTTGCCTATAATTTTAACTCCCGGGAAGTAACTTTTGAGAAACAGAGGGCACTGCTGCAAGGCTAACTCAACCTATGCCATTGTTTATTTGTATGCCAAGAGACTGAGTGGTTTCAGAGACTGTGGAGGTTGGTAATGCCAGGCTTGTGGCCACAAATTTCACCAGGGTTGTACTGTGCAGGGAGAGTGGGAATGGGCTCTCGTTGGTTAAGTGGGGAAGGGGAACAGCCTGTCCATCAACGTCAAGTTTAGTGCCCAAGATAAGTGGGTGCCTTCTATTGTCAATATTAGTTCTGTTTTGTTTTGCTGCATATCAGCAAATCACAGAATGAGTACACCAATCCAGCACCAAGTCTCTTGTGTAGCAGAGCAAGGGGAGGCGATGGCGTAGTGGTATTGTCACTGGACTAGTAACCCAGAGACCCAGGTATTGCTCTGGGGACATGGGTTCAAATCCCACCATGCCAGAAGGTGGAATTTGAATTCAATTAATAAATCTGGAATTAAAAGCTAGTCTAATGGCCATGAAACCATTGTCGAGTGTTGTAAAAACCCATCTGGTTCACTAATGTCTTTTAGGGAAGGAAATCTGCTGTCCTTACCTGGTCTGGGCTACAGGTGACTCCAGACCCACAGCAATGTGGTTGACTCTTACATGCCCTCTGAAATGGCCTAGCAAGCCACTCAGTTGTATCTAACCGCTACGAAGTCAATAAAAAGGAATGAAACCGGACGGACCACCCGGCATCGACCAAGGCACCGGAAACGACAATGGCAAACCCAGCCCCGTCGACCCTGCAAAGTCCTCCTTACTAACATCTGGGGGCTTGTGCCAAAGTTGGGAGAGCTGTCCCACAGACTAGTCAAGCAACAGCCTGACATAGCCATACTCACGGAATCATACCTTACAGTCAATGTCCCAGACACTGCCATCACCATCCCCGGGTATGTCCTGTCCCACCGGCAGGACAGACCCACCAGAGGTGGTGGCACAGTGGCATGCAGTAGGGAGGGAGTTGCCCTAGGAGTCCTCAATAGCGACTCTGGACCCCATGAAATCTCATGGCATCAGATCAAACATGGACAAGGAAACCTCCTGCTGATTACCACCTACTGCCCTCCCTCAGCTGATGAGTTCGTACTCCTCCATGTTGAACAGCACTTGGAGGAAGCACAGAGGGTGGCAAGGGCACAAAATGTACTCTGGGTGTCCATCACCAAGAGTGGCTCGGTAGCACCACTACTGACCGAGCTGGCCGAGTCCTAAAGGACATATCTGCTAGACTGGGTATGCGGCAGGTGGTGAGGGAACCAACAAGAGGGGAAAACATACTTGACCTCGTCCTCACCAATCTGCCTGCCGCAGATGCATCTGTCCATGATAGTATTGGTAGGAGTGACCACTGCACAGTCCTTGTGGAGATGAAGTCCCGCCTTCACATTGAGGATACCCTCCATCCTGTTGTGTGGCAGTACCATTGTGCTAAATGGGATAGATTTTGAACCGATCTAGCAATGCAAAACTGGGCATCCATGAGGCGCTATGGGCCATCAGCAGCAGCAGAATTGTACTCAACCACAATCTGTAACCTCATGGTCCGGCATATCCCCCACTCTACCACTACCATCAAGCCAGGAGACGAACCCTGGTTCAATGAAGAGCGCAGGAGGGTATGCCAGGAGCAGCACCAGGCATACCTCAAAATGAGGTGTCAACCTGGTGAAGCTACAACACAGGATTATAGACAGAGCAAAGCGATCCCATAACCAACGGATCAGATCTAAGCTCTGCAGTCCTGCCACATCCAGCCGTGAATGGTGGTGGACAATTAAACAACTAATTGGAGGAGGTGGCTCCACAAATATCCCCATCCTCAATGATGGGGGAGCCCAGCACATCAGTGCGAAAGATAAGGCCGAAGCATTTGCAACAATCTTCAGCCAGAAGTGCCGAGTTGATGATCCATCTCGGCCTCCTCCTGAAGTCCCCAGCATCACAGATGCCAGACTTCAGCCAATTCGATTCACTCCCCGTGATATCAAGAAGCGACTGAAGGCACTGGATACTGCAAAAGCTATGGGCCCTGCCAACATTCCGGCAATAGTACTGAAGACCTGTGCTCCAGAACTTGCCGCGCCTCTGGCCAAGCTGTTCCAGTACAGCTACAACACTGGCATCTACCCGGCAATGTGGAAAATTGCCCAGGTATGTCCTGTACACAAAAAGCAGGACATGTCCAACCCGGCCAATTACCATCCCATCAGCCTACTCTCAATCATCAGTAAAGTGATGGAAGGTGTCATCAACAGTGCCATCAAGCGGCACTTGCTTAGCAATAACCTGCTCAGTGATGCTCATTTTGGGTTCCGCCAGGGCCATTCAGCTCCTGACCTCATTACAGCCTTGGTTCAAACATGGACAAAAGAGCTGAACTCAAAAGGTGAGGTGAGAGTGACTGCCCTTGACATCAAGGCAGTATTTGACCGAGTATGGCATCAAGGAGCCCTAGCAAAACTGAGTTCAATGGGAATCAGGGGGATACCCTCCGCTGGCTGGAGTCATACCGAGCGCAAAGGAAGATGGTTGTGTTTGTTGGAGGTCAATCATCTGAGTTCCAGGACATCATTGCAGGAGTTCCTCAGGGTAGTGTCCTGGGCCCAACCATCTTCAGCTGCTTCATCAATGACCTTCCTTCAATCATAAGGTCAGAAGTGGTGATGTTCGCTGATGATTGCACAATGTTCAGCACCATTCGTGACTCCTCAGATACTGAAGCAGTCCATGTAGAAATGCAGCAAGAGCTGGACAATATCCAGGCTTGGGCTGATAAGTGGCAAGTAACATTCGCATCACACAAGTGCCAGGCAATGACCATCTCCAACAAGAGAGAATCTAGCCATCTCCCTTTCACATTCAACCCCATTACCATCGCTGAATCCCCCACTATCAACATCCTAGGGGCTACCATTGACCAGAAACTGAACTGGAGTAGCCATATAAATACCATGGCTACAAGAGCAGGTCAGAGGCTAGGAATCCTGCGGTGAGTAACTCACCGCCTGACTCCCCAAAGCCTGTCCACCATCTTCAAGGCACAAGTCAGGAGTGTGATGGAATACTCTCCACTTGCAGCTCCAACAACACTCAAGAAGCTCGTCACCATCCAGAACAAAGCAGCCCGCATGATTGGCACCCCATCTACAAACATTCACTCCCTCCACCACCGACGCACAGTGGCAGCAGTGTGTACCATCTACAAGATGCACTGCAGCAATGCACCAAGGCTCCTTAGACAGCACCTTCCAAGCCCACGACCTCTATCAACTAGAAGGACAAGGGCAGCAAATACATGGGAACACCACCACCTGCAAGTTCCCCTCCAAGTCACACACCATCCTGACTTGGAACTAAATCGCCGTTCCTTCACTGTCGCGGGGTCAAAATCCTGGAACTCCCTTCCTAACAGCACTGTGGGTGTACCTACCTGAAATCGACTGTCGCGGTTCAAGAAGGCAGCTCACCACCACCTTCTCAAGGGTAATTAGGGATGGGCAATAAATGCTGGCCTGGCCAGCGACGCCCACATCCCATGAATGAATTAAAAAAAAGAAAAAAAATGATTGATGGTAAATAAAAATAGGAGTGATTATTGACACCCAGTGTACCAGCCAATGAATTGGAGGAAGGACACGACTTGTGAGTCTCTAAACCCATGACCAGCAAACAGTCTCTGGAATACACAGGCTTATTTCTACTGAAAAAATGCAAAGTGTAAATGCCACAAAGCTATCCAGATCTGCTCGGTGTCAATAATAAACCTGGGATCACTATCACCATGCTGTTAAATGCTGAGAGGTTAATAAGAATAGTTGTCCAAATACACATATGTGTAGGAGACATTCAATAATCTTATCAAAGAGCCCCCGTCACAAAAGGCTGAGGAGGAAATGATGAGGGGAAAGTACAATGGACGTTACCAATGTGCAATATGAGCTGAGTGCAAAGTGAAATCATTTGACTTGGAATATGAAAAAGAATGCTTCGGTGGGCTTGGAATATAAATCCTTTATCTTTACAGTATTATTGAGAGAACAACTGAAATTTATCTAATTAATAAAAATTAGATATGAATAAGACATATATATTTTAATGTTACTGTCCACCATTTTAATCCAAGCTGTAAGCCACTTATTTTAAATCTGGTTGACTCTTTTGCCAAAATAGGAGAGACAGGAACATAATAAGAGCACATTAGGTGTTTGTCCACAAATATCCAATAATTTCCAGACAGTCATCATTAAATTACCTTGAATAATCAGCATTTCTTATTTGTCCAAGCTGAACAATTTGTGCTCATTTATCTATGCAGCCTAGGCCACCCTGACGTATTTCCCCAGCTAAGAATTCTAAGTGAATCACATCCGTGCAGACCTACATTACTTGGGAAAATCGTGGGCCCAGTAATGTAGAAAACTGTCGCAAATTGGGAGTCAATTGTTCTGACCACGGCTGCTGCCGGTTGTTAAGATCTGGCTAGTTTCAGAGAGTAATGGACCTTCTTGCACTGATTGAAAAACACCCTTCCCAAGTTGCTGAAATGCTGGAGAACAAAGGCAGTTGATTCATGGACCTGTCTAATGCTACTCAACCCAGCTGCTATTGCTCCTGCTGTTCTCTCATTCTCACAGTAATTATAGATGGCCCAGGCTAACAGAGCACTTAACATGAGAAGTTTTAGAAATGGGAAAAACCCATCTCTTTAGATCGATCTCAATCCCATTAACCCATTTTGTCATCATAATCCTCAATGCCATCCCTCTCCTGGAATGCAGTCACCTCTTAAAACATTTATATTGTGTGTTTTTATGGTTATCCCTGATAACCTTCAGGTGAAAAGTATCCTCTCACAGCCCTTCTTATTACTAATATTGCAATTTTTCACTTGTATTCCTGATGTTTGAATCTCTTGTCGTAAAGAACAATTTTGGTGGATCAGACAATGAGGAAATATTCTAATGAGACCAGCTCTCTTACTCTTTCATCTTTCAGATGACACATTAAACTGAGGCCCCCATCTACCCTCTCAGGTGGACGTAAAAGATCCCACGACACTATTTTCAAGAAGAGTAGGAGAGTTCCTCCTAGCGTCCTGGTCAACATATATTCCTCAACCAAATTACTAAAACAGATTATCACATCAGGGGATCATGCTGTGCACAAATTGGCTGCTGCTTTTCCTGCATTATGACAGTGACCACACTTCAAAGATACTTCATTGGCTGTAAAGTGCTTTGAGATGTCCTGAGGATGTGAAAGGCTTCATATAAATGCAAGACTTTACTCTTTCTCTCATATAAATTAAATTCCTGATATCCACAACTATCATCGCTCTACCTTCTGAAGCTCTATAATCTGCTCTTTGCAATTTGATGAACAGAAATGCGCAGTGTTAATTACATGAAGCCACATCAGTTACAGTGAGTTACAAAGCTGCAACCCCAATTTTTGGGCTCCATTCAAGCAACAGAAAGGTGAGGGGATTTGGCTAAATTGTGTCGTCTAAAAGCCCTCGTGTTTCCTTTTTTGACAAACTTTATGAACAGTTAAGGCAATGAATGAGTTAAATTCACGCACTGGGACATTTGAGTTGTCGTGGATGATGTCACCATGTTGATGTTGAGGGAGACTCGTGTTCCTGCACATGAAGCTCCATTATTAATGGTGGCTGCTCTTCAAACACTTGATATGTTCAAGGCATCATCCAGTGCACTTTTCAGAAAACTGCACTTCAAAAGCAACTTGTTTTATATTTTTAAAAGGAAAGTTGGCAATGGAAAGACATTGCTCTTAAAAGCCATTATAAGTCATTAAGGCTCCATCAGTTAAATGAAACGGCAGGGTTTTTCAAGGGAATAGCATTTTCCTTGTATCACAAGATGTGCAAACTTTGACTTTGACATCCCTTCCTAAATTGATGGATTACTGTAGGAAGGTCTCTTAAGAACAATGCCTCTGGAAAATATGATGTCAATAGTGAGAGATTAACAGAACATTTCCCCAAGGATTTTTTTTTAATGGTTTATGATATTCTAGTATGCAGACTTCAAATAATCCACTGCTCACAGGTTAATTGTTCACTTTCTAACACACTTGCACACAGAATCGGGCAGTAAGTCCAGCATTGGATTATGCAAATACAAGTCAGGCCCTTCCCTGTGTTCCTCAGGGGGCACAAAAGTATCTCACTGACCTGGTCAGTCCAATAAAGGCCTTTGACTCCCCTATTGCAGGGCAGAGGTGCCCTCCGATTATTTTTGGGCAGGCTGCCAATGCCAACTATTTAAGTGACCCCATTCCCGTGATTTGGGATGCATCAACATCGTTGGTAGTTGGTAGCCAGGTATTCTTTCCAATGGTGGAACAAGATCCCTAGCATTTCAGGCACGTTGTTTTATAGTGACAGACTATCCTCTAATTGATCCACTGCTGTCACTCTCCCCTTACTCTCCATGAGATTGATACAATGTTGTTAGGTGTGGAAATCGAGGGATATAAAACAAGAGCAGGAGTTGAGGTATTGATCAGCTATGACCTAATTGAAAGGTGGAACAGGCTTGGTGAGCCAAATGCCTTACTCCTGTTTCCATGCTTCTGGAATGAGAGGCATGATAGTGAGTCTACTGTATGTGTCACCATGTCATGCACTCCCTGGTAAACTGTAAGCAAGAATCAGCAGCTGTGATCTGCACAGCTATCACCTGTAAAGGCAAGAAATAGAAATAGTTTTAACACCGTGTGTTGAGTCCTGATGGTGGCCTCCTTTCCTGCTCCTGAAAAACAACCGTTGACAACAAATTAAAGCAGAGCTGTTTTTTTTTCTGAATTTCCTCTAACTCAAAATGTTGTAAAGTGAGGTAACTACACACTCATTAGTATCCCTCAGTCATCCTATATTGTGAAGCTTTTTGTTTTGCTATAAAATTGTTAGTGAGAAGCAGCTTGGGGACAGCCAATTGGTTAAAATCTGCTGTGTTGTGACATTGTGGAAGTGTCAGGAATTTCCTCAGGGTTGCACTCGTTCCACTCTGCAACTGCACCGGAAGTGCAATGGAACTCCTGTCCACCACTTTCAGTGAAGTTACAGCAGCGGACTGGGAATAGCTGTGAGGAAATTCCCAGCCTACAAACGGGGATTGCAGAGCTAGGGGTTGTCCATTCATTGTGTCCCTGAAGGGGGAAACCCACTATCATTTATAAAGCAGAAAAGGAAATATTCAACTAAGGACGGTGTGCACTCTCACCTCTAGTGAAGCACTTTGGGACTTTCCACTGCTTTAAATACGCTATACTACTGCTTGCGTACATAAACCTTTGAAGATCTAAATAAAGGCATAGAGAAAAAATGCCAGGAAGTTATTCTAAACCTTTATAAATCACTTCTTACACCTCAGCTGGTTCAATTCTGGGCACCACACTTTAGAAAGGATGTCAAGGCCTTAGAGAGAATGCAGAGGAGATTTACCAGAATGGTAGAAGGGATGAAAGAATTCAGCTATGTGAAGAGATGAGAGAAGCTGGGATTGTTCTCCTTAGAGCAGAGAAGGTTAAGGAAAGATTTAATAGAGGTGTTCAAAGTTACAAGGGGGTTTTGGTAGGGTAGATAGGGCAAAACTGTTCCTACTGGCAGGAGGGTTGGTAACCAGAGGACATAGATTTAAGATAATTGTCAAAAAATCCAAGGAAAGATGAGAATCTTTTTTTTACTCAGAGTTGTCACGATCAGAAATGTATTGGTTGGTGGTGGAAGCAGATTCAATAATAACTTTCAAAAGGATTTGAATATATACTTAAAAAGGAAAAAAAAAATTAAGGCTTTGGGGGGTAAGAGCAGGGGAGTGAAATTAATTGTTAGCTCGTTCAGAGCACCAGCACAAGCATGATGGGCCAAATGGCCTTCAGTACTGTATGATTCAGTGAATCTATTAATTGCAGGTTGTTGTTGGCATGCACCTTTCGTACAACAGCATTTTGTCATTTGGGAAACAAACCAAGATATTGTCTTCGGGGAAGCATAACTGCTGGACAGTGGACTGCAAGCTGTTGTTCAGACAGCTGCTCTCTAATGGCTTGCTTAACGATAGGGAACATCATTTTATTGCTATAATAAAAGCAAAATACTGCGGATGCTGGAAATCTGAAACAAAAACAAGAAATGCTGGATTCACTCAGCAGGTCTGGCAGCATCTGTGGAAAGAGAAGCAGAGTTAACGTTTCGGGTCAGTGACCCTTCTTCGGAACTGACAAATATTAGAAAAGTCACAGATTATAAACAAGTGAGGTGGGGGTTGGGCAAGAGATAACAAAGGAGAAGGTGCAGATTGGACCAGGCCACATAGCTGACCAAAAGGTCACGGAGCAAAGGCAAACAATATGTTAATGCTGTGTTGAAAGACAAAGCATTAGTACAGATTAGGTGTGAATATACTGAATATTGAACAGCAGCAAGTGCAAACCTGAAGAAAAACAACCTGAAAAAAACAGTGGGTAAGCAAACTGAACAAACTAAGATGAAATGAAATAAATGCAAAAAAAGATTGTAAAAAATGTAAAAAGGAATGTAAAAAAAAAGGAAGAAAAAATAACTAAAAATGACTAAAAATGAAAGTAAAGTGGGGGGCTGTCATGCTCTGAAATTATTGAACTCAATGTTCAGTCCGGCAGGCTGTAGTGTGCCTAATCGGTAGATGAGATGCTGTTCCTCGAGCTTGCGTTGATGTTCACTGGAACACTGCAGCAATCCCAGGACAGAGATGTGAGCATGAGAGCAGGGAGGAGTGTTGAAATGGCAAGCAACCGGAAGCTCAGGGTCCTGCTTGCGGACTTTTATTGCTCATCATTTTATTGCTAGTGATTGCTGATTGTGGTAACACTTAGGGCTGAATTTTACGTAGAATTTACATAGAATTCTGCAGGAAGAGGCCCGCCTCAACCTGCAACGTTGAGAAGGGCCTGCTGTATATTACCGGCAGCGGGGGGCCTTTCATCTCCATATGCAGATTTCCAAAATAACTTACCTGCCATCCCACGTCGATTGTTCGGCCTTCGCGTGCCGGAGTTCCGAGGCGAGAACCTCGGAATAAAATTTTTAGGGAGGAAGGAGTGTAGGATAAATTGGATTTTTATTGGATGTGGGGATGGTGGAAAGGGGTTGAAGGGCAAAAGATTGAAGCTTTGGGGGTGGGGGGGGAAGTTCGGGTATTTGAAAAATCAATTGATGGTCATTTCAGGCAATGGGCGGGGGGGGGTTTGGGGAAGGGCCTCCGTCACTTATTTTTATATTTAATAAAAATCGATTATATTTTCCCTTTAAAAACTATAATTATTTGTAAGGGCTTAAAGCCCTTTAAAAATGGAGCCTACACGGTGGCACTGGACATCGTTGCTGGGGACACGGCGGCCGGCCCCACGTGTTATCAGGAGTGGGCCCTCTGCCCCCACTGTTTAAATGAGCCCCCACGCGAAATATCAGGGGGGCTCCTCGGCGGCCGCTGAATGTGGGCACCCTGCTGAATTTAAAGGGCGCCGCCAAGTAGCACAGTGCCCGAATAAAATTCAGCCCTAAGGCAACATTTCCTGGCTCCCAGTTACAAACCAGAAAATGACCATTAGTCCCAAAAATCTGTCTTGAAATGCTCTTAATCCCACCTTTTGCCGTATCCCTCGATTCCTTCCCTCTTCAGACACACATGAATTGCCTCTTGAATCCATTTATGTTGTTTTCTTCAATCTATGATCTTCCCTTATAAACTATTCCTATAATTCTACCACCCTTATGTAATAAAAAAGGATCTGTCTGATTTTTCTTTTTTATTCCCATAGAATCCTTTTTTAATTTGTTACCCAATATTTGAACCCTTTGTTATTGTAAACCATTTATCCAGATCAACCCATCAGTGCCCTTAGTAATCTTGGGAACCTCACTTAGGTTACCTTCAAGTCTCATCTTTTCCAAACAGAAGATGCCCAACTTACTTTACCTTTTCGATGTTATCTGTTAGCAGGCGTTAGCTTGGTTATTTGATTCTTTACCCCTAGGGAAATTGGATACTGAACTTTTATCTGAACTACTACTACTTTTGTATGACAGGGAAAGCTTATAATGGGATGTCCAGTTTGACTATCCATTCGATGGCCTCCTGAGATACTGAGTGGAGAGATGAGGCACCTTTCACAACAGACCTTAGTGGGCAGGTTGTTGTGATCTCTTCCACAGTCTGGGACAAATGGCTGCAATTGCACTTCAGGTTGTCCTTTATCTTCCACTTATGGAGCAGGTGGCCTCATCTCAACAAAACTTCGTCCTTTACAACTGATAGCATCAGAACTTAAAATAATCAAATCATTACAGGGGATCAGGAAGAAGAAACAACAGCGGTTTGCAATGTTTGCACAGAGCACTATTGCTGGAGAATTAAAAATGCTGTGACACCATTAGTGACTAGCATTCAGTAACACTTAGTGAAAGTGTTGCAAAATTCTTTATTTATACCCTGCGTCCATGTTATTTGCTAATGAGCATACCTCGCCTGTATTCTTCATCTAATGAGGAATGGGGGGCTGGGCCACCCCTCCCTCCCTGGGCAGTAGGACCAAGTATCTAAAGAGAACAGAGTGCAGGAAATGAACACAAGGCAGTAATGTATGTAACTAATGGCCCCACATCGCTCCTCAACACTATCTGAAACATCAGGGAATTCAGCTCAGAATGCAGGTTCCAAACTAGAAGGCATATCCCTTATGAAGGATGCCCCCATGCACATCTGAGGGGCCAGGAATTGGCTTCTGACACCCAGATGTAAAAGTAGTGCTGAAACTTGCTAGTCTAGAAAAAGGAAACTCCCGCCAAGCCAAAATGCATATCCACTGACCAAGACAAATGGAATAAGTCCGCCAATGTCACCTCTAGGAAGGGCCATCACAGTGAAGTTGAATGCTCCACTTTATTTGTTTCAGATGCTAACAGTCAAAAGCTCCAGCCCACCCTGCTGAGCACTGCCCTCCCCACAACATACAGGGCTGAAACAGTTCTGAGACATGGTCTAAGCTCAGAAACCAATGTTGACCATCAGGAACTAAAAGGAAAGCAGGCAGATGAGTTACAACTCCTGAGGGCCATCACAACACAAGCCCTGCACCATCTGGCTGCCCCTCCCCATGAACACTGAAACTGCATTCCAGGAGGGTAATATAGCCCTACACTAAAAGGGAACAGCAGTTTCAGGCAAGGATAATAACCCCCACCCTGCAAGACCAGCACTTTATGTAGGCAGAGCCCTTTCTCCTTCTACCTGAACCTCAAGGAACAAGGTCAAGTGAATTGCTTCCACTGTTTGATACATTTCACTGCAAGTGTATGTTCAGCTCTGCCAACAAGCTATATGGACCAATGCACTGTCCTGTCAGCACTGTACAACCAAACCAGCATTGCTGCCCTGTGCAAAAGACATGAGTCACTCAGACCACCCATGGGCAGAACAAAATGATGACCAGTTACATTCACTGCCACGAGCACTGTTGCCTCTAAATGAGCTCAGAAAATCCGCCTTCCAATATGATTGTTGGTAGCTGTGGCATCACTCATTTACATTATGGTATTGCCACCACACCAGTGCCAATGTTGTAATTTACAGGGGGCATAAAACATCACGTCAGTAACTAGCAGTCCATTCGCCACTCGTCTTCGTCTGTTTTTGACAAGTACAAAAGTCCTGCAGTCGTCTGACCAGAGCCTTGCCAGTGGGTATTATCTGTAAATACTGTCGTTAAAAACGTGTGCATTGGGCATTAAGTGGTGAGTGACATCATTATGTCGGGTACAGTTAAAATTACAATAAGCAGAAAATAAGAATACCATGTCAGAAATTCAACTAGCCTTAAAACTGAAGGTGACATATTCTTGTTGACTGTGCTTATGTAAGTGATGACTAAAATAGGCCATTTATATAATGCACTACAGCGTATAGGGAGGCATGAAATATCAGCCAGCATTGGGTCTTGTTGCTACAGGCTGGAATGTTTCTTTTAATGTGACTGCCAAAAATATCAAATCTACAGCTTGATATAATGAAAGGATTGCAGTAAATTGTATCTATTTGTAGATGCTATCTTTCCATCTCATATTTATTCTATAGTTCGCTTCTGTTAATGTCAGGTTACATCCTTTTTGAATCCGATTAAATCCTAAACTTGTGGAAGCAGGAATGGAGTGTAGTTTGAGTATAACAGTATTTTATTTCCACAGTGTTCTCTCCATCTTTCATGAAGACACTGATTCTTGCCAGGATGTGGTTTCATGGGCACTGGCTGTTACACAAATGCCACTTTCTGCATGAGTGTCAACAGGGGGTTATTTGGTCTCTGGGAGCCTAGTCCTCACTTCATCTGATGTACAGTAAAGGCCTGCTTGGGTCTGCAATTGAAACCAGACCCGAGCCCGACAGAACCACATCCGACCCGAGCCTGACCTGGCCCAAGTCCTTTGATTTTTTTCCCATGCCCGACCCAACCCAACCACCAGAATGAAGTTGATGATATTAAAGAGGTTGTGCTCTACCTTGGATGGACTCGCTCACTGCAGACTTGTGCCGAGTCCGGATGCACATTTCCTGCCTTGACATCCTGGCTGTTCAAATCTGGAAACTTTTCCCTCCCTGACCAAAAGACAGCACTGTGTCCGACCTGGCCCAAGTCCGAATGCCAGATCTGGAAGAGAGACACGTGGTCGGGTTCGGGTCGGGTAGCCATGCTCTAATGTACAGGAACACTCACTGAATTGAAGAATGATGAGGTGAGGGATCCTTGACTAATTTTGTTTTCACCTCCCCCAGATTTCGAGAATGGAGATCAATTATAGCACTATCCACTTTTACATCTCCCTCTCCTCCTTTAAGACTCTCCTTAAAACCCACCATTTTGAGTAAGCTTTTAGTCACGCATCCTAACATCTCATCCTTAGGCTTGGTGCCCATTTATCTCAGAATGCACTTCAGTGAAAGTGCCTTGGGATATTTTCCAATGTTAAAGGTGCTATATAAATGCAACTTGTTATGTTCATTATTACTATCACATTTGAAATCAGTTAACTCAAAAGATCAGGAATAGAACCTGGGCCTTGCCGATCTGTGTGAACCAATTCCACTTTGGACAGCACAATTACTTGTTAAGCCACTGGGGGCCAGTCAAGGGTAATACCTTCTAGGCTGGGACTAACACTTAGCACAGGTAGATCTAACTCCTCTGTCCATTATTTTAAGAGTGACATTAACCTGGCTAAGCACTCTGTTAAAACAGCAAGCAAAGGAATTTGGTCTCAGTCTATTGAATGCTCATGCAATAATATCAGACAGCCTAATTTCTGACCCTAAACTTTCGTTTTGCTTGCTTCTGTCACTTGAATTTCTCAACCTTCAAACCTTTTATTCCTGTTAATCTGAGAGGTCACTGAATGTACGTCAACAAAAGAACATCAGCTGCTCAAAGATTTATACAGTGATTTAATATTCATAGACCTTACACAGTCTTCACTCTTTAATTTTTATACCTCTCCCTCTCCTTGGTCAGGATTTTCTGCTCTATTTATTCTTCTGGGATATCTGTTATCTTTTTTAGGTTTTCTCCTTCTCCCATAATCGGAGCATCCGTCCTCTTTGCTGCAACACATAATTGTGTTTTTGTATGTCTCCCCTGCTGTTTCAATTCATGCTTGTCTCTCCAGTTTCTGAGACAGTAATATTTTCAAAGAGTAAAGTTCCCAGTCTTTGTCCCTTTTCTTCAGTCTGGAATTTATTTGTAAAGTATTTATTTGTACTGTGGCAATTATTGTTGTTTAACTCTTGTGTAAATGGAAAAAAAGAGTTTAAGCTTTCCTAGAGATTGGTGCAAATAGTTCACCACAGATCTGGTGATGTCATGCATTGCGGAGGGTGATGCTGGGAAATGCAATCATCTTCTGGCCTTCAAAATACCACAAAGCTCCTCAGTGACCTGTGCAGTGAGACATTGAACCGAGGCCTGCTGCACCGTCAGGTGAATGTAAAAGATCGCATGGCGCCTGGTAGAAGAGCAGGGGAGTTTTCCCCAGTGGCCTGGCCAATACTTATTCCTCAACAAACATCACTAAAACATGTTTGTGGGGCCTTGGTGTGTGCATATTAGCTGCTGCATTTCCAACCTTACAAAAGGACTTCATTGGTTGTAAAGTGCTTTGGGACATCCTGGGGACAGGAAAGGCGCTTGATAAATGCAAACTTTTCCTTTTATAACTGCCCTTTTGTAGCAACATTGATGAGCTCCTGGCTCTCATTCTAACTACAGCCGGCCAGTGTATTCCACTGAGATGCCATCAGCAGAAGCCCTAGCACCCAGTTGAGGCACTATGGAAAATAATTCAGTCCAAGAAAATTACATGTTCTTAGAAGCCAAACTGGATGAAATTCTTCCAGATCTGGTCACTGTGTCTGACCTGTGCTGGTCTGAATTGACAACAACACTTCTCACCCAGCTTCTACACCAAGCAGCTGGAGCATGCTGCACCCATCTGGATAGGGTAACCCGCAATGCCTCAGCAGCACAACCAGAACCAGATACACTGGGCAAGCATAGCATTACACACTCAAACCACTGCCGCTCCCTGGAATCAAATCCTCAGGGTGGTGCTCAACCCGAGCCACTCAGTAAAAGTCACTGTGATGTACACTGAATATTCTTAGAATGTAACACATCTCAACATATTGCATCCAAAACATAGTGCAATACTTAATTTAAAAAAAAGGAAATCTAGCCTTTTAATGTGTAAAATATTTCACGTGTTGTACAGGCCAACAAGGATCCTTTCATCTTAACTTTCAGTCTGTTCTGTGTCCTTGAAAGGATTTTTAAAAAGAATTCCTGTACTATAAGGGGCTTTTTGCCCTTTTTATGAAACAGAAAGCAATTTGATTTATTCCTTAGCAACAAAAGTGAAGGGAGGGGGGGGGGGGGGGGAGTGGTTGGTAGACGACTGGTGTCTGCTTGATTAAGCAGGGATGCCAGAACAGAATGAGGCAGATGGAGTCTTCGACTTGGAATAATACAGCTACCGCTGAGCATGTGCAGTGTCTCGTCCTATCTGCTGCTGAGGGAGGGTGGGGTTGCCTTGTTGGAGAGGAGCCCTCAGCCAGTGGTGGCTGCGGAATGCATGTGAAGTTATATTCTCGCTTTAACCCTTTGCCCTTACTCTCTGCGGTAGTTGTTGGAAGGCTTGCTGCTGGTGAGCAGAGGGCATAAAGGGTTAAGCCTGGCGGGGGAGCTGTGGGCGCAGTCGGCGAGAGCAACTCCAACCCACAGAGCTGCAATTACAAGAGAGTGACAGCTGTATGCTAACGGGAGCTATTGTGTGGGACTAGAGGCATGAGGAGCAGGCAGGTGGGTCTTGTGGGTCTGACACACTTCTACAACAGACAGTACAGCGTCGGCATTCAGTGGAGACAGACAGACAAACAAACAGCAGCTCTCCAAAGGCCAAGGGGACAAGCTGTCAAGAGGACTTTCTCACCGTTCAACAAGATTATTGCTGCAATTGAAAACTGAACCTTAGCTTCATCGAACCACTTTTTTTTTGGGAAGATTGTGGAGATGATGTATTTGTGATTTTTAAAAACTTTCAGAGGCTTGCTGTTCTTCTTGCGTTTCAGTCCTCACGATTTTTTTTAAAGCAGCGAGTCTTAAACCCGTTTGAAAAATGAAGATTTTTGGCAGACTTGACTACAGGCTGGTGAGTTGGCAAAGTTAGGGGCGCGGCCTTTTTAGTGTTTCCTTGAATGTAACTGCAGCTAATCAGCGAAATAATGAAAAGAAAGCAAATGTTGCCTCTTTAACGCAGGAGGAGAATTTGTTCTGATTGACTTGGTCTTAAAAGAGCAAGAAGAGACGCGAGATGTTAATTTCAAAATATGTGCATAAATAATTTTTATGCTGATATATTTCATTGTAAATTGGCAACTATGTGTATTTATCTGTGATTTTTCAATAAAATATATTACTGGAGTGCTTCAGGTGCTGTATCTGGTAATAGATGATTTCTTGCTATCTCTCCTCACTGCACTAAGGAAGCAGTACCTCTTTTGTGTTGGAGATGTGTAGACATTGCTTTATTAATATGCTGATACCAGACTTGCAAATCAGATTCATAGTTAGCATTTAGTGCCTTGATTTTATGCTGTTGACACCAATCAATATCTGCCCATCCACCGGCTCACTGAGCCTGAGTTTCTTCATTCCATATGAAAGAAGGTAATTCCCACAGCATCAGCTATTGAGTCCAGCGTGGTCCTGGGGATGGGGGCTCCGGGAAAGTATTGTTAAGCATCTTACTGCAGAGATGTTAAATGATCTTTATGATGTCCCAGAGGGACTAAGTTGGCTCCATTTTGGTAGAATTGGACTTGCGCTTAGAAAGTGTAAGTTGTTGAACCAATAATGATATGTCCTCTTTAAAGCTCTACCTCCAACACTATCTCCCATTCTCTCTCCATCACTCGATAGTACCAGTACAGCAGCAGCACTGGTACGAAGATTGGGATCGACTGAAAAATTCTGGTACAAGTTTTACCTGTTCCAAACTTTGCCAATTATGTGAATTTAATAAATGAGGCCATGGACAGGCTGTCAAAGTCATTTGAAAGCATAGAACTGTGAGAATGCAGTAAATGACATTGTTTGGTTTCTGAACCAAAATGACTTCATATCTTATTCATAAGCATGGGTGGTTGGGCAGTCTTACATTTTAACCGTTAGTCATAGTTGGGAGAAAAACGAGTATCCTTGGTACCACATGACAAGAAGTAAAATTTTAAAAAGCCTGCCTCTCTCCATAAAAAATGCATGGGATGAAGAATCTGACCTTTCTATTACATGAAATGGTAAAGGACAAAGTCTTGGCCTCCTTATTGATGGTGCTTGTCTTACTTCAGGCCATGTTTAATTAGATTAGCTGTCATTAGTACTGCTTGGATGGGTTTGTGGACATATCTAATTAGACGGATCCAGTCATGGCATGTTTTTAGATAAATGGAATTATATGACTTGAAATTTCAGCACCATGGATAGAGGAGATTTCAGTCCCATTGTATGTCAGAATTCCATTTGATCTAGTTAAATACCTGCTATGTGACATATATTTATTAACACATTTTTAAGCCTTTTAGTTTGGGTGCAGACAATTTCCAGTGAGCTGTCAGATTGGATTTAAAAAATAACTATAGTGCATTATATCGCAGTGTTGAACAGCTTTGGTTACTGATTCTAGAAAATTACTTTGTGAATTTCTATTTTCAACTCTGAAAGAGACTGTGGATTCTCTATTTGTCTCAGTTTTCTCTCACACTTAAAAAAAAAAGCAAAGTGTGTCATGCTGGGTACATTTTCACAGATTCTGCCCATTGTGAGACCACACAGTGAATTTTGGCAAGCTATCCAACTCCCAGGGGTCCCACATTCAGTTCTGTTCCTGTCCTCAGCCAACATTCACATATGGGCAGTGTTCACTGATAGCTATTAGGAATCCCTTGCTGATTTTCCCCCTTTGTCCTAGCCCAAGGACACTAAGGCTGTTTGTAGCATCTGAACATCCACCTGAGTTGAGGTGGTAAACACTGGGGATTGACCCTGAGACTGTCCTGGTTTGTGAAGCTCAACACTGTGCTATACAGTCTATTTACCCACTGCGCCATCAAGGGAGCCCAATCTTCCCGATGTTAAGTTGCAGGTGACAGTTTTGAACCTCAGGATGTAGATTCCTGAATAATGGCTCCATCTAGTGGCTTCTGGACATCTTTCAATCAGTGTGAGGACTGCATTTTGGGATGATTAGTATATGACAGCACACTAGAAGAATTCCCTACTCTTCTTCAAAGAAGTGCCACAAGAGCTTTTATGTCTCTCTGAGCAAATGGGGCTTCACTTTAATGTCTCATCCAAGAGACAGCACCTCTGGTAATGCAGCACTCTCCCACTGAAGTGTCAGCATGGATTATGTTCTCCAGTCCTGGAGTGGGATTTGCAGCTACAACCTTCTGCTTTAGAAACAAGAGTGCTACCATTACACCAACCTGAGTAGGATAAGCACTAATCAAGACTGCCAGCAAAAATAGAAGCATAAGAATGTACAGGAAGTCAGAAAGAGGAATGTAGGCTATGGGCTGGGAGAGGTTGCAGAGATATGGATGGAAGGCCATGGAGACATTTGCAAACTGGAACATCAATTTCAAATTCAGTGCCTTGCAGGGGTGGGACCCAGTTAATTTAAATGAAGGTGTAGTGATGGGCAAGTGGATGTAATACAGGTCAGAATGTGGGCAAGATGAAATGTGAGCAGTGGAGTTTTGGATGAGTTGGAGTTAAGCAGAATGGAGCTAGGAAAACTGATGAGATTGGGAGAGAAGTCAAGTCAGTAGTGAAAGCACTTAAAAATGTCAACAATGTTCGGACTGAGGGACAGAGGCAGGTGATGTTGCAGAGATGGAGGTATATGATCTTAATGAATGACATCCTCCCGGACACCAAGGTTATGCACCATCTAGCTTAACTGGAGCAAGTAGTTGGGAAGCGAGATGGCATTGTGGGCAAGACTACAGAGTTTTTGTGGGGGTGAGTAAGATAGATCAATATTCTCAGTGTTCAGTTGGAGAAATTTCTGGTTGATCCACAACTTGATGTCATAAGCAATCTGAAATCACTGAGACAGTGGTGGAATTGAGGATGGTGACGAAGTAGAGCTGAATTTATCAGCATACGTTTGGAAAATGAACCCATCCCTGTTGGTCACATATATGAGCAAAGTTAGAATGAATCATAATGCTTTGTGACTCTAAGCCTTTCCAATATTCAGAAGTATCCATTGCTGTTACATTGGTCGCCAGGTCATATGGATGTTAACATTGGCAGCAATGTCATCAACTGTTGAGAGCCAAGATGTCATATAGTTGAGTGTCAAAGTATTTATATTCATCACAAATATTCTTTTTTTCCCCATCCACAGGACTTCTCATACGATGATTCCAAAGTTGAATTCAATATTGATGCCCCTAATGGTGTGGTGATGGAAGGTTATTTGTTCAAGAGAGCAAGTAATGCATTTAAGACGTGGAACCGGTATGTGGTGTTTCCTCTTAATTGTGTTTCTAAACTGGGAACAATATACGCATATGTTATAATAGTGATCGGCCAAGGAGTTCTGTGTTTGATCATATTCAGTGATGCCAGAGCTATAGTTAGTTTCTGGGTTTAGCATTGGTGCAAGCGAAAGTTGTGGTGTAAATGCACCCTAAAACTGGGATTAACTTCAGGAGCGTCACCTATCTTTTGAAGTTGTTTTCTGAAACAAAGTTTGATTCATCAAATTTGCATGAAAGTCCAACGTCCTTTTACTGTACTAAACACAGCATGCAGAGTGAACCATTCCTTTAAAGCCATATGGCTAATTTAGTTTATTTTCCCTCCTGCCTAGAGCAGCAGTCATCTTTGAGAATTTGGATGTTTTGGAACCTAGTTAGTACTGAAAGAAACTAATGGACAATGTAGGTTAACCACCTCCTCTCACTTTTGGGTCATACAGAGTGTCTATCTGACAAATCTTCATTATTAACGGGTGCTAAAATTCTGGCTGGCGTTCCACAATGCAGTGGGAATAGTACAAAAAATATGGACATCAATTTTAAGACTGAAAAGGGAAAGAGACCCAGTAGTTACAAAGGCAGAGTAACAGACTCCCAACCATGTATTCAAATTCCAGCTATAATTAATATTTGCATTGGGGCACCCCTGTGAGGGATAAGCTTTGCCAGTTTTGGTTATATTGAACAAGCCAGAGGGGGTGGGGTGGTCATTCTCTGCCCATGCCAAGGAGAGCACAGTTGTCAGCATTTTTAGAGATGTCTAAAGGGTATGCCAACTTCCCAGTTAACCATGGCATCTTGTTTGAATGTGTATTTGTGGCAAAAGTATTGAGTCAATTTCCACAGTGTTGCACTAAGAGAGTGCACCCCTGCATTCCCTGTGTGTGAATCCTGGAATCCGCCAGTAGGTTTGTGCACTGGAATTCCTGCATTACAAATTCTAAAGATGTCTGCATCTTTTAAGAGTATGTCCCAACCTCATTATCCCACCCTAATGAGTAAAACGGGTCGCTCATTCAGTTCCACGTGTTTATTTTTTTTAGCTCCTTCATTCCTGTAACACTTCTCACCCAGATAAAACTGGAACTTCTGGGATTCCCCACCACATGCTTGAGAAATTGGATTCTTAAAGCTGAGACTGACAAGATAATGCCAAATATATCCTGCAGCATGAGAATATTTCCGATATGTTGAGAGATACTAATGTACGTGTATAGGGTACAAGGCTCCCAGTGTGGAGGTTCAACAAGACTGAGGGTCAAAGAATCAGGCCAGTGAGGAGGATGTCCAATTTGCTGACTTTTTCCAGCGATCGCTATCAAGCATTCTGACCTCTGCACTCAGGTTTCCAGTCTGCAGCAGTTCTATGTTGGAAGCCTTTCCTTTTATTTTAAGTCTGTAAGGGAAGGATGTTGTTTGTCTTTGTGATTGTAACTGGGAAAAGGTTTCAGTTTTGTCCCTTTATCTTTGTGAGTGCGCTGGTCGTTCAATCCAGTCCTCTGGTGGTAACATATCTATCACCACAGAATGTTCCTGCACTTCCTTTGTTCTGCTGTCCCCCAAGACTGCAGCCTATTAATCCTGTTGACGTGAGTAACCGGCTGGTTTGGAAAATTGATAGCTCATTTTTTCTGTTCTTGACACACAGGTTATCATTGATAGAAAGTGTCTATTAACTAGTAGGAGCAGAAATCCCATATCTATCACCCTGACCTATCTCTGAATCTAATTTAAATCAAACTCCCATATTTTTGGTTTCACAAAGAAAACTGACAACTTTACTACATCAGGATACTTTTTAAAAAAAAAAGTTTTCATTCATTTGCTTTATTATGAAAAATGTCTGATAGCTTTTAATTGTGAATTTTGTCCTTAACTTTATTTTCAGGAGGTGGTTTTCAATACAAAACAGTCAGCTGGTGTACCAGAAGAAGATGAAGGTATCAGTTCCACAGCGTCATGGTTACTTGACTTTTCAGAGAGAGAATTTGCTCCTTGCTTCAAATTCTGGTTGTTTAAACTCTTATTTTTGTGCTGCTGCAGCTATGAGGTCTTTGCAGTCTGAGGGTTTTTGTCTGCAGCTAGTCAGATCTTGAGCTGGAAAGCCTGACACAAGCAGGGCATCCTGCCTAAAGGAAAACCATACAGTTTGCCCACGTCTCACCAAAATTAAGTCCCTGTCCAGTGCTTCTCATGTTGCTGGAACAGGGACTGTTGCTGTCATGTGGGAGGCTGCAATCCCTCAGCAGTAAGGAGAACACAGGGAGGACAGCAACTGTGGCCAGCGGTGGAAACAATGGGAAAGATGACTGTACCCGTACAGCATTAATAATCTTTAATATTTCTGAAAACTGCAGCTCAGTTCTAGACCAACTGAATTTATAATGTATAAAACACATCAGACTTCACAGCCACGTCTACAGTATTCAGAGTGTGTAGGAGTTCAGTGAAAGAACAACACAGAAAATTGCCCTTTCAAAAGGATTTGAGCATTGGATTTTATTTTCAGGTGTCTAAAGTACTGGCTTGCTTTCTCATTGTACTTTTCCACTCCAATGTTCTCCCCTTCTGGAGGTGTTGACTGGTCCTGGGCTATAGTGCCATGGATACTGGCTGTGCTTTAGTACCTCCTGTAGTCAGCCATTCTTCATGTGTAGTCCTAGCTGTTGATCGTCAGTGAACTAATTCATATAAAAGGGCAGCGCAGCCAAGACTAATAGCAGTCATTATTATGGTGTAACATAATTGTGCTGCTGAATCTCTCATCCATTTTTTGTTACCTCTAGACTCAACTTTTCTAGTGTTCTGCTGGCTGGCCTCCCATCTTCAACCCTCCATAAACTTGAAGTCATCCAAAACTCTGCTGCCTGTATTGTAACTCGCACCAAGTCCTATTCACCCATCACCCATGTCGATCTACATTAGCTCCCGGTCCACCAACGACTTTTAAAAAAAAAAATTTCACACTCATGTTTCAGATTCCTGCATGGCCTCGCCCTTCCCTATCTCTGTAACCTTCTCAAGCCCTACAACCCTGCGAGATCACTGTGCTCCTCCAAGTCTGATTTCTTGTGGATCCTCCACTCTACCATTGGTGGTCATGTCGACTAGATCCCAACTGATGGAATTCCCTCCCTAAACTTCTCCATCTCTCTCTTCCTTTAAGACATTTCTTAAAACCTGCCTCCTTGACCAGGCTTTTGGTCATCTGTCCTAATGACTCCTTCTTCGGTTTGGTGTCACTTTTTGTTTGATAACTTCCTGGGAAGTACCTTGGGCTGTTTTATTATGTTATGTTTATTATGTCCGGGGGAGGCGGTGGCGTACTGGTATTGTCACTGGATTAGTAACTCAGAGACCCAGGTATTGCTCTGGGGACATGGGTTCGAATCCCACCACAGCAGAAGGTGGAATTTGAATTCAATTAATAAATCTGGAATTTAAAGCTAGTCTAATGATGGCCATGAAACCATTGTTGATTGTTGTAAAAACCCATCTGGTTCACTAATGTCCTTTAGGGAAGGAAATCTGCTGTCCTTACCTGGTCTGGCCTACATCTGGCCTACATGTGACTCCAGATCCACAGCAATGTGGTTGACTCTTACATGCCCTCGAAATGGTCTAGCAAGCCACTCAGTTCAAGGGCAATTAGGGATGGGCAGTAAATGCAGGCCAGGCCCACATCCCATGAAAGAAAAAAAAAGCACAATACATTTGTTTTTGTTGATGTTGTAAAGCAGGTAACTGGCATCGGAAGATTGGCAGTAATCACAATTCTGCCAGAGCCCACTATGCAGAGGGAGGGTAGGCCCCCAGCAGAACAGAGCTGGCATGAAAGTAACAATCGATTGTTGCCAACTTTCCTCCAGCTCCTCACAGGCTTGCTGCGATGCTGGGGACTGGCACAGAGGGTCACTGTCCTTGCAACCCCCTAATGCAGCATCCACCTCAGGGGGCATCTCAGTCCTTTAGCAGCATTTGGCAGATGAGCCACTAACTCTGAAGTTTGCTCATCCTGCATACCATTTTCAGTTGTGCCGATGGCCCAATGTGGGTGTCCAGGGTTGCTAGGCAGCAGCGATTACACTAGAGATCATGGGAAGGATACAGTAATATCAATCTGCAGTTATGCTAAGCAGCTGACCTTGTGAAATTGGGGATCCTTCTTTGGTTTGGGGTCAATTTTTTTCTGATTATACTCCTGTGAAGCACCTTGGGATGTATAGGCATTGTATGTACACACACAAGTTGTTGTCCAATAGGTTTCAAAACCCAACAATTACCAGCTTAGCAAAAATTGCACCAATATCACAATTCTGTCTCCACCCAAAATCCACAAACATACCCGTGTCAGTAACAATCACTGGATAGTGATCACAAGCAAGAATCCTATTCAAGTTTGCCCCTCCCTAGCTTACTGAGGGTAGTTTTTGTACTCTTGCGATTGCCCAACCTAAGATCAGCTAACAACACAGATCGGATTGGATTGAGGAATCTCTTCAACTATATGTTTGAATCTCTCTTTGGGAAGGCCTTTACTAACATTACCAGTGGGAATCATTTCTGATTGTAATTCAATTCGCGATTGGATGAAATGATGTTCTTTCTCTCCAACCCAAGATCCGTCTGCTTTTTTTTGATGACTGTTTTGTTTAAACTTTCAGGATGCACTAACAGTGGTAGTCGAGGATTTGCGACTTTGTTCTGTCAAACCCTGTGAGGACATCGAGAGACGCTTTTGCTTTGAGGTTGTCTCTCCAAACAAGTGAGTGAGCAGCAGAAAATAGTGGCCTGAATGCAGAATCTTGTCCAGTGGCCATTTTTCCATCTGTGAACCTAAATAGGCAGAGTCCAATAAAAATGTGTCTGATGGTCAATATCCTCTGTTTATTTTTCTTACATTAATGGTGCAGTCGCCTTTGGAGATTTATGTAGTACGCCCAGGGTGTCTCTGTTCCTGCACCAGTTTTAAAATTGTACCATTTAGTTTATATTGCCTTTCCTCATTCTTTCTACCAACATGTATCACTTCACACTTCCCTACATTAAATTTCATCTGCCACATGTCCTCCCGTTTCACCAGTGCTCCTGAATTCTGCTACTATCCTCCTAACTGCTTACTATATTTCCGAGTTTCGTATCATCTGTATACTTTGTAATTATACCATTTATGCTCAAGTCTGGGCCATTAACATATATCAAATCCCTGTCTCCAGAGCCTAGATACCAATGTACTGCCAGCCCGGTCACTTATCTTGACCGGGCCTACTGATATAGGCCTGTGTGGATTTTCCCCTGGCCTTTGGGAAGGTCTAGGGTTCGGAAGTAAATTCATGAATTTCAGCTTTCAACTCTTTTATGCAAGCTGAACAAGCCTATCCTCTTCGTCTTGTATCGAAACCAGAGTGAATTGGATTGTTCTTTTAAGACAAAGATTAGATTTTAGATCAGACTTGACTTTGGAAGGAGGATAGTCTTAGAACCACTTTCAGTTCATGGATTTTACTTTCTCAAATCAAGTTATGAAATTCGATAGGTTTACTCCTACCTGTTTCAGCAAAAGACAGCAGTCACCATATTCTCACTATGTATCATTTTGAATGTTGCATTTAAGGTACCAAAGGAACTTAAAACATGCTATGGCCTCTTGTAGACAGTAAATATTATCCAGTCCCTGACAACACACTTGTTTTCTACAGGAGCTGTATGCTGCAGGCAGACTCTGAAAAATTACGAGTAGCCTGGATTCAGGCAGTGCAGGCTAGTATTGCCACTGCATACAGAGAAAGTCCGGATAATAACTACATCAACGTAAGTCCCGCACAACCTTTCATATGATTTGTGCCATCCCTGAGTGTCATTTCAGCTGTGATGGAAACTTTCGTCTTTTTCTTTTGTCCTCCAGTTATTTCCCTGTTTAAATCTTCGGAACATCACAGCTGAGCCTGGTGTCAGCCGTGCTTCCATTGGTATCACTCTCGCCTCTGGGTTGTGGGTTGAAGTCCCACTCCAGAGACGTGAGTAGAAAAAACTGGACTAACGCTCCAATGCAGTACTGAAGGAGTGCTGCACTGCCAGAGGTGCTAACATTTGAATGAAACGCACAACCAAGGCCTGGTCTACCCTGTTAGCTGGCTGTTTATGCTCCAATCATCTTCGACACTTACAATCATTACACCACACTCAAAGGTGTCTCAATGTGCAGAGCGTATTTGCACCTGAATGATTCAAATCTCACATTGATAAAGCAGCAAGAAATCACACCTGATCAAGCTCAAATCTAAGTGTGAAAAAAAGAATGAAGGACAGATTTTGCCTGCTGCCCTTGATGACCCCCCCCCCCCCCCCACCATGAGAGGAATCAGAAGATTTACAAGCAGCTGCTGATCTAGAGACAGATTTTTCTGTGCAATAGCAATTAACCTCAATATGACCTCAAGATGTGCCTAGAGCACGTGTTCCACCGGGAATTGTTGAGCAGGTAGAACATTGGTGACAGGCCACATTAAACACAACCTCATCAGCAGACAGTTTTCCTCAAGGTTTTACATTGATTAGGCAGTGGCTAGCAAGATAAACACTTCCCATGTTATTATATAATGTTACATTGTGTATTACATGGTACAATGTTCCTGTTACTGTAAAACAGCATAACCTCTGACTTGCTGTCAACAGGCTTGATAATTTACATAAATATCCTGATTCTGTTCCGTACCCCAGTGCTAGTACCCCAAGTACAAGATCTGCCAGTTGCAGTCTGACACACACTCCATCCTCAGCACTCCTGGGATCAAACGCTGCTAATTGTAAACCTGTATCTCGCGAGTCAGAGCTCCGACATGCAGTGTCAGCTGTCGCCACTTTTGTTGCTCTGATGGATCGGGGAAAATCCTGTGGCCAGAAAACGAACTGTAAGGCAACTGGAATTGGATAGTGTGGTACGATCTTTTACACCCACCCAAAAGGGCAGACGGGGCCTCAGTTTAATGTCTCATCCAAAAGACGGCACCTCCAACAGTGCAGCAAAGGTACCGCACTGGAATGTCAGCCTAGATTATGGGGGGTTATTTGTCAATGTTGACAGAATTTTAGCAAACAGTCTTTTAGCTGATACACTTGCAGTTATATAACATGTTATTACATCATAACGTCTTGAAGAGTTTCACATAATGAAGTTGTTTGAAGAGCGCGACTGTTGTTTCTGAGTTTACTGAGTGAGCTGCCGGCTGAGCTCTCTGTGAAAATGCAGCAGACCTGCCCCCATTTTAAATCTGCTCCCATTTCTTCCTGGCAGAGACTGGACAGAACTGCATCTCCATCTACGAGCAGCATCGACTCTGCCAGTGACTCCCGGGATCGCAGTGTGAAGGGTGAGAGCATCCTGCAGCGAGTGCAAGGGATCGCAGGGAATGACCAGTGCTGTGACTGCGGTCAAGCTGACCCTCGATGGGCCAGTATCAACCTCGGAATAACACTGTGTATCGAGTGCTCTGGAATTCACAGGTAAATTCCCAGATGTCTAATTCTTGGACGTGACTACCAAGGTTAATCCTCCCCAAGTTTGGGCTTTCAACTGACTGGATTAAAATAGCTTTACAGCATGTGAGAAACCTTTTAAAAAGTAGTGAAGCAAAAGAAAACAAATAATCAAGAGTTTTAAATGTATTTTCTTAAAAGGAAAAATGGTGGAAAAGCCCGATTAGATTATGTTGAAAAAGAGTAAAAATTAGAGACGCTAAGGAATAGAGGCAGAAATTAAAGGACGTGCTCACATTTTAATTTGTTATATACAATTGTAGTTTCGGTGTTGACTGATTTTTAATTATAATAAATCCGTTGTTCAGGTTTGAGTATCTGTTGCTACGTTTTCAGTGTAACAGTTCACAAGCTGTACACTTACAAAAACCACAGCCTGGGAGTTTCTCTGGACCTGCCGACAGTCTGATACTGGCTTTGATTCTCCAGCACGCTTCAGACTGTGTACTTGGGTCCAGCTGGTGATCATACACTGACGCAAATCGCTGTTTTAATTTCCCCAGAGTCACTGATATTGGAAGCAGTGAAAAGATTAAACAAACAATGAGTTGAAATACAACCTCTCGGTTACTTCCACTAAAAAATCTGAAGCGAAAAGTAATTTTTAGGAATCCATAAATTTTTCACTTATTTATGATTATAATACCAGATTTGATTAGGAGGCCAACTACCCACAAGATACTGGAACAGCGATAGTCCAGCATTATTAGTAAATTGATTTACATCTTCACTACCGTTAGTGTAGAGGCTGCTTAAAACTGATTGTTGTGGTGCAATGACTTTGAGTTCTTGCTAACCAGTTCTTACTGGTACAAAACTGTTCTCTAATTTAGCATTGATTGGAAGGAAATCATTGTCAGGCTAAAAACTGGATGAACCTTTGACACCTTGCCCAATTTTTTTTTTTAGGCTGCTGGTTGCTATCGCCTGTTTTTTTTGCCAGGAGATGAGTTAAAATGACACCCCCAACAGTATTAGACTGACAGTCTCACTTAGAGAGACCACAAGTTGGCTGAGTGGGAAGTGGAAAAATGTCACACTGGTGTAGTAGAGGGTGGGTACAGTAGAGTAAACTTTACTGTCTAACCTGATTGGGGATAAGGATGATCACTGCTACGTTTAGATTCCAAGAAATGGTAAAGTATTTCATTTCTGAGCACCTGCTTTCTTCACCTTGATGAACTCAAACCCTATATAATGAAAAAACTGATCTTGGGATTATTGCAGGGCTCTGGGGAAAGAGCGAGGGTATGAGACTGATTGGATAGCTCTACCAAAGAGCCAGAATAAACATGATGCGTCAAATAGTCTCCTTTTGTGCTGTATGATTCTATGATTGTGAGTGGTTGAGTATGGGAAAAGTCCTCTCTCTAAAGCTGAATTCAACACCTTTCCCTCCCAGTTAACCAATTAGTTTCAATTCCAAAGGTCACGATCTAATTGAGGCGGTTGTACTTTTCAGCTTTATGGTCAGTGGGTAGCTTTACCATCTTGGAATATAAAGTTCCAAGTGTAGTTTTTGTTACCTCACAGTTCCAGTGCGGAACTTTGTGGCACAGTGAGAATGCAAAGAAGGAATTCAGGCCCACAGGAGTTTTCACTTGTTATGGACAGGAAGCCTAGAAGGACCTCTGACCTCTTACCTGATTGCCCACTGTGCGTTCTGTGCCAGAAGTATGAATTTGTAAAGCGTACCTACAGAGCTGTGTTTTGTCTTCACAAATATCAATAATTGATATGTTTTTGATGATTATGTTTTTTTTCTTTTTAAAAAAAAAAGGAGCCTTGGGGTCCAATGTTCCAAGGTTCGTTCTCTCACATTAGACTCCTGGGAGCCAGAATTACTTAAGGTAGCATAAATTTTGGCACTTGATAAAATTGGCATTTTATTCAATTCTTATTTTGCATGATTTTCTACAGCTTAGAATCAAAATGACTTTCTCTTTCAGTTGATGTGCGAGCTTGGAAACAATGTCATTAATCATATTTATGAGGGAAGATGTGGAGAGCATGGACTGAAGAAACCACAACCAGCAAGCACAAGGTTGGATTTGAAATAATTCTCCAAGTCAGTGTACCATACCTCATTCAGAATTTTGATCTTGTTCCCAGTGGACCGGTGATTATGGTGCTGACTTCCTTGCCAGATGGCTGTGGGTTGTCTGACTTGAATCTGTCTCCCACCTCGGGGATCTCTTGGTCATGTTTCCACCTCTTGGGTCCTTCTAGAAATGCATTGATCCACCTCAGACTCAGAGAGAGCAGCTAAAGTTGGCATTATCCATTATGTTCTGCTCCAGGTTATCCTTCTGTATTAAAGGAAGGTTTGGCTGTAGCTGTGGAGAAACCTTTGGCCTGCAGTGAACAGAAATGCCATTTTACGAGGGCCTTTTAAAAAAAATAAATTTGTGTTGAAATGTTGGCCACCTGCTCCTGAAGGTGCTGCCTCTTGCTGGGGTCGAGTCCTATGCAAGATGGAGTTTGTCTAATAGCTTAGCCAAGCAGCCGGTCATGTGTAATGAGCAGTGAAGATTTGATCCTGGGTGAGGGATGTCACATGCTATCGCTACTCAATGTCTACACTTATTATAGGGAACTGGCTGATTTTTCTTCTCCATAGCCCAGAGGCATTAAGGAGGAGTGTTGAGCTCCGACTGACACCCTGGCTGTGATCATACTGCACATTGAACTTGAGATTTTCCAGCTCAGTATCACGCAGCAAATGTGTGTAACAACTGAGCTGCTGAAGGAGGTACAAGAAACCCTTTGAGAAATGTGTAATATTCCCGGATCTCTGACATTTCCTGTTCATACTCTCCGTACGTGAATGGTTAGCGGGGGGTTCAGCTTGTTTCCAACACTTTGAACTTACAAAATGTTTTAGGCAGCAGAAGGAAGCCTGGATCAAAGCCAAATACGTAGAAAAGAAGTTCCTTAAAAAGCTGCCAAACACAGATGCACTTGCAGATACGGAACGGAAACCTCGGCGATGGAGCGTCAAGAAATGCCGACGGCACAACAGTTCCACCAAAGCTCCAACAGCCCGGCGGAGGTACCGGCAGGATACCGGTAGTATGTCACCAGCAACATTTGCAGCAGGTAAAAGCCAAATTATTCAAGTCATTCCTTTGGGCTCCTGTTTGTTGTTTTTTAAAATTCAATTTTCTTCCTTCCTCACCTGAAGGTGGGACTCCGGCTGGACAGAAATGGGCAGATCTCTATAACTTGCTTCATATGTTAATCTGGACAGTCCAGGCTGTTTGAGCATGAGGGATGTTACAGCCAAGCTGATGATGAAGTCAGTGTGCATTTCATCCGGCTGAATTTTGTTTCCTCCCCGCCAGGAGCGGAGGTGGGTGAAAAAATGGTGGCCGGCAAGCATGGACCGTGCACCGCCGCGCTGCCGCGATCATATGCAGGGTGACCGCACACCACCAACCCTCCCCCCCCCGCCCCGCCCCCTTCATGTGGCAGGGGCAGCCCCGGCGATCCCGTGAATGGCGTCAGCTGTCTCTGTGCAGGTGCCGGCTCCATTTTTAATGGGCTGCCAGCCTGGCTCAGAGAATGCAGAGTTGCCCCTGTTCCCACCTCCGCCCCCCACCCCCCCCCCCACCCCCACAACTGCACTGAAAATAAATGTCTGACCCGTCTTTCGTCCCCCCACACCTTCACTAAAAATGCAGAGTTGACCCCCTCCCAGCCCCCAACTACACTGAAAATGCTCTGATTCCACCCCCCCCCCGCACTACCTTCCTCACCTCGGTGACACCAGTTTTGCCTGGGAAAATGAAGGCGCGTGTGCTGGCTGCCGCACTGAAGATCCGGATCCGATGGTAAGATCGTGGGGAATTGTATTTAAATGTATGCATAAAGTTCATTTCAATATTTAAAGTCGAGTCCCATCGCCAAGCATTGGGGGGCCGCCATGGAGCCTCACCACCACTGGGAAGATCGGGCCTGGCAATCCCGGCGTCAGGCTCCATGGCGGGCCACTGCAATCTTCTGCCCTCCCAACTACGGAGCCTGACGTCGGGAGCTGAACAAAATTCAGCCCACCGAGTCCACAGCACAGAAACAGGCCATTCGACTCAACTGGTCTGTGCCGTCGTTTATGCCCTGCCCAAGCCTCCTCCCACCCTGCTTCATCTCATCCTATCAGCATCTAAAATGAGTCTCTGGTTCATGATAGGAACAGGAACCCTGCCTGATTTTTCCCACCCCTAGCCATGGGTACTGAGGTAGATTGTGTCCCTATTCACCCTTGTTTCTAAACATTAATTCAGCACAGAAATCCAGCCTGGAATCTTCCTCTGTAAGGCCGAGGACAACACCTAAAGGTGCACTTACCAACCAAGCCACTGGGATCACTGTGACTTTTAATTAACTCTGCTCTGAATGACTCTCCCATCATAGTAATTTTTTTTTAATCCAGTTCTTTCTCAGCCACATTGGTTGCAATAGTTTTGAAGAATTCTAGTCTAAGATACCATGTTGTACCTATATTACAAATACTCCAAAAAAAGCTTACTGTAAATTGGATTGTTCCAAATGATAGTAGACTCAAAGGATAATTAAATACATTGTCCAGTGTAAAACTGCGACCCACAGACCAGATATCATCCCTGTGCGGAGCTGATTAATGTCAGTTGTGGTAGCCTCAGTACCCCTGTACCAGGAAGAGGAAGAATTCAGGCAGGCTTCCCTCCCTTAATTATCATTCACTGACCACTTCTGGACGAAAGCTCTAGTGTGGTCCCATGATCGAATACTCACTGTCTGAACTGGCACATGAAGATTGGCCATGGTGAATTATTGAAGGATGACAAGCCCACATTGAGTCCGTCCTTTCAGGAGAGCAGAGGGATGATTGGAGTCCAAATAAAAGAGTGTTTTGTAGCGTTAGGTTTGCTCCTCCCTGTGTATTCCCGCTTGGCTAATTGCTGCTTTTCTTCCTGTGTTGGTCACAATGGCAAAACACAGCGGCTGCACTGGAGAGAAAATTTCGAAGAGACTCCCTGTTTTGTCCTGATGAACTCGACTCGCTGTTTTCTTACTTTGACACCACAGCTGGGCCACGTAGTAAGTATATTCTTATGGATCATGTTCGTAGCACCAAATACATACACAGTACTGGCCAGGTACACACCAGTGACTGAATACACAGTACAGACTACAGTTTTCATGATTGTGCTCCACTATTATTTCACTGCATACCTTCCCCTTGCTCCCTAACCTTTGTTTCCTTGACATACCTTGCAGTGTAAAGGTACTGAACTTTGTCTTGTTCTCTGCCTGCTGGCCCCGCAGGTTTAAGCAGCGACAGTGGACTGGGCGGCAGCACAGATGGCAGCACTGATATCCTGGTCTTCGGCACGGTGGTGGACAGTGTCACAGAGGAAGGTTAGTCTTGTTCCCAATTTTTTTTCCCCTTAATGCCTGGTTCAGAAGGCATGGCTGAGGATCCGTGTCAGATTTCAAGTTTCTGATGTAATAAAATATCTTAATGAGCTACATCTCCCACCAGCAACATGCACAGTATACAGAGACTCTTACATTTTGCTCTTGAAATGACCTTTTAAGAATTTTATGATCGGGTCTGGTCCACATTCCTGATCACTGTCCAGTGACTCCAGCTGAAAAATGTACAGACTTTACACAATGATGGGATAAAGCTAGGTTGTGATGCATCCCAAGATCAAATAGTCTGTCAATACTCATTGTTTATGTTCACACTAAGAAGACTGGCTACTAGGATAGTGTGTAAGAAAGTTGCCAGCACCTGTGAGATGACACCCAACATAGGTCTACACCTTCGGGAGAGGAGAAAGTGCCTTATAATTTTTAAAAATTGTTGCTCTTTTTTTGGAATTAAATTCTGTTTTTAATGAATGAGTTGTACAGAACTTACACTCTGTCAGCCCGTGATACAATGTGAGGGGTAAGGTTCAACTTCAACTCACAGCCGGCAGCACAGGCGGAATCTTTGACGTGAATGACTTAGATTTTCTAACTCTTCATTTGAAATGAATACAGTTTTTAGTCTCCTCATTTAAGGAGGGATATTCATGCATTGGAGTCAGTTCAGAGAAGGTTCACCAAGTTGATTCCTGGGATGATGGGTGTTATGAAGGTCCTTTTAAAAAAATTTTTTTTGAGGATTCGTGTGTTGGAATTGTGGGGATGGATCCATTGGAGGACTGAAGTAAGTCCATAGATGTTGGACTTTGTTTTTAAAAGAGGTCGCCGGAAGGACACTTGAGGCCTTGGTTGAAAACAACCTTTACTGGAAGTCCTATTCCTTAAGCTCAATAAACAGCAGAAACCTTGCTGACTTGGGGGAGATGTTTACAGAGAAATGATATGTCACACAATTTCTGCTAAGGTAGTGGTAGAGAAGTTAACCCAGTTCTTAACTAGATATGGATTACCAATTGAGATTCAGTCCGATCAAGGTTCCAATCTTGGGTCTAAAATTTTCCAGGAAATTATGAAGAATCTGGGTATAATACAGTTAAAGTCTTCAGTATACCACCCACAGACACAAGGGGCTTTAGAATGGTACCATCAGACCCTCAAAACAACGATCAGCGCATGCTGTCACGAATATCCCCACGATTGGGATAAAGGGCTAGAATTTCTTTTGTTTGCCACTAGGGATTCACCTAATGAGTCGACTGATTTTAGTCCTTTTGAATTAGTTTATGGACATGAGGTAAGAGGTCCTCTAAATCTAATTAAAGAAAGGTTTTTAGAGCAGAGGGATGAATCTTCTGTGTTAGATTATGCATCTGTGTTCCAGGAGCGGCTCTCAAGAGCCTGCAAAGTGGCTCAGGAACACCTGAAAGCTTCCCAAACAACCATGAAGAATTGGTCAGACAAGCATGCCAAGACCGGAACATTTAAACCAGGGGATGAGGTGTTAGTATTACAGCCTTTACAGGGTGAACTGCTGAAAGCACGGTTCAGTGGTCCATATAAAGTGGTCAAAAGAATTGGTAAAGTAAATTATTTGATTGACACCCCAGATCGCCGGACAAAGAACTGGCTGTGTCATATCAATATGTTGAAACAATATCATTGCCGGGAGGAGGATAAGCAAGCACAGGTATGTCAGGTAGTAGGGACAATGAAGGATGAAAGGGATAGTGAGGATGAGGCAGAAGAAGGCAATTCTCAAATTGAACCAGCTACTATCCGGTTAGCTAATACTGAATCGTTAGGGAGATTAGACACTATGCTTTCATATTTAGATGCAGAACAATGAGAAGACCTAACAAGGCTACTCACGGCATTTAAAGGGGTCTGTAGGGACAAACCAGGATCTACAACCTTAGCCATACATGATGTGGATGTAGGGGAATCCTTTCCTATAAAACAGACTTCTTATCACTTAAGTCCAGAGAAACAGTTCCATGTAAAAGCAGAAATCCAGTACAGACTGGAAAACCTAATTGAACCCAGTCAAAGCAGCTGGAGTTCCCCAGTCATGTTAGAGCCTAAACCTGATGGTTCAACTAGATTCTGCATAGACTGCAGAAAGCTTAACGCAGTAACAAAGGCAGACTCCTATCCAATTCCTTGTTTGGAAGACTATATTGACAGAGTGGGCAGTGCCATGTTTCTTACCAAAGTAGATTTGTTAAAGGGATAGTGGCAGGTTCCTTTAACACCCGAGCTAAAGAAATATCGGCCTTTGTCACACCAGCTGGTCTTTTTCAATGCCGAGTGATGCCATTCGGGCTCAAAAATGCCCCAGCTATTTTTCAGAGACTAATGAACCAAGTGGTAGCCAATGTTCTAACTGTGTGGTTTACCTTGATGATGTGCTGGTATACAGTGACTCTTGGGAGGACCACATGGAACAACTAGAAGCTCTGTTTAGAAAATTACAATTGGCTGATTTAGTGATAAACCTTGCCAAAAGTGAATTTACAAAAGTGAGGGTAACCTACCTCGGGCAGAGATAGGGCAAGGACAAGTGTTGCCAAGAACGGCAAAAGTACAAGGATTGGCGGAGTTCCCTACATTAAGACTAAGCGAGAAAATCATGAGGTTTTTGGGGATGTGTGGTTTCTGCTACAACTTTGTACCAAATGTTAGCACTATAGCTGCTCCACTAACAGATTTGCTACAAAAAAAGAAAACCAAGGTAGTGTGGTCAGGGGAATTACAAACATCTTTTGAGAGGCTGAAAGCCATTTTGATTAATGAACCAGTGTTGGCTGCTCCAAATTTCACTGAGCCCTTCAAGGTAGTAGTTGATGCTAGTGACTTGGGGGGGTCAGTGCAGTCCTGTTACAAGATGATGAATCGGGCATAAAAAAGTCAGTGGGATACTTTTCCAAAAAGCTAAATCGACACCAAAAGAAATACTCAATAGTGGAAAAAGAAACCGTGGGCTTATTATTAGTTCTTCAGCATTTTGAAGTTTTTTTTTTTATTCGTTCCTGGGATGTGGGCATCGCTGGCTTTGAGCATTTATTGCCCATCTCAAATTGCCCTTGAGAAGGTGGTGGTGAGCTGCCTTCTTGAACCACTGCAGTCCATGTGGAGTAGGTACAACTACAGTGCTGTTAAGAAAGGAGTTCCAGGATTTTGACCCAGCGACAATGAAGGATGGTGTGTGGCTTGGAGGGGAACTTGCGGGTGGTGCCTGCCATGACTACAGAGAGACACTGGTATATACTGATCATAACCCCCTAGCCTTTGTGGAAAATTCAAAAACCAGAATGCCAGACTATTCCGATGGAGTTTACTATTGCAACCTTATCACTTAAAGATTATTCACATTGCGAGAATGTGATTGCGAATGCATTGTCTAGGATTTAACTTTGCTTTGAGTTATCTGAGTGCAAAGATGGTACAAAGCAGAACTGTATTAGCTACAGGTAATGAGTGTGTAAATGTGTTTGAATTTTTTTCATCTTCTGTTTTTCCATACTTTGTAATGAAATGCATTTAAAAATGGCATTTCATTCCTCCAAGGATGGAGGTGTTATGAAAGTGCTTCTATTTTAAAAAAAAATTTTTTTTTTGAGGATCCGTGTGTTGGAATTGTGGAGATGGATTCATTGGAGAACTGAAGTAATTCCATAGATGTTGGACTTTGTTTTCTAAAAGAGGTCACCGGAAGGACACTTGAGGTCTTGAAAACAACCTTTACTGGAAGTCACATGTCTTAAGCTCAATAAACAACAGAAACCTTGGTGACTTGGGGAGATGTTTACAGAGAAATGACATGTCTCGATTTATGAGGGTCAGGAGGTTCTGACTTGCTGTTTGGTTTCGCTTCTGAGATATTGTTTTTGTTCAGTTGGGGTGTGGACTGTGTTAGAAAGCAGTTGGATATCAGTCAGCCAAGAGAGAAACACCCAGCTTGCCTCCTTCCTGTTGTCTCTGTGAAATGCCACATTTCTCCTGAGGAGCTCCCGGAAAGCTTGCCAGATTAATTCTTGACGCCGTCTGAAAAGAATTGCTCCACAAAAGATCCCAGTGACCCATCTACATGTACTCAGATGCCAGACTGTATGCCATTTTGGAGCACAACATATCTCATCTGTTTTCTTCAAGAATTAACAAGCATTTGGCCAAAGTATTCTTTTTTTGTTTTTTTTTTATAAACGAGCTCTGCAGAGAAAATCTCTATTTTTCGGTTAACTGGTGTGTGTGTGTGTGAGTGAGAGAGAGAGGGGCTAAGGTAAAAAGGGAACCGTCATATTTTAATCTGTGTGTTAATGCTTTGCTTCATTACTGGATAAATCTTGTTTTGTAATAAACTGATAATGTTATTGTTTATTAAAGAAACCTGGTTGTATTTTGTTTGGAGACAAAGAGTAGCGTATATGATTGACCGTATTGATAACTGGGTAAACATTTAAATATATGTTGTGACCTGTGGAGAAGTGAAACTAGAAAAGACAGTGCACTCCTCCCACCTCGGTCGTAACAAGGGGTTGTCTTATGAGGAAAGGTTGAGCAGGTTGGGCCTATACTGATAGTTTAGAAGAATGAGAGGTGATCTTATTTAAACATATAAGATTCTGGGGGAGCTTGACAGGGCAGATGTTGAGAGGATGTTTCCCCTCGTGGGGGTATCTAGAACTAGGGGGCACAGTTTCAAAATAAGGGGTTGCCCATTTAAGATGGAGATGAGGAAGAATTTCATCTGAGTGGAATCTTTGGAATTCTTTACCCCAGAGAGCTGTGGAGGATGGGTTACTGAATATATTCAAAGCTGAGACAGACAGATTCTTGAACTATAGGAGAGTCAAGGGTTATGGGGAACAGGAGGGAAAGTAGAATTGAAGCCAAGGTTGGTTCAGCCATGATCTTATTGAATGGCGGAGCAGGCTCGAGAAGCCATATCATAAAATCATAGAAACATATAGCACAGAAGGAGGCCATTCGGCCTATTGTGCCTGTGCTGGCTCTTTTGAAAGAGCAGTCATGTTTTGTTCCACATCCTAGCTTTTTGTCCATAACCCTATAAGTTCCTCATCCTCAAGTACCTGCCCGACTCCTTCTTAAAATTATTTATGGAATCCACTTTCATCACCTTTTCACGTAGAGTGTACCAGCTCCCAACAATGCTCAGTGGAAAAAAAATTACCCCTCATCTCCCCTCTAGATTTTAATGCCAATGATTTTAAATCTATGACTTCTGGTTATTCACCAGCCTGACAGAGGGGCTAGTTTTTCTCCCTCGACTCTATCAAAATATATCATCTTGTAAATCGCTTGAATCACACCTTAACGTCCTCTGTTCGAAGCAGAACAATCTGAACTTTTCCAACCTCTCCACTTAACTGAACTCCCTCAACCGTGGTAAACCTCCTCTGTATCCTTTCTAAAATGCAAAAGTTAGATATAGATGATATATTACTCTTCAAATAACCTCTGTGATCACAGTGAAGCAATGAGAACACTTTGGCCTTTTTTTGTCATTTTTGATTGAAATTGTATATGTTAACCAAGTAACTCCATATGGCCTTCTCCTGCTCTTATTTCCTATGTTCTTATGCAATGGTTGGAAGATCTTATGCAGCGAGTGCCTGAGATTCTGACATGTGACTCCTGCAGACAAGGCTTTGGGCAAACGGCACAAGTTGGAAAATTATTGCGGATTGGGCGCCCGCATATTTAGGATCTTGCTCAGCCCTGAGTGTCTGGTTTGTATTGTCGTGGATAAGGCTGCAGTCATTCTTAACATATTGAGTTGAACCTCCAGCCAGAATTAATGTTATACTGTGCCTTGCTAAGTTTGCGCAATCTAATCACCCAGCAGAGTGATTAATTCAAGAGATCAGGCTGACGGAAAATGGCTGACTCTTATTTTACTGTTTGCAGTGAGCGAAGTTTCGGAGGAGTCAAGTGGGGAGGCAGAGATCGAGCCAGGAGCTTCCGACTCCGAGGATCTCCGAGAACTACACCCTGGGATACTTGTATACAAGGCAGCACACGCTCGCAATCTGGCAGTCATGGCCGAGGCCTTGGCACATGGTGCTGATGTCAATTGGGTCAATGACGAGGATGAAAATAAAACTCCATTAATCCAAGCGGTCATTGGGGTGGGTTTTAGTGCTTTTCTTTCATGTATTTTAAGGAATTATTATATGAGTATTCAAGATCATTGCACAGTTTGGGAACAGGATAATGGGAGTAAAGAAAACACAGTTTAAGAGCTGGTGTTACAGCGCTGATGTGTTGTTAGAGCACTGGTGTACATGTCACTAAACTGTAGATAACAGACAGGGATAGGACTGGTCTCAGCTGTGATGCATTGAAGGTCAAATAACCCTTCAGCTCTCACTGCCCTGGGTCACAGATGAAGAATGGTGGACTGGGTTAAGTATAAGAGGATTTAAAAAAAAATTATTATTCATTCTTGGGATGTGGCTGTCGCTGGCAAGGCCAGCATTTATTGCCCATCCCAAGTTGCCCTTTAGAAGGTGATGGTGAGCTGCCTGTTTGAACTGCTGCAGTTCATGTGATAAAGGTGCTCCCACAGTGCTGTTAAGGAGGGGTGGGGGAGGGGTGTGGCGGGGGGTTCCAGGCTTTTGACTCCGTGACGATGAAGGAAAGGCACAACGTCCAAGTCAGGATGGTGTGTGACTTGGAGGGGACCTTGCAAGTGGTGGTGTTCCCAACGTTCCCACCGCCCTCATGCTCCTAGGTGATGGAAGTCGCAGGATTGGGAGGTACTGCTGAAGAATGGTGAAGGTGCCTATAAAATCGTACATTAGCATTCAGGAGAGGAAATAGGGAGCTTTGGGCCATTCCATTCAATCTCATTAGATTATCTTTCCTGGTTTGTTTCACTTTGTCTTAAATTGGGAATCCGTCATCAGACATATTTTTCTTGCTTTGTGTGTCTTCAACAGGGTTCACTTGTCGCTTGTGAATTTCTACTTCAAAATGGGGCTGATGTAAATCAAAAAGACATTCGGGGGCGTGGCCCGATCCACCATGCGACCTATCTGGGACACACTGGGTAAGGAGCATGTGCTAAACCCTCTGAGGCTGGTGAAAATTTGGAGAGCAACTGAAATCAGTTTGAAGATATTTTTATCCCTTAACCTTTTCAATGCCTCCACCACTTCTGTCTTGTCAGACTATTGGTCTGACAGCCAATGCTGGATGAGCCATAACTTCAACCAGTTAAGTCCATCGCCCTGCAAGTCCATTTCCTTCAAGTGGCCGTCCAATTTCCTTTGGAAATCATTTGTAGCAGCAGTAGCATGACAACAGGTTCAGAAAATTCTTGGTTCTCTGGGCCAGCCGGCTTTGTCAGATCTCAGCTTTTGTGGTGTGAGAGTAACATTACAGTTATAGAAATACTCAAACATCACTGTAATATTAACCAGAACTGCTCAAATAAGCAATCAAGATATGGTGTGTAATAAAATGTATGTTACCCCTATGTTTGCACTGGAGGGGCGACATGATAGAGGTTTACAAAGTTATGAGCGGCATGGACAGAGTGGATAGTCGGAAGCTTTTTCCCAGGGTGGAAGAGTCAGTTACTAGGGGACATAGGTTTAAGGTGAGAGGGACAAAGTTTAGAGGGGATGTGCGAGGCAAGTTCTTTACACAGAGGGTGGTGAGTGCCTGGAACTTGCTGCAGGGGGAGGTGGTGGAAGCATGTACGATAGCGACGTTTAAGAGGCATTTTGACAAATACATGAATAGGATGGGAATAGAGGGATACGGTCCCCGGAAGTGCAGAAGGTTTTAGTTTAGGCAGGCATCAAGAGCAGCGCAGGCTTGGAGGGCCGAATGGCCTGTTCCTGTGCTGTACTGTTCTTTGTTCCCCCCCCTATTCTCTCCTTTACTCATTCTTTGTTCCTAGTTTAAACCTTTCTCACTTAACCTCCTTCTCCAGATTCACTGCTGCACCCTCCAGCTTTAGAGATGAGAGCAACTTTGAAAACATTGAAATTCGGACTCCAAAGACCCTTTTTATTTCAGCCCAAGAATCATGGATTCCTAAAATCATGTAATGTTACAGCAGAGAACGAGGCCATTCGACCCATCGAGTCTGTTTGGCCATTCAGTTAAATCATGGTTATTTAATATCTTAACTCCATTTATCTGTCTTGATTCTGTATTCCTTAATGCCCTTGCCTAGCAAAAATCTAGGTGCTTCCTGACATCACCCCTGAGCAGCCTAGCTCTAATTTTAAGGCTATGCCCCTTGTTTTGGACATTAAAGCGTAAACTTGTTAGTAGTGTGTGGTGCGCCTTGGGACGCTTTACTGCATTAAAGGTGCTATCTAAATGTAAGTTGTTCTGAAGGTTAGTGTGAAGTGCATGTTTTCTCACTTTGTATAACTCTCTTTACAGTCAGGTTTGTCTCTTTCTCAAACGAGGAGCCAGTCAGAATGCAGTGGATGATGATGGGCAGGATCCACTCAGCATTGCTGTTCAAGCTGCCAATGCGGATATAGTGACACTGTAAGCCTCTTCCTCCTGTCTTCACTCCTGCTGTTTGAGAATAGTTACCATATTTCAAACCTGCATTCTTTTATATTGTTTATGTTTAAGAGCCATTGTTTGAAAGTCCTCGTCCTCACTAAAATTATCAAGTTTAAAAAGTACTGCTCACGACCATGTGAAAGCTAATGATTTATTCCATATTTTCTAAATTCCACATTTTCCATTGTTTTCCTGGTGGTTCAGCGACCTCTGACTCTGTATTATCTCACATTGCACCCAGATTGGGCATTGTTTTGAGGTTATCTGTTTTACCTAGGCTCAAGGGAACCATGCCTGCAGGTAACTATCAGTTGTTTGCTGAGCAGAATTTCTCCAGGAAGCCCAGGAATTCTCCCAGACACGATCCTTTGAGGCAGGGTCGGAGGGTGCAGGCGGCAGATCTGCCTCCTCCCTCCCTATCACAATTTCTTGGGGGCGTCTCCTGTTGGTCGAGCCAGCTTCTGCCCCATTTTCTTGCTGCACCCACTTCTGGCAGTTGCTGTGGAGATGCAACCAGGGCCTGAGTCGAACTTAGGCCCTTCACATGCCGGGCAAGCTGGTCAGGGAGCTTCCTGATGTGTCCGCTGCCTAAATTCCAAAATCCAGGTTGTATAGGACAACTGAAAGTAGTGAGTGTGGACAGAAAGCGAGGGGAGGGATCTGGCTGGGCTCTGATACTCTCCATGGGCAAATGGCTGCTGACATTTGAGGGTTGATAACTTTCAGTGGTGGCAGAAAACAGCCACTGCTTCAATACCTCATCCATTTCCCTTTCTGTTGGCTCCAATGTAAAGAAAATGGGGTGTGGTGCAGAATGGTCGGCTACCTGTTCCCTGCCACTGCTGAAGGTTAAAATTTGCCCTTCATCAGGCTGATGTACAAGGAGATGTCCATTAAATGAGGTAGCCAATTAAGCAGTTTTCCCACTCGGAAACTCATTTGAGACTATTGAAAAGTTTCATAAAAGTCATGTGCCAGGAGAGAAAGAGGAGACTTTCTTTCAGTTAATCTGAGCCAGAATTTAGCCCAGGTTCCAAAGGCAGAAGGTGAGCGTTGAAGCTATGCTACCATCCAGGTCCTCAAATGAAGATGTTAACCTCCAAAGTTCACCTTGAGGGGATTTGACATTTTCCCCTCTGAAGAACAGTCTCACCATTCTCAACTTGTTGCCTAAGAAATGTTAATTTGCTGTCTCTGCCCACAGATTGCGACTGGCAAGAATGAATGAAGAGATGCGGGAGACTGAAGGCCCGTTTGGCCAGCCAGGTCAATATCCTAGCAGCAGTCCCACTGAGCTTCAGTACAGGAAGTGCATACAGGAGTTTATCAGCCTTAAGATAGATGAATGCTAGGAAGACAGCACTAAATAACCTGACCGGGTGATGTAATGATGATGACTGGGCCTCTTTTGACTAGACATTTCTCTTGTGGATGGGGGCAATGAGCAATTTTCTTTATGACTGTGTGTACAGCTGGCACTGATGGTGAAAGAGGGAAAGGACAGTGCTTAAAGTTTATTTTGTGTTGTTTGAACAGATTCTTTCTTCACATTTTTCAGTTTTAATGTGATTACTGTAAAGCATGGAATTAAGTAGTAATTCACAAACATTCCACACTCTAAGGGTTAGTAATGGAGTGTCCTTGGTGGCTCAGTGGGTGAATGCATTCTCTTGCATTAGGTCTTTACTGAATTGGCTGGTCTCAATAGGTGCACGTAGAGGTGCTACAGTTAACATCAGTACCTCTGGGTGAGGGAGGGAAAATTCAACCAGGGTTCCCATTTCTGATAACTATCTAGTGACCCCTGCTAGGAAGTGCTGGAGACATTGGGTCGAGGACAGGATTGGGTTCGGCATTGATGCCCCAACCCAATCCAAGAGTTTGCCAACACACTCTCTCTAGAATCACACATGACATGCAGAGAGTTGCTGGCAGCCGTGGAACTGTCTGTCATGAGTGACTTCAGGAGAGATGGGGAGAAAAGGGAAGAAAACTGCAGGTGGGGCTAAAAGTTCATCAATCAGTTTTCAAATGAGAAGTGAACAGCTTTCCCTCCAATTAAAAGCGGAGATGCTCAGTTGAGTTTGAGTGCTGTAAATTACTGGCCTGGATTACGAGCCACAGGATCCGAATGTTTTCATATAAAACCCTAAGCATTCTTTGCATTATTGCTCGTGATTAAGATATTGGTCATTTCCATATAGCTGGGTTTGGTTATTAAAAGACACCCATTTTTAATGTAATTCTTCTTGGCTCTTTTCTCTTGGTATCCTGAGGGCAGACTGGGTGTGAATATCAGCCCAGACTAACGTTTACCCCCTCACTTGATATGATGCATTAGCAATCCTATCCAGGTCAGCAGCCTTGCCATTGGTAGGTACGCAGTGCTGCGATTATTCATGGGGTCCAGGAGGACCCGGCATGGGGTCCAGCATAGTGTCCCAAGTGGGAACCTCATGATAACAACAATGGAGTCAGCAATTGAGAGTTTTGGCAGTAGGGGAAATTGAGGTGTTTGGCTGTGGGTTTCCATCAACACCCTCTGCTGGCTGGAGGTGGACATTGGTAATTGCCATGGATACATCCAAGCTTATAGGTAGTTCTCTAAGCTGAGTGCAAGGGGGATGGCTCAGGACACAACAAAGGAAATCGTACGGGAGTAAAGTACAAAGAAATAATATTTTAAAAAGCACAGATGAGGGGAGGAGGCTAACAAATATAATTGGCATTTAGCAACCAGACTGTAAAGGGAAGTCAGAAGACTTATTCTGAATCCTTTGTTTCTCATGGAAACTGTTACACAAGTCACCAAATAAAACAATTAAACTTTGGGCAAAACCTTCTCTGCTTTCACCAATACTGCACAGGGCTAATTACGTCCGAGGCTGTTTGTTAGGTTTGATGAAAAAGCCAGAAGTCGTGTGCTCTGATTTGGTTTTTGCATTGGTGCTGCAAAACTCATTGCCTCGGTTACAGAGAAAAAAATCCAGGTGCATTGGGAAGATTTATCAGCATATGAGTGCCAAGCAAGATATGGTCCCAAGGGACTCCCTTTAATAACATCAGCAGTTTTTAAGCAGTCAGGGTTAGCTTGCCAATGAATTACTATTAAATAACTTGAAATGGCAACTAAATATTACTTTATACTATATTCAGCTTTTCTACAGTGAAGAATATTCCTAGAAAAGCAACGGAATAGGGAAGTGTTGAGCCATATGAACGACTTTGATCTTTTGACCAATCAAACATTGCTTTATTGAGATGCTGCATCTAGTAATCAGAACCTGAGCAGTTTTTGGGAGGAAGTTGATTGTTTTCTGTAATTGGGTTCCATGGTAACACTGACCTTATTTTTAATCTTTGATGTTGTAATTATTATAAACAGACCAGGTGATCTTGGGTACAAGTATAGGACAGATTCTGGCCTTGTGCCCGTACAGTGGGTGTTGTGCGTTGATGTGTATTGCTTGATTTTTTTTTAAATGGATACAACTCTCTGTTTCTCGAAACAAAATCACACATTGTAGGGGGGGTGGAGGGGGAAGAAGTTCTGTAAATATTAAAATGGAGTTTTGTTCTGATTGGGACAATTTATTTAAAATGAAATAGAATATGAATTAGATTATATGTATAAAACAACTTTGTGCACTTTTCCTACCTACAGTATTGTTTTCTGTTACACTTTGTGAATTCTCTCAGCAGTGAAAGTGTTGTTTTAAATGTTTATTTATATGAATTGCCCAGAGGAATAGTGCAATGAAAAAAAAAATGAATACAGGTAACTGTGTTTATTGTTGGAGATTTGTGGTTTCTTTTGTAACACCATAGAGTGTATTTTTTTAAATTGACACATTTTGTTTTGTATTGGCGCAGTACAGGCATAAAATGTCTCTGAGCTTTTATTTAGTGTGACGCACCTGTGCAGATTTCTACCGCTTTGTTTAGCGTAGATCACCAGAGCACATGGCGAGTTCTCAGTAGGTCAATTTTACCGCGTTTTGTGAAAGCTGTTTGATTTGCAACAAAGCTTGGGTCAACGGGGTCCCAACAGGTACAATTTCGACAAAAAAAAAATTGTTTTTCATTTTGAAACTTTTTCTTGTACTTTGTGTATGGAGTGATGTTTTCAAACTGATTTGTGATTCCCGACATCTCTAATTAAACGCTGTGCATAACATTATTTCATAGTCTAATGCAAGATGCTTACAAGCTGGGAAATATGTGTCTTTGGGCAGAGAGCAACAGTTTAAAGCACTGATACAGCCATCTCCCTCACCCATGGAGCTCGGCAGACCTGATGCTACGCGTGTCTCTGTGTCTATTCAGAGCTGTGAGAATTGCCAGAGCTGGGATGCAGCACTGTTTCCCACCCCACCCCTTACCCTGCTGATAGAAAAGCAATTAGATGTCGTTAGGAGATTGGGCTTGTATCAATAGCCCAAGCAGAATAGCTACTGAGCAATACAATACCCCAAACTTTGAACTCAAAAGCTCCATTCTTTTATCTTGTCACACTGCAGTCTAGTATATTGGATTAGGAAATTTGACAAAATGTTAGTGGCTAACTTTGATTCAATGGCCATGTGACACCCGTTTATTCTGCACACAAGTTAGACCCGCCCACAGAAGTTCCACTACTTCACAACTATTCCAAAATTCAACACTTACGGAAATAATTTCATTCATTCATTCACAGCAGACCTTTAGGCAGAAATTTACCAGGAGTAGACATTTAGGAGATGACTTCAGGTTTCAAACAATGCACTGTCAGGAATATTGATCATGCCTCAAGAATTCTGAGCTGCCTGGCTTGTTTTGTAATACTGACTGTAAGTGAGAATGGGCAGTTTGTTTTCTCTCTTTGCAAGCTTCATCGTCTATAAGCTGGAAGCACCTTTAAGGGGTCTCTTTTTTTTTTACATCAGTGTATATTTTGAAGCTTTTTTTAAATATATTTATTCCCAGGATGTGAGCATCATTGGTAAGGCCAGCATTTGTTGCCCATCCCTAATTAACCTTGAGAAGGTACTCTTAAATACTGCTGGGCAATTTCAGAAGGCAGTTAAGAGTCACCAGCTAAGAACAGCAGGTTTCTTTCCCCCTAAAGGGGTATCAGTTGGATTTTTAACAACAATCTGGTAGTTTCGTGGTCATCATTACTGATACTAGCTTTTTAATTCCAGATTTTATTTAATTAATTGAATTTAAATTCCCCAGCTGCTGTGGTGGGATTTGAACTCATGTCTTTGAATTGCTACCCCAGTAACATAACCTCTGTGCTGCCACACATATTTATGTCCCTGTGTTATTGAAGCTTTTGACATTTCTTTAGAGTTTTGTTCCCTGGTGTTAGGTATATTATCTTTCATTTTTTTACTTGAGGTTCCAAGGTTTAATCCTAGCAATGAATTATAATTTATCTTAAGTGCTAATAACACTTCAAATTTCACCCCTTAAAAGTAAGAATCTTCTTTGAATTTTCAACATAATTTAATACAGTGGGATTGTGTAATAATTGAGATGTGTGACGGAAAATCAAAATCAAAGCTATCCTGAACTGTTAGACCAAAAATATCCAATGGTTTCTGATTGAATGGTTTCGTTTGATATGGAAAGATTCAAGATGATTACAACAGTGTTACCTCAAGGTCCCTGATAGTCTAGTGAGGGACCTCCAGGGGGTCGCCAGGTCCCTGGCTCAAAAGGACAAGTTCCGACAGCATCTGTTGTGCTGAGATTAAAGAATTCTTTATTCATAAGGCTGATGGGTAATGCTGTCGAGATGCATTTTTTTTTTCTCTCTGGCGGAAACCATTGGCCCAGTGCCAATTCCCTTAGAACACTCCACATACAACATTTATCTTCTGTGCTGCCACCAGAGACGATCCCCAAACTGTAATAAATGAGGGCAGCATTACAGCATCCAAATCCTACAGGGAAAGCAAACTGAGCTGCTGCTGTTAAAGCCATCTGTAATATGGACATAGTATCGGTGATTGTAGATTGGAACGATGATGGAGTGCAAGCTCTCCTCTACACTGAGCTGCACAATTGCAAGGGGCCAAACCCGTTGTTCCACCCTTGAGAACCGTGAGGCTTAAATTTTATGCATGTCTCTTCAGGTTGTGTTAATATTAATCCTGCACAGGCTTAGAACACAAGTTATGTGCGATATGATCAGAAGTATTGGCCGGCTTGTTTAAACAAGTAGGAAGAGTGTGGTGTCACCATTAGTGTGTTTGCCTGAGATGAGAATCTGCTGAGTGTACCCACTTCCCAAGTATAGTTTAGTCACCTCTGCCCCTTTTCACTATCAGAAAAAGCACGATCAATTTAAAACATTCTCATTGCAACCACCTTTTACCTCAACTTGTAAATAATCATTTAGAAACAGGAATAGTAATAGTAATGGGGTAAGGCTGTTTGTGCTAGAGTTTGTAGAACCTGAGTCAAAAAGGACAGGAAGATTTGAGTCAGGCAGAATTTATACTCTGTACACCAGTCACATGCTGCTTTCTGATCTAGTCTACTCTAGCATGAAATTTTAGGTCAGCATACCTCTGCTCATATTTGGAGATGTGTGAAGGCCCAATTCTGACAGATGTGGCACTCGAACCATTTTATTTTTACTCCTTTTAATTTTATGTTCATCAAGGTGGGAAATAGAACACTTTCCAATTTAAGACATCCAGTGCCCCTATCAAGCACACTCAGGCTAGGTCAGGAATAGCAAAAGCGCTCTACTCTAGCCGAACCTCACAAGGAGCCACCAACTCATTCAAGTTGTCTGTGAATGAGTGAATGAATGATGTGAGCAGATTCTCTGGGCTGCTCGAATGTATTTCATTTAGGACCTTTACAGAGAGAGAGACTCTCATCTCTACAGCCTGGACAGGATCTGAATCCAGTCCCCAGAAGTGAGAGGTCACTTGTCTAACACACTGCAACGCCCAGCACTCCCTGCTAAAGCTGTCCCTTGCAAGGATCAGGGCGAATGTAGGGGACACGTACAAACCCGTACAAGCTCTTTATGATCATGCTGCCATTTGTAAGATTGTTTTTTTTTTAAAAAAGGCCTAGTGTAGAATTTTAAGCCACTTTTTTCTTCCAGACCATTACACAACACCCTGAAAATGGGCTTATTATGGGAAACAACAGATACAGGTTTCAAATAGGCTATTTTAAAAAGAAGAATGGTTTTATTCTAAAAATCATTTAACTTTAACCCTCAGTTCCACAATCAATGAAGCTGTTACTTCCTGCCAAAGACTGGAGTAAGACAAAAATGATGTATACTGAATCTAGGTAACTGAATAGATAGCTGGGTACAGAATTAATTGGAAGTTCAGATTTAAAGACTGGATTCCCCCCAACCCTTGCTTTGTGGCTCAATTTGTAAATGCACCACCCGTATGGGACGGAGCCTTAGAGCAGGAAGATCCCAGGTTCAGTAAGGAGTTTACTAATTCCAGCTGAGTCTGTGGATGGTGCTAGAGTTGGGCCTCAGTTCCAATGGGCTGGGCGGGGGGGGATGAGGGAAGTTCTCCTTCCTGATCACTGTCCAGTGAGTTCCACTGGAAGTGCACATAGACACTGGGTGATGCCAGGACTGGTTGAGCAATCATACTGCCTGGTCAAACGCCTGACAGGCACTCACTTGACGAATGGGTGAAGGTGTGGCAAGCAGCCTCATGTAGCCTGAGAGTCAGTGCCTTCAGGAGGGGAGATACTGTGGGGAATGGGGACAGTGGGGGAGGGGGGGTGGGGTGAAGAGTGGGGAGGTAGGGATGGGGTAACCAAATGGATAGTTGGAAGTTAATGCCAAAATATGAATTGGCAAAACACAACAGCTAACTTTTGTGTATGTTAGATAGCGTAGAAAGTACAAACCTGCAGTTTAAATAAAGTAATTGTGAAAAGTATGTAGAAATGCTGTAGGATGGAGTCTTGCTGTACAGCTGTAAATATGCTACGCAACTTAACCCTCTCACTGCCTGCTTTGTCATGAGCCTGTGCTAGCTTTCTCTTATCTGTACTGAATGTTGTACTCAGACTGATGCATTCTGGAGCTGAATATCTTTGTACAATTTACACTTTTGACTGTTGCCTTGTGTCTGCTTTCTTATTGTCTTTTGGTAAACTGTTAATAAATTCGGTTTGAAATCCTAACCTCAACTGGTTCTCTCTGCTTCCTTTTTCTAGCTCACTTCACTAGAGATTTCCTCCTTACACTTGTGTGCATCTTTATTATTGCACCCTTCTTCTCAACACATTACACCAAATTGGAAGCTAGGTACTGTCCCATTATAATGGATAACTCATTCTCCAGCTCTTGTGTGAGCACTAGGGACAAAGTCCTTCGCTCACACCCCCCCTCCCCAATCTCTTTGGGTCACTATCAACATTCACTACTTACCGGCAGGCCCAGAATGATCTATAATTTGCAGCTGCAGAACTTGCCCCTACAATGTTTCCCTTTTCCATCTCTGCTGTGGCTCAGGGGGTAGCACTCTCACCGCTGGGTCAGAAGGTTGTGGGTTCAAGTCCTATTCCAGAGACTTGGGCATAAAATACAGGCTGATACTCCTAGTGCAGTACTGAAGGAGTGCTGCAATGTCTGAGGTGCCGTCTTTCAGATGAGATATTAAACTGAGGCCCTGTAGATGGATGTTAAAAATCCTATGGCACTTGGGCGGCGCAGTGGTTAGCACCGCGACCCGGGTTCAGTTCTGGGTACTGCCTGTGTGGAGTTTGCAAGTTCTCCCTGTGACCATGTGGGTTTCCTCCGGGTGCTCCGGTTTCCTCCCACAGCCAAAGACTTGCGGGTTGATAAGTAAATTGGCCATTGTAAATTGCCCCTAGTGTAAGTAGGTGGTAGGAGAATTGAGGGAAGGTGGGATGTGAGAGGGAAATGGAATTAATGTAGGTTTAGTATATATAGTCGGCATGGACTCGTTGGGCTGAAGGGCCTGTTTCGGTGCTGTATCTCTCTATGACTCGTTTTTGGACAGCAGGAGATCTATCCCCTATGTCCTAGCCAACATTCCTCAATCAACATCACTAAAAGTTGGTTATCTGGTCATTATGGATTGCTGTTCGTGGGATCTTGCTGTGCACAAATTGGCCACTGCGTTTCCTACATTACAATAGTAACTACACTTCGAAAGTACTTCATTGGCTGTAAAGCACGTTGAGATGTCCTGAGGGTGTGAAAGGCACTGGATATTGTGTAAGCCTCCTTTCCCCCCGCACCCCAAACTGTTTTCCCTGCTAGCTAATTCGTGTTCTGTTGGTTGACCTTTTAATCACCATCAAAATGCAACTCTTGAATCGCCGAGAATTTCACAGCTAACATGCAGTGTGCACGGAGCGAAATGCACAGGGCTTTATGTAACTCAGCCGCCTTCAGCTGCTTAACTCACTGGCATTGCAAAAGCTGACAGGTTGAAGTGTTCAAGGTGTGAAATGCCTGGTGTTCAACCAAACTGCATACCAATAGACATTAGAAGTTTGTGCGAACATAGACACAGTTTGGACTCATAACACCAGGTGCTTGTATCAGGCATTGGTTGCCGCTACTCAACACCTAGCTGTCTCACCTCGTTAGGTGAAGAATCAGATAAGACAGCTTGTTGTTGGATGTCTCCTGTTCCAACACATGGGGACTCGGAAACTGAAACTGCTTCAAACTATTTAAAATGCAGATTTTTTTTTTACAAAATGCACAGCGCTGCTCTGTTATATGTGGACTTTTAGAAATAATATGCTGAGTTTCAGATATCCCCTAATCTCGCTAGCCTTACCCCAGCATCTACTTTCACAAAGATGCAGCTGATAGACAGTGGCCTATTGCTAGGTTAAGATATTGGACAGAGCTGCGAGGTGTTGTTCATTGACAGAGGTTAGATATGCAGAGATCCGAAAGGCAAAGGCATTGGAGTGGCATGGGTCCAGAAGAAAGGGAAAGAGCTGAATATGGACGCTGTTGCGAAAATCCAGCAGAAAAGTGGAGAAAGCAGCTGGAAGTGAGTGATCAAACCAGGGAATAGCTGGGAAAGAGAGGTGATGCTGCTACCTTGAATTTATGTTGCACCTAAATTACCCCTCTTTGTGATGTGCCTTCACATCTGGTGTGAACTAATTTAGATTCCTTTAAACTCATTCCATCCCAAGAGATTTTCCTTAATTTTGCCTCACTTTGAAATTCTTCATGAATCCAGTCTCTATATAGTTTTGGGACCAATCAGAGTTTGTGACCAGGCCAACTTAAAGCATATTATTAAAGAATGGAATCAGTGAAATGTCAGGGTCTTCCCCCTTTTCATCTCCCAAGGTTGGTAGACATGAGTCAGCATAGAGCTAATGGAGTTTGATAACCAATCACTACGGGCTCAGGTACTGGGACTCTGATGGAGTGCTGACCCCCAATCACTATGGGCTCAGGTATTGGGACTCGGATGGAGTGCTGACTCCAATCACTATGGGCTCAGGTATTGGGACTCGGATGGAGTGCTGACCCCCAATCACTATGGGCTTAGGTATTGGGACTCGGATGGAGTGCTGACCCCCAATCACTATGGGCTCAGGTATTGGGACTCGGATGGAGTGCTGACCCCCAATCACTATGGGCTCAGGTACTGGGACTCGGATGGAGTGCTGACCCCCAATCACTATGGGCTCAGGTACTGGGACTCGGATGGAGTGCTGACCCCCAATCACTATGGGCTCAGGTACTGGGACTCGGATGGAGTGCTGACCCCCAATCACTATGGGCTCAGGTACTGGGACTCAGATGGAGTGCTGACTCCAATCACTATGGGCTCAGGTATTGGGACTCTGATGGAGTGCTGACTCCAATCACTATGGGCTCAGGTACTGGGACTCGGATGGAGTGCTGACTCCAATCACTCTGGGCTCAGGTACTGGGACTCGGATGGAGTGCTGACCCCCAATCACTATGGGCTCAGGTACTGGGACTCGGATGGAGTGCTGACTCCAATCACTATGGGCTCAGGTATTGGGACTCTGATGGAGTGCTGACTCCAATCACTATGGGCTCAGGTACTGGGACTCGGATGGAGTGCTGACTCCAATCACTATGGGCTCAGGTACTGGGACTCGGATGGAGTGCTGACCCCCAATCACTATGGGCTCAGGTATTGGGACTCAGATGGAGTGCTGACCCCCAATCACTATGGGCTCAGGTATTGGGACTCTGATGGAGTGCTGACTCCAATCACTATGGGCTCAGGTATTGGGACTCGGATGGAGTGCTGACCCCCAATCACTATGGGCTTAGGTATTGGGACTCGGATGGAGTGCTGACCCCCAATCACTATGGGCTCAGGTATTGGGACTCTGATGGAGTGCTGACTCCAATCACTATGGGCTCAGGGATTGGGACTCGGATGGAGTGCTGACCCCCAATCACTATGGGCTCAGGTACTGGGACTCGGATGGAGTGCTGACCCCAATATGGGCTCAGGTACTGGGACTCGGATGGAGTGCTGACCCCCAATCACTATGGGCTCAGGTATTGGGACTCAGATGGAGTGCTGACCCCCAATCACTATGGGCTCAGGTATTGGGACTCTGATGGAGTGCTGACTCCAATCACTATGGGCTCAGGTACTGGGACTCGGATGGAGTGCTGACCCCCAATCACTATGGGCTCAGGTACTGGGACTCGGATGGAGTGCTGACCCCAATATGGGCTCAGGTATTGGGACTCGGATGGAGTGCTGACTCCAATCACTATGGGCTCAGGTACTGGGACTCGGATGGAGTGCTGACCCCAATATGGGCTCAGGTACTGGGACGGATGGAGTGCTGACCCCAATATGGGCTCAGGTACTGGGACTCGGATGGAGTGCTGACCCCCAATCACTATGGGCTCAGGTATTGGGACTCAGATGGAGTGCTGACCCCAATCACTATGGGCTCAGGTATTGGGACTCAGATGGAGTGCTGACCCCCAATCACTATGGGCTCAGGTACTGGGACTCAGATGGAGTGCTGACCCCCAATCACTATGGGCTCAGGTACTGGGACTCAGATGGAGTGCTGACTCCAATCACTATGGGCTCAGGTATTGGGACTCGGATGGAGTGCTGACCCCAATATGGGCTCAGGTATTGGGACTCGGATGGAGTGCTGACCCCCAATCACTATGGGCTCAGGTATTGGGACTCGGATGGAGTGCTGACCCCAATATGGGCTCAGGTATTGGGACTCGGATGGAGTGCTGACCCCCAATCACTATGGGCTCAGGTACTGGGACTCAGATGGAGTGCTGACCCCCAATCACTATGGGCTCAGGTATTGGGACTCGGATGGAGTGCTGACCCCAATATGGGCTCAGGTATTGGGACTCGGATGGAGTGCTGACCCCCAATCACTATGGGCTCAGGTACTGGGACTCAGATGGAGTGCTGACCCCCAATCACTATGGGCTCAGGTATTGGGACTCGGATGGAGTGCTGACCCCAATATGGGCTCAGGTATTGGGACTCGGATGGAGTGCTGACCCCAATCACTATGGGCTCAGGTATTGGGACTCGGATGGAGTGCTGACCCCAATCACTATGGGCTCAGGTATTGGGACTCGGATGGAGTGCTGACCCCAATCACTATGGGCTCAGGTACTGGGACTCAGATGGAGTGCTGACCCCCAATCACTATGGGCTCAGGTACTGGGACTCGGATGGAGTGCTGACCCCCAATCACTATGGGCTTAGGTATTGGGACTCGGATGGAGTGCTGACCCCAATCACTATGGGCTCAGGTATTGGGACTCGGATGGAGTGCTGACCCCAATATGGGCTCAGGTATTGGGACTCGGATGGAGTGCTGACCCCCAATCACTATGGGCTCAGGTACTGGGACTCGGATGGAGTGCTGACCCCCAATCACTATGGGCTCAGGTATTGGGACTCTGATGGAGTGCTGACCCCAATCACTATGGGCTCAGGTATTGGGACTCTGATGGAGTGCTGACCCCCAATCACTATGGGCTCAGGTATTGGGACTCGGATGGAGTGCTGACCCCAATCACTATGGGCTTAGGTATTGGGACTCGGATGGAGTGCTGACCCCCAATCACTATGGGCTTAGGTATTGGGACTCGGATGGAGTGCTGACCCCCAATCACTATGGGCTCAGGTATTGGGACTCGGATGGAGTGCTGACCCCAATCACTATGGGCTTAGGTATTGGGACTCGGATGGAGTGCTGACCCCCAATCACTATGGGCTCAGGTATTGGGACTCGGATGGAGTGCTGACCCCCAATCACTATGGGCTCAGGTATTGGGACTCGGATGGAGTGCTGACCCCCAATCACTATGGGCTTAGGTATTGGGACTCGGATGGAATGCTGACCCCCAATCACTACAGGCTCAGGTATTGGGACTCGGATGGAGTGCTGACCCCCAATCACTATGGGCTCAGGTACTGGGACTCGGATGGAGTGCTGACCCCCAATCACTATGGGCTTAGGTATTGGGACTCGGATGGAGTGCTGACCCCCAATCACTATGGGCTCAGGTATTGGGACTCGGATGGAGTGCTGACCCCAATCACTATGGGCTTAGGTATTGGGACTCGGATGGAGTGCTGACTCCAATCACTATGGGCTTAGGTATTGGGACTCGGATGGAATGCTGACCCCCAATCACTACAGGCTCAGGTACTGGGACTCGGATGGAGTGCTGACCCCCAATCACTATGGGCTCAGGTACTGGGACTCGGATGGAGTGCTGACCCCCAATCACTATGGGCTCAGGTATTGGGACTCTGATGGAGTGCTGACTCCAATCACTATGGGCTCAGGTATTGGGACTCGGATGGAGTGGCCATCTGAACTCGATGGGAAGGTTTTCATTGAAAAACTCTGGTGAGGGGCAAAGGCCCACAATGCAGAACATCACTGAGGCTGAAACAAGTAGGAGAGAAAACCAGATAAATCAGGAAGCAGTGAATCAGTGACAGTAAGTTTCAGTAGTAAAAGCCTATAGTTAGTAGGAGAAAAGGCAAGGGGAGCGGGGCGGGTAAGGAGCTCCTGAGAAAGAATGGAAGTTGGAGATGGGGGGTGTTCAGTCTTGCTTTTAAGGCAGTGAACCCTGACTAGTCTTTGTCAATGCTACAATAGGATCATCTTGTGACTGTGCCAGATCTGCTGAAAGGCTACACCTCACGCATTAACCTTTCTTTCTCTTTTAGACACTGTGAAGTCGTCACCATTTTCAGAATTTACACTGGTCTGTAGGCCATATACTGTCCAGTGCCAATGACACAAGAATGTAAATCAAAATGTAATCAATCCATACTAAAAATTCTCTGCCTCCCCCACCCCCAGCCCTTTTCCAAATAATTTATAGATTGGCCTTTATTACAAAGCTTTTGTGTAGATAAGAAACCAAAAAAACCTCTGTGGAAAGTGACACGATCTTCCTGTTTAAAATGTGTTCACCACAAATTTCTCAGGAGATTGGTAGACGGGAAACTGTGTCATAAGGCTGTTCACCACATCCCCCAGGGAAACTACCTGCTGTTGGCTGAACAAATGTAGCGTAGGTGATGGTAGTCGTGGAAACCAGAGGTCAGGCTTGACACAGAACTCAACCAGATTTGGTCAGTTTTCTGCCAGTAGTGATCTTTGATATAAAGCCTGGCTACCCGACCCGAACCTGACTAGCCATTTGTCGGGTCGGGTCTATATTCCGAGTCCAGCATTCGGGGTCGGGTCGGGTCGGGCTGGACAGTGATGTTTCTGGGTCACGGGATCAGGGCTTACCCATGCTTCCCCACAACTCCGTCTGTGGAAATAGCCTGCTGCCGGAACAGATGAAGGATATTCGTGTCGGGTTGAGTTGGGTCGGGCGCGAAAAAAAATTAAAGGACTCAGGCTGTGGTCGGGTTGGGCCTGGGTCGGGTTTTAATTTTATACCCGAGCCAGGCTTCACTTTGATGGGTTCCTGCTTGACCACAGTTACAAAATGGCAAGTTTCACTTTCCAACTGAGCTGGAGGAGAGGGCAGAGACTTGTGTATTTCAGCCTTGTCTCAAGATGCTACTCGTTCAGTTATCACTAAAGGCGCTGACAGTGAAACCCTTGCTGAAGAGACTGGAAGGGAAAATATAAAGGAAAATGATGAATAGCTAAGAAGTTTGTGGAAAAACAATATCTATTTAGCTAAATGTGGAACAGTAAGGAAGCAAAAATTAAATTTGGCCGATTAAACTGGTCCTATCTTGAGCTATTGTATTTTAGGCCAGTGTAGCAGTGTTAGCAAATGTCTTGTTATACATTTGGAAGGCAATAGACAGAGGTGTTGAGGTGCACGTAAAGTAATACTGTTAATTCTCTGCAGGAATCTATCGATGATGTCTGTACTTTAAGTTTTCTGTTTTCTGTAGTTTATCTGTGTTTGATCACACCGCCCTGAGCCATTCAGCTCCTTGCTATCTAACGTCACTCACATCCAGTTTCTCCTATATTCTCTCCGTTAGTCCTGCCTTCTCCTCAAGGCCGAGTCATGCCAGGCTATATTTGCCTGCAGACTGTCCAGCACTTTGCCAATCTGGCTATAAATTTGTAAATCTACATGGTGTGTTTCAACAGGCTCCTCACCCCTGAACGATACCACAGCCGAGCCTGGTCCTGCTCTCGCCGATCACCCAGACATGCACCTCCCAACAGTGGGGTGGGTGGGTGTGGGGAAGGGCAACTGAGTGACCTCAGTGATTGCTTTAAGCTTCCCTCCCTGGTCAGGGGTCATGCTCTTGGCTGAAATTGGTTAACTTAGAAAATACCCATCTGAGACCTTGTTGATCCCTTTAACCCACTATCATTCCATGCATTTACCCATCGAGCCATCAGAGTGAGCCAGTCACTCAGTCACTAGTGTGATGAAAACCCCATGTGCCAAATGGAAATATTAATTTCATCGTGTGGAACTTTGCCTGAGACTTTTACTGGAAATTGTTACAAATAACTTGTAAAACAGAATAGCTAGCAGCCAAGATGACCGCACATAATTTGCATATGAGAAAACCAAAGGATTAGGCTGGAGATGGATGTGATTAACTCAGCCTATCCAGAACTATGAGGTGCTCTCTGATTCAGTTATCTGAGGTAGCCTTGTCAATGTTGGTTGTCAAAAGTTATTGATACCCATTGACTTTGAAAGAGCCAATCCCTCCACCAAGTATGTCTGGGCAGCCTGAGGGGAGAGCCTTGAATTTCAGAGACCATTTCAGAAGATTCTCATTCAAACACAAAGAGGTGGACATATCATGTGACTGCTTGGGCCACCTGGAGATTTGTGCATGGTGACTCAGAAGGCAGACTGTAACTGAAGTCCAGCAAGGGAACATCTCTCTCCTCTCTCCAGTAAAGTCCCAGAGAAGCCTCGGCTGCAACTACTAAGCCTTAATCCTACAGCCCAGCACAGCCAGGAACTAGGGGACACGGATAAATCCCCTCTTCTGCCTGTCAGAACCTGAGAAGCAAGCCTGAACTGTGCACGTGGCCCAGCGAGGACTTCAGGACTACAACTTCAACTAAGAACTCTGGAACTGAGATTCTGTATTTAAATGCCATTTGTTACGGACTCTACTCCAACCTTCCAACTGTGTTTTGTCCTCTGTAATGTGTGTTTGTGTGTGTGTGTGTGTCTCTCTCTCTTGTGTGAAAGTGAGCATGGATGCATCACGTATTTCAGTAATTTTAACTGGTTTAAAGTGATAAGGTTAATAAATTTACATCTTTATTGTTTAAACTCAAGAAAACCTGTCTGATTGATTCATTTGCAATGATATTAGAGGAACAGGAGCAAGTGCTCACTGAGGTGCTAAGCTAAATCACTGTGTTAAAAAGAATAAACCCTGTTGCGGCCAAACCAGAGAATGGGCGAAAGGGGAGCCTGAGACCCCCTCCTCACCTGGTCGTGACAATAGGTTTATCGTCTCCACATTGTCCAACTGCCAACATTAAAGGAAGGGAAGAATTCTGATATGTCGCATGATAAAAGTTTGTGATTTAAACCATGTTGCAATGTCTTTGCTGATGGACGCCTGGTGATAGAATCAGATGCTCACACAAAAACACCTGAATTAAATCAACATTTTCACAAGAATTCAAGCATCACCAGTAGTGGACCATTTCAAAATTGAATAATCATTAGCTTAACAACAGCATTTCATTCCTTCCTCCCTCCCTTTTAAATATTTTTGTTTGATAGTGAGTGCTGATGGCATCACTGGGGAACTGAGCCCAGCAGTGTGAGGAAACTGAGTAGATTTGCAGGCTGGGTTTTCTAGTTGGCACTCTGTAGGGTTTAGCTGCAGCGGCAGACAGTTACAGCCTCTCCCACATCTGCTGTCTGGTCCTGACAGCATGGGCTAACTTCAGTTATTTCATTTCTGGCCATTGTGACATCAGTTTCTGCCAACATTCTCTCCTTTAAGGTATTGGCTCATTGGTATGGAGCAGCCGCCAGGAGTGCTGGGTGCCCTGTAGTATTGAGTCCTAGTGCCCATTCTTCATGTGTGAGTCTGGAGGGACAATTATAATCCAACCCGCCCATCAGGAAACTGATGGGATCGGGCACTACCCTGGACTTAAACCTTGCCTGATTTTACTCTCTATGGAAGTCAATATTAGGCAGAGTGTAAAACCAGAGAGCCACCTGATCATACAGGTCTCCCGCCCAGCAAGTTAGATTAAAACTACCCGCTTGAATGACAGCAAGCTGGTCGACCGACATGTGCATCACAACCCAACCCAATGCTGACCTCAACTACAAATGAAGACTTTCCAGCAAGGTCTATTGGGCAGTGACAGCAGAAGGACAGTTGTTACATTACCTCCTGCCTGGCACAAGGAGCATTGATGCTAATTATAACAAGCTAATTTAAGAAACTGACTGAAACTTATTTGAGCATGTAAATGGAGATTGAAAACAACTTACTTTTTCCCCTGTTCCCAGACTCGACCTTCTCCTGTCATGGGAATAGAAGAGTTAAAGCATTAGAGGAACAGATACATACTTTTTTGCCACCTGCTTGTGTTAAATGTCTCTTATACTGTTTAAATGATGGGTGGAAAAAGCTGCTCTAAAATCAGCCCTGCCGAGATCAGCATCAGATAATGAGTAAATGCTGCCCCCTGCTGCTCTGTCAGCAGAATAACACAGGTATCAGAGTTTAGGACAGGAGTGCAGACACCATGAACAAACTGCAGTTCCTCGATTAGCGTTCTTAGCAGAAATGAGAGTTAAATAACAGGAGAGAGCTAAAGGAATTGGGCGACGTTAATAAATCTCATTCTGGACAACAGCTGGGAATTGCCTCAATGCTGCTGAAACAGGGCCTACAATGGCAGGCACCATTTCTGTAACATTAATGCTAAGTAATTGCACCTATTTCAATTAACTACTATCCACTGACCATCAGCGAAGTACCAGAGGGTACCTGATGCCCCTGGAACCATAGACAACAATGGTATCCAGTGCCTCTGGAGCCGTAGGTTACCATGATACCCAGTGCCTCTGGAACTGTACTTCACGTTGATATCCAGTGCCTCTGGAACTGTACCTCACCTTGGTACCCAGTGGCTCTGGAACTGTACCTCACCTTGGTACCCAGTGCCTCTGGAACTGTACCTCACCTTGGTACCCAGTGCCTCTGGAACTGTTACTCACCTTGGTACCCAGTGGCTCTGGAACTGTACCTCACCTTGGTACCCAGTGGCTCTGGAACTGTACCTCACCTTGGTACCCAGTGGCTCTGGAAATGTACCTCACCTTGGTACCCAGTGCCTCTGGAACTGTTACTCACCTTGGTACACAGTGCCTCTGGAACTGTACCTCAGCTTGGTACCCAGTGCCTCTGGATCTGTACCTCAGCTTGGTACCCAGTGCCTCTGGAACTGTACCTCACCTTGGTACCCAGTGCCTCTGGCACTGTACCTCACCTTGGTACCCAGTGGCTCTGGAACTGTACCTCACCTTGGTACCCAGTGCCTCTGGAACTGTACTTCATGTTGATATCCAGTGCCTCTGGAACTGTACCTCACCTTGGTACCCAGTGGCTCTGGAACTGTACCTCACCTTGGTACCCAGTGCCTCTGGAACTGTACCTCACCTTGGTACCCAGTGCCTCTGGAACTGTTACTCACCTTGGTACACAGTGCCTCTGGAACTGTACCTCAGCTTGGTACCCAGTGCCTCTGGATCTGTACCTCAGCTTGGTACCCAGTGCCTCTGGAACTGTACCTCACCTTGGTACCCAGTGCCTCTGGAACTGTACCTCACCTTGGTTCCCAGTGGCTTTGGAACTGTACCTCACCTTGGTACCCAGTGCCTCTGGAACTGTTACTCACCTTGGTACCCAGTGCCTCTGGAACTGTACCTCAGCTTGGTACCCAGTGCCTCTGGATCTGTACCTCAGCTTGGTACCCAGTGCCTCTGGAACTGTCCCTCACCTTGGTACCCAGTGCCTCTGGAACTGTACCTCACCTTGGTACCCAATGCCTCTGGAACTGTACCTCAGCTTGGTACCCAGTGCCTCTGAAACTGTACCTCACCTTGGTACCCAATGCCTCTGGAACTGTACCTCACCTTGGTACCCAGTGACTCTGAAACTGTACCTCAGCTTGGTACCCAGTGACTCTGAAACTGTACCTCACCTTGGTACCCAGTGACTCTGAAACTGTACCTCAGTTTGGTACCCAGTGCCACTGGAACTGTACCTCGGTACCCAGTGCCTCTGGAACTGTACCTCAGCTTGGTACCCAGTGCCTCTGGAACTGTACCTCAGCTTGGTACCCAGTGCCTCAGGAACTGTACCTCAGCTTGGTACCCAGTGCCTCTGGAACTGTACCTCAACTTGGTACCCAGTGCCTCTGGAACTGTACCTCACCTTGGTACCCAGTGCCTCTGGAACTGTACCTCACCTTGGTACCCAGTGCCTCTGGAACTGTACCTCACCTTGGTACCCAGTGCCTCTGGTTCTGTACCTCACCTTGGTATCCAGTGCCTCTGGAACTGTACCTCACCTTGGTACCCAGTGCCTCTGGAACTGTACCTCACCTTGGTACCCAGTGCCTCTGGAACTGTACCTCACCTTGGTACCCAGTGCCTCTAGAACTGGACCTCACCTTGGTACCCAGTGTCTCTCGAACTGTCCCTCACCTTGGTACCCAGTGCCTCTGGAAGAGAGGAGGGGAAAACAGTGGATGCACTTTTTTGGAAAAAACACTGATTGCTATCAGCACCGGAGAGGTTTACAGCACAGAGGGAGACCATTCAATCTACCTCTTCTATGTTAGTTCTTCGATGAAGTAACAAAAGACTACTCCCACCCATCTGCTCTCACCCTATAACCATGTATCTTCTTCTGCTTCACTGTTCTCTGATAAGATGTGATCTTCTTCTTCTTCTTTGGCCTCCTTGTCTCGACAGACAATGAGTCAGCGCCTGGTCGGTGGTTTGTGGAGCAGCGCCTGGAGTGGCTATAAAGGCCAATTCTAGAGTGACAGACTCTTCCACAGGTGCTGCAGAAAAAATTGGTTGTCGGGGCTGTTACACAGTTGGCTCTCCCCTTGCGCTTCTGTCTTTTTTCCTGCCAACTGCTAAGTCTCTTCGACTCGCCACACTTTAGCCCCGCCTTTATGGCTGCCCGCCAGCTCTGGCGATCGCTGGCAACTGACTCCCACGACCTGTGATCAATGTCACAGGACTTCATGTCGCGTTTGCAGATTTCTTTAAAGCGGAGACATGGACGGCCGGTGGGTCTGATACCAGTGGCGAGCTCGCTGTACAATGTGCCCTTGGGGATCCTGCCATCTTCCATGCGGCTCACATGGCCAAGCCATCTCAAGCGCCGCTGAACCAGTAGGGTGTATATGCTGGGGATGTTGGCCGCCTCGAGGACTTCTGTTTTGGAGATATGGTCCTGCCACCTGATGCCAAGGATTCTCCGGAGGCAGCGAAGATGGAATGAATTGAGACGTCGCTCTTGGCTGACATACGTTGTCCAGGCCTCGCAGCCAAAGAGCAAGGTACTGAGGACACAGGCCTGATACACTCGGACTTTTGTGTTCCGTGTCAGTGCACCATTTTCCCACACTCTCTTTGCCAGTCTGGACATAGCAGTGGAAGCCTTTCCCATGCGCTTGTTGATTTCTGCATCGAGAGACAGGTTACTGGTGATAGTTGAGCCTAGGTAGGTGAACCCGTGAACCACTTCCAGAGCGTGGTCGCCGATATTGATGGATGGAGCATTTCTGACATCCTGTCCCATGATGTTAGTTTTCTTGAGGCTGATGGTTAGGCCAAATTCATTGCAGGCAGCCGCAAACCTGTCGATGAGACTCTGCAGACACTCTTCAGTGTGAGATGTTAATGCAGCGTCAGCAAAGAGGAGTTCTCTGATGAGGACTTTCCGTACTTTGGACTTTGCTCTTAGACGGGCAAGGTTGAACAACCTGCCCCCGATCTTGTGTGGAGGAAAATTCCTTCTTCTGAGGACTTGAATGCATCTGAGAGTAGCAGTGAGAAGAAAATCCCAAATAGTGTAGGTGCGAGAACACAGCCCTGTTTCACGCCACTCAGGATAGGAAAGGGGTCTGATGAGGCGCCGCTATGCTGAATTGTGCCTTTCATATTGTCATGGAATGAGGTGATGATACTTAGTAGCTTTGGTGGACGTCTGATCTTTTCTAGTAGTCTGAAGAGGTCACGTCTGCTGACGAGGTCAAAGGCTTTGGTGAGATCAATGAAAGCAAGAGGGGCATCTGTTGTTCACGGCATTTCTCCTGTAGCTGGCGAAGGGAGAACAGCATGTCAATGGTCGATCTCTCTGCACGAAAGCCACACTGTGCCTCAGGGTAGACACGCTCGGCCAGCTTCTGGAGCCTGTTTAAAGCGACTCGAGCGAAGACTTTCCCCACTATGCTGAGCAGGGAGATTCCACGGTAGTTGTTGCAGTCACCGCGGTCACCTTTGTTTTTATAGAGGGTGATGATATTGGCATCGCGCATGTCCTGTGGTACTGCTCCCTCGTCCCAGCACAGGCAAAGCAGTTCGTAGAGTCAGGCTTAGCTCTCTTGATTATTTCAGGGGTAATGCCGTCCTTCCCAGGGGCTTTTCCGCTGGCTAGAGAATCAATGGCATCACTGAGTTCCGATTTTGTTGGCTGTCCGTCCAGCTCATCCATGACTGGCAGAGGCTGGGCTGCATTGAGGGCGGTCTCAGTGACAGCATTCGCCCTGATGTGATAATGATAATGATAAAGATAATGAAAAAGATGTGATAATCTCTGCCTAATTATTCCCTCTTGTAAATAACTGCATGTTCCAACAGCCCTCTCGATTTCTCCCAACCTCTCCGCTCACACCCTTGGTGACAGTTTTAAATAAATGACCACTTGACCCTGATGCTCCAATCAGTGGAAGTAATCATCGGATCATAGAATGCTCTCTGTAACAGCAATTAAGCCAATCCCACTCCTCCGCCCTTTCCCCTTCGCCCTGCAGATTTTTTCCCTTCAGGTTCTTATCCAACTTTCTTTTTACAAGCCACCAACCTCTCAGGTGCTGCATTCCAGATCCTAACCACTTGCTGCAGAAAAAAGCTTTTCCTCATGTCGCCTTTCCTACTCACCCTATTAAAGCCCATCATAATTTTAAAAATCTTTACTAAATCTTCTCTGAGCCCATACAGCTCAATTTGAGCCAGTCCTAATATCTCAAGACTCCCATTTCCCATCCCTGGTATCATCCTGATGAGACTACACTGTGGAAGGCTTTAATGTCCTGTCAATAATGGGGCATTAAAATGGCAGACAGTACTCTATTTGTGGCTTTGTAAAAAATTATCATTACCACTTATGACCTCAATTAGATCCCTTCATTCTAAGTACATTTTTTTTATACTTGCAGGTGATGAAACGTATCACGATATTTTTAGGGAGTTCTCCCACATGGCATCCAACAATCCCGAGAAACTCAACAGGAGAAGTTTCCACGTCAGCCATTCCTGCAGGTAGCTCGAGATGTTGCTCCTCTAGCCTGCGGCCAGGTTCTCTGGAGACTCATGTGCTGCTCGCCTGCTGACTGTTACTGTCACTCCATTAGCAAATGTGATCCATGTCCAAGGCCCTGAGGATAGACAGAGGTGTGGATAAATTCCATGGCTCCAGGTGGGGCCAAGAACACTTGACAATTCTGATATTTATTACCAGAAGCACCACAAGTTGTGGTTTTCACATGTAAAATTGTTTTTAGATGAGCTTCCTCACCCACCCTCACCCCTCCCCCACATTCCTTGTCATAGTTGATACATATGTTATTTGGAACTGAGCCACACAGGAAGTTCCCAGGTTCACTCAATGCTAAATTGACTAGTTTTAGTCAGGGTGTTGATGGGTCATTGTCCTGGGCTAAGGAGAGGAAAAGACTCCTATTTCTGATCACTATCTAGCAGCTCCTGCTGGACAGTGGACACGTGAGGAGGTCCGATGAGGGCAGAATTCTGCTGTGCTGTGATGCCTCCCAATAGCTGGCCAAAGCCTATTATCTACAAAGAATGGCTGTTTGGGTGAGGTAGAAGAGAGGAATTAGAGATTGGCACCTGTTGAACCAGACCCCAGCATGAGTCAGCACCTTTTGGGGAAAGAATTGGAGGAACATCTTTTTAATTTAAGCTGACACAATAACCCAGTGTTCTGGATTTTAGAGAACTGTGATTTCTCCCCATCTCCACACATCCAGCCTTTAAGGGTAGTCCCTGTGGTACCGTGAAGTTTTGAGTGGGTAAAGATGTCTCATGATGCAAAGTTGCTGATACGTACCGGTGATTTTAAATCAATCCTCATTTTATGATGTTGTTCTCTATTGTGGTCACCCTGACACTTGTGCAATATTGTATAATATTTGTAAAAGTGTGTAATCGCTAGAATGATCATTTTATGCAGGATTGATTTCGATAGAGGCCATCCAGTTGAATATGGCTGACATATCAAGTTGCCTGCAGCTGTATTAACGCTGGGTGAGGTATTTAGACTCCCACATCTTCCCCATTCCAGATCATCCTCCACCCATGCCACCCCAAATAAAATATAAGCTTGTTAATTAAGCAGATTCCAACTTAATTGTTTTCTGTTTGAGGGTTTAAGACATTACTGACACTTGAAAGCAAAACAAATTCCTCTAGCCCTGTTGAGAACCACTCCGGGCTTGTTTCCTGATACATGCTGAGTTGGCTGACATCAGCAATTGGCTTCAGCAACTCTGGAATAGGGAGGAGGAAAATCTCTTGGGATTTCCCATTCCTGTTCACCTTTTCCAGTGAATCCCACTGCGAAGATTATTTCAGGCGAGCACAGGGTCGGGTTCCACTCCGATGCCCTGCAGGGTTGAGCAATCATACCACATATGGACAATGGGTAGTTGGGTGAGGTATCAGAGGATTTTTGGTGGAGCTTCATTCCAGCTTACATCACTGCCTTCAGTGGAGGAAGAGGGGGGGCCAGGGAGAGGAATTATAAAGAAGAGGAAGGAGTAAAGGAAGGGAGGAGGGGGGAAGAAAAAGTATTGCTTATTTTTCATGACTAAAATTGTTGCTCAGCACTTTCTGATGGAATGATCATTTACAGTTTTCTAAATAAAATATTATTTATTACAAACTCATATTTAAGGGGCTAGTACTTCTCAGTTTTTTAACCTTTTCGAAGCATGTGATAAGACACTTTATGTATTTGCTTTATTGTATTATAAAATAAAAGCGCCGACTATACAGGTATAGTCTGCAGAGTTTGCCATTTTTCAAATCCAACCTTGTACATAATGTACATGCAATTTAGGAAGTAGGAAATAATATATCGGTCATGTATATTTTTAATGACAATCTTGTGCAGAGCATAAACACCAGCATAGACCTGTTGGGCCAAATGGCCTGCTCTTGTGCTGTAAAATAACCATGTTACTCTGTAAAAAAGTGATTCATATACAACATTGCAGCATGTGTAGAGAATCTGAACAGATGTTTTTTAATAATAAAATTGATCTGTTGTAAAACTCGTAAGTGTTGCTGTTTTTTTTTCTCATGTTCTGTGTGTGGAAACAAATTCCAACCAGCAGCTGATCCTTCTTTCTTTCCGACTGGAACATAACATTTAGATTTTCCGCTTTTGAAATAATGGGAGCACGGCCGTTGCAGAGTAACTGTTTATGAGACGAAATTCCAGGGCTAGGAGCAACATAAAGCTGACGGATCTGGCTGTTGCTATTTGGGGCAGAATCCATATCTGCCAGATGTGAAATCCGTGCCAAATTCCAAACGGGAGGTGGTGGTGAGGGCGAGTCTTCCTGCTCTTGCTCCTGTCTGAGCTCTCTTGACCAGTTTCTGAACCAACTTTGCCTGAGTTTTATGTTTGTCATGGTCCAGTGTGTGACCTGTAGGGCACAAGTACAGCAATGCGGTGGACTCTTAACTGCCCTCTGAAATGGCCTAGCAAGTCACTCAGTTGTCAAGAGCAATTAGGGATGGGCAATAAATGCTGGCCTAGCCAGCGATGGCCACATCTCTTGAAAGAATAAAAAAGGAACAAAATGTGGGCCAGAAATTCCGAATGACCTGCTCCTGGAACATGCTGGAATTGTATCTCGCAAAATTGCTCACTGCCAACCCGTGAATTTACTATCATTAAAATAATTAAATTACAGGGACATCATAATATTTTCCTTTATTCCTCACATTACTTCCTTTGATGTTCACATCAACCTTCCCTTTGTGACCCTTCTTCCTTAATAGTGTGTATCTGTTTTGTACCCTGTGTAATATTTCTAAACAGGAAACATAGCTTGATTAATAATTTTAAATCTGAAATTGATAAATTTTTCCTAGCTAAATGTATTCAGGATTATGGAGCCAAGACAGGAAGATGGACTTGGGATGGTTTCATTGAATGGCAGGACAGGCTCCAGGAGTTGAATAGCTTAGTCCTATGGATGAAGTTATAATGTGGGGAAGTGTGAGGTTGTTCACTTTGGTGGTCACAGAGAAGCAGAATATATTTTCAAAGGCATGAAACTTCCAAATGTTGAAAATCAGAGACACTTGGGTGTACTCATCAAGGAACACAGAACGTTACCATGCAGGTACAACAAGCAATTAGGAAGGTAAATTGCATGTTGACCTTTATTGCAAGAGGATTCGAGTACAAGGACAAGGAAGTCTTGCTACATTTGTACAGGGCTTTGGTGAGACCATACCTAGAGTACTGTGCGAAATTTTGATCATATTTAAGGAAGGATATACTTGCTTTGGCGGCAGTATAGCGAAGGTTTGCTAGATTGGCCCCTGGGATAAGAAGGTTGTCTTATGATGACAGCCAGAGTAAATTGGGCCAGAACTCTCTGGAATTTAGAAGAATGAGAGATTCTGAAGAGGCTTGACAGGGTAAGCACTGAGATTGCTTCTCCTGGCTGGGAAATCGAGAACACAGGGAGTGGAGTGGGGCTGGTGGAGGGGTGCACAGTCTCAGGATAAGGTGCCAATCATTTAGGACTAAGACAAGAAGAAATTTCTTCACTCAGAGGGTTGTGAATCTTTGGAATTGTGTGCTCCAGAGGGTTGTGAATGTTCCATCGTTGAGTATATTTAAGGCTGAGATAGATTTTTGGTCTCTCAGGGAATCAAGGGATATGGAGAATGGGTGGGAAAGTGGAGTTGAATCAGAAGATCAGCCATAATCGTATTGAATGGCAGAGCAGGCTAGATGGGCCATATGGTCAACTCCTGCTCCCAGCTCTTATATTCTTAGCGCTCTTGCCCTTTGCAGTGCTGTCAGCTCAGTTTCTTTAGCTGTCCCAGCATCTCCTATCAGCCTTTCCAAGGTTGAATATTTCTGTTGTATTCATTTTCTTTTCCGTCTTAAGCCCAACCTTAAACTCTATAATACTTTGGTCATTGTCATCAGTATTCTCGGACTGGTCTACCATCTCTTCATTGTTACTTAAATATCAAGTCCAATGGCACCCCTGCGCTCTGCTTGTCCCTCTGAATACCCTGCTTGCCAGTTGTCCCAGCGATGATCAAGTAATGGAGATCTGTGTCCAAATCAGGATGGTGCGACTTGGAAGGGAACTTTGAGATAATGATGTCTCCATGTGCCTGCTGTCCTTCTCCTTCTAGGTGGGGTAGATCATGTGTTTTGGAGATGCTGTCAGTCCAAACCTGGATGTTGTCTAGCCCTTGCTGAATGTGGCATGGACTGCTTCATTATATAATTACAAACAGAACTAACAGTGTACAATCATCAGCAAACATCCCCACTTCTGACCTTACGATGAGGGAAGGTCATTGTTGAAGCAGCTGAAGATGGTTGCACCTAGGACACTTGCCCTGAGGAACTCCTGTTGTGATGATCTGTGCCTCCAACCACTACTTCCTTTGTGCAAAGTATGATTCCAGCCAGTGGAGAGTTTTCCCCAATTCCCATTGACATCAGCTTCACTAGGGCTCCTTGGCACTACACTTTGTCAAATGCTGCCTTGATGTCAAAGGTATTCACTCTCACCTCACTTCTGTAACTCAGCTCTTTGGTCCATATTTGGACTAAAGCTGTAATAAGATCTGTAGCCGAATGACCTAATGGAGCCTAAACTGTGCATTGATGAGCAGGCTATTGATGGGTAAGTGCCACTTGATAGCACCGTCGATGGTACCTTTCATCACTTTGCTGATGATTGAGAGCAGACCAATGGGCTGATGGGATTGTAATTGAAAGATTGGATTTGTCCTTTTTTGGGGACAGGACATACTTGAGGACTTTTCAACATTGTCAGGTAGATGCCAGTGTTGTAGCTTTGCTGGAACAGCCTGGCTAGAGGCACTGCTAGTTCTGGAAGACAGTTTATCAGAACCACAGCCACAAAGTTGTCAGGACCTGTAACCAACACTCTCAGCCATTTCTTGATATTACGTGGAGTGAATCAAATTGGCTGAAGACTGGCAGGGATCTCAGGAGATAGCTGATCCACTTGGCAGTTCTCAGTGAAGATGGTTTATGAACACTTCAGCCTTGTCTTTCGTACTAGTGCTGGGCTCTTCCATTATTGAGGATGGTGATATTCAAGTAACCTCTTTTTCCTATTAGCTCCTTAATTGTCATTCACAACGGGATGTGGTAGGACTGCATTGAGAACAGTGCAAGAACCAGGTAAAACTGACTTTTGAAGCTAGTACCATGTTGATCTTCATGGTACAGTACCATAACAAGGGTTTCCTTTAATTTTTGAGCCCTCAAAGGAACAATTTTCCTTGAGTTTCAGAAAGATTCATTTTCAATTCCAGATTAACATCCAATGACACCGCTGGGAAAGTTCATATAGCACTTAAGGACAAGATTGGAATTGGCTGGAATGTTGAATGCTCAGTGCCCTGACACACACTTGCGAATACCTTAATGACAAGGTACTAAAGGGATGGCAGTACTTTCAGAATGGTAATCTTCTGGAAAGCATTTAATTATTTTAATTTTGTATGATTAGGTCCCTGACTGCAAACCTGATGTATAAATACAGCATCCAGTTTAAATCACAAATGCTTTATAATATTTGCATAGAAAGCAATTGTAATGAGCATAACCATCACTGAAGTGTTTATCCAATGTGGGTGCTATCTTGTACCAGGTACAATTTGCAGAATGGTCTCAGTACAAGATTGAACCTGCACAAAATAAACTCTTCTATGAAATATTTCGATAATAAAAAAAATCCCCTCCCAATTTAAAACTTATTTTTTTGCTTCCGACGACCATTGTTCATGATTCTGCCCCTATTCACAGCTCATAACATATCTTTTATTTCTTTACTTGTCCCATTACCACTCCCTTTGGCCTTGCACCACCAACCCTTTTGGCATTTAATCTCTCCTGCCCTCCATCCCATCACCCTTCTGTTCTTTTTCCCACCCTCCCTCTCCACCCGCCCCCCCCACCCCAACATTCATTTTCTTAAACCATTACATTTCTTGTTTCTCCCAGTTCTCATGAAAGGTCATTGACCTGAAACATTAATTAGGTTTCTCTTGTTACAGATGTTGCCTGACCTACTGAGTATTTTCATCATTTTCTGTTTTTATTTCAGATTTCCAGCATCTGCAGTATTTTGCTTTTGTGTTCATTTCCACAACTTGACTGTTATTGGGAACCTGAATTTATAGAACCAGAATACTGATGCTATTTCTACAGGAACCCACTCTTCCAGTTAACAGAGTCTCACTTTTGTGACTACTGCACAGTTTCTAACTCAGCCCCAAATCCAGTCCCTCACATTTGCAGTGCATATCTAGCAGAAGAGAAACTTTTGTCAAGCAATAGAGAACATGCAAAGGTACAATCACATAAAAATCTCAACCATGTTCATATGACCCTACTCCAGGATAGAGCCATATAAATACTTGTTAGTGAAACATAATTAAAGGCCTTCCAAAAACCTCATCTAGCATTGATACTTAACCCAGCCCAAAAGAATACAACTTGCAACAGCCATTGGATAATGTACACACTTTACACATCCAACCACTGACACTTGAAAACAAACTTCTCAGTGTTTACACACTAGTATGATATTTGTGGAAGAGTATAATGATGATTAGAAACAAGTGCTCACTAGACCCTAGTCCCACCAAACTGATCACGCAACTTCCCTTCCTGGCCCCCAAGTTAGCTGATATTGTTTATTGTTCCCTCGCCTGCAAATTAGCTGTATTCATCTCCATCCCTCTCTGTCCTTGTAAACTAATGCTCTAACCTTCCTTTCTTCTCAAAAGTCCTTGACCTCCTTATCGCCTCCTAAATCTGTGCCCATTTTCCTCGCAATGCCACATTTGAACCCCACCCAATCAGGATTCTGCCTGCCACAGCACTGAAATGGCCATTAAAGTCAGAAATTACAACCTTCGTGACTGTGACCATGACAAACTCTTTCCTCATCCTTTTCGACCTGTCTGCAGCCTTTGACACAGTTGACCACACCATCCTCCTCCAATGCCTCTCCTCCATTGTACAGCTAGGTGGACTTCCCTCGCCTGGTTCCATTTTCATCTATCTAGTCGCAGCCAGAGAATCACTTGCAACTGTACCTCTTCCCGCTCCTGTACTGTTACCTCTGGAGTTGCACAAGGATCTATCCTCTGCCCCTCCCCCCCCCCCCAATCCTAATTCTCAAATGCTGCTCCAAAGCAACATCATTCAAAAACAGATCAGGTTCTGCATACACATCAATGACATCTAACTCTTCCTCACCACCCCTCGACGATCTGATGTCATGCTGCTTGTCGGACATATGTGTATTGGATGAGCAGAAACTTCCTCCAGTTAAATAGTGGGAAGACTGAAGCCATTGTTTTTAGCCCCTGCCAAGATCTCCGTTCCCTAGGCACTGACTTCAGCTCTTTCCATGGACACTGTCCGAGGTTGAACAAGACTGCTCGCAACCTTGGCATCCTATTTGACCAAGCCGAGCTTCTGAACCCCTATCTTCTCCATCACCAAAACTACCTACTTCCACCTCCTTAACATTGCCCAACTCCGTTCCTGCCTCAACTGATCAGCTGCTGAAACTTCATCCATGCCTTTGCTACCTCTAGACTTGACCATTCCAATGCTCTCCTGGCCGGCCTCCCATCTTCCACTCTGTAAAGTTCAGCTCATCCAAAACTCTGCTGCCTGGATCCTGACTCACACCAAGTCCCTTTCACTCATCACTCATGTGGCCCTGGTCTGGAAACGCCCATATTTAAAAAATCTCATCCTGGTTTTCAAATTCCTCTATGGCCTCGCCCCTCCCTACCTGTGTAACCTCCTCCAGTCGTTCAACTCTCCGTGATCTCTGCACTCCTCCAATTCTGCTCTCTTGTGCATCCCTGGATTTCAGCACCACAGATGACAGCTGTGCCTTCAGCTGCCGAGGACCTAAGCTCTAGAATTCTCTCCTCCTTTAAGACATTCCTTAAAACCTAGATCTTTGTCCAAGCTTTTGGTCACCTGTTCTAATTGCTCCTTATGTGGATTGGTGTCAAATTTTGTTTGATAATGGTCCTGTGAAGCATCTTGCTACTTTTACTTACTAGTACTTTAAAAGCACTATCTAAATGCAAGTTGTTATTGATATGATGAATACCTCAGTTTTTGAGACTAAGAACTAACTCCTAAATTCAATATTTAAACTTATTACTGAGACATGTATTTTATCTTATAGTTGACCACAACACTTCCTCCTTACACCAAGACAATATGAATCATTAGATTATGGTACTAAAATAGGACTCCAGACAGCTATTCTTAAAAACATTTTCACTTTATATAGAACACAGCTGCTGTTTCCAATGTCATTCAGATTTTCCATGGTATCGCTTCACAAATATCTTTGGTGCCTGCCAGCCTTCCGGTGGTTTCTTCAGTCCAGCTTTCTTCCAGATTTGCTTCAAATCCTTCTCAAACTTTATCTGTGAAAACACAGGGTAATAAAATTAGGTCTAAAACTCCAGGATAGAAAAATGTAATTTAGTTACAGGCAAAAGCTCTCCTCGAAGTTAAAAGAAACACATCTGATATTTGAAATTTCTTTCAACCTTTATTTTTAAAATTTGACAGCTCATCTATGGGTACAATATAAATATGCTTGCTAACGAAAATTAAATACTTCTTTCCCAAAGGTTATAAAAATACACTGCACTCCGCTGATACTTACTGGGTGATATGCAACACCTGTGATACTGACGTCTGCAGGTCAGGGCAGGAGTACATGGAATTCAAATTAGCTGACCTCAGGCAGGAAGAATAACTGGCCTTAGGAAATGGAGGGACAAGGTGGGGGAGAATCATCTATCATCCCTGTTCCTAATTGCTATCCAGCGGCCCAATGCAGTAACTGTCTGCATCTACGTCAGGTGAGTACATGGTTGAATGAAGCTGTGATTCCTTCCCCATCCCCAGACAGACGAACATTCAAATAACCAGTCACAACTCTCAGTGTTGTTTGACATATGAAGAATGGCCAATTGTCTAAGACGCTGGAGGTCATGGCCGATCTTGGAATGAGGTAAAAAAAAAATCAGCCATAATTGTGTTGAATTGTGAAGCAGGCTCGGAGGGCTGAATGACCTATTCCTGCTCCTATTTCTAATGTTATGTTTGTTGGCATCCACAAAATACCCAATTGTTCTCAGGAGAGAGAGGTGGGAGGAGTAAATTGAGGGGGGGAACATACTTGTGTGTTCATTAATTTTTAATACATTTATCAAGAGGTGCATTGGCTTATTACACCCAACATATTATGAAAAATATGTATGGCAATACATGCTTCAATAGTTGAGTGGTACAATATTGTACTTTAATTCACCTTTGACTCCACTAACATAGTAATCAGGAATAGGAAATGTGTAAATAATGTGAAACTATTACTCATGAAATTAATCTTCAAAACGTTTGCTTAAATGTCTTTTAAACTGTGTTTACATAGGAATTATCCCAATTTGCTTAGGTGTCGTAGACAAAATCCAGAAATTTACAGATATGTGTAAGCACTATTACGTTAACTTACCTGTCGCCTTCGTCTGCGATTCTCTTTGATCCGTCTACGTAAAAACTTTGTGCGTTTTAGCAATTTTTTGTACTTGTGCCTGTTCATCTTTCTCCTGCGAATCTTCAGTACATTTTTACACTGGATTTCGTCTATATTGTAGTTCACTGCTTCTCCATTCTCTCCAAAATGTAGAGCTCCCTCAGTAGATGGGAAGTCATACTGCTGAGAAGGGTGCCACAGACTTATCCCAGTACTTTGTTCATGGTTTCGATCCAATCTGGGTACAAAGTATCTAATTGTTAGCCAACCTTCTAATGGACTAATGGACAATTTCCGTGGAATCAGGAACTCCTCTAACTCATGATCTAGCACACACCAACGTTGTGGTTTCACCTTAGTTTGTTTAGGCTGTGTGTAGCAACTTCTGGATAACACTTTTGATTGAATAGCAGAACCAAGAAGAGAATGTGTTCCTATAAAAGAACAGAATTTGCATAAAATCCAACACCTTTTACAACTTATCAAGTCTTTTACAAAAGCACTGAATGATTGAAGAACACATTTCAAGTCCTAGTCTTGACTGTTAAGAGAAATTGCAACAATTTCGGGCATGCTGCTGGGGAAGTGGGAAAAATAGACACTGAAGAATTCCCCAATGCACTGATCAAGAGCAACTTATCGGGTTGACCCCATGGTGCAGAACTGACAGTGTCAGCAACAAACTCCACAAAGCATTTTCTCCTTCTGTTCAAGGACAACAGCAACATTGGGAAAGGAACAGGAAAAACAACATTCTGAAGAAAACAAAAAAGAAATATAAATTAGAATTAAAACCTCCTTCTTCCTAGGAGACGCAATTAATTAACTGTTCCTTTACAGACCACAGAGGCTGGCCATTTTGGGAAGCTTTTGAAGCAGGGAGGTTTTTTTTGTTAATTTCAGTGGCTGATTGGGCTGAATGGACTGTTTCTGTGCTGTAAACACTTTGCAATAGTTTCTAAAATGGACTTACTTTGTCATGTGTGGATTTGGAAAATCTATTTAGTAATGCATCGGTTCCTGTTGTCAAATCACTTTAAACAGAATACTGCTTAAATAACACTGCAACAATAAACTATCACAAATTAGCTCAGAGGAACCCAAAAATGCTACCCCAAAAATCAAGGGAGCCATAACCTCTGGAATTTTCAATGCCTCTGTTAGTGAACTTTCTTGGTTGAGAAATTAATCATTTACACTGGGAAAGACTGCAAGTTTGCACGAATTGCATAACATTGATAACATTGTCTGAAGTATTACTCTGTGAGCTGAAATAGTCTCCTTAAAGTCATGTGATTTTAAAAAACGAGCAATAGAATGTTTCACTAGTTGATTACACAAAGACCATTAATGACAGCTTTAAAAAAAAGCTAATATTTCATATATTTCGCAAAAGCAAGTTGTGAGAAAAACTCACAACCCAACTGTAAAGTGTGTAGTACTGCAAAAACAGGGAACCACATATCATCACAACACATATATTGAACCACTGGCAGTCATGGTCTAGAGTTCAGCAGATTATTGATCATTTTAAATGCTGACTTGGAAGTCTTGTGTGATTTTGTTAGTTAATGGTCATCAAATTCAAATTTTTTATGGCAAAATGACAAATAGTTGCAGATGTGATCTGAAGGAAGTACCTGATAAAATTGTAAAAGACTCTGGAACTTGCATACTACATAGAAATACACAGAAGCTACAACATGGAAACAGGCCATTTGGCCTAACCGGTGTGTGTGGGTATTTATGCTCCATACAAAGAAATAGCCCCAATGACATTTACTTGCCCTGTTCCGTTATCTCTTTACTCCCTTTTCCTTCATCTACCTGTCCAATCTAATATTGAACATTGACATGATTTCAAATAAGGTCGCACATAGTAAGGGGTCAGCCTTGGCTCAGTGTGTAGCACACTCACCCCCAAGTCAGAAGGTTGTGGGTTCAAGTCCCATTCCAGAGGCTTAAGCACATAATCCAGGCTGGAACTTCTATGCAATACCAGGGGAGTGCTACACTGGTGCCATCTTTTTGGTGAGACACATTAAACTGCTGCCCTCTCAGGTGAATGCAAAAAATCTCAAGGCACTATGCGAAAAAGTTCAGGGGAGTTCATATATTTCATTGTTCTGGAAGCCTGCTGTGTAACAATTGGCTGCTGCATTTCCTATATCATCAATGACTACACTTCAATGAGGTTTTGAAAGGCACTATATAAATGCACTTTTTTTTCTTTTTCTATCTCAACCTGGAAGTGAATTCCACAATCTCACAAATCTATGTAAAGCTTACATGGTATTTACAGCACAGAAATGGGCCAATTGGCCCAAAAGGTCTATGCCGGTGCTAATGCTCCACACGGACCTCCTCCCACCCTTTTCCATCTAACCCCATCAATATATCCTTTTATTCCAGACTCCCTCAAGCCTCCTCCACCATTCAATAAGATCATGGATGATCTTTGACGTCAACTCCACATTCCCATCCAATCCCCCATATCCCTTGATTCCCTTAGAGTCCAAAAATCTATCGATCTCAACCTTGAATATATTCAACAACCGAGCATCAACAGTCCTATTCTATTTTTTCCACCAAAGTGATTAACCTCACATTTCCCTACGATACTCCATCTGCCACCTTTTTGCCCACTCATTTAACCTAGCTATATCCCTTTGCAGACTCTTTGTGTCCTCCTCACAGTTTACGTTCCCACCTAGCTTTGAGTCAATAGCAAACTTAAATACCTTACACTTAACTCCCTTCATCTAAGTCATTAATACAGACTGTAAATAGCCGAGGCCCCAGCACTGATCCTTGCAGCATCCCACTAGTAACCACCTACCAACCTGAAAATGACCCGTTTATTTTTCCTCGCTCTTTTCCGTCCTTTAACCAATCCTCGATCCATGCTAATATATTACCTCCAACCCCAGATTCCTTACCCTGTGCAGCAACCTTTTGTGTGCCACCTTATTGAATGTCTTCTGAAAAACCAAATATACTACATCTACTGGTTCCCCTTTATCTACTCTGCTAGTTACATCCTCAAAAATTCTAATAAAGTTAAACTTCGAATCATGTTTCCTCATGTTGCCTCAACTACTTCTTGTGGTAGCAAGTTCCACATTCTAACCACTCTGTGTAAAGAAGTTTCTTTTGAATTTGCTATTGGATTTATTAGTAACTAACTCTAGCCCCCTCTTCTAAAACCCTTGCATTTAATTTTGCATCTATGGGTTCTCATTCCACATTCACCCACATGAAACAGGATACTTTCGTCAACCTATCCCATCCTTTTATAATTTTAAACACATCTTTCTCCCCGTAATCCATGTTGTTCTAAAGTCTTTTTGTATTTGTATTTCGTCATACCAGGCAGCATGGTACCAGCCCGAAAGCCTTAATATCCTTATGGTGTGAAGCCCAATACTGAACAGTACTCTAACTCTGATTTTATTAAGGTTTTATAAAGGTTCATCATTACTTCTAGGCTTTTGTATTCTTGTGATAAAACCTAAAATTCCATTTGCTTTTTTTAAGAAAAGGCACGGAGACGAAGTGTGTAAAACATCTACTTTCCAACAAAAACTGCAAACAAGCAATTTGTCAGTCTGTTCTGCTCGTTGATAAATACGTCACACTCATTTTACTGGATGGTTTCAGGTACTGTTCTTGTGAACACAGAGATAACAGCTTTGGACACAGAGAGGCTTTAAACAGAAATGAGTCAGAAATTTTGGCCAGGCTCAAGGAGAATGCAGAATCATAGAATGGTACAGCACAGGACGAGGCCATTTGGCCCACTGTGCCTGTGCTGACTCTTTGAAAGCGTTATTCAATTAGTTCCACTACCCTTCTCTTTTCCCATAGCCCTGTATTTTTTTCCCCTTCAAGTATTTCTCTAATTTCTTTTTGAACATTACTAAGGAATCTGGTTCAACCACATTTTCAGGCAGTGCATTCTAGATCACAAGTCAGTGCGTTAAAAAAGCTTCCCCTTGTTGCCTCTGGTTCTTTTCCTGGGACGTTAAACCTGTGTCTTCTGGTTATTGACCCTTCAGCCACTGGAAACCTTATTTACTCTAACAAAACCAAGCATGATTTGGAACACCCCTATCAAATCTCCTCATAACTGTCTGAGTCTCTCCACATAACTACCAAGTCTCACATGCTTGGTACCATTCTAGCAAATCTCTTCTGCATCCTTTCTAAGGCCTTGACATCCTTCCTACAGCGTGCTGCCCAGAATTGAATACATTATTCCAGCGGAGGCCTAGTCAGCGTTTTATAAGGGTTTAACATAACTTACTTTTGTACTCAACGCATCTGTTTATAAAGTTAAGGGTCCCATATCTTTTTAGATTTTAACAGCCAGCTCAAACTGTCCTACTACCTTCAAAGATTTGTGTACGTACATCCTGTAAGATACCCTATTCTTATATACATAGGGTTAGGTTTAACCTCATACGATTAAGGATTTTGTTTATCTTTTCACTTATATAAATAGCTTGTAGATGGACTGTAACTAGAAATAATAAAATGGTCAAGTTGCTCATTCCCAGAATGCTTCAGGATGTGGATGACATTCAGCAAAAAGAGCACTGTCAGTAAGGACAGGTCTTTTGTTAGATAGGAATGCTTAAATAAAGGGTGAAAGATCAGATAACACAAACCAACAAGACAATGATCAACAGATTAGTTAGAAAACTGAAAAACACCTCATCATACCATAAAGAATCATCAAGGTTACAATGGGTGGACTGATCAAAAACCTATAAAGATCTTAAGCTTTCCTTCACAATCGTGGAGAGACAAAGGCGAAAGAATCAATGACGGTTACATCTCTACCCAGAGAGAAAGTGAGTAATAGTTTATTTCACTATGACTTTTGTCTAAGACACAGATTGTGTCAAGACATGGCTGAACTCAATAACAATTATATGCAATGAAGAAATGGTGTCAAGTTTGAAAACCTTACACAACCCCCAGGTCTCTCTGGTCCTGCATCTCCATTTAGTTTATACTGCCTCTACTCATTCTTCCCACCAAAATATATCATTTCACAATTTCCTGTGTTAAATTTCATCTCATTCCACCCATCTCATTGTCCTCCTCATTGTTTACTACAACTGGAGTAATGTGTCATCAGCAAACTTTGAAATTATGCCTTGTACACCCAAGTCAAGGTCATTTAATATATATCAAAAAGAGCAGTGGTCCCAAAACTAACCTGTGGGGAAAACCACAGTATACTCCCCTCCAGGCTGAAAAACAACCCTTCACCACTACTCCCTACTTTGTCCCTTAACCAATTTCATCTCCATGCAGCCACTACCCTTTAAATCCAATGGCTTCAATTTTGCTAACAAGTCTTAATTATGAGGTATATTTTCAACCCCTCTTGAATTCCAGACACACATCAACTGCACTACCCTCATCCACCTTTCTCCATTATTTCTTCAAAGAACTCGATCAAGTTATTCAAACACGATTTGTCTTTGACAAATCCATGCTGATTTTCATTTATTAGCGCATACTTTTCCGGTGCCAATTAATTTTTTCCCCAGGATTATTGCCTCTAATAGTTTCCCCATCACTGACATTAGGCTGACTGGCTATAATTCCTGGGTTTATCCTTCTCCCCTTTTTGAACAGGGGCATAACATTTGCAATCCTCCATTCCTCTGACACCAGCCTCATATCCAAGGAGGATTGAAAGAGCATGACCAGAGGCTCCGCAATTTCTACCCTTACTTCGCTCAGTAACCAAGAATGTATCACATCTGGACTGCCTGACTTTTCTACTTTGAGGGCTGCCAACCTTTTAAGTACTTCCTCTTTATTTTTATTATATCCAATATCGCTAGTACCTCCTCCTTTACTGCGACACTGGCAAAATTCTCTTTTGTGAACACAGACGCAAAGTACTCATTTAGTACCACAGTCATGCCCTCTGCCTCCACAAGATGATTTCCTTTTTGGTCCCTAATTGGCCCCAATCTTCCTTTGACTACCCTTTTACTACTTATATATTTATAAAAGACATTTAGGTTCCCTTTGATGTTAGCTGATAATCTATTCTCATACACTCTTTTTGACCTTATTCCCCTTTTTTAAGATCGCCTCTGTAATTTCTACATCCAGCTTGAGTCTCTCTTGTATTATGAACCTAACAATTGTCATAAGCCTCCTTTTTTTCTCATTTCAATCTCTGTATCTTTAGTCACCCAGGGATTTGGGTACACTTCCTTTCTGCCTCGTGGGATTGCGCCTATTCTGTATCCTAACAATCTCAGTTCTGAAGGCCTCTCATTGTTCAATTATGATTCTGGCAACCAATCCTTGTGATCCAGATCGCTTTTCAACTTACTGATGTTAACTGGAGGAGGGCTAAAGATTTTTACATTTGATATTACCTTGCCTTCTTCCATTACTATTCTAAACCTGATATTATGATCACTTTCCTTCAACTCTCCTCCACTGAAACATGCTCAGCCTACCTCACTTCATTCCCCAGAGCTAGATTCAGCACTTTCTTCCTCGTTGAACTGGAAAAATACTGATCAAGAAAGTTCTCTTGCACGCATTTCAGGAAATCCTCCCCTTCTTTGCCCTTTACACTATTATCCCACTCTATTAGGAGTAGTTAGGAGTTATTTTGCTTTGAGTCAAGCAAGACCTGATGTGGGAAAGAGTAGCTTGTTCATTACGGTGGGAACACAAGTCAAATTAAGTGTGCCCATTCATAACTGTTACTCTGTGTGGTCATTTGCTGTCAAGTAAAGTAGATTAATGATTCAAAGCTGCCCTTGTTTTGACAAGTGTTTTTTTGGACTGCCTTCAAACAATCAGAGACACAGGGTCATATGTGACAGACAAAAATATCCAGTTAAGATTACAAGTGCATATCTGTGTTACACTCCTAGGTCATTCTAACATATAAGTAGATATTGGACAGTATGTCAATTCCAGCATGCAATATCGGGCCGGAGGTGGGTGTTAGGTGGACAGAGGGGTGGTTGGGCGGACAGAGGGGTGGTTGGGCTTGCTGGTAGTGGTGGGAGGGGATCCACTTACTGGAACTCCAGGTCTCCTACTTTATCATCAAGATTCAGAACAATCAAAAAAGAACCTCTGAAACAACCTACTGCCTCATTAGCTACACTGATGTGTTTGTTTATTTTGTCATTCCCCATCTGTTAATATCCTTAGATTTTGCACAGGCCTCAATTGGAGTACCGTATCCAACTCTGGGCACCACACTTCAGGAAGGATCTGAAGGCATTGGAGAGGGTGCAGAAAAGATTTACCAGAATGGTTCCAGGGATGAAGGACTTCAGTTACGTGGATAGATTGGAGAAGCTGGGGCTGTTCTCCTTAGAGGAAAGAAAGTTGAGAAGAGGTTTGATAGAGGTATTCAGATCATGAGGGGTCTGGACAGAGTAGGCAGAGAGAAACTGTTCCCATTGTCAGAAGGGTTGAGAACCAGAGATCACAGATTTAAGGTGATTGGCAAAAGCACCAAAGACTACGTGAGGAAAAACATTTTTATGCAGTGAGTGGTTAGGATCTGGAATGCACTGCCTGAGAATGTGAAGGAGGCAGATTCAATCGTGGCTTTCAAAAGGGAACTGGATAATTATCTGAAGAGAAATATTCTGCAGAACTACTGTCAAAGGGCAGGGGAGTGGAACTAACTGAGTTGCTCTTGCAGAGAGCTGGCACAGATATGATGGGCCGAATGGCCTCCCTCTTTGCTGTAACCATTTTATGATTTACTTGCATTGGTTTCTGCACCTAAATTATCTGCTACCTGCCCCAACTTTTTAACCATAAAATCTAACTACTATAAACATTCCACCTTCATCACTCTTTGCTTTCCCTCTTTCTAGATCTGCAGTTTGCATCTTCTTCCTTATTTACCCTGTCAATAAGGGCCCTGCCCGATTCAGGTGAAGCCTGCTCCTTCAGTGCAACCTGTTCCTTTTCAAATACTCTAGAAATTTGATACATTCTCTGCTACATCATCTTTCTATCAGATACCAACATGCCTAATCGGCTTCTCCCTAATTTGTCTAGCATGCGACACTGGGAGTTACTTTTAAATTTGTTCTTGGGATGTGAGCATCACTGGTAAGGCCAGCATTTATTACCCATCCCTAGTTGCTCGAAAAGGTGGTGGTGAGCTGCCTTCTGGAACTGCTGCAGCCCATGTGGGGCAGGTACACTCACTGTGCAGTTAGGAAGGGAGTTCCAGGATTTTGACCCAGTGACAGTGGAGAAACTGCAATAAAGTTCCAAGTCAGGATGGCGTGTGGCTTGCAGGTGAACTTGCAGGTGGTGGTGTTGCCTTGGCTTCAAGGTGGTAGAGATCGCGGGTTTGGAAGGTGCTGTCGAAGGAGCCTTGGCGAGTTGCAGCAATGCATCTTGTATATGGTATACACTGCTGCCACTGTGTGCCAGTGGTGGAGGGAGTGAATGTTTAAGGTGGTGAAAAAGTGGGCTGCTTTGTCTTGGATGGTGTCAATCTTCTTGAGTGTTGTTAGAGTTGCACATAACCAGGAAGATAGAGAGTATTCCATCCATACTGACTTGTATCTTGTAGGTAGTTTAGGGAGTCAGGAGGGGAGGTACTTGCCGCAAAATTCCCAGCTTCTGACCTGCTCTTGTAGCCACAGTATTTATATGGCTGGTCCATATAAAGAAATCTTGAGATTACCACTAAACTCCCACAAATTAGTCTAGAACTAAAGTCCTTCATACCTGCATTCTACTCTTTCCTGTCACTGGTTCTTACATGAACAATTACTTCTGGTTGGTTCCCCTCCTTTTACAAAATATTTTTCACTCTCTTCATTCTGTCTCATTTTCCATCACCTGGGAGACAATAAACCATTCGAAACTGACAGTCAAGGATGTAATATAGGCTCGTTACAAAGGGTTGGAGCATTGCATTTTTGCCACAGAAATGTCTGAGGCTACAAGTTGGATAAATATTTAAAGTGGGGGACGATACTGGGCAAGGAGGAGAACGGTGCAATGGGATAAATTTGATTGTTGTAGAAAAATGCCAACTGTAAATGTCTTTGGTTCTATGGTTATGACACTAGTAGCCATGATGAAACAAATGGCTTTCTACCGTTTTGAAATGTCTCACTCAATGGAACTTCAGCTTACCAGGAAATGGGGGCACTTTCACAAGCTGCAAAGCTAATCTTGACAGAAGCATTGTAGTCATTCATTCAGAAACAAGTATGGAAACCCACAGTGGTCTGAAAAAGAAACGTGTGTCCATGGTTAGTCTCAGTTCTGATGAAACATCAAATATTGGGGATGGGGAACGATGCTGGGGGGGAGGGGATGGGGACGATGCTGGGGGGGAGGGGATGGGGACGATGCTGGGGGGGAGGGGATGGGGACGATGCTGGGGGGGAGGGGATGGGGACGAAGCTGGGGGGGAGGGGATGGGGACGAAGCTGGGGGGGAGGGGATGGGGACGATGCTGGGGGGGAGGGGATGGGGACGATGCTGGGGGGGAGGGGATGGGGACGATGCTTGGGGGGAGGGGATGGGGACGATGCTTGGGGGGAGGGGATGGGGACGATGCTTGGGGGGAGGGGATGGGGACGATGCTTGGGGGGAGGGGATGGGGACGATGCTTGGGGGAGGGGATGGGGACGATGCTTGGGGGGAGGGGATGGGGACGATGCTTGGGGGGAGGGGAGGGGGACGATGCTTGGGGGGAGGGGAGGGGGACGATGCTTGGGGGGAGGGGAGGGGGACGATGCTGGGGGGAGGGGAGGGGGACGATGCTGGGGGGAGGGGAGGGGGACGATGCTCGGGGGAGGGGAGGGGAGGTGGACGATGCTGGGGGGAGGTGGACGATGCGGGGGGGGAAGGGGACGATGCGGGGGGGAGGGGAGGTGGACGATGCTGGGGGGAGGTGGGAGGGGAGGGGGACGATGCTGGGGGGAGGGGGACGATGCTGGGGGGAGGGGGGAGGTGGATGATGCGGGGGGGGAAGGGGACGATGCTGGAGGGGGGAAGGGGACGATGCTGGGGGGGCGAGGGGGGATGATGCTGGGGGGGTAGTGGGGGACGATGCGGGAGGGGGGGTGAGAGGGGGACGATGCGGGAGGGGGGACGATGCGGGGGGGGGGGAGAGGGGGACGATGCGGAGGGGGGGGAGAGGGGGGGGGGAAGAGAGGGGGACGATGCGGGAGGGGGGAGGCAGGGGGACGATGGGGGAGGGGCGGATCCGGGAAGTGGGGGGGGGGGGGAATGAGGGGGACGATGTGGGTGGGGGGGGGGGGGGGAGGGAGGACGATACGGGGGGGGAGGAGCCGCCAGAGACTCCGGTAACTCACCCAGTCCAGAATATTCTGCACTTCCGGGAGTCGCACAGAAACCCATCCCCCGGAGCCGGAGCCGGAGCCATGGTTCCGTTGCACAAAGCGGCCGCCAGTTTGTTATTTCCAATTCTAGTGAAAACGGGTCGGTCTCACTGAAAGAAATGGACCTCGACTGGAAATAATAATCATAATGAGACGCAACAGGGGCAAAAGGTTGAGAAAATCACATCAGTGCGAATGGGCAAAATGGATGTTCAGAATTGGAGCGGAACATTCTCAGGGACGGAGACTTTGGCCCGAAATCCCCAGGCCCGATAGTGGCCTTTTAATACCCACCCGGGCCGGAGAGGGTTAATTAACACCCACCCGGGCCGGAGAGGGTTAATTAACACCCACCCGGGCCGGAGAGGGTTAATTAACACCCACCCGGGCCGGAATGGGTTAATTAACACCCAACCGGGCCGGAGAGGGTTATTTAACACCCTCCCGGGCCGGAGAGGGTTAATTAACACCCGCCCGGGCCGGAGAGGGTTAATTAACACCCGCCCGGGCCGGAGAGGGTTAATTAACACCCGCCCGGGCCGGAGAGGGTTAATTAACACCCGCCCGGGCCGGAGAGGGTTATTTAACACCCGCCCGGGCCGGAGAGGGTTAATTAACACCCGCCCGGGCCGGAGAGGGTTAATTAACACCCGCCCGGGCCGGAGAGGGTTAATTAACACCCGCCCGGGCCGGAGAGGGTTATTTAACACCCTCCCGGGCCGGAGAGGGTTATTTAACACCCACCCGGGCCGGAGAGGGTTATTTAACACCCTCCCGGGCCGGAGAGGGTTAATTAACACCCGCCCGGGCCGGAGAGGGTTAATTAACACCCGCCCGGGCCGGAGAGGGTTAATTAACACCCGCCCGGGCCGGAGAGGGTTAATTAACACCAAACCGGGCCGGAGAGGGTTATTTAACACCCACCCGGGCCGGAGAGGGTTAATTAACACCCACCCGGGCCGGAGAGGGTTAATTAACACCCACCCGGGCCGGAGAGGGTTAATTAATAGTCCCCCAGGGAAAGAGGGCGAACCTGAAAACCAGGCATGACAGCAGTTAAACCCCGTGGTAAGTTTACTGCTCATTTACCACTTGCATCAATTCTAACGCTGCTGCTTTCTCGAACATTTGATGCAGCCGCCTGAATCATGGCAGTGGACCACATAACATCTCCAAGTATTACTGCATTTACCTTCTAGAGGTTGAGTCTCCTGTAGTTGAGTATTTTTGCTCGTGGACCGCCTGTGAAGAGGGAACCACAGGTGGGAGGAACATTGATTTGATCAATAACATTTATGTATGCAATAAAACATCCTAAGGTGCTTCACAGGAGCGATTACCAAATAGGATGTGACACCAAACCACATAAAGAGAGGTGACCAAAAGCTTGGTCAAAGAAGTAGGTTGTAAGGAGTGTCTAAAGGTAGAGAGGTTTAGGGAGGGAACTAGAGCATAGGACGCTGGCAGCTGAAGGCATAGTTGCCAATAGCGGAACTATTAAAATTGGGAATGCACAAGAGGCCAGAATTGGAGGAGCACAGAGATAGAATCATGGTGGCTACAGCACAGAATGAGGCCATTTGGCTGTTTTGTTTTTTTTTGCAGAGAGCTGCCAAGGACACATCAGCTAGTCCCACTTCCCCACCCTGTCCCCATAGCCCTGCAAATCTTTTCTCTTCTGGTGCTTATTCAGTTTCCTTTAGAAAGTCCCGATTGTATTTGCCTCCACCACACTCTCAGGTGGTGCATTCCAGACACTGGGCACTTGCTTGGGGGAGGCATCAACACACCAGGAGCCAGTTTAGGTCAATGAGCAAGCACATGGCTGCTGGGTAAATGGGACTTGGTGCGAGTCAGGATACAGGTAGCAGAGTTTTAGAAGAGCTGAAGTTTATGGTAGTTGCAAGATGGGAATCGCCCAAGGAGCTCCATGGGAGCAATTATCAAACAATTCAACACTGAGCCACAAAAGGCAGACTTTAATATTAAAAGTATGAAATATTTAATTCCTCACTCCCTCACCCTGCTCCTGAACACTCGTGCTTCTCCCAGCTAATGTCTCCCACTGTATTAATATGCTGGGCCCTGCCCAATGATACAACCCAATATTGCTACTCACTGGCTCTGCCTGATATAATGGTAACAGAAAATAATTCACTGATAATTTTTCTAATTTCCAAATCATTTTTACTGTGTAAAATACTTTTGGGGAAATATTTTATGGGAATTCCGGAGCCCCACTTTGTGAGGAAAAAGAACAAACTGGATTGATACTATAGAAATAACAACTTGTAATCTTGCCAGGTGAGGTTAATTATTAATGTAGTCTGTTTTAAAATCACAAGATTAATAAAGTAAAACTAAAAAAAAAAAAATCAGCATATGGTGCATAAAACATCCAGTAACCTGAGGTTACCTATTGCTAATGATTCACAGATATTGAAGCATCTCCTTGACCATCAGTGGTTTCAACATTTAAAAACATTATATAAAACCAGCTGGTTCAATGTTTTAACTTCAGTTTAATGTGTCATCCGTTACCAAAAGAGAGCATTGGAAGTTTGAAAGAAGTTAATGTTGGCAGGCTGGGCATTATTTGAATTATTTCGGCATTAAATTTGGTCCTGAAATCCACGTAAAGCTGTAATTCATCTCTCGCTGGAATTGTCAGTGTCTCCCTCTCCCACCTCCTTAGCTTTCCCAAACTTCTAACCATGTTGCATCTTCCCCTTGTCCCTCCAATCTGAAGGAATGCTGCACTGTTGGAGGTGCCGTCTTTCAGATGAGGCATTAAACGGAGGCCCCATGTGCCCTTTCTCATGGATATAAAAGATTCTGTGATACTATTCAAATTAGAGCAGGGGACTACTTGCGGTGTCATGGCCAATATTTATCCGACTTGTTGGCACCCCATCCACCACCGACGCACAATGGCAGCAGTGTGTACCTTCCATAGGATGCACTGCAGCAAGTCACCAAGACTTCTTTGACATCACTTTCCAAACCCATGACCTCTGCCACCTAGAAGGACAAGGATAGCAGACGCATGGGACCACCATCACCTGTAAGTTCCCCTCCAAGCCACACACCATCCTGACTTGGAACTACATCACCATTCCTTCATTGTCGCTGGGTCAAAATCCTGGAACTCCCTAACAGCACTGTGGGTGTACCTACACCCCAAGGACAGCAGCGGTTTAAGAAGGCAGCTCACCACCACCTTCTCAAGGGCAATTAGGGATGGACAATAAATGCTGGCCTAGCTAGCGATGCCACATCCCCTAACAAATAAAAAGAAAACATGGTAGTATTCTCTAGTTGAGGTGCACAGAATACAGTGGGATTTATTAATGCAGATTCCATTCATTTGTATGCTGTATACTGGTTATAGAATCTTATGTTTGTAGGAAAAAGGAAGTTGAATTGGATTATATTCAGTTATCAGTTAAAAATGTAAGAGAAGCAGAAGATTTGCATTTCAGGTAATCTTTAATTTTATTCAGCAAAAAAAAACTCAGTTGATCGACTAATTCTCAATGCAATAATTTTCACATTCTTTCACACAGTGAGCACTACACATTCAAACTAAAATTCATTTTCATTGTTGAATATTTTTTGTGTCTAGCACTTACATTTTGAATTACCATTTGGCCATATTAAAAATGGACTAATTTTTCTGCAGTTTAATTTTTAAGCAGTGCTTTTAGTTATTGCTATCAAGGCACAAGCAGAGAAACCCAAGTTAAACCAATCCTAAAATCATTCTATATTGCTCCTTCTTGGAGATCCCAGAGATTACACGACTGATCACTGCACAAAACAATAAAATTCACTTTAAATAAAGACAGATAGAGACCAAATTACACAGACCTAAAAATGAAACGTGCAACTGAAAACAATTCACCACAGAGAAAGAAGATAATTAAACATTCTGAAGTCAGTAAATTAAGAATTTTTCTTCAGGGCTACTCTCCAGTCTTTTACCACCATGTCAACATTTCTGGTCATTCACAGGATGCTTACAATTATTGCAAGTGTATTTAGTGCTTCCTACAGTGCAATTTGAGTTCAGATTTATATTAATGATTTTTGAAGCTTGTGATTTGTCAACCAAGTATACAGTAGAAATAAGATTAAAAGCAAATTTATGTATTCATACAAAAGCAAAATACTGCAGATGCTGGAAATCATTAAGTATTTATACTTTTTGTCAGAGCATTAAAATCAGATATTTCATTTCCAGTAAATAGTTTGCAATAAAATCTTGCTGTGTCAATACTGTGAATTACATAGTTTAACCATAAAACAAAGAATCTCATTAAAATTACATGCACAATTATCAAAAACTGTTCTCACTTGGTCTCCAGTCTTTTATTTAAACAAAAATATCATTGATTTCGACCTGTGTTGAAGCAGACTTTTGGGAATTTAGACTTTTAAGCCATTCAGAAACGACAGTGGACAGCTGGAAATAAACTTCAGGTAATGGCGTAACAGCTGTAGGTGTTTTCGTAAAAATGTTCAGTCAGTAGCAAATTGTAGAAGTATTCATTGGAGCACATTAATTTTTTTTGCATATCTATTCCATATAAGGGTATCTCCATTTGGTCAAGGGAGTGTGTGTCTCCTTTACAGATTGTGGTGATGTCCAACGGAGGATGTAGTGGGGACCTCCAGCCTTGTCATTAGTCCCTTGAGAAAGGAAAAGAGCTACACTGTTAATGGTGTCTTGATTTGTTTCGTCATAATTGAAGTTTACTGGCCTGGTTATACATCCTCTCTGGTCTTCCAAGCATCTGTGAAATGACAAGACTCTCATGCTGCCCGTGTAATGCTAGTGTAAAGTTTAATCTGTTTTTCCAATAATATCGGACTTGAAAGATTTAAGAACATTTTATTTTTCAAATCTTCAATGGTAGACAGGTCTTACAGATCTATGCAGTTCCCTTTTAAAGGGATTTTTAAAAAAAGTATTTGGAACTTTTTATGCTGAATGAGGTGGGCAACAAGAAAGACTCTTGCAATATCCTGCTCCTATTTCTTATGATCTTAAGCAGCAGACAGGCAAACACCAGTCAAAGTTTGAACATTTTTTTCCCAGTATGTAGAAACTGAGTATCCGTCACAATAAATTGAATTCCAACCATGGCCCCAGGTGCATAGTTGACAAATAACAGTGCCAAAGACTCAATTAGCAACAGAAAATTCATACTGACAATAAATGTGACACTCAAAGGAATTTGGAGTAAATGGACACCGGCTCTAAAATTGTCCAACAGAAATATGACTACGTAACAATAACCGACTGTTCTAAACTCAATCCACTTACCAGAGATACGAGCTCCTCCAAACGGCTGCTGTGCCACAACTGAACCAGTTGACTTGTCATTGATGTAGAAGTTTCCAGCAGAATACCGTAAAACTCTACATGCTTCAGCTACAACATTTCTGAAATATTGGAGGTTTTAAAATAAAAATATCAGATTTTCAATTAAAAAAGAGGGGGTCATTTTAACTTTGGATGATAGTGGAAAACGGGTTTTAAACATCTCTCCCGATTGAAGTCATGCAAATTAAAATTGGGCTAGGTGTATAATGTGCGGGAGGTAAGATACTGCACCAAAAGTTAAAAATATTAATAACAGCCCTGAATTTGGGATCTAACAGTGTCTTGCAGTACTGTTGCCATTGATCACCTTTAGCAGACCTATTTCAGCATCACTCTCACCTTGTACTTTATATGAAATGCTGTTGTTTAACTTTGATGTACTTATTTTGGTAATTAATTGCAGATGGTTCTCCTCATAACTGTTCTTAATTACCCATAGTTCAAATGTATAAAATATTTTAATTAGAAATTTGGAAAATATCTGCATGTGTCACAAATCACTAATTTCCACACACAAGCTCTCCCTATACTAGGGCACAGAGCACAAAAACAGGCAGAGACACAAGCTAGTTCCCATCTCAATACTGCTCCTTTGTTATTGGCCACTGCAGTTGCATCATAAAGTTCCCACACGACTCCCGCTCTCTAATTTTCCTTTTCCACTGGTAAACCCAGTGAAATCTGTAAATTACAGACACCTTAGGGGCTGGCATCATCTATCTTTTTTGCAGCTGTCCTTATTTCCAAATTGGTCATTGTATGTTCTGTAAAAATGTTCGCAACACTGTTGAAGAATCAGCTGAGATTATGATTGGCACCTAATCAACTGCAACAATGAATGCTAAGAATCCCTCTCCCACACACTAGTCTTCAGCTCTATTCACTTAACAGTTTTGCAGTCTAGATTCCCATTTCATTTCAAATATAGCAAAATAAAAAAAAGGAGGGCAGTAGGGGGTTGTACTGATCAAAGGTATGGTTAAAGCCCTGGAAAGACATGAGTTCTTGAAAGTTCAAAGATAGAATCTATTTGGTTAGACTTAAGAAGAACAGGAACTGTTAAATTGCTGGGTGTACACTATAGACCATCAGATACTGGGAAGGAGATGCATAAATGTGCAAGCAAATTTCAGAAAGTGTAAAAAGGATAATCTAGTGTTAATGGTAGACATCAATTACTCTACTATAGATTGGGAGAAAAACAGTGTATAGGGCAAGAACACAAAAATTAGGAGGTGTAGGCCATTCGGCCCCTCAAGTCTGCTCCGCCATTCGATAAGATCGTGGCTGATCTGACTGTAGCCTCAATTCCATTTTCCTGTCAGCCCCCATAACCCTCGACTCCCTGTCAATCAAAAATCTACCTACCTCAGCCTTGAATATATTTGATGACTCAGCCTCCACTGCTCTCTGGAGAAGGGAATTCCCCAGACTAATGACCCTCAGAAAAGACTTCTCCTCATCTCAATCTTAAATGGGAGACCCTTAATATTTAAACCGTGTCCCCTAGTTCTAGACTCCCCCACAAGGGGAAAAAGTCCTCTTAGCATCCAACCTGTCAAGTCCCCTCAGGATCTTCCACGTTTCAATACGATCGTCTCTCACTCTTCTAAACTCCAATGGGTATAGGCCCAACCCTTCATCCCAGGAATCGGTCAAGTGAACCTTCTCTGAACTGCTTCTATTGCAATTATATCCTTTCTTAAGTAAGGCAACCAAAAGTGTACACAGTATTCCAGATGCAGTCTAGCTCAGGCCCTGTACAGCTGTAGCAACAGTTCCCTACTTTTATACTCAATTCGCCTTGCAATAAATGCCAATATTCCACTTGCCTTTCTAATCACTTGCTGTACCTGCATACTAACTTTTTGTGATTCATGTACCAGGACACCCAGATCCCTCTGTACCGTACAGTTCTGCAGACCCTCTCCATTCAAATAATATACAGCTTTTTTATTCTTCCTGCCAAAGTGGAGTTTACATTTTCCCACATTATAATCCATCTGCCAAATTTTTGCCCACTCACTGAACCTATCTAAATCACTTTGTAGACTCTTTATGTCCTCTTAGTTTAGTTTAGAGATACAGCACTGAAACAGGCCCTTCGGCCCACCGAGTCTGTGCCGACCATCAACCACCCATTTTATACTAATCCCATATTCCTGCCACATCCCCACCTGTCCCTACATTTCCCTACCACCTACCTATACTAGTGGCAATTTATAATGGCCAATTTACCTACCAACCTGCAAGTCATTTGGCTTGTGGGAGGAAACCAGAGCACCCGGAGAAAACCCACGCAGACACAGGGAGAACTTGCAAACTCCACACAGGCAGTACCCAGAATTGAACCCGGGTCGCTGGAGCTATGAGGCTGCGGTGCTAACCACTGCGCCACCTGACTGCTTACTTTCCTACCCATCTTCGTGTCATCAGCAAATTTAGCTACGATACATTCAGTCCCTTCATCCAAATCACTGATATAGATTGTCAATAGTTGAGGCAAGATGGGGAAGGAATCCTGAAATGTACATAGGAGAACTTGATTGGGATAGAAACATACCAATGAGGAAGAAAGTAGTGCTGGAGAGAGATCTGGGGAAGGAAGTAGGGCAAGTGGAGCATATTTAAGTTAGGGAGCATTTGGGGAACAGTGATTCTAATATCAGGTTATGTATTTACAGCACAGAAACATGCCATTTGGCCCAGTAGGTCCATGATGTTCTTTATGCTCTACACAAGCCTTCTCCCACCCCTCTTCATCCAACTTCATCAACATATCCTTTATCCATCATGTGCTTATCTAACTTCCCCTTGAATGTATCTATGCTACTTGCCTCAACTACTCCCTGTGGTAGTGAGTTCCACATTCTAACCACTCTCTGGGTAAAGAGGTTTCTCCTGAATTTCCCACTGGAATTATTAGTGACTCTCGCATATTTATAGCCCCTAATTCTAGTCTCCCTTGCAAATGGAAACAATCTTCCCTACGTCTACCCTATCAAACCCTTTCATAAACTTGAAGACCTATATCAGGTCACCCCTCAGTCTTCTCTTTTACAGAGAAAAGAGCCCCAGCCCGGTCATGCTTTCCTGATAGGTATAACTTCTGTTCTGGTATCATTCTAGTCAATCTTCTTTGCACCTTCTCCAGTGCCTCTATATCCTTTTTTTTTAAAGAATAAGACGACCAGAACTGCTCACAGTACTCCGAATGTAGTCTAGCCAAGGTTTTATAGAAGTTTAACATAACTTTTCTGCTTTTCAATTCTATCCCTCTAGAAATGAACCCCAATGCTTTTTTTTTTTTTAAAAAAGCCTTATTAACCTGCATTGCTACTTTTGGTGATCTGTGAATCTGTACCCCCTAAACCCTCTACCCCATTTAGCTACTTATCAAGGAACATATAATCTTATTACTGGAGAAGCTGGGGTTGTTCTCCTTCGAGCAGAGGAGGCTAACAGGACATGTTTAAAATCATGAAGGGTTTAGACGGAGGAAAGAAACGGTTTCCAATGGCTGAAGGGTCGATAAGGGCAAAGATTTAACATGATTGGCAAAAGAACCAGAGGTGACAAAGAAAAACTTTTTTACACAACAAACAGTTAGGATGTGGAATGCACTGCCTGATAAGGTGATGGCTAGATTCAATAATGACCTTCAAAAGGGAATTGGATAGTTGAAAGAGAGACTCGATGGGCCAAATGGCCTCCTTCTATGCTGTACTGTTCCATGATTCCATCTGGCCCAGCTGGGTTGGAATCAAAAATTAGTGGGTAAAGCAATGGGAGGCCTTCAAAGAGGAGATAGTTTGGCATTTGATCACATAATAGACTTAAGCAAAATTAAAGTCCATGGGATTAAAAGGGACAGTGGAAGTATGAATTCAAATCTGGCTAATGAGCAGAAAAGTAGTGAGGAATGGTTGTTTCTGGACTGGTGTTCCCCAGGTGTTGGTATTAGGACCACTTTTTTTTTTTGATATGTTGATGCCTTGGACTTGGATGTACAGGGCATAATTTTGAAGTTTGCAGATTATACAAAACTCAGAAATGTAGTAAACAATGAGAATAGTAACAGACTTCAGGAGGACAAAGACAGACTCGTAAAATGAGTTTACACGTCAGGTGAGTGAAGTAATACCATTTTGGTTGGAAGGAGAAGGAGAGACAATATAAACTAAATGGTACAATTTTAAAGGGAGTGCAGGAGCAGAGAGACCTGGGGGTGTATGTACACAAATCTTTGAAGGTGGCAGGATAAGTTGAGAAAGCCATTAAAAAAAAAGCACATGGGATCCTTGGCTTTTTTAAAATAGGGGCACAGAGTACAATAGGAAGGAAGTTATGCTAAACCTTTATAAAACACTGGTTAGATCCCAGGTGGAGTGTTATGTTCAATTTTGGGCATCACATTTTATGAAGGATGTCAAGGCCTTAGAGTGGATGCAGAAGAGATTTATTACAGTGATACTAGGGACGAGGAACTTCAGCTATTTGGAGAGACTGGGGCTGTTCTGCTTACACAGAGAAGATCGAGATGAAATTTGACGGGTGTTCAAAATTGAATGGTTTTCAGTAAACAAGGAGAAACTGTTTTCCAGTGGCAGAAGGGTCAGTAACCAGAGGACACAGATTTAAAAGGCGATTGGCAAAAGAACTAGAGGCGACACAAGGGATTATTTTTGTGCTAAACACAGCGAGTTGTGATCAAGAATGCACCTCCTTAATGGGTAGAAGCAAATTCAATAGTGACTTTCAAAAGGCAATTGGGTAATACTCAAGGGAAAAATATGCAGGGCCATGAGGAAAGAGTAGGTGAGTGGGACTAATTTCAAAACAGATGGCATAGGTGTGATGGGCCAAATGGCCTCACTCTGTGCTGTATCATTCTATTATTCTAACAAGGAGGTAACCCATGAATAAGCGAAGAGGGGAAACAGAGGAACACCCCGAATGCCAACACCCTTGATTTCCCCTGCAGACTGCACTCCATGCGGTCGCAGCTCATTGTGAGTAATGTCACTGAGCCAGGGGTGCACTGCAGTAGGAAATTTGAATAGCTGATCTCATAGGCTGCTGCAGCAGCACTCGGGGGTGGAACCCCCAATTCTGGGAAACTCCTGATCATTCCAGGAGCGTTGGGAACCCTACTCCAAGTCAGAAGAAACTAGCAGGAAATGATTGCAAACTTTAAAAAAAAAACGGCAAAATATAATGGCTGAAATGTGACATATGTATTGATAGATCTTTAAATAAGAACTTTTGCCAGTGATTTTAAATACTATCTTCTAAAGAAGAGACACTAGCACAGGCTACTATCTGTACACTGCAAGAAGAGTTTACTAGCATTGATCATACTATCAGTATCTGCTCTCCAGTCTAACAAAAACTCACTTATCCTGTGCAAAGACAGCGCCAGTGAGACCATAAAGGGTGCTTGTGTCAATCAAGTGGAGAATTTCTTGGTACTTGTTTTCAGGGTAAACATATACAGTCACGACGGGTCCAAAGATTTCCTGAAAGCAAAGACAAATACAATTAGATCATAATTCAGTTACGCTCTTCCTGATAACTCCATAGCAGCCCCAATTTTAACTCGGGACGCAACCATGGCATGGGGAGGCGTGACAAGCTTGTTCTTTGCACCAGTGAGAGGCCAGAGCCTTTTAACCCCTGGAACTCATTGAATTCATAAGCAAATCCCAAGATGGACTCCTGCCTGAACCAATGGGGAGGCTGACAGTTAGGACTGGGATTCTAGGCAGCAGGTAGTCACCATTTGGAACCCGAGGGAGCAGTCCACAGCAGCCAGCTAAATGAGTTGGGGGAAAATTGGGTGATGATTGTGGCAGGAGCCCAAGATTGGGAAGAACTCCTGCTCCACAAGGAAACCATAAAAAAAAAAATTACAATTTTACCTCGGCCTCTTCCAGTTCTGGATCTAATTCGTGGCAGTTTTCCCTCGTGGTCCTTACTGTGCAAGACGCACATAGCCTGGGGTTAAATTGGCACCGGGGTTCAAATGAAGTCATTGGACCGCGACATTTGAATATTAATGAGGACTGCCTGCAAACCCTGGGAATTAAAATAGCAGATGGCAGCAGTGCTATAAAACTGGGAAGGCAATAACTCTGCCCCCATTTGAAACACCTCCCCACACATGCACTGTTCTTGTTAAAAATCATGGCTTTACAGAACTGCAAAGCAACCACACTCCCCCAGAGACAGAGAGGCTAAACTACACCCAAAATAAAGTATTTTCAATAAAATTTACATAGGACAGCAAGTGGGGAGGTTGCAGATATTCTCAACACTGAAACAAATAAGAATTTTCTCTCCTGCGACATTTGTGCAAATGTTTATAGTTCTAAAACATATTCAATATGAACTCACATAAGGATATCACTACAACATATTTACCCTGGTACATATGGCTCTTTAAATTAATTGCATTGGCTTATTTGGAGAGGCTCTATAATGTCATCTGCTTGACTTTCTTTTGAAGGTCAGATATTCACTCATTAGTTGCAGAAATTCTGTGATAGGTGACTCTCTTACCTCTTTCATTATGGGATCCTGAGGATCTTTTGTCTCTATAATTGATGGCTCCACATAATAACCAACCCTGTCATCACACTTCCCACCTGCAATTACTGTTAGATTCGGGGAGGACTGTGCATGTTCAATCCATTTCTTAATCCGAGCAAAGGACTGAGGTTTTTTTTTTAAGAAAAAAAAGAGAAAATCATCTTGTTGCAACACATCGGACAGAAACTGAAAAAATAAAGGGTGAAATTTTCTCTAATTGACCAAGAATGAGGTATATTGCACCCCTAGTAATAGTCTTTACCTTGTCATCAATAACAGCTGAAAAGAATGTTTCAAAGTCATCCACTGGCTAAAAGACAAAACATTATCAAAATGCAAATTAATATTACAATATAACTTGGTCTGACTCTATACTCAACTCACAGCTCAAAACTAATGTAAGAACCATACATTTCAACATAATCCAGGAATATTGCAGTCCTGTAAAAGTAAAAATTGTTTGACAACTCTTTATACATGGTTTATTGAGCTGAGGGGAGCTGGGAGACAAATTTGATTATGACACTGCCCTTCCCCACAGAACTCTGTGGTTAGATCTCCACATGCAAATTGTAAGAATCAAATTAAAATAATTTGCACAGCCTTAAGTTATTTCTAATGAGGGCATTGGAAATGCTACATTAATGTAATAGGAGATGCTTTACAAAGATTAAGTAGGGCATACTATTACTACAACTTACATTTATATAGCACATTTCATGTCAACTGTGGCTCAGTGGGTAGCATTCTCACCTCTAAGTCACAAGGTTCCAGGTTCAAATCCCACTCCAGAGCTTGAGGACAAAAATAAAGGTGGACACTCCAGTGCAGTGCCGTACCTCAGCAGTACTGAGGGAGTGCTTCACGGCCAGAGGTGCCGTGTTTTGATTGTGATGTTAAGCCGAGGCCCCATTACCCTGCTCGGGTGGATGTAAAAGATCCCATGGTGCTATTTCGAAGAGCAGGGGAATTATCCCCAGTATCTTGGCCAATATTCATCCCTCAATTAAACATCACAAAAACAGATTTTATGGTCATTATCACACTTCTGTTTGGGGCAATTTGCTTGTGTGCAAATTGGCTGCCGTGTTTCCTACAAGTGACCACCTCAAAAGTACTTCATTGGCTGTAAAGTGCTTTGAGATATCCAGTGGTCATGAAAAGTGCTATATAAATGCGTCTTTCATTCATTCTTTAATACAGAAGGGGATTCACTGGAGGCCAGAGTCAAAGGAGGGAAAGTTTGGAGTGGGACGTAGAGCTGGAGGAGGGAGGCCACGAAGGGATTTAAACACAAGAATGAAGATTTTTAATTTCAGGTGTTGGTACACCAGCAGCCAATGTAAGTCAGCAATGATAGGTGTGTGGGACTTTTTGTGGCATAAAGTAGAGGCAAAGTTTTGGATGAGTTTATGGAGGGTGAAGGTTGTTAGGCTGGGCAGGAATAAGGGAGTCTGGAAGTGACACAGGCATGGATGAGGGTTTCAGCAGCAGGTGGACTGAAAGTGAAGACAAGCAGTGTTACAATGGTGGAATAAGATGGTCTTTGTGATAGAGAGAAAGGGGTCAGAAAATCAGCACAAGGTTATTACAGAATTATCACCACAAACTTGCAATTTGTCTCAACAGGTGTAAGCAGATTTAATGCTTCACACCTTACTTCACCTATTCCTATCAGCATACCCTTCTACTCCTTTCTTCCTCACTCGTTCATCTAGCTTCTTAAGTGCATCGATAAGAGGAGATTTGAGACACTGGGATTACGTTCAATGGAGCAGAGCAGAACTGTCAGCTGTTGCATAGTTGTAGCACTCTCACCTCTGAGTAAGAAGGTCCTGGGTTCAAGACGCACTCCGGAGACTTGACTGCAAAAAACAGATTCCCATCTATTTCCATGAACAGTAGGGAAGTTCTCCCCATGTCCTGGGCAATATTGATCCCTCAAACATTAAAAACATCTCACTGCTGTTTGTAGGACCTTGCTGTGCACAAATTGACTGCCACGTTTCCTAAACTACAACAGTGACTACACTTCAAAAAGTACTTACTTGGCTCAAAATGCATTGGGACATCCCACTGTTCATGAAAGGTGCTACAGAAATGCAAGTTTTTCTTTTTTTATCATTTTGTATAACAAACAGGAAAAGATGGTTGGGGAGTCAAGTGATAAAAGGTCACCAGTTTAAAATGATCAGAGTGAGGAGCGGGGCTTGGAAACATTTCTTTGGAGAGGTGTTGGAGCATGGAATGCTTTGCCACAAGGAGTGGTTGAGACATTGTATGTTCAGCCCAACAGATACATGCTGGTGTTCATGCTCCACATAAGACTAGAGCTAAGGGCCATAAATATAAAATATTGCCACTAATAAATCCAGAAGGGAATTCAGGAGAAACTTCTTTACCCAGAGAGTGGAACTCACTATCACAGTGAGTGATTGAGGCAAATAGCATAGATGCATTCAAGGGAAAGCTCGATAAGCACAAGGGAGAAAAGTATGGAAAGATATGATGGGGTTAGATACAAAGGGATGGGAGCAGGTTCGTGTGGCGCCTAAACACTGGCATGAACCTGTTGGGGGCCCCCGTGCAGCTGCAGCATGTCCAATGAGATTAGGGCATGCAGGGGCGAAGATCCTGGCAGCATGTCACCATTTTCTTGCTGACCTCACACCATTTTAAACAGGCATGCAAAAGTCAGGGTTTGATGATGTCAGACTCCAAAGCTATTTTAACTTTGCTAAGACTGGTTCCTGGATCTGGCCTCGCCAGCTAGCGCTGCAGAGCAGCAGGTCCAGTAGAAGGCATAGAACGCAAGTGATTTTTAGTTTTTACAGGCTTCCTTTGGTCCAGGAGGAAATCACAGGCCTTTCCTTCCCTAGCTTTCCTCCCCACAATTGCCATCACTTACTGGGTCTGATCCTGTAGGCCCTTGGCTGCGGTCTCTGGCCACACTTGACCGACTTCAACTTATTGGCTTCATGTCATTAATGCTGGGAGTTGGGTCGAGTGTATTTTAAATGAGGCCTGGGACTTAAAATGTCCCATGTCCCCATACTCATTGTGCGAGTTAAAAATCAGAGCTTTAGACCTTGAAATTAAAACATTTAAAGCGTCTTCAAAAGGAACTTTCTGGAGTTTGTCCAAAAGCTGTTTCATCTGAAGGCTTATTTTCTTCAAGATGAACATAATTAGTTTTTGAGCCATGGAGGTTGTTCCTGCTGTGAATACATTAACTAGCTTTATTTGAGCATTCTGGCCACTGCGTTTGCAGAACTACCAGCGGTTGGAAATAAGACAGGGATTTAAGTTTTTAGTTTTAGAGATACAGCACTGAAACAGGCCCTTCGGCCCACCGAGTCTGTGCTGACCATCAACCACCCATTTATACTAATCCTACACTAATTCCATATTCCTACCACATCCCCATCTGTCCCTATATTTCCCTACCACCTACCTATACTAGTGACAATTTATAATGGCCAATTTACCTACCAACCTGCAAGTCTTTTGGCTTGTGGGAGGAAACCGGAGCACCCGGAGAAAACCCACGCAGACACAGGGAGAACTTGCAAACTCCACACAGGCAGTACCCGGAATCGAACCTGGGTCCCTGGAGCTGTGAGGCTGCGGTGCAGTGGAATGGTACTAAGTTTGTTTCATTTACAGGATGACACGGATATCCCCACATTAAGGATTTTTCTACTGTTTACTACCCTAATGTACACCATCCACTTTAGAGCAATCATCCATAGAGAAATGTGAAAATTTATGTTAACAATCAACAAGATAACAGATTACTGATCCTAGACTGCAGTAAGGTTTATCAGAGTGCAAACCATACTTTTGTGAATTTTAGTTTTTAATGATTACAATGTGTAATGGTTTTTACTTCCAGTACAAAAAAAACCAGTCAGATCAGTATGGACCAATAATTACTGCTGAAGCTAATAGCACACCAATGCTTGGAGTACTTGTACAGCATTCCTCTGTCTGCTATTTTAACGCAGGACATTTTTCCACTCTTTTTAAATAGGTTAACGCTTCTCTTTAAAAAAAAAGTGGACAGAGGAATGTTATGCAAGAATGTTAAGCATTTGGCTGCTATCACCACCAACAGTATTTTCCAGCCTTATGTTAGAAATAGTGGTTGATTAACATCTAAAAGAGGAAAAGGCAGGTTAATGTTCGGGTGTGACCTTTCAACAGAATTGTTTCAATGATATTTACTCATCCTTATTCCCCACTGAAGCCACCTAAAAATAATTATTCTAAATAGTTTGTGTAATCCTGCACCTAAATCAGGGCTACTATGGGAGCAAATCAGGGTCTGATGTAGAAAATAAACCAGTTTGTTTCCTGCAGGTAGAACATGGCTGCTTGGGATTACTGTAAGATTGTAATTCATAAATTATCATGGGGTCACATTTATGGATCACTGACGTCAAAGTCTCCAAGACTACTTTTATTTCCATATTTTATATATCCAAAACCCTTCCAGGAGGAATTATGTTGGCTTGTACAGTAGACTTACAGCAGGCACCAAAATGTCAGAAAAAGTATCTAATAAAAATGGCACAATTAAAATGTAGTAAGGATGCCCCCAGATGACCCAGGAGAATAAATCTCACACTTGTAGCTTGACATCTTCCTTCAGCAAGTTTAGAATCTGCCACTTGTTACAAACTTACACTTTTGTACTTTAGGCTTTTTCTCCAGCAATAAAAATGAGGAGATTTTGAGTATACTTGAAGGTTAATTCATGGCAGACTATGTCCCACTGAATTTTCAGCATAACTCCTTGTTTTCACATATCAAGAGGCCTATATTGTAAGGCAGTTTTTGTGAAGCTGCTCTGGTTTTGCCAGTATTCTGGGTTGGTATTCATCCAATTAAAAATGAACAGGTCCAATTTCTGCCCATGAATTCAAATGTTTGATAAACAATGAATTGACAGCTTTAAATGTTATTTTATTTTGTCAGTGTGTAATACACCTGTAAGTCTTGGGTTTCAGTTTTTCCTAATACAATGTTGGAGATGGTTGCTCGTATATTAGATCACTTGGCTACAGTAAATCTATATGGACACTGCCAAATTTCACAGGGATGTTCCATTATCCGGTGGTGATTACCAAATCCATTAAAAAAAAATTACAACTTGTATTTATAAAATTCCAACAACGAAGCAAAAACATCCAAGGAACCTCTCAGAACAGCGAGCAGCAATAGGGAAAAAAAATGCTGCGAGCAAACAGCTAACTTTTCAGGACCCTTTGAAGCAAGGAGACACACAGCTTGGTACAGGAATTCTGGAAAGGAACTCCAGAGTTCAGAGATATGATGGTTTCAGTCTCAGCACTGAGCATTCAGCCTATGGCGTGGGCGAAAAAAGAGGATGGAATGTACAGCAGTCTAGATTCAGAAGAACAAAATCAAAAGAACTGAACATAGGGTGGGGAGTTTCAGAGGTAGGGTGGAGATCTGCAAACACTGGCACAGATTTTGAAATCCTAAAAGTGCTCCCTTTCAAGCCTGTAACCCTGGAGATTAACAAAAATGTATTATCTGCGTTGCTTTAGGCAATGACATGGTATCAGACTGCAGCTGTGTTTCAGACTCAAGGTATATGAAAGCCATTAAGCCAAAAACACTTCACTTTTGTCACATTACCTTCCTTCTACAATTCACAGGCTTTTAAAGCATAAGCTTAGTTTCACCTAATACTTCCTGATTTACCTCATATGCTGGGGTACTACTTTCAGCCTTGGTAGTGTCCTGCCTATGGGCATTGGTCTTTCACCTGGGATTCTCAATAAAAATAAAATCAGGACAAGGTGTTTGAATTTTATCTCAGTCTTACTTACATTTCCCACTTTAATTTTCTTCTGCTCCTCCAGGAGATTCTTTTTAATTTCAGGCCACAATGAATCAGGCACATACATCCTTGAACATGCTGAACATTTCTGCCCTCCATACTCAAAGGCAGAACGAATGGTGCCATTTACCACGCTGACAGTATCAGCCGATTTATGCACAAAGTGAAAGTTTTTACCACCACATTCTGTAAAAACAAGAATTGTCTTTAGAAATGTACTTGCTTTGGACACTCGGGAATGTGAGTGAGCAGCAGGTAAAAGGTTAGCCAACTAGGGCAAAAATCTTAAATCCTTCTGATCCTCCAACTTGGCAATACGATTGAGCACAAGACAAATTTCCTTGGTTACAGTTTGAAGGGGTTCCAGCTTTAAATTTTCTGATAGATATACAAAAGTAGCACAATGACTGCAAGCAAGAAAGAGGCATTAAGCTGGAGCAGGAAAAGACAGATCAGTTTAAAGCTTGAATCCTGTTCAAGCTGTTCACCTAAAGCAGTAGGGGTTCCTTAAGTGCTGTTTAAGCACTGGGATCTTAGCCGATGTTTATTTTAGGTTAGAACAGAAGGTAATAAATGAAAGGGCTACCTGAAAAGAACAAACACTGGGAGATAATTTCTGGAGCATAACAACTGGATCAGAATATCTCCAGCAATTTTACATACAATGCTTTGCAAATAATCACCTTGGATACAAAGTGAGAACACCCATTTTAAGACTGTGGACTCCCTAACTTGAGCACATGTGCATCCCATTATCCAATGTTAACTTGATTATCAACTATTTTTAGGAGGTTAAGAATTTTTCTGTACATAGCGAGGTTTGTCCTATATTTTCCCTTCCAAGCTTCAGCAAAAACCATTAAAGAAAAAAAAACTTTTTTTTTTTTGCACCTTTCCTTGCCCACAGTACATGGAGTATAATCAAAGCTAATTTCATAGCAGAGTGATATAATTCAAGCTTTTAGTTAAAGAGCCACACCATGATTTGAAGCATTGTCTATATTCATGGAATAACTCACAGCAAGTCTGTTTATACTATGTCCAAGTTTTTATAATTCATGTTTTTCTCTGGTGCTGGCCTTGACTTTTCAGTTCAGCCATAATTTGTTCAAATTATGTTGGGCTCTTAAGATTAGATTAGATTAACAGTTTATCTTTGTACAAAAAAGTACATCGATAACAGACTGGAGTTTTTTCTTCACCATTATCCTTGCACACTGCTGAGGATACCTGATGAAGTGCAAGAGGAGGAAGAACATTTAACGTGGCTTGGAGCAGTTCAGCCCATTAGTCTGCTGCCACATTATTCTAGTGAACATGTACATACAATAAAATTTCCCAGTAATAAAATCTACCCTGGAGGGGAAATCTCCTTTTATGTCAGTACTGATCTAGAATTCAGTTTCCATTATTATTTTAGGATGAATACAATTTTTCTTGAAACTGCAAATAGGACTTCAGAAACACCAGGAAAATACCTTGTGTGTAAAATATTTTTTAGTTCTGTGGGTTTACTTGGCGAAGTGTTGCAAATAACAAAGAATTAGGGTTAGAGTTAGAGAAAGATGTTCCTACCTCCAGACAGTCGAGGAAAGGTACGGTACTTATCCAGTTTCTCAGACACCTGCTTCCAAAGTCGTTTAAATGTTCTGGAGAAGAAGGGGAAATAGCCAAGTGATAAAGATACATAAAACAATCTTTCAAGCTTTTAAAAATTTTTGAAAGTACCAATCACCTTGTCACATATCAATACCTGTAACTCTTAAAAATCTTAGAGCAGAGAAAGTTGAGAGGAGATTTGATAGAATCGTTCAAAATCATGAATGATTTTGATAAGAGTAAATGAGAAACTGTTTCCAGTGGAAGAAGAGTCAGTAACCAGAGGGCACAGATCTAAGGTAATTGGCAAAAGAACTAGAGAGGACATGAAGAATTTTATTTTGGTAAACACTGCCAGTTGTGATCTGGCATGCACTGCCTGAAAGCATGGTGGAAGCAGACTGTATAGAAACATTCAAAAGAGAATTGGATAAATACTTGATGAGGAGAGATTTAAAGAGGTATGGGGAAAGAGCACGGGAGGAAGATTAATTGGATAGCTCAATCAAAGAGCCATCACAGGCACAATGGGCCAAATGGCCTCCCTCTGTGCTATATCATTCTACAATTCTTAGTAAATAGAATTACATATCTCAGAAGTTTACAGTACAGAAGGTGGCAATTCAGCCCATGAGTTCTAGGTTTTTACTGAAGAAATCCAAAGCCAATTCCTACAGCGAAGCACCTTCCTCTTACTTCTATGTGCCCTTCATTTGTAAATTTCTATGCCTACATTCATAATGGAAATTATCCATGTAAACTTGTAATTATTACATCCTGTCAGTGGCGATGTTGTAGCACCTCAATTCTACACCTCAGCCTGTACTGCAGAGAAATGCCTCTGATCCAGCCAACTCTGCTTCCAAATGGCTGCATAATTATAGTCATAGTAAATCAAAGTACTTTATAGAAATAAGGACAGAATGTATGAATTTAAATGGGGACTAAATCATGTCTGCCTGCCTTGATGGAATACTCAGTCTAGCAACCGTACTGCATCTGAAAACTAGACTTGTTCTTCACTCTCATGTGCAATGCCGTAAGAGATCAATTGATATGTATGTTTAATAGAGAACAAAACTGATCCTAGAGGTACACCATTTCTGACTCTTCTCCAATCCAAGAAATGGTTACATCTAGCTCTACTATCTCTTCACCACCTCTCCACCGCCTCTGTCCTCTCAGACCACTTTTTCGGCAAACAATCTTGGATCAGATGCAATTTCCTCCTACTAAATATTGGGAAGACTGAAGCCATTGTCTTTGGACCCTGTCAAAAACTCTGTGCCCAATGACACCATTTCTCTCCTGGGACACTGTTTGCAACCTCAGCATCCTATTCAATCCCGAGTTGAGTTTCCAACTCCACATCCATCCCTGCCTCAGCCCAACTGCTGCTAAAACCCATTCATGTCTTTTTCACCTCAAGACACAATTAGATCAATGGTCTCTTGCTGACCTCCCATCCTCCACACGCAACTTCAGCACATCCAAAACTCTCAATTGTCTGTACCTTTGCCACACAAAATTCCACACGTTTATCACTCCAGTCCTTGCTGATTTGCATTGACTCCCAGTCCCCCAAATTTAAATTTTTAACCTCATTTTTGAATTCCTCAATGGCAATGCCCTCGCTATATCCAATTCTTGCAGTCCTACAACTTCATTCCTCTAGCCTCCTCTGTATCCTAACTCCCTTTGCCCCACCACTGGCAGCTATGCCTTCAGCTGTCCAGGCCCTAATCTCGAGAATTTCCTCCCCAAATCATTCAGTCTTCCCACTGCCATCTCCTCCTTAAAACTCTTCATTGGCCAAGTCCCACCGAATATCTCCTTTGTCCTGGCATGAGTTTTTGTCTGACTAAACCTCTAAGTACTTTGGATATTTTTCTGTTAAAGGCACTATACAAATAAGTTGTTGCTACATTTTTAAAATATGAATCTGCTATAAAACCATAACTATTTCCTTTTATATTATTTGCTTTTTAGTCTTTCCAATCTCCCTTTTCATGTTCCCACTACAGTTTCAGTATTTCCCATAATTTTCTTTCTAATATTGCTAACCCAGGCTTTATTATATGCCTCAACTTTAACTTCAGTCTTTCTACGTATTCATAGAACTCCACCCTTTGATGCACCCACTTTTAACTTTAGAGGCATATCTATTTTATACTCTATCCATTTTATATTTCAAGATTTCCTGACTGTTGATGTATTGTTCTGATTGTTAACTTTTCTCGGCAAGTTATTTGGGACAGATTTTTCTTCATTTCTTGCTTTTTCCCGTCTAACTCATTTATCTTTGACTCTTCACTACCTTTTCTCTTTGAACCTTACTGTGATACTTACTATTTCCTAATTGTTCTCCTATTCTCCTGTTATTTATCCCACTTCATTCCTTGGAACAAAAAAAAAAGCAATGTATTTTTAAACTTGCTGGACAAGAAACAATGATCTCAGAAGCTTCTAAAAAGTGTTCTCCTCTTTGAACACAGATTATCATTACCTCACTCAAGCTAGTTAACATAAATGGGAAATTATAGTACTCCTTTTGGAAAATAATTTGCAAGTGGTTTACACATATTAATATAATCCAATTTGTAGGAGATTGTTTCCCCAAGCTCCTTAGTAAAAGATCAGAAACTTTGGGGTCTCAATTTCCCACCCTATCATGGTGGCTCTAGTTTGTGGTATCCCTTTCTATTACATTTGAGACGCCATTACTACCTCCCTTTTCTGAAGGGACATTGAGGCACTCGCTGCTGCCTCCTTACAAACAGCAACAACAATTGTCCCATCCTACTCTCTCACCGACCTTCCAAACTAGCTTGTCCACCAGGACTAATTTTGCCAGCCTCCTTTTGGTCCCTCGGACACACAATAAATCAACAGTCACTGACTCTCTCCACATCTCCCTCCAGAATGTCTGAATACTTGTGAACAAAGCCCTTGCTATCAATGAGCTTATTGTGGATGAATGCATCAACATTATCGCCTTGATAGAAACTTGGCTTATGGGTGATAACATCTTCCTTCTTATTGAAGGCTCCCTGCCTGCCTATACCTTCCGCCACTGGCCCCGTCCAGACTGCCGCGGGTGGTGGGGCTGTCACCAGATCACACCGTGGTCTGTCCCCCCTACTCCTCTGGCACCTTCTCCTCCTTTCAGCACCTTGTGTTGTTCCATCCTTTGCATATCTCCTTTAAAATTCTCATTCTCTACCAACCACCCAAGTACCATGCCTAGTTTCACACTGAGATATCTTCACTGCTTTCTCCCTCAGATCTGAACTGAGTGACTTCACATCCTCAGTGATTTCAACCTCCATCTTTACTCTCCTTGCCTTCTCTAACTGCTCCCTTTATATAAATTTATATATATTGTGAATCTTTGGAATTCTCTAGCCCAGAGGGTTGTGGACGCTCCATCGTGGAATACATTTAAGGCCGGGACAGACATACTTTTGGTCTCTCAAGGAATCAAGGGATATTGCGAGTGGGCCAGAAAGTGAAGTTGAAGCTTAAGATTAGCCATGATCGTATTGAATGGCGGAGCAGGCTCGATGGGCTGTATGGTCTACATCTGCTCCTATCTGTTGTGTTGTGTGCATGCGTATAAAATCTCATCATAGTCAGAGCCACCCCCTCGACCATGCCACCTCAAGTGGCCTCTCCCATTGCCTCAATCATAGACTAGGCCATTTCTGATTACTTCTTTGTATCCTTCTCCACTCTCATTCCACTTCCAATACAGCTTCATTTAGTTTTGCCCTCTCCGCCCCAGAGAAAAATCTCTACTCAAGTCACTTACAATGGCACTTTCAAACTTCCAGCTGTCTAGCCTTTGACTCTCCATTCAACACAATACTTCTGCAGCTACCAATACTGCTCAATCACAGTCTCATCTGCACCATTGATGCCGTTGTCCACATCTTCCATCTTAAATGAACTACAGTTCATCCAAAATTCTGCTGCCCATATCCCAACTTGCATCATGCCGTTCACCCATTGTCCCTTTGCTCACTGACCTACAACGGCTCTGGTCTAACAACTCATTGATTTTAAAATTCTCATCCTTGTGTCCAAATCCCTCCATGGCATCGTTTCTCCCCATTTCTGTAAACTCCTTCAGCCCTACAACCCTTCAAGAGCTCTGCATTCTTCCAACTATTGTCTCTTGTGCATCCCCCCCTCTCTCTTCACTCCATCATTGGCAACCATGCCTTCAACCGCCGTGGCCCAAAGCTCTGAAATATCCTCCCTAAACCCCCTCTCCTCCTTTAAAAAGCTCCTTAAAACCAACATTTTTGACCAAGCTTTTGGTCACCACTCAATGTTTCCTTCTTTGGCTTGTTAAATTTTGTCCGATAACCTGCGGTGAAGTGCCTTTGGACCTTTTACTACGTTAAAGTCACTCTATAAATGCAATTTGTTGCTGTTGTCATTACTTACGGGGCACTGCCGGTGAAGCTGATTCCTGCTAAGTGCTCAGATTCCGTAACTGTATCTCCAAACAGCGGCCCGTCACTTGGAACAAACTGGATGACATTTGGCGGTAGTCCAGCCTCAAGTAGTATTTTGTACACAGTGTAATTCGCAGCCATAGCTGTATCACTGGGTTTCCAGATCACCACATTACCCTAAAACAATAGGCAACAGATTGCAATCCTACTGAAAATTCACAACTTATTACCAAAACTACAATATATGGTGGAAATAAGAGTGTGGTACCCAGAACTATATAGTGCGAGGAAAGTACAGTGGAAACAGATGATGTGGCTGAGGTACTGATGAGTACTTTGCTTCTGTCTTCACAAACGAAGAGGATTCTATCAAAGTTACACTAAAGGAGGAGAGGCTAGAAAAATTGGATAGGATAAAAATATACAAAAGTATTTAACAGGTTGGGAGTGCTCAAAGTAGAATGGTAACCCTGTCTGGATGGGATGGATCGCAAGTGGCTTAGGAAAGCAAGGGTGGGAATAGTGGATGCACTGGCCACAATCTTTTAATCCTCCTTAGAAATGGGAGTGGCGCCAGAGGACTGGAGGATTGCAAATGTTGCGCATCTATTCCAAAAAGCAGGAGAGATACACAAACAAACATACGAATTAGGAGCAGGAGTAGGCCACTCAGCCCCTCGAGCCTGCTCTGCCATTCAATAAGATCATGTCTGATCTGACTGTAACCTCGACTCCACATTCCTGCTTACCCCTGAAAACCTTTCACCCCCTTGCTCATCAAGAATCTATCTACCTCTGCCTTAAAAATATTTAAAGACTCTGCTTCCACTGCCTTTTAAAAGGAAGAGTGTTCCAAAGACTCACGATCCTCAGAGAAAAAGAATTCTCCTCATCTCGGTCTTAAATGGGCGACCCCTTATTTTAGATAGTGACTCCTAGTTCTAGATTCTCCCACAAGGGGAAACATCCTTTCCACATCCGCCCTGTCAAGACACCTCAGAATCTTATATGTTTCAATCAAGTCGCCTCTTACTCTTCTAAACTCCAGCAGGTACAAGCCTAGCCTCATAAGACAACCGGCCCATTCCAGGTATTAGTATAGTAAACCTTCTATGAACTGCTTCCAATGCAGTTACATCCTTCCTTAAATAAGGAGACCAATACTGTACACAGTATCCAGATGCAGTCACACCAATGCCCTGTATAGCTGAAGCATAACCTCCCTACTTTTGTATTCAATTCCCCTAGCAATAAACAATAACATTTTATTAGCTTTCCTAATTTCTTGCTGAACCTGCATACTAATCTTTTGCGATTCATGCACTAGGATACCCAGATCCCTCTGCATCTCAGAGCTCTGCAATCTCTCACCATTTCGATAATATGCTTCTTTTTTATTCTTCCTGGCAAAATGGACAATTTCACATTTTCCCATATTTGCCTGGCAGCTACAGACCAGCCAGCCTACATCTCAAGCATCTGCAATAAGACAGATGAACTAGTGGCCCAAACAGAGGTGAATGATTTAGATCTAATCGTCATTACAGAAACATGGTTACATGGTGATCAAGTTTGGGAAATAAATATTCCAGGGTAGAAAAGATTTTGAAAAGACAGAATGGCAAAGGAGGAGGGGTAACCCTGATAGTAAAGGATGACATAAGGGCATTGGTAAGAAAAGGATCTGGCCTCAGAAGATGAAGTAGAATCAGTATGGCTGGAAATTAGGAATAGCAAGAATCAGAAAACACTGGTGGGATCGTTTATAGGCCCCCTAACACTAGTTATACCTTTGGATAGAGCATTTAACAAGAAATTATTGGAGCTTGTAAAAAAAGGCAATGTAATATTTGTGGGGGTCTTTAATCTTCATATAGACTAGGACAATGATATTGGCAAGAGTGGTCGAGAAGATGAGTTTGTAGACTGTTTTTGGGACAGTTTCTTGGAGCAATACGTTGTGGAACCGACGAGTGATAAAGCTATCTTAGATCCAGTATTGTGTAATGAAGCAGGGTTAATTAGAAATGTCCTAGTAAAAGATCCACTGGGAAATAGTGATAATACCATGAATTCCACGTTAAGTTTGAAAGTGACGTACTCCAATTACAAACAAGAATCTTAAACAAAGCCAAATATGTAGGTATGAGAGAAAAATTGGCTAAATAGACTAAAAGGTATGGCAGTAAACCAACAGTGGGAAACGTTTAAAGAAACAATTCAAAATGTTCAACAAAAATACATTCCATTGAAAAGCAAAAACTCAGCAAGAACAACCCATCCATTGCTCACTCAGGAAGTTAAGGATAATATTAGATTAAAAGAAGAGGCTTAGAATGTTGCAAAATAGAGTAGCAAGTCTGAGGATTGGCAGTGTTTTAAAACCAGAAAAGGGCCACCAAAACATTGCTGATAAAGGAAAAAAATCAGAATGGGAGTAAACTAGCCAATAACATAAAAACAGATTGTAAAAGCTTTTAAGGGCATTTAAGTGGTCATATGGATGAAAATGGAATAGTGTAGGTCAGATGGTTTCACAGGTCGGCGCAACATCGAGGGCCAAAGGGCCTGTACTGCGCTGTAATGTTCTATGTTCTAAAGGAAGAGAGTAAAGAAAGTAAATGTTCACGGGGGAAAATGAGGAAATGGCAGAGGCACTGAACAAATATTTTGTGTCCGTCTTCATAGAAGACACAAGTTTCATAACAGAAATAGACGGTAACCGAGGGCCTGAAAAGAATGAGGAAATTCATATCAGCAGAGAAAAAGTATTGGAGAAACTGTAGGGACTAAAATCTGACAAATCCCCAGGACATGATGGCCTACATCCTAGGGTTCTAAAAGGAGACAACTGCAGAGATAGTGGATGCACTAGCTATGATTTACCAAAATTCCTTAAATTTTGGAACGGTCCCATCAGATTGGAAGTTGACAAATGTTACACCGCTTTTTAACAAAGGAGAGGGAGAAAAAACAGTAAACTACAGGCCAGTTAACTTCACATCAGTCGTTGGGAAAATGTTGGAATCTATTATTAAGGAAGTCTTAACAAAGCACTTAGAAAAGCACAGCATGATTAGAACAAGTCAACATGGTTTTTACTGAAGAGAAATCCTGTTTGACAAATTTTAGAGTTTTTTGAGGATATAACTAGTAGGGTAGATAAAAGGAGAACCAGTAGATGCATTATACATGAATTTCCAAAAGGCGTTTGATAAGGTGCGACGATTAACACACAAGATAAGGGCTCTAGGAGTTGGGGGTATTACGTTAGCATGGATCGAGGATTGGTTAACCGACAGGAAGCAAAGAGTAGGCATAAATGGGGAATTTTCAAGTTGGCAGCCTGTGAATAATGAACTGCTGCAAGGATCAGTGCTGGGGCTTCAGCTATTTACAATCTATATTAAATGACTTAGACAAGGAGACAGAGAGTAACGTATCTAAGTTTGCTGATGATACAAAGGTAGGTAGAAAGTTAAGCTGTGAGGAGGACACAGAGGTTGCAAAGAGATAGAGACAGGTTAAGTGAGTGGGCAGCAAGATGGCAGATGGAGTATAATGTAGGGAAGTGTGAAGTTATTCACTTTGATCGTAAGAATAGAAAAGCAGAATTTTTGTGCACAGCAGGAGATTCTCTTATACTGAGCCTGATCCACTTTGTGAAGTTTTCCTTAATAAAGAAATTGCTGATCCTTGTTTCTCACCATAAGTGCTGGAGCTCCTGCCAGGTTTCCACCTATTGCAGTGAAATTAAATGGAGAAATAGCTGCTACAAAGCCCTGGAAGAAAAAAAAAAGTGGTAAAAGCACAGTATCGGAACTCAATGCATAAAATACCATTATCGATCACTTGCTGCAATACATGTGCTGATCTCAGCCTCACACTCATGGATGATTTTCTCCTTCATCACTTGCGCAGTAAACTGACAAGGCAGACCTTCCACCCATAACAGAACCTGTCCCATTTTCACTTCCACTGAAATCAATGGAAATTAAAATTAGGAGGGTTTGAGAATGAGCAGGCAGCACACACTGCCAGTTCATCTGACTGTCTTGCTTTTAAAAAAAAAAACGCCATCTCTTGTGCCAGTCTCTCCTTTTAGCTTATCCTCATGTACATGCTCACCTCCAGACTCCGGTAAAGCGAAGTGTTAGTGCTTGGTGGTTCACTGATTGGCTGTTCATGTTGAAGTTCCACAGCATATTTTGCATTGAATCGGAAGAAGTCTATTAGTTCTGCTGCCGCATCAATCTCTGCTTGAATTACTGTTTTACCCTGAAGAAACAACAAAAACAAATGTCCAATAATAATATATTGCCCCATTAGAATTTTGAACGAGATGTTAAACTGAGGTCCGGTCAACCCTCAAATGGATGTAAAAGATCCCATGGCATTATTAAAAAACAGCAGTGGAGTTCTCCCCAGTGTCTTGATCAATACTTATCCCTGAACAAACATCACTAAAATCAATTATCTTGTTGAGATTTGTGTGACCTTGCTGTCCTCAAATTGGCCACTGCATTTCCTACATTACAGCAGTTACTGCTGAAAGATACATGGGTGTCTGAGAATCAGGTTGATTGTAAAATGCTATTTTGTATATATGCAATGCTTCATGACCCTCTGTCTCTTTCAATGACTTTCCGAGCACAGTATAGACAAACTAGGAGAGCGCGAGCTGGCACAGCAAGATCACAAGCAGTGGGCAGTTTAGCACAAGTTGGATATTACCTGCCAGCAAGAACAGTAGATAGAGCAGTGTATGGGAACCAAGGTCAGCCATAAAGCCATTGGAATGCTGTGAAAAGAAAGGGAGTACTAGTATCTTTGCTAAAGGCTGGGATAATGGGTGCCTAGCAGGGACCATTAGCTATCAAGGACACCATATGTCTCCAGTGTGAAAACATGCCCCTTTGTGTTGCCATTGGTATACCTGATAACAGCCTCAATCAAAATAAGCAGGGGGTCAGAAGATTGAAACCCGAGCAGACAGCGTCACTGTGTGCGCAGTATTTCTTTAATTGGATAATGGAGTTTTGGGTGTAAGCCTGTGATTGATCCTTGTTGAAACAATAGTTTTTGAATGATAGCAAAGGTATAAAAAATGGGCCCCAACGGACACTCAGGATAGAAGATTTCACAGAAATTCAGGAGACAGCTGGAAAAATAGGTGACACTTAGTCACAAATTAAATCTTACTTATGCTTAAATAAAATCATAACTGTCATCATTATGGAGTCAGCTTCAAACCATTGAACAGACTCCAAAAAGGGACTCAAGGGACTCCAAAAGAACTTATTTCTTGCACTACACTTCAGAAAGTACTTCATTGGCTGTTAACCACTTTGGAACATCTTGAGGTCATGAAAAATGTTAGATAAATGAATGTTCTATATTTTCTTACCGATGGGAGTCTAATCTACATACCTGTCCAAACATGGTTCTGGCCAACAGCTCTGCACGTCTCGACCCACTGATCAAGTCGGCAGCTTTAAAGAATATTTGTGCTCGATCCTCGACAGGTTTGAGATCCCATTCTCTGTGGGCAGATAGTGCTGCATTAATCGCTTTATTAATCAAATCCTGTAAAAAAAAAGTGAAAAAGGAGATTCAGTTTCTATTTGAGAGAGAATAATCAGGTGAAATTCAAAAGTCTAATTTCACTTGTATGTAAATTTATTTTAAGCTAAACACCAAGCAAATCAAACGAGAAAAAAATTCCAGCATTCCCGATTTAGAAAGATTATTGTACTGACATGCCACAGCATTTCTCTTTAGGAAATGAGAATCCAAAGGGTTAATCCTCATTTGTTTTTGAGATAAGGAAGTGAACAAGGGCCACCTCTGCCCAACAACCTTGCATTCAGCCTCTGGCTCAATCTGGTCTCTTCTGTGGGTGTTGTCCACTTCTCTCATTTTGGGTGGCACTGCTCCAGGTGGACAATCTCAGTTGCTCATTTCATCACTGGAATAAACCTTTAAATATTGTCTCAAGTTATCCTGTTACTGGACCATGGTTACTACCCATTAGTCAGAACATCGAAAGCAACACAGTTGCATACCATTTATTTCCTGCAATTGCTTTGAGAAACAGCCTGAGCCATTTTAATAGCAACGCATACTCCACCAATGGCCTATGGAACTGGGATTTTAAAGAGCAAAGGACAGTGTAAGAAACAGGTTTGAGTCTACACTTCTACTTGATCGAACAGTTGCCATCCTTCCCAATGAGCATCAGCTCTCCTAAACCCTTGACATTGTATTATTATAGTTCAGAAAGTTATCTAAATTTAGTTAAGGCAAGAGATTTGGGGATGAAACTATTTAAAAAAAAGGTTAACCTGTAGCATTCTAATACAATAAAAAGTACGAACTTGCATTTATATAGTGCCTTTCACAATCCCACTATGTCCCAAAGCATTTCCCAGTCAATAAATTCCTATTGATTGATGCTGTTGAAATGTAGGGAAACGTGGCAGCCAATTTGCACTCAGCAAGATCCCACAAACAGCAATGAGACAAATGACCAATTAAATTTTTTTTGTTTAAGTGATGTTGGATGAGGGCTAAAGATTGGCTAGGGCACTGGGAAAAACTGCTCTGCTCTTCTTTTCAATGGTGCCATGGGATCTTTTACATCATCTGAGGTGACAGACAATTTAACATCTCATCAAAAGACTGTACCTCCAACAGTGCAGCACTCCCTCACCACTGTACTGGAGTGTCAGCCTAGATTATGGGCTCTAGTCTCTGGAGTGGGGCTTGAACCTATAACATTCTGACTCAGGAGGTGACAGTGCTACTTGCTGACATTTTAATACATTTTAATACAGTAACTTCTTAAATCAACAAAACTTGGAACTGCTATTTTCCAATCCAATCAGTCTCCTTCATACTGCTCAGTTAGTCTCCACTCTGTCAGCTTACCTTATCAGCATAGCAGAACTTGGCCACTTTATGTGAATGGTTAAATGGCTAAAATAAAGAAAACAAGGACATTCTTAATTCATACTGAGATTGTATTCTGCAGCTATTTAAACATATAAAAATCAGATTGTTCCTATAGCATTCGTACACTAAGTGAGTGCAGTCAAACCCAATTATTAAAGCCACCTTTTCAGTTAAGAAAAAATTGAAAGAAATATGGAATTTAATCCCCCAAAACATGGACAAAAATCCACTGTAATAGATACAGATTACATCACAGAAACAGACCATTCATCCCAACTGGTCTATGCTAGTATTTATGCTCCAAGTGCCTCCTCTCAACATATTTCATCTCCCCTATCAGTATATTGAAAACAAAATTTGACAGTCACCATAAATCACTGCCACAGAAGCTAGGGTAGATATGGAGAAACTATTGCCTCCGCTGGGGCAGTCCAGAACAAGGAAGCATAACTTTAAAATCAGAGCTAGGCTATTGAGAGTGCATTCAAAAAGCACTTTTTCTTTTACACCATGAGGTGGAAACCTAGAATTCTCTTCCCCAGAAGTCTATGGATACTGAGAAAATTGAATTTTTTAAGACTGATAGATTTGTTATTAGGCAAGAGCATCAAGGGAAAGGGATCAAAATCGAACACAGTGCTGAAGTAAAAATGAGCCATGATCTAACTGAAGTGTGGAACAGGCTCAAGGGGCTGATGGCATACCATGAAATTACTTCCACTGAGGCAGAGAAGCCCAAGTGGAGATTTCACAAGATAATTATGGATGAGGATGGCCATTTTAATTCATCCATCCAGAAGGACCCTACAGAACCCTACCCCACCCCCAACATTTCAACATCCAATTGTTTCTTGTATGACCGTGGGATTTAGTAGATAGTCTCACAGCTCTGGTATTACTCTAGAAACTCTACACCGTATATTCTGTTTTTCTGTACTTCTAAATAATGGGGTACTCTAGCTGGCCTAACCATTACTTTGTACAAATTTATTACCCATTTGTCTTGAACGCAATGTCCCTACGTATAAAACCAAAAGTAATACTGGCCTTTTTTTTATTGTTCTAGCTGCCTGCACTTCCAAGATATTTCAGCCTCTAGGTCTCGCCATTCATTCACAGCCTTCAGGGTCTTTGAATTGAGTGTGTATCCTGTTCCTTCTTTCTCCTCCAAAAATGCATCACCTCACACTTCTCAACATTAAATTACATCTGCCACTTGTCTGCCCGTTTCACGAGCCTATGTCCTTCTCAACGTCACGCTGCTGCTTACCAAACCTCTACTTTTGAGTCATAGCAAGTTTTGATAATATACTCCCTATGCCCAAGTCCAAACCATTAATACATCAAGAGCAAGTGTGAAAGCAGTACTGATGCTTGAGGTGTACGAATGCCAGTCTTTCTCCAATCTAAGTAACATTTATTAATCTTAATCATTTGTTCCCAGTCAGTTGACCATCTTTCTATCCATGTTGCTATGTTTCCTCTTCCACCATGCTGGATTTCTTTTTTAAAAATATTAAACCTCAAATATCTGAAAATCCATATGCACTACATCTACTGCATTCCCTTTATCAATGTAATCAATCACTTCTTCAAAAAAAAACTCAAATTTTATAAGAAACTATCATTTCAACAGTACACCAGGAGTACTACTTGTGCTATATAGTATTTGCCCAATATCTTTCTTACTGCAAATAATTTCATTTACAAGTAAAGTTGATTAGCTACTTTCTAGCCTGCATTCGTTGGTGTTGTGATATTTTCCATCTTCTCAGAGACTGAAGACATAGTGGGAATCCTAACTGATCCCCAGAAAGCAGTTTATTACTTTCATTAGACCCAAGATATCGTAGCTCAGATTGGCACACATCAAAAGAATCCAATTTCAGATCACAGTGCATACACTTCATGTACTGCAACGAATGTTAAATGAACTGTAAAAGTACAAGGCAGGCCGGTATATCCCTGTACTTTCCCTAGGATTGGAATCAAATGCCAGTAGAGGATGACAATCACATTCACATTTCTCTTACTGAGTTACTAGTCTTTGGCTGGTTGGTTATACAACACTGAGTAGAGACATGGAGAACAGGGGTTATACTGAGTTGCACTTAAATGCATCTTAGATTTCCCATACAGAGAAATTGAGAAACCATTAGGAGGGCCAAGATGACTCAGGCATCCTCTCAACCTGCTCTGGAGTGTTTGGTAAAGAAACAAAATTCAGAAAAATAAAATATATTTTCACATTTTATTGAATAAATTAAATATTTTGAGGTTTCTCAGTTAAGTTCCTAGCATTCAAAGATCAAACAGTTCAAATTTATACAGTGCAACAGAATGGTGTTGAGGAGGTGCTGTAAAGTGAAGCAAGTTCTACTATAGACTTCAGTAGTTCTCTTACCAAGGTTCATCTGAATAAACCTGAATCAAACACAAAGTTAGTACTTTGATACTCACACATAGCTGATACCGTATCTCATTGGTCCAGACAGGTTCTCCACCAACCACACAGGGGACCTCAAGTGTCTGTCCCTTCAGATCATTCAGGACCTAACGAAAAGACAATTTCATTAAATTCAAAGGATCGAGCAAGGGATAGCACACATCACATTCCCAAATCTGATAATGTTGCACTTCACACAGGGAAAAAAAAGCACCTGCTCAAATCTACAACCTAGTCGAGACCTACATCCCAGTTCAGCTACCTTCCCCAACCACCTAGTCTTCTGACTCCTTCCTATTCTGCATTTCCTCCCCCCACCACTCCATCACCAATGGCAGGACCCTCAGTCATCATGGCCCTGCACTCTGAAATTCTCTTCCTAAACCCCTAGAACTTGCTACATCACTTCTTACCTAAAAAAATCTCATCAAAACATTGCCTTGACAATGTACTCAGTTACCTTGCCTAACTCCTTGGGATCTGTGGCACGAAGGTAAGTCAGCAAGGACAGAGTGATGGATGAACAGAACTTAGTGCAGGACAGGATATGTGCATCAGAGTCTTAAATAAGTTGGAGTTCATGGAGGGTGCAGATTGGAAGGCTAGCAGGGACATTAAGAGAATTTGACTTTGGAGGAAACACAGGCACCTGTAAGTTTCAGCAGATGGAGGCAAGCAATATTGAAGAGATGGAAGTGGTATTAATGACAAATAGGATTTAATATTTGAAGTTTAGCTTAGGGTTAAACAGTATCCCAACACTGTGAACAGTGTTGTTCACTTAAGAGGGTCCCCAGGAGGATTGAGTCAGCACCAAAATAGCAGAATTTGTGGTAGAAGACAAAGATAATAGTGCTCTTGAGCTGGAAAAAGTTAGTTATAAGTTTATGTCAGGTTAGCTGGCTATACAATGTATACTAATACTATTCTTTTCACTTAGCCAGGAGATAAGGTCGTCACATCATCTTGCTCCTCTTCCTTTCATTCTTAAGTGATTAGGTGTTCCAGGGAAGGCAACTCAACCAACAGTAATAAACATAAAATGGCTTTGTCTACAGGAGGACATTCTGTTCGAAATAAATACCAAATAATCTACCTTCACTGCTAGTAACCAGGGGGAATTTAGGCTTTTACTGAATTAACAATGGAGTCCACAGATTTTATTTACTTTCTGCTATCTGTCTTTGTTCCCTCTGTCTTGAGAGCTACCCAAGATCTCTCAGCAGTGAGATATTTATGGATATGTTTTGACAATCAAGTTGAGAAGCTATATCAGAAAGTACGAACAGACAAATTAGGAGTAGGCCATTCAGCCCATCAAGCCTGCTCTGCCATTTGATAAGACCATGGCTGATCTGACTGTGGCCTCAGCACTACTCTCCTGTCTACCTGCTATAACCTATGACTCCCTTGTCAATCAAGAATCTATTTAACTCAGCCTTAAAAATATTCAATAACCCTGCCTCCATTACTCTCTGGGTAAGAGAATTCCACAGAACAACAACCCTTGAGAGAAAAAAATTCTTCTCATCTCTGTATTAAATGGGAGACCCCTAATTTTTAAACTGTGCCCCCTAGTTCTAGTCTCTCCCATAGGGGAAACATCCTTTCAGCACCCATCCTGTCAAGTCCCCTCAGGATCTTATATTTTTCAATAGTGACTCCTCAGAGGATAGGTGTATCACCCCACTATTTAAGAAGGGAGGGAGAGATAAAACAGGGAATTACAGACCTGTTAGCCTTACATCAGTCATTGGGAAAATGTTAGAATCTATTCTAAAGGATGTGATAAATGGACATTTGGATAATAATGATCTGATTGGGCATAGTCAACATGGATGGATGAATAGGAAAACATGTTTGATGAACCTGTTGGACTTTTTTTTGAGGATGTTACTAACAGAATTGATAAAGAGCAGTCAGTGGACTTGGTATACTTGGATTTTCAGAAGGCTTTTGATAAAGTCCCCCACAGGTTGGTTAGCAAAATTAAAGCACATGGGATAGGAGGTAATATACTGGCATGGATTATGGATTGGTTAACAGACAGAAAGCAGAGAGTAGGAATAAACGGGTCATTCTTGCGTTGGCAGGCTGTGACTAGTGGGGTACCGCAGGGATCAGTGCTTGGGCCCCAGCTGTTCACAATATATATCAATGATTTGGATGTGGGGACCAAATGTAGTATTTCCAAGTTCGCGGATGACACAAAACTAGGGGGGAAATGTGTGCTGTGAGGAAGATGCAAAGCAGCTTCAAGGGGATTTGGACAGACTTAGTAAGTGGGCAAGATCATGGTAGATGGAATATAATGTGGAAAAATGTGAGGTTATCCACTTTGGTAAGAGGAACAGATGTGCAGAGTATTTCTTAAATGGTAAGAGATTAGAACGTGTAGATGTACAAAGGGACCTGGTGTCCTTGTCACTAAGTCACTGAAAGCTAACATGCAGCTGCAGCAAGAAATTAGGAAGGCTAATGGTATGTTAACCTTTATTGCAACAGGATTTGAGTACAGGAGTTGTGAAGTCTTGTTTCAATTGTATAGAACCTTTGTTAGATCGCACTTGGAGTACTGTGTGTAGTTTTGGTCCCCTTACCTTAGGGAGAATATTATTGCCATAGAGGGAGTGCAACGAAGGTTCACCAGACTTGTTCCCGGGATGGTGGGACTGTCCTATGAAGAGAGATTGGGGAAACTGGGCCTGTATTCTCTAGAGTTTCAAAGAATGAGAGGTGATGTCATTGAAACCTACAAAATACTTAAAGGGATAGACAGGGTAGATGCAGCCAAGATGTTTCCCCTGGTTGGGGAGTCTACAACCAGGTGTCACAGTTTCAAAATAAGGGGGAAGTCACTTAGGACAGAGATGAGGAGAAATTTATTTCCTCAGAGGGTTGTGAATCTTTGGAATTCTCTACCCCAGAGGGCTGTGGAACTCAGTCATTGAGTATGTTTAAAGCAGAGATTGACAAATTTCTAAATATAAATGACACAAGGGGATCTGAGGATAGTGTGGGAAAAAGGCATTGAAGTGGATGATCAGCCATGATCATATTGAATGGTGGGGCAAGCTCGATGGGCTGAATGGCGGGGCAAGCTCGATGGGCTGAATGGCCTACTCCTGCTCCTACGTTCTTTCCTATGTAATATCCTGTTAACAGTTTCTAGTTAAATGACTGTATTGACAGTTCAATCAAGGTGAAAGCTTGGGAGTGATACTTGTTAAAGTAAAAGCATTGCAGCTAATTGGAGGAGGTAATGTGGAAACGATAGATGCTCACAGTCAGTGAAAGGTTTAAAAGGTGGGTGTTAGAATAGATACTTCAGAATTCAACAAGACCTGACCAGCCATTAATCCTTTAGTGTTTGAAAACTGGAACGCGTGAATTCTCCAGTAACGTGTGTAATTTTAATAGTTATCATTGTATACTTAATTCTATGAAAGACAATAAATACATTTGAATCTTATCTTGAAGACATACTTATAAATTTATAAATAAGAACATCCATTCCCTAGCAATTTCAATCAATCCTCTGAGGAGAACCAGCCAGTAAGTTCACAATGCTCAAAAAGGTCAGGGGATTTCTGTGTAGTCAATTTTGAAAAAAAAATTCTTTCATGGGATGTGGGCGTTTCTGGCAAGGTCAGTATTTGTTGCCCCTCCCTAATTGCCCTTAATAGCCGAGTGGCTTGCTAGGGCAGTTAAGAGTCAACCACATTGTCGGTCAGACCAGGTAAGGATAGCAGATTTCTTTCCCTAAAAAACATTAGTGAATCAGATAGGTTTTTACAACAATCAATGATAGCTTCGTGCAATCATTACTGAGACTAGCTTTCGATTCTAGATTTGTTATTATTTAATTGAATTTAAATTTCATCAGCTGCCATGGTGGGATTTGAACCCGTATCCCCAGGGCATTACCCTGGACTTCAAAATGCAGTCTGGTAATCAGGCCCTAGTAATATGCCAAGGGAAACAGTTGCATAATGCGGTTCTGCTCTAGTGTCTTTACAAACAGAAAGGGTAATATTTTGGGAGGAGTAGGTTAGTCATCTGGTTATTGGGAGCAGATTGAGATGGTCATCTTTGGAAGATCTACAGACAATGACTGAGGCCATTCGTTTCTAATCTGTTCATTGTTGGGCCATGACTATGCTCAGAATTACATCTAGTATTTTATGAAACCAGTTTCAAACCCCACAGTAAAGCAGAAATCAAAGTGGCCACATAGAGCAATGAAAGCTCACTACTGTTACCATCTAGAGAACAGGATCTAAAATAATCACTTTTTGGGTGGGGTGAGATTCAGATGATGAATGAAAAAAGCAAGCACTAACACCTGGTTAAAGAGTGGCCCACCTGCTTATTGCCTGGGGAATGGAAGGTAGTGCTGGGGAGCCTAAAAAGGTTTGGGGTAGAAAAGAAATGAAGAACAATCCTTACATTAGACTACCCGTCTTCCAAGTGCTTTGTTAAGGGTTCCAGGGCTGCACATTTCCTTTGACTACATTTCAAAAATGAATTATTGACCAGATACAGCACGAGAGCACAGAGAGAGGGGGAAAGAATTGGCCATCCTATTGTGACCACAAAGTTTCCTGCTTGTTCATTAACCAGAATTGGTGACAGTTGCAGAGAAAGAAATGGGAAAAAGCTACTTCCAGTGATCCAGTAACCAGATGGTATAAGTTCAAGATCATCACTAAAAGAATGAGGGGAAAGAATTAGGAAATTTTTTCTTTTCATACACAGGGCTTGTTGAGTCATGGAAACAGGGGAAACAAAATCCATAAAGGCTTCTAAAAAAAAAAGTAGACAATTATTTGAGAACAGGTACAAGGGAAGTACAGGGGCATGGAACTAAACGCATAGCCAGCACAGAAAGTCAGCATAGACTGGATGGATCAAATAGCCTACTTGTTTGTGTAAAATCTTATGATTCCAAGCACTGCCTGTGGGAATGAGCTCACTTGGCCAATTCTGCTCATCTGATTTTTGGAAGCTGAGATAGGAGCACCTTGAGCAATTTTACATTTATTTAAAAAGCAGAATAAAATTATAAAGTTTAAAAAATGTGCTAATTTGTAAAGAAAACAGAATTTAGCAGATATAATCTGACATGGTACTGCAGTGTACTGGTTATGGCACAAGACGTTCAACAAAGAACAGCAGGATGTGAAAATGAATTTAACTTGCGGGCGAGCAACAGAACAAGAATCATACCGTCTTCTCAAATACCCAACTAATGCTGTTCCTACAGGTGACCCCATTCCTACCCCACATGCTAATTCTCCGAACTGGCCACAGACTACAATGCTTAAAAGTAAGGAAAAAAAATCAGTGGCGATGGTAGCGTCTTTACCACACGACAGCAACAGCTCAAGAAGGCAGCCCACCAACATCTTCTTGGGAACAGCAGGGACAGGTAATAAATGTGGCCTCCCCAACAACACCTACATTCCCAGAACAAATAAAAATCCAGTGCAACGATGATGTGTAAAAATTCATTGCTGACCACACTGTAATAAACCCTACTGGACGAGTGGCATTGTTGCATAGAGGCTGAATATGAGAAGGTTCACATGTATATTTATTCATGTTACTGTGCTAAGATGCATCTCTTCATTGAAAGCAATACCATTGTTCAGTTTATTGCTTTGTTCGTCTGGTTAGATGTAATGTTGATGCTGTTTTGTACTTCTTGTTGGACTTGTATTTATTCATGTTTTGCAAAAGTTACACAAGATTTTTTTAAAGTAAAACTTATGACCAGACCTTCTCTAGGGCTTGTCGTTCTGAGCTTCCTCGTTTGAATTCGAGGACTGGTTCATTCTGCACAGCTACCGCAGCCGTGTGTTGTAAACGGAACCTGCAACAAATAGTTACAGACAACAATCACACCATAAACTAATTATTAACATTTATACAATTAACTTAACTCAGCTTGATATCAAATACTATCAAAGAATAGTTACGCAGCCTTACGTGCATTTAATACTTAGCTGTCCAGTTATTTTTCTTATATACAAATAAACAGTGAGGCACTGATAACATAAACACAGGCAGCTTTTCTCTCTATATTGGTCAAGCCTTTGGAAAGTACATAGTTATTTCAGGACCATGCATTGGTTCCAGTCATCACAATAAAGTCCACTTAACCGTCATCACCTAACCAATTGGATTCTTGCTGGTTATACATAGAAACTACAAGATGGAAACAAGCCATTTTGGTGTTTATTCTTCAAATGAACAGTGTCCTAATCCGATCTACCTGTTCTCACCACCCAATTTTCCTTCCGCATCCTGGCTGACATTGTAAATGTTTCCCTTTCAAAGCAGCCATCATCACGTCAAAAAACACACATTGACATCCGTCTTTGTCCAGTATTGCCCACTTCCTCAGCAAAATCCATGAATGCATTGTCACCTCCCAACTCTGTATCCATCTTTCCCCAACTCCCAGTTTGAATTCTCTAAAATCAGATTTCCGACCCTGACCCAGCATTGTAGTAGCTCCAAAGTCACAAAGAACTGTTAATGTTAACTGCCTTTTCCCTCCTTGTCCTCTCTGCAGCTTTTGACAGATGGACTACACCATCCTGCTCTCTGTTGTACAGCTAAGGGTTTAACTCTTATCTATCAAATTGTGGCCAGAGCATCACTAGCAGTGGCTTCTCTTCCCATACTGTTACCTCCAGGTTCACCCCCAAAGATCTAGCCTTTGTCCACTTGTCTTCCTCATTGGCAACATCATCTGACAACATAGGGTCAGCTTCCACATAAGCAGTTATGACACCCAGCTCTACCTCTCGACTCCTCCACTACCTTTGTGCTCATCAGACATCCAATCCTGGATAAGCCCTAATCTGCTTCATATAAACATTGGGAAGACATAAGCCATCACCTTTGACCCCACCGCTCCCCCCCACAGAAACTCGACTCCTGCCACTGGTTCCATCCCCTCTCCCAGATATAGTGTCAAGTTGAACCAGGTTCCTTGCAATCTCACCATCCATGGTCCTGAGCTGAGATTCTGACCCCATATCCTCTACATCACCAAGACTGAACTCTTCCATCTCTGTAATATCATCTGACTTCTTCATTGCCTCAACCCACCTGCTGCTGAAAGGCATGCCTTTGTCATCTCCAAAAACTTGTATTTATATAGTGCATTTATAGTAACAAAACATCCAAAGGCACTTTACAGGAATGATATAAAGCAAAATTTGACACTAAGCCACATTAAGTGACATCAGGACAGATCGGCAAAAGCTTGGTCCAAGAGGTAAAGGTCAGCAAAGGAAACCCGACCCAAGCCAGAATGCCGGACCTGGAAGTGCAATCCGACCCGAACCAGACATGTTGTCGGGTCCCGTCAGGTCGGGTAGCAGGCCTTTACATCAGTACATGGGTAAAGGCCTGCTATTGGACCCGACCCGACGACATGTCGGGTTCGGGTCCGGTATTCGGGCTTGGGTCGGGTTTCCTTTGCAGACCTTTACAAAGGGGTAGGTTTTAAGCAGCATCTTAAAAGGAGAGATAGAGAGGCAGAGAAGTTTAGGAAGGGAATTCCAGAGCTTTGGGGCCCAGGCCGCTGAAGGCATGGTGAACTGATTAGAATCAGAGATGCTGAAGAGGCCAGAATTAGATGAACACAGTTATCGCAGAAGGTTGGGGGGCTGGAGGAGATTACAGGGACGGGGAGGGGCAAGACCGTGGAGGAATTTGAAAATAAGGATCAGAATTTTAAAATCAATGCTTAACCAGCAGTCACTGTAGGTCAGCGAGCACAGGCACGACGGGTGAAAGGGACTTTGTACCAGTAAGGTCACAGACTGCAGAGTTTTGGATGACATTGAGTTAATGGAGGGTAGAATGTGGGAGGCCAGCCAGCAGTGCGTTGGAATAGGCAAGTCTAGAGGTAACAGAAGCATGAATGAGCGTTTCAGCAGCAATTGAGCTGCTAGACTAAATTATTCCAATGGGATTTCCCCACTCCCCGCACGGGAGCACCTCCGAGCGCTGTTAACGTGGACCCAACCCGCTCGCCGCCGTCTACTCCGCGCGACTCCCGGACCCCCCCCCCCCCCCACCCGCCGTCTACTCCGCGCGACTCCCGGACCCACCCGCCGTCTACTCCGCGCGACTCCCGGACCCCCCCCCCCCACCCGACCCGCCGTCTACTCGTCCCTCCCTCGACTCCGTGATCCGTCTCGGGCCCTCCCGCCTCACTCACCCAGAGCGGCTGTTGGCCAGAAGCCGCCGGACACTCAGCATGGCGCCCGCTTCGGTCTCGCCAGGCAGCGACCGTCCTCAGGCTTGGGTTCGGTTCTCGCCCCAAGCAGCCGGTTCCCAGGCTCTAGGTCAAGGCTTTATCCGATGGCAGGTGCTTCAGTCCCCCCCACCAGGAGGGTAGCGAATTCGTAGCCTCCCTTCGTTAATTTGCCCGGAATTGTTTGTGGTGCGTAGGCCCGTCGAGCGAGGGACGAAGCCGCATCCAACAGACTCCAATGCCGAGAAAGCGGGAGAGGGGGGGTAGGGGGGGGAAGGGCAAGCTCTTCGTTTAATCTAACTTAATCCGTTAAATAAGACTTGATTCATTCAACAGCTGAATTCATAATTTATCATATCATTAAAGTCAGTGCTCAATTAATCATTTAGATCAGTGGGATAAAGTTAAATATTAAATAGGGATAGAAACAAGAAGTCTGAATTTTTCAGTAAATTAAAAGTTAAGCTTTTTAGATAAAAGTTGAGTGAAAATGAGTGAACTGCCAAAATAGTGACATCACCATAGGAAAAATAACTGATTGGTGAGCAGTTGGTGTTTTTTTTTAGTAGGGTGGCGTGGTCCAGTGGAGTGTACAGCCTGTTACACGTGGGAACTCTAGGGCATATGCAGGGTTGTCAGCTGCAGCTCTGGGTCGCTGAGCTTGAGCACAACGGGCGAGGCGGAGAGTTTTGTGGATAGCATGTTTATAGATGTGGTCACCCCACAGCTTAAGAGTATGCAGGCAGAGAGGGAATGGGTTACTGCCGCGCAGGCAGAGAGGCCCAGGCAGGTAGTGCAGGAGAGCATCTCACTCACCAACCGGTATTACGTTCTGCATACTGGTGAGAGTGATGGTTCTTCTTTACCAGAAGAATGTAGGTCCGTTACAGTCAGAAACGGGAATTTATTATGGGGAATTTTAAAAATGGCTGACCAACTAAATGCATACTTTGGTTCTGTCTTCACAAAGAAGGACACAAATATCAAAGCAGAAATGTTGGAGAATACAGGGCTTAGTGAGAGAGAGGAACTGAAATAAATCAGTATTAGTAGAGAAATGGTGTTGGGGAAATTGATGGGATTGAAGGCCCATAAATCCCCAGGGCCTGATGGTATGCATCCCAGAGTACTTAAGGAAGTTGACCTAGAAATAGTGGATGCATTGGTGGTCATCTTCCAAGATTCTATAGACTCTGGAACACTTCCTACAGATTGAAGGGTAGCTAATGTAACCCCACTATTTAAAAAGGGAGGTAGAGAGAAAGCAGGGAATTATGGACCAGTAAGCCTGACGTCAGTAGGGGAAAACTCTAGAGTCCATTATCAAAGATTTTATAGCAGAGCACTTGGAGAACAGTGGTAGAATTGGGCAGATGCAGCAAGGATTTACGAAAGGGACTTGACAAATCTACTAGAATTCTTCAAGGATGTAATTAGTAGAGGTGATGAGGGGGAGCCAGTGGATGTGGTTTATTTCGACTTTCAGAAGGCTTTCGACAAAGTCCCACATAAGAGATTAGCATGTAAAATTAAAGCGCATGGGATTGGGGGTAGTGTATTGCGATGGATAGAAAATTGGTTGGCGGACAGGAAAAAAAGAGTAGGGATAAATGGGTCTTTTTCCGAATGGCAGGCAGTGACTTGTGGGGTACCGCAGGGATTAGTACTAGGACCCCAGCTATTCACAATATATATTAATGATTTAGAGGAGGGAACTAAATGTAATATCTCCAAATTTGCAGATGACACAAAACTGGGTGGGAGGGTGAGTTGTGAGGAAGATGCAGAGAGGCTTCAGGGTGATTTTGACAAGTTGAGTGGGCTAATGCATGGCAGATGTATAATGTGGATAAATGTGAGGTTATCCACTTTGGTAGCAAAAACAGGAAAGCAGATTATCTGAATGGCTATAAACAGAGGGGAATATGCAGCGAGACATGCACCAGTCGCTGAAGGTAAGCATGCAGGTGCAACAGGCGGATGGTATGTTGGCTTCTATAGCGTGAGGATTCGAGTACAAGAGCAGGGATGTCTTGCTGCAGTTATATAGGGCCTTGGTGAGGCCACACCTGGAATATTGTGTGCAGTTTTGGTCTCCTTATCCGAGGAAAGATGTTCTTGCTATAGAGGGAGTGCAGCAAAGGTTTACCAGACTGATTCTTGGGATGGCAGGACTGATGTAGGAGGAGAGATTGAGTCGGTTAGGATTATATTTGCTGGAGTTCAGAAGAGTGAGGAGGGATCTCATACAAACCTATAAAATTCTAACAGGACTTGACAGGGTATATGCAGGAAGGATGTTCCCAATGGTCAGGGAGTCCAGAACCAGGGGTCATTGTCTAAGGATACGGGGCAAACCTTTCAGGACTGAGATAAGGAGAGATTTCTTCACCCAGAGAGTGGTGAGCCTGTGGAATTCACTACCACAGAAAGCAGTTGAGGCCAAAACATTGTATGTTTTCAAGAAGGAGTTAGATTATAGCTCTAGGGTCTAAAGGGATCAAAAGGGTTTGGGGGCGAAAGCGGGAACAGGCTACTGAGTTGGATGATCATAATGAATGGCGGAGCAGCCTCGAAGGGCCTAATGGCCTACTTCTGTTCCTATTTTCTATGTTTCTCCTGGGGTGTGCAGCTAGAGTCTAGTCCACGGCTAGCTTAGGTGTATGGGTGGGGGAACAGGAGGAAGATTGGAAAAGCAATAGTGATAGGAGATTCAATAGTTAGAGGAACAGACAGGCATTTCAGTGGCCAGAGATGTGAATCCAGGATGATATGTTGCCTCCCTGGTGCCAGGGTCAAGGATGTCACTGAGTAGCTACAGAGCACTCTGAGGTGGGAGGGTGAACAGCCAGTGGTCATGGTCCATATCGGTACCAATGGCATAGGTGAAAAGAGGGATGAGGTCCTGCAGGCAGAGTTTAGGGAGCTAGGAAAGAAACTAGCAAGTTGGACCTCAAAAGTAGTAATCTCAGGATTACTCGCAGTACCATCTGCAAATGAGTATAGAAAGAGGAGGATAGAGCAGATGAATGCATGGCTGGAGAGAGGGATTTAGATTGGGAGCAGTTCTGGGGGAGGTGGGATCTGTACAGGACGGATGGGTTGTACCCAACCAGAGCCGGGATCAATGTCCTTGTGGGATGATTTGCTAGTGCAATTGGGGAAGATTTAAACTAACTTGGCAGGGGTGTGGGAACCAGCATGTAATATTAAAGAGGAAAACCATGGTGCAAAGAGAATTGGAAGAGACAGATAGCACTAGAGTAGGAAATAGCAAGGTGGGTCTGGAGTAAGAGTGAATGTAATAAGGTCTAAATTAGGTTTATGTATATGAATGCATGGAGTATGGTAAATAAGGTTGGTGAGCTGAAGGTGCAGTTGGCCATGTGAAAATATGATGTCACGGTGATAACCGAGACCCGGCTCAAAAAAGGGCAGGACTGAGTACTAAATATTCCTGCATACAAAGTGTTCAGGAAAGATAGGGAAGGAAGAAAAGGATGAGGAGTAGCCCTATTTATTAAAGAGAACATTACAGTGCTGGAGAGAGAGATTGTCCGAGAGGGGTCAAGGACAGAATCTGGTTAAAGCTCAGAAACAATAGAGATACCATTACATTGTTGGGTGTATTCTATAGGCTACCTACTAGTAGGAAAGATATAGAGGAACAGATTTGCAAGGAAATTACAGAGAGGTGCAAGAAATATACAGTTGTTATAATGGGGGACTTTAATTATCTTAATATAGACTGGGATAGTAAGAGTGTAAGGGCAGAGAGTGTGTTCAGAAGAATTTTCTACATCAGTATGTTTCAAGTTCAATGATGAAGGAGGCATTGCTGGATCTGGTTCTGGGGAATGAGGTGGGTCCAGTGAATCAAGTGTCAGTTTGGGAATATTATAGGGGTCAGTGACCATGGCATCATAAAGTTTAGGTTTGCTATGGAAAAGGACAAGGAGCAATTCAGAGTAAAGATAATTAATTGGGGGAGGGCCAACTTCATGGAGTGAGAACAGATCTGGCCCAACTAAAGTGGAATCAAAGATTGATAGGCAAAACTGTAACTGAGCAATGGGCTGCCTTTAACAAGGAGATAGTTTGGTTACAGTCAAGGTGCATTTTCACAATGGGGAAAGATAGGGCAAACAGATCCAGAGCTCCCTGGATGATGAAAGAGATATAGAGTGAGATGAAGCAGAAAAAGGGTGCATATGACAGATGTCAGGTAGATGATGCAATTGAAAACTAGGCTGAATATAGAAGGTTCAAACAAAAAAAGCAAAGAGAGAGAATGAGAAGAGACTGGCAGCTAACATAAATGAGAATCTAAAAGTCTTCTATAGGCATATAAATCATAAAAAGGTGGTAAAAGGAGGAGTGGGGCCGATTAAGGACCTAAAAGGGGATTTATGCATGGAGGCAGGGGGCAAAGCTGAGGTACTACATGAGTATTTTGCATCTGTCTTTATCAAGGAAGAAGATGCCACCCAAGTCATGGTGGAAGAGGACGTAGTTGAGGCACAAGATGGGCTAAAAATTGATAAAGAGGAGGTATTAGATAGGCTGGCTCCTTAGTTCAGGGGTGGTGGAAGAGCTCTGGAGAATTGCAAATGTTACAACCTTGTTCAAAAAAAGGGTGTAAGGACAAGCCTAACAACTACAGGCCAATAAGTTTAACCTCTGGTAGGAAAGCTTTTAGAAATGATAATTTGGGACAAAATTACTAGTCACTTGGACAAATATGGATTTACGAAAACCAGCACGGATTTGTTAAGAGCTAACTTGCTTGAGTTTTTTGATGGGGTAATAGAGAGGGTTGATTAGGGTAATGCAGTTGATGTGGTGTACATGGACTTCCAAAAGTCATTTGATAAAGTGTCACATAACATGCTTGTCAGCAAAGTTAGATCCCATGGAATAAAAGGGACAGTAGCAGCATGGATACGAAATTGGTTGAGTGGCAGGAAACAGTAGTAGTGGAGACTGGTTGTTTTCCGGACTGAAGGAAGGTATAAGGTGGTGTTCGGACCCCTCCTTCTTTTGATGTATATTAATGACCTAGACTATGTACAGGGCATAATTTCAAAATTTGTGGATCACAGAAAACTTGGAAGTATTGTGAACTGTGAGGACAGTGATAAACTTCAAGAGGACATAGACAGGGTAGTGGAATGGGCGGATAAGTGGCAGATGAAATTTAATGCAGAAAAGCGTGAAGTGATTCATTTTAGTAGGAAGAACAAGGAGAGGCCATATAAATTAAAGGGTACAATTCTATAGGGGGTGCAGGAGCAAAGGGACCTGGGGGTACAGGTGCACAAATCGTTGAAGGTTACAGGGCAGGTTAAGAAAGTGGTTAACAAAGCATACGGGATCCTGGGCTTAATAAATAGGGGTGTAGAGTATAAAAGAAGTTATGATAAACCTGTATAAAACACTTTCAGCCTCAACTGGAGTATTGTGTCCAGTTCTGGGCACCACACTTTAAGAAGGATGTGAAGGCATTAGAGAGGGTGCAGAGAAGATTAATGGGAATGGTTCCAGGGATGAGGAACTTCAGTTTTGTGGATAGGTTGTAGAAGCTGGGGCTGTTCTTCTTGGAGAAGAGAAGATTAAGAGGAGATTTGACAGAGGTTTTCAAAATCATGAGGGATCTGGACAGAGTAGATAGGGAGAAACTGTTCCCATTGGTGGAAGGATTGAGAACCAGAGGACACCAATTTAAGATGATTGGCAAAAGAAGCAATGGTGACATGAGGAAAAACCTTTTTACACAGTGAGTGGTTAGGATCTGGAATGCATTGCCTGAGAGTGTGATGGAGGCAGATTCAATTGTGGCTTTCAAAAGGGAATTGGATAATTACCTGAGGAGAGAAAATTTGCAGGGCTACGGGGGAAAGGCAGGGGAGTGGGCGAGATGTTCTTGGAGAGAGCCGTCATGGACATCCTTCTGTGCTGTAACCATTCTGTGATACTAATTCTCTGGATTGAGACTTGAACCTTGTGACTCAGAGGCGAGAGTGCTGCCAACTGAGTCCCAGCTGACATTTAACTGAGCCACAACTGATGCTGAGAAGTGTGGGCTGGTGGCCAGAGCAATGGTCCAGGCCTACTGTGTTAAACTAGAAAGCTGCGAGCCAGAGCAACTGTATAACCGCCCGGACCCAGATCAACGGCCTCACCATCCGGGACCATCTGTTCTTGCAAACTACCGCCCCATTTCTAACCTCCCTGTCCTATCCAAGGCCCTCGAATGTGTGGTCACCTCTCAAATATGAGCCAATCTTTTCCAGAACTCTATGTTTGCCTTTCCATTCAGGTTTTAGCCTCATCACACGACTGAAATAGCCCAGATCAATGTCACAAATTACATCCTTTGTAACTGTCACCTTGGGTAAACTCTCCTGATCCTTCTCAAATCATGGTTGACGACATCATCCTCCTCCAAAGCCTCTCCTCGATCATCCAGCCCGATGGGACCGCACTCACTTGGTCCCATTCATATCTATCCAGTCATAGCCAGAAAAGCACCCCCATTGGCTTCCCTTCCCATTCCTGCAGTTACCTCTGGTGTCCCCCAAGGATCTATCCTTGACACAGCCCCCCCCCCCCCCACCAACTCCTGTCTCCTATTTCTCACCCTACCTGCTGCCCTCAGTGACATCCAAAAACACTTTAGGTTGCATATGTTTCTGATGCCACCCACCTCTACCTCACCACCACCTCTCTCGACATCTCCACTGTCTCTGATTTGTCATGCAGCTTATCCGACATCCAGTTCTGTATGAGCTGAAATTTCTTGCATCTATATATTGGGAAGACTGAAACCATTGTCTTTGGTTCCCACCACAAACTTCATCTCTCACCCTGGCCATTGTCTCAGACTGAACCAGCCCGTTTGCAATCTTGGCACCGTGATGAGCTTCCAACCACATAGCCACTTCATCATCAAGATCGACTACTTCCAGCACCAGAACATCGCCGGCTCTGTCCCTGCCTCAGCTCATCTGCTGCTCAAACCCTCATTGATTCCTTGTTATCTCGACTATTCCAAAGCTCTCCTGGCTGGCCTCCCATCTTCCACCCTATGCAAACTGGAGCTCATCCAAAACTTTGCAAACATGCACCAAGTCCACTTTACCAGTCACTCCTGTGGTTGCTGATCTTCATTGGCTCTCAGGCTGGCAATGTCTCAATTTTAAATTTCTCATTCTTGTTTTCAAAATCTCTCCATGGCCTCATCCTTTCCTATTTCTGTAACCTCCTACAGCCCTACAAACCGCCACGATCTCTGCGCTCATCAATTCTGACCTCGTGTATATCCCTGATTTTAATTGTTCCACTATTGGCGGCTATGCCTTCAGCTGCCGAGGCCCTAAGCACTGGGATTCCTTCCCTAAACCTCTCTGCCTCTCTCTCCTTCTTTAAGATGTTCCTTAAAACCTACCTCTTGACCAGGTCACCATGCGTAAATCCCCTTTTAGGTCCTTAATTGGTCCCACTCCTCCTTTTACCACCCTTTATGATTTATATGCCTATAGAAGACTTTTAGATTCCCTTTTATGTTAACTGCCAGTCTCTTCTCATTCTCTCTCTTTGCTTCTTTTTTGTTTGAACCTTCTATATTCAGCCTAGTTTTCAATTGCATCATCTACCTGACATCTGTCATATGCACCCTTTTTCTGCTTCATCTCACTCTATATCTCTTTCATCATCCAGGGAGCTCTGGATCTGTTTGCCCTATCTTTCCCCCTTGTGAAAATGTACCTTGACTGTAACCAAACTATCTCCTTGTTAAAGGCAGTCCATTGCTCAGTTACAGTTTTGCCTACCAATCTTTGATTCCACTTTAGTTGGGCCAGATCTGTTCTCACTCCATGAAGTTGGCCCTCCCCCAATTAACTATCTTTACTCTGGATTGTTCCTTGTCCTTGTTTGATAACACTCTTGTGAAGCACCTTGGGTATTTTACTAGGTTAAAGGTGCTATATAAATGCATGCTGTTGTACTATGATGCCTTCAATAGATCATCATGCATTGTGGATAATGAAACATTCATCTAAAAAATTCTAGTCATTATAAAAAGGACAGACTTGCATTTAAATAGCACCCTCAAGCTATCAGAAGGTGTTTTATAAACAATGAAGTACTTTTTTTTGGGACCTACAGTCGCTGTTGTAATGTAGGAGATATGATAGTCAATTGCACACAGCAAGATCCCATAAAACAGATGTTGGTCGAGGGATATATAACAGCCAGGATAGTAGGGGTGGGGTTGGAGGGGAAGAGATCTCTGCTCTTTGAAATACTGCCATGGATTTTCTTTTTAGCATCCTCCTGAAAGGACAGATGGGGCCTTGGTTTAAAGTCTCATCCCAATGACGACACCTCTAACAGTGCAGCATCACCCAGTACTGCACTGGGAGTGTCAGCCTGGATTTTGTGCTCAAGTCTCTGGAGTGGGACTTGAACCCAGAACCTTCCGACAGAGGCAAGAGGTCTACCAACTGAGCCACACTCTGACTAATACACATTAAAACATGAATCTGCAGCCACTTGGTCAGGCACTACAACAACTTATATTATTAAAGCATCTTTAAAATGGTAAAACCTCCCAAGGTGCTTCATAGGAACAAGCTCAAATAAATTTTCGCACCAAGCCACATAAGGAGATATTAGTGCAGATAACCAAAAGATTGGTCAAAGTGGTAGGTTTTAAGAAGCATATTAAAGGAGGAAAGAGAAGTAGAGAGGTGGAGAGGTTTAGGAAGGGATTTCCAGAGCTTAGGGCCTTGGCAGCTGAAGGCACGGCCACCAATGTGTGGAATTTAAAATTCAAGGTTTTGCTTAACTGAGGGCCAATGTAGGTCAGCTAATGCAGGGGTGATGAGTAAATGGAACCAAAACACCTCCACCACTAATTCAACAGCATGTACAGGGGGCAACATCCAAGTGGACAGTAGAGAGTCTTAGACTGTACCAACTCAAAATATGGGAGATTCAGCCTAAATGTTAGGAAAGGATAAAAAGTTGACGGACAGTAGAAAATAACTGGTACTTGTGTTATGAATGCTGGACTTTGTAGTATGGTTATGTTTTTAAAAACTGTGATCTTTAATGCAGTGTAAAATGGACATTTGGAGAAGACGTGATCTCACACCAATTCTGCCCAGGGACAAGCCAAAGGTTTTGGTTACCATGGAAACAAGGAACCCAGATTAAAGACCCTTTTGAAAGCAGGGTGCAAGTTTGTAACACCTAAGGGACGATGGGTTTCGCTCTCCCAGACTTACACTGTAAAAAGCATGCCAAGGGCTCTAAAATGCAAATTTGAGTTTCAGTTGTTAACACTTGGCAACGAAGAAAGGCCCGGTGGTTTTGCTATGGTTAGACTTATGGTGGCAGGACCGTATCTCCAAAACAGAAGTCCTTGAGGCGGCCAACATCTCCAGCATATACACCCTACTGAACCAGCGGCGCTCGAGATGGCTTGGCCATGTGAGCTGCATGGAAGATGGCAGGTTCCCCAAGGACACATTGTACAGCGAGCTCGTCACTGGTATCAGACCCGCCGGCCGTCCGTGTCTCCGCTTTAAAGACGTCTGCAAACGCGACATGAAGTCCTGTGACATTGATCACAAGTCGTGGGAGTCAGTTGCCAGTGATCGCCAGAGCTGGCGGGCAGCCATAAAGGCAGGGCTAAAGTGTGGCGAGTCGAAGAGGCTTAGCAGTTGGCAGGAAAAAAGACAGAAGCGCAAGGGGAGAGCCAACTTTGTAACAGCCCCGACAACCAATTTTATCTCCAGCACCTGTGGAAAAGTCTGTCACTCTAGAATTGGCCTTTATAGCCACTCCAGGCGCTGCTTCACAAAGCACTGACCACCTCTAGGTGCTTACCCATTGTCTCTCGAGACAAGGAGGCCAAAGACGACTTGTGGTCTCTGAGAATTGTAAAAGGCAAATGACTATTGACTTTATGATCTGGATAAATTCAACAGGCTTTCCTAGGTCTGGCAGGCTGAAAGGAAGACCAGCAAGCAGAGCTGTGCAGCCTGGAGAGAAAGAGAGAGAGAAAAAAAAAACAGCTGCTCTCAGATCACCGATACAGAAAAATACTGGTAAGACTTGAACACAATTCGAAAGTTGAGGTTTGTGGAGGAGAAAAGACCAATGGGGTCACCAGAGATTGCCTTATTAATGGAAGTGCATGTTGAATGTTCTTGGAAGAAGTGAGCAAAGAGGACGTTGACTTTGAGAAGGACTGGGAGATTCAACCCATTGCAACTGGGAGTAGTTTGGGACCTTTAACTGCAAGGATACCTTTTCGATGACTACACTGTAACATATAAATGTGGTGTGGGGTTTTCGAGTGTTAAAAAGTTAATGGGAAATACCTTTCTCTGTAATTTAATGTATTAGCTACCTAAATACTGTTTAATTAATGTTGATTTTTAGTTCAGTTGTTATAGTAAAAGTATTAAAACGTGAAATCTTATTGTGTAATTCTTTAATCAGTTTGGTGAGTTCATATCTTGTTTTAAAGTTAATGTTCTCTACTGAGGTTGTAACACTCGTTAGAGGAGTTATGTAGTATGGGAGGGGTCTAAGAAAAGGAATACTTTAAAAAAAGTAAATGAGGTAGTGTACAGTATTTAACGATGCATTGAGTTCCCTAATCTTACTGGCTCTGTTCTAGCGCATGGCTTTTTAAAAAATTCATTCATGGAATGTGAGCTTTGCTGACGAGACCAGCATTTGTTGCCCAGCCCAAATTGCCCTTGAAAAGGTTATCTGAGATTACCACCCATGATGTCCTGTGCTTATACTTCTCTTTACCTACATCATTGGCTTCCACATGGATCACAATAACTGATTGTTCTTCCTCCCTTTGCACAGCCTTTTCTAAGTCTGTGTCATTCTCACGCGGAATACAGCGATGAAAATACAGAAACAAACGGAAGAGTTATAAAAATTAAAACAATTTTAAAAGACTAGTACATTTGCTGTCAACAAAATGGAGGACAGGTCACATGATCCACATACCCCCTCATGCAGTAAAATGCACATCCATGTCTACTAGACTAAAACCAATTAACACTGTCTACATGGAAATACATATCACACATGGATGAGCTATACACAAAATGAACTAAAACAAAGACACTCACAGACTCTACATCTCCAGATACCTTTCAGCACAATACAGTGTGAAAAGCTCTCATGTCAAAATGGGGCCATCAAAAGCTATTGTACAGCCCATCAGGAACTGAAGCCTAAAGTCACATGGGCTAAATGAATGCTTAGGAATTCACCTTTTAAGGTAATAGTTTAGAAGGACAAAGTCTTTCCAGTTCAGTCATCAAGTTATCATCATCAGTCTGGCCTCTCCAACCACATGGTCAACATCGAAAGACATCTTGAATTCCAGCACAAGGCTGAGAGACGGAGAGACCAGCTCCAGCTAACAAGTTTGAACCCTGCTGAAACAAGTTGAAAGCCAATTGCAGCAGAAAAAGAGATCCTTTGAAACAACTGCTCCACAAGTTAAAATTGAAGAATATCAGCATTGTCTTCAAACTGAACTGAACTGCCCGAAATCTTCAGCAAACAGGCCTGCAACATTAAAACTTACCTTCAAAGAGGATCCCACAGGTTTTTCCTGAAAACAGAAGACTTTTACACCTTGAACTCAATGCTTTTTACCCTTTACCTTCTATCTATCTTTTCTTGAGAGTGAATGCGTGCATGGGTGGTGTTGTGAACATTTCGGGTGATGAATATGGTTCAATATATATTTAATCTTCTGTTTTAAATTCATGAGAAAACCTGTCATTGTTTATTTGGCAAACAAAACATGGGCTGAAACATGAATTTAAACTGTCTGTGGTCAGTTGGGAAGTGAACAGTGGAAGCCTGCCACACCATCACCCACCTGGCCATAATATGTGAGATATGTCCTTTATCCGATCAGCTGTGAGGCACAAAGCATATGGGACTGTCTGGATTGCAAAACATTGTGTCAGCCATCATACTTATTGAATTCTCCATCACTATTGCATCTCTGGCCATATGTCTTCTCTCTTTCCCCCACCCCTCTTGTCCATTAGGGCCATTGATATTTATTTGATGGCCCTACCCAGAGTCCTCATTTTCCTGACAGGAAGCTAGAGTTTCAAATCTGTTTGAGAGCTCACGTTGCTCCAGGTATGCCAGTTCTAACCATTCCTTCCAGCCTTTTTGGGTAGTCACCCATCTTTCCTTCTCCGCTACTTTGTTCTCCATCTCAGTGTGACTACCCTCTCAAGCACTTGCTCCAAAAACAGCTCTCCGTCCTGAGATTTTGAGCTCAATGATCCAATTTGGTGATAATTCCCATTGACATATTTGCCAGCGTCAACACCTGGTGCTTGAAACTCGCACATCCTGCAGGAATGACAATCACTGAAGCAGTACTGATACCATATTTGTAAGTTTGACTTTAAAGTTTATATTACTTATGTAGAATAAGCTAGTATACGTAGAACCTCCTTCCCCTTCTACACCTAATTGCTACTCTCATCAGATTCCCATTTTACAATTTCTTATTCTCACTCTGTTTCCACTGCACTCAGTGATGGGCTTTCACCTAAAGCTGGAATTCTTGCAATTACTTCTTCATTTAAATATCTTTCAAACCCAAACCAATTTCAACTAGTCAGCCCCCAATTATATAATTATATATGACCAACCCTTCACTGCCAACTGACTTGCAGTCACACAGTTATCAGTTTGGTTCAATAAAATGCACAATTTCTGTACTAATTACTCAATCTCCTACTCGCCACTGAATTCCCACTGTAATCTACTGTAAGGATTTCTACAAGTTATGCTTAAACTGTATGTTGCTTTGGTCAGACCACAGTACTGTATCCTCCAGTTCTAGTCACAGACACTGGGAAGACATTAAAAGCACTGGAGACAGTGTCCACAAGATCCACATGGCTAATCCATAGAGTTCAAGGTTTGAATTGTAAGACAGGAAACACTTTTCTACTTTGAAATGAATTATGAAAGTTGAGATGAAAAGTGCTGAGATATAGAGGGCATGGAAAAGGTAAATCCAGAGAATTACATAAATCAAACTAAATTGTAAGAATAGGACATGGGGAAACAAGTTCAAAGTGAAGGATAAAGGACTGATAACGTTTTTCCACACAAAATGATCAATACATGGAAATGTTCCAGAATAATAATGACAAACTCCCTAAAATTAAGAAACAATTGGATGCTACAATTGGGATGGGGTGAGGGAGGAAGAACTGCAGGATCTTTCTAAATGGATCAACTAAAATGGGACAAATGGACTGCTTCATCTGTAAAAGTCTTAGAATGGCCCTTGCTCATCCCTACATTTTTGTGTTCTTATATATACAAGACACACCCGCTGTACTCCTCAGACTTTGAATGACGGGGAATGCCCCAGTACAACATTACTTTTATAACATATAATTAGAAATCATATCCATTTCATTCATCCAATTTATTGATGAAAACAAAATTACAACAGTGAAACAAATTCAATAAAAATTCACCCAAAGCATTCACTGTTAGTACAATAGTCATGGTTAACAAAGACAGAGATTATAAGAGACATTAAACAAGACTGCACTCATGAGAAATCTCAGTTTCAGCAATGAAGATGGTGACTTCCGGAAGATGGAGAGAGGAAGAGTGATTGAATCCCCAAGATATTGTTGATGTTGGGAACATTTTGATGCATCAGTGAGTTTGAAGCTTTTAGAGGCATTGGAGGGATCAGAATCTGGTGGAATGGTGTTGATGAGTTTCTTTCGTCTCATCATCTTCACCCCAAATGCTTTTTGAAAGTCTTGGTACAATTCATGAAGACTGTGCTATTTGCTAGTCAAATCACATGCTGGATGAATGAATAGGTGGTTTTGTTGAAACTCTACTGCTTCAATTATGCTTTAAAAAAGATCAAAATGATATCTATTCATGAATGCAACACTGCACTTAGAAATGGAAACCCTGAAGAATACCTTTTCAAATGCAAGTTCTTTCATATGCAGGTAATCAAAACACAGTGCCACCCCTGCCAAAGCACTTGAAGCATTCTATGTTGTCTCATATCAAATAGCAAGAAGTGGAAAATCTCATGATTGGTGATAATCTTGTACTTCCAGCAGAAAGTGAAATGGCATCAATAGCATGTGGAAGAAAAGTTGCTGACCAGCTCGATCTCATCCCAGTATCCGACAACACGGTTAGTCACAAAATTCCTGATATAGCAGGAGCCATTGAGGATCAGCAAGTTAAAGAAATCAAAATCATGAGGGGTCTGGACAGATAGGGAGAAATTGTTGCTGTTGGCAGATGAATCGAGAACCAGAGGCCACTGTTTAAGGCGATTGGCAAAAGAAGCAACAGGAACACGAGGGAAACTAGTTTTATGCAGCAGTGGTTCGGATCTGGAATGCGCCGCCTGAGAGTGTGGTGGAGCCAGATTCAATTGAGGTCTTAAAAAGAGAATTGGATAATTATAAGAGAAAAAATGCAGGGACACGGGGAAAAGGCAGGGGAGTGGGACTAGGTGAGTTGCTCTTGCAGAAAGCCTACACGGGCCGAATGGCCTCCTTCTGTTCTGTAACCATTCTATGATTCCATAAACCAGTGACGCAAAGCCCTTTTCTCGCACTACAAATTCATGAGTAATGACTGCCAATGCATCACAAATGATTTTTTTTGTTGAATACATTAGCTCATCAAATCAAAGAGGACTTTCTATTTTACCTGAGTTGTTCAAAATTTTAGAGACGTGAAAAACAGAGAGTAGAATTGTCAGGTCGAGATTTTTACAGTTGGAGCAAAAGCCATAACTGGTTTCAAAAGTGGACTTGTACAGGTGAAAGCCAGCCCCAAATACAATGTCAAAAGATCTGTCTGCTGTTAAGATTGTGAACGTATCAAACCTTGACCACTGAACTCATGCCTCTTCAGTGCAATGTGAAGCGATGGGATTATTGCAGCGGCAATTTCTGTTTCACCAAGTTCGGTGTCTCCCTTATGGTAAAGTTCTGGCAAGAATCTGCAAATGTTGCCAAATGTTTTTTGATTCAACCAACCCTCCCAGGTTTTACTGGAATATTTGGTCGACGTATTTGACAAGGTCAATGAACGTGACATTTTCTGTGCAAAGTAAGGACTAACATTTTCATTATATATGAAAAAGTACAGAGCTTTGCCAAAACAAATAGTATGTACTGCAAGACTATATAATTAACGTTCCCGTCACCATCTATCATTATGGACAGCTCTAGAAGTTAAAGATGTGATTCTCGAACATTTGTCATAGCTTTGCACAAACGTAGCAAATATTTACTTGAAAGAGAAACAAATGAATTGCAGGATTTTGCCCGAGTTCAAGATCCATTTTCGGGGGACTTCATAGCAAAGGACAAGATTGCCGTGAGTCTAAAAGAGAATTTAATCAAGGTTGCCGGTGGCACTTTTAGAGAAAACTTTCAAGTCATGCCAAGTTCTGAATTATCCAAAACCAAACCGAGATTCCTCTAGTTGTGCACTAGGAAACAGGCTCATCCGACTCATTGAGATAAAGGTCATCAAGTCTTCCTTTAGATTAAAATCTATTCGATAGGAAGAGAGCCCCCTCAGTAACCCAATTAACACGGTAGAGTGTATATGGATGTTATTTATAACTGAGGTTCCACACAACATGTTAACAAAAATGAGAACAGATGGAATTAGAGACATGGGTCTGCAATTATTTTCCCTAAAAAACCTTTTTTTTTAAAAAAAAGATTGCCTAGAATAAAAAGGAGCCACAAGACGAAAATTCGGCATTTGTGAACCAAATACATGGCACATTGCCAAGTATCTCTGATGGAATGCAAATATATAAATACATGTATTAATTTATCAATAGAAAAAAAATGAAATTAAAATAGACCTGTCGTAACGTTTTGACTTTTGCATTTTTAAATGTTTTTATAAGACCTTGTAACAATTTTGTCAGTAGTCATTTTTAAAACAAACTTCAACTTAAGATGTGTAGAATTAAGACAATTTTTCAGCTATTGATTCTCATGATAAAAATAGCTTTTAGTAGCACATAAATAATTTACCTCAGCTATACTAAACAATAATGGTCATAACCATAAAACCTGTTCGTCCAACCAAAGGCATTATCTATAACCATAGTGTAGCTATACAGTCGAATTTTTTATTTCGAGCACAATGTTTTGTTAAAATAATCATTTAAAAATGTAAAGTGCTGCATAATGATTAGCCTTGTATCCCCACAAAAACACAGCTCTTGCTTTTCTTAACTTTTTTTCTGGCTTTTCCTATGATAACACGATCCCACTGGAAAATGTTGGGAGCTTCAATTGAGATGTTAAAGAGCCGCATGGCGCTCTGGAGCTGCAGGTTGCCAACCCCTGGGTGAGGAGGTCAGAGAGTAGGGATAACTAGGTACGCACTCAAATTGTTAGGATGTGACTAGTGGTGTTCCGCTCGGAATCTGTGCTGGGCCTTGTAAGGAAGAGCACAGTAAATAGTGTATATAGAATCTCAATGATACAGCGCAGCCATTCGGCCCATCACACCTGTGCCAGCTCTTTGAAACGCCTATCCAATTTGTCCTATTCCGAACTCTGTCCCCATAGCCCTGTGCAAAAGTGTTCCCATCCAGTATTTATCAAATTCCATTTTCAAAATTACAATTGAATTTGCTTCCATCACCTTTTCAGGCAATGCGTTTCAGATCACAAGAACAAACTGTACTAAAAAAAATGTTCATGTCACCTCTGGTTATTTTGCCCATCACCTTAAATCTCTATCCTACTGCCACTGGACACTATTTATTCTATCAATTAAAAAATTTTTTTTTGAACACTTCTGTCAAATCTCCTTTTAAGAGCAATCTCAGCATCTCCAGTCTCTTCACATAACTGAAGTCCCTCATCCCCGGTACCATTCCAGTAAATCTTTTCTGTACTCTCTCTAAGGTTTGGCATTCTTCTTAAATTGAACACTATACTCCTGCTGAGGCATAACCAATGTATTATATATGTTTAGCATAACTTCCTTACCATTTGTAATGACAAAAGATATAGAAGGCCATACATACCTCGGGTCTGCTCTACCATTCAATAAGATCTTAGATCTCAACTCTCCCTTCCCACCCAATCCCCAAGGTTCAAAAACCTATTGCTCTCACCCTTGAATATACTCAACATCTGAGCTTCCAAAGTGTTATGGGGGAGAATTCCAAACATTCACAACCTTCTGAGTAATTTCCCCTCATCCCAGTTCTAAATAGTGGCGCAGTGGTTAGCACTGCAGCCTCACAGCTCCAGCGACCCGGGTTCGATTCTGGGTACTGCCTGTGCGGAGTTTGCAAGTTCTCCCTGTGTCTGCGTGGGTTTCCGCCGGGTGCTCCGGTTTCCTCCCACAGCCAAAGACTTGCAGGTTGATAGGTAAATTGGCTGTTGTAAATTGCCCCTAGAGTAGGTAGGTGGTAGAGAATATGGGGTTAATATAGGATTAGTATAAATGGGTGGTTGTTGGTCGGCACAGACTCAGTGGGCCGAAGGGTCTGTTTCAGTGCTGTATCTCTAAATAAATAAATAAATGGTCAACCATTTATCTAGAGACTATGCCCCCTAGTTCTAGACTCTCTCATCAGGGGAAACAGCCCCTAAGCATCTAACCTGTCAAGCCCTTTGAGAATCTAAGATGTTTCAAAGACGTCATGTCTCATTCTTCTAAACTCCAGAGCATATAGGCCCATTCTACTCGATCTCTCCTCATAGAACTCATCCCAGGAATCAATCCAGTGAACGTTTGTCACATGCCCTCTAAGACATCTATATCCTTCCTTCGGTATGGAGACCAAAACTGTGCAAAGTACTCCAAGTGTGGTCTTACCAAAGCCCTGTACAATTGCAGCAACTTCCTTATACTCTTGTAATAAAGGCCAATATACCATTTGCCTTCCTAATTGCTTGCATTATCTGCATGCTAACTTTGTGTTGTGTACAAGGAAACCCAAATCCCTCTGAAAACCAACATTTAATACTTTCTCACCACTTAAAGCATTGTGTTTCTATTCTTTCTACCAATGTGAATAACCGCACATTTCCCCACATTATACTCCATCTGCCACCTTCTTGCCCACTCACTTAACCTGTCTATATCCCTTTGCAGACATTGTTCTTCACACAGCTTATTTACCCACCTAGCATGATATTGTCAGCAAACTTCGATACATTATACTCAATCTCATCATCCAAGTCGTTAACATAGATTGTAAATAGCTGACGCCCTAGCACTGATCCTTGAAGCACCCCACTAGAAACAGCCTGGTAACCTGAAAATGACCTGCTTATTCTTACTATAGCTGTCCTTTAACTATTTCTTTACCCATGCTAATATATTACCATCAACCCCATGAGCCCTCAACTTGTGCAACCACCTTTCATGTGCCACAAAAACAAAATGAAACCCAAATCCCCACAGTGGCTGCCATCGCCTCCTCCATCCCACCCCCAACAGTATCCCACTCCCCCCTGCCATCACGCTTCTCGCCACTTCTCCCCCCCAGCCACTCGCTCCCTACCTCACCACTTCCTCCCGCTCACAGTCACCCACCAGTTCCGAAGAAGGGTCACTGACCCAAAACGTTAACTCTGCTTCTCTTTTCACAGATGCTGCCAGACCTGCTGAGTGGTTCCAGCATTTCTTGTTTTTATCACAGTCTCCCACTCCTCCCTTGCCTATCTTGTCACTCACTCTCTCCCCCGCATGAGGAAGAGAGGCAGCGTACACGGGAGGAAGCGGGGAGCAGAAGCAGAGCAAAGAGGGGGGGGGGGGTGGGAGAGTAGTGGCAAGATGGGAAGGCAGTGCCCGACGGGTCCGGCGGGCATTGGAGGGTGGGTGGTGTGTGAAGCGGGGGACAGATGTTGCAGTGCACTAATGACTTTCTCGCACGCATGTGCGAATTAGTCCTGGCAAGCCAGATGCCGACATAGGCTGCGCATGCGCAGCACCATACTGACAGCAAGAGTCTGTTCTGTGCATGTGCGAAGTTGGAAGTGCTCTGATGACGTCAGCGCTGGACTGCGTTGTCAGGAGTCACTGTTACAAAATTGTATAATTTAGTTTATATTGCCTCTCCTCATTCTTCCTACCAAAATATATCTCTTCACATTTGTCTGCATTAAATTTTGCCAGTTTTCTGCCCATTTCACCAGTATGTCTATTTCCTCATGAAGTCTATTATTTAGTATATTTCCCAGTTTCATCTCATCTGCAAACTTTCGAATAATGCCCTGTATAGCCAAATTCAGGTCATTAACACATATAAAAAGAGCAGTGGTCCTAACACCGATCTCTAGGGGATACCAATGTGTACTTCCCTCCAGTCTGAAAAACAATCATTCTGCTTTTTGTACCTTAGCCAATTTTGTATACATGTCACCGCTATCCTTTTAATCCCATGGGTTTTAATTGTGCTTACAAGTCTCTTACGTGGAACTTTATCAAACACCTTTTGAAAGTCCATATACACACCAACTAACTCCGTTATTTCAAAGTTCAAAGATCTCAAATCAAGTTAGTCAAACACAATTTGCCTTTAATTAATTAATCCAAGTGCTAAATAATTTGATGGAAGCAGAAAGTTGCAAAGCAACATTACTAGATTAAGCAAGTCAGAAAAGCTATAGCAAATACAGTTCAAAGGGGGTAGGGGGTGAAGAGCAAAGTCATCTATTTGAACACTAGATAGATCAGTATTTTCTAAATGGTGAGGCACCTCATGAAGGATATATTGGCTTTGCAGGAGATGCAGCACAGCTGCACCAAACTGATAGAGTTTAGAGGATTACATTGAGGACAGATTGCATAGATTAGGCTTGTATTTCCTAGTCTATAGAGATTAAAGGTGATCTAATTGAGGCATTTATGATGATTAAAGGAGAAACGAGTTCCCCTACTGGGTGGGGAAGTCCAGAACAAGACCCAGGTCATTCAGGGGTGATGTAAGGAAACACTTAATTCAAAAGGTAGCGGAAATCTAGAACACTGCAAAAAGCTGTTGAGGGTGGGTGTGAAAGGAATCAATCAAAAAATAAATTGTTTGATAAAGGTATTAGTGATATGAAGCCAAGGCAGGTAAATGGAGCCAAGGTACAGATCAGCATGATCCAATTAAATGGCAGAGCAGGTTTGAGGGGCTGACTCACCTTCTCCTTTCACTACAAGTGGTACTATACAGTTTCTTTCTGCCTTAAGTAATGTGTTGAGGAAATAAAATACTTTTGTTCTGTGCAAAAATACTGTTTTGAGAAAGAGAGCGTGGGGTGTGAATCTCTGAAGGGAGCTCAGTGAAGATTATTTGGTAATCTGTGATTTCAATCTGTCCTGACCAGCTTGCACTCTTTTCTCTTAGACAGCAGTTTGTATCTTTTCCTTGTTGCTGTTGCATCTCGCTGATATTTTCTTTCAAAAGAGGAAGTGTGCTTCCAAAACTTGGTATCTACATTTATCAAGGGCAAGGGGTAGACTTTATCTTAGCCCCTGTATAGAACTAGAACCCAACTCAGGGAGAATAATGCACTTTGTTTGATTTGGGTGAGATTGATTGGCATGTAGAGATTAAATACATTCATTTGATAATTTCACCAGTTTCTACATTTATGCCGTTTAAAAACCTTTATTCCAGTTTCTCTTAACCACCCCCCCACCCATGCCCCTTATTGAAAGCCATTATCTTCCACACTAGAATCCCAGTTTAGAGGTGCACAAATCTTCAGATTGCCATTTGCCCATCAGATATCTGTTTTTGAATTGGATTTTTACTTTTAAATTGAATAAAACAAATAGAAGTTTTCAGTAATAATGCCATTGTCTCTTTAAATGGGTGGAAATAAGAACAGATGAGTTTAAAACCTCTGATGCAAACAGATCAGTAATAACTTTTTCCAGGTTTGGCCCTCAAGCCCTCTACTCGACCTCTAATGATGTGCAATAAGGATACAGCACGTTTCCCTGCACGAATATTTACAATATTAAACGATGTAGGAAACAGAAAAATATGACAAATAATTATTTGTAATTCCAACCTTTCAGTGTTGGGTATTATTATTAGAACTATGTGTGACATGTTCACAGAATATTGATCTCAACTCGTACAATTCAGCTGGAGGCCAGGCAATGCCAGTGACTTAAATGTTCTCAGGATGGCAGCCATCAGATTTGCTGAGAAACTGTAGCATTTGCTGCCTTTACAGTGCAACTTCACTACCTTTTCCCAATACACCCCCGTTCGGCAGTAAATCGCCAACTCCTATGCAATTTATAATCAGTGTCGAATGCCGTCCATTCAACAAAAAAAGAGCAATTTAGCAGCAGCTGTTATTTTTAAATTCAAAATTACAATACAGCCGCAGAAAACATTATCGATGTGAAATAAATTTCAATGTTGGAGCACAAGGGCAAGCTTAATAATAACCGCGTCAAACCCAGTACTGTAACCAGACACCAGTAATTGCACACAAGGGAGATGTTACTTTCCCCACCCAGCGTCGCGGTTGCCTGACGATAGAAAGCTGCAATGTCTGCAAAAACGAGGTAAATTAATCATCCACTTTATTGGGACCTTTTGCAGTTTAATTCCATACAGTTATTAACTGAGAATAAACTCACAATTTTACACCTTTAATACACCTTTATGGGATCCCACGTGGCTGACAGTCAGTCAAGCAAGTCAGTGTCCCATTCATACTTCGAATAATTAGATCATATCCACATTAGCAGAATACGCTTGGATTATAAATAAAATGGCTAATGCCGAGTTAATGCATTAAAATAAACTCCAAGTCACCATTTGTACTTCGCCACATGGTGGCGATAGGCCCGAGAATTACAGTTCTTGCTCAGCAGCTAATTGGAGATCTTGTTCCTCCGTCGATACAAATATCCAAAAGAGAAATAAAACTTAAATATTAGCATCCTTTAAATGACAAGAAAACACTGAGCTTAATCCCTTTCCACATTAATTCCTACAAACTAGCTCTGAACAGCCTTGCCTACGACGAGGAAACAAAAGTTCCGCAAAGCAATCGATTTAAATAACCACTACAAAGCCATCCTTGCCATGGGTACCACGTTTAAATAGAGAAAGTATAGGCAACCACGGGAAGACAGTGGAGCCACAAAAGAAATTGCACCCCCGAGTGGAAGGGGGCACAATTTGCACAAGTCAAATCCCTTGAACATGCAACGGTCCCAAGTCTCATTAACCGCGCAGACCGTCACCACCCAAGCAAAAAACTGGAGTGTATGGAGTTTATTTTCAGAGTTTTCTGAAACTATGCGATTCGTTTAATCCGCATCCTGATTAGATACCAAATCAACACTGCACAATCACTTTGCCCCATCAAAAGACCGTTTCAGCAGGTACATTTAATACATTACAATTCTGGGATTTAATGTCAAGACAATTGCTTTGAACGATGTTCATTTAAATAATAAACCTATTCCAACTATTTACAATATTAAAGTAAACAATACTTTCAAATTGCCAAACTGAACTCCACCGGGAGAAAAAGATAGAAAACTGTTCTGTACAGCGGACTGGCCTCAGGAGAGGGAGTGGCGCACACACAAGACACGCCAACTGAGCATTCAGTAACTATAGTCAAAACATTCATTTGTTTTTGACCAATTGTTCTACAGATCTTTGCTCTGTTCAGATAGCTCAGTAAATGATGCATTCTTTAAAGAAAGAACTACTGTACAATACTGACAAAGTGACACTGGAAAGCTGAGTGTGCCATTCTATCAAAAAGTTGAGTTTCACCAGAACCAGCCACAGTAGATACAGGCTTTGACCCTGACCATGCAAAACTGTCATCCAAGTGATTAGGTTGACTTTTTAAGGATCGGAAAAAGTAAAAAACAAAGGTCACCAAGGTACAAGTGGAGAAAAACAAATATTTCTAAATTATTCCATTGATATACTGAAATGGTTGCAAGGCATAAAACAGGGGTTGAGGGTTAAAGTAACTTATCTACTCTCATTAAAGCTGCCCAAATTTTAAGATCTAAATTTTAATACTTGGATACACTAATATTTATTTAGAGGTAACAGGAGGAAGTACTTTGCTCTCTTGGGTTGCCAAGTGACATCCATTCCAGGAGGAAGCATCAATACAACATTAATCCTTGAAAAATCAGGATACTGCTCCATTTACTTACAGGAATACCAAACTCTGTACTGTGAAACAGCCTTTCTCTAGGTCTCTTCAGTTATACTCCATTCAATTCAAGCATCAAATGTAAATACTTCCACAACAGAATGGGTAAATTATAGATTTATTAATTCTAGCTACCATTACACAATACAAGGAACAGGCTGGTTGGGTCTAATGATCATTTCACGTTCTTATAATTTGGTGGTTGTCAAGGTGAGGCATTTAAAAGTTATTAAATAAACTGTTTTTCCATTTTTGCACCAGTGTTGGCATTGCTCCGAGGGAAGCTGCAGAACAAATTAGATGCAGAGTAAAGCTCTTTCTGCTGACTCAGAGCAATGCTCCCTTTACTCTGCTTCAAAAATGTTCCACAGGTCACCTAACTGCAACACAGCATCAACTGCAGCACCAACTTCCTTTAAAAAAAACACTATTACAGCCTGAGATTGTCAATCATGGCATTTGAAGCCAGAATGTACAAGCGACAGGACAGTATTTTAAACTGACTATACCACTCAGTCCTACACTACTAATGTATATTGTCATTAAAATGTAGTTTTGAGAGAAAGATTGGAGTTCTTTAGCTATTTGAAAGATGGGACCATATCAAGCAATAATTGGCTTCAGAGATTGTTCCCCTGTTCAGATCACTCCCACTTTAATTGTGTCAGCCAGTATACATAGTTTTAGACTGGAAAGTCAAGTGTGTACCAAATTAGAGTCTTCATTCCCAGAACTTCACCCAATCAATGAAATTGTCTTCCTATGACTATATGCTGATAAAAATCATCAGCAACTGAATTGAAGCACAAAACAAAGGCAAAAATAAATCAGAGACTCAGTCATCCAAGATGCTGAAATAAATGGAACCAGAATAAATTAAACCAGCTCAAAGTTAGCTGGGATGAAGTCTGGTAGTAGGTCACTTACTAACTTGATTTGCTGAAGAATGAGAAAATATATAAAATTCAAATAGGAAGGTCCGGGGGTGGGGGCGGGGGGTGCACTTAAAAAATAAAAATTTACTCACTTTTTTAGGTTAAGAACAGCAGTTTTTTTGTCAACATTTCCAAGTCAAGGTCTTACTGATAACGTATTCTACACCATGGTCAGGTTCCAGCAATGGCAACAGGTAAGCCTCCATATTTTAAAAGATACATCCCAGATAGCATGATGCTTACTTTAATCAAGTGCTTACTTTAAAGCTGAGACAATAGGCCATGCTAAACTGATAAAGGGCAAAGGACGGCAATGAACTAATATTCTTCTATGCCAAACATCACCACTTATGGACGGAATAAAACTGCTGTGACAGGAGCATCCTGCTTGTGAGACAAAGGCTCAAAGTGCAGATGTCTGAGGTGTTGTCTGGTTCTGAATCTTTCACATCCAAAGTCCTATCGCTGAAGCAACAGAGGCTGCTGCTGGTTAGTGGATAATTTATTACAAGACACTTTAAAAACTGTTATTCATAAATAACATTTCCTTTCAATCAGGACATTGAGGTATGTTTTGTTTAAAACTGAATTGCAGAAGGACTCTAGGGATTGCAATAATGTTAAATGCCAAATTTACAGAACAGAAGCACCAAAGGCATCAATTATTCGTAGTCAACTGGATCATTCACTCCCATCTGTTTCCATTCTGTACAACTTTAAAGCAGATTCCCTCTAGCTTCTTCCCAGGACCACACACTGTAGAAGTGAAGTCTAACAATTTGGGAAAAAATAATCAAGATGCCTCTGATTACACTGCCATTGTCCTGAATTTATATTTTGTGGGAGTAGGGGTTAAGTAATTGGATAAAATATCCAGTTTTTGATCTATAAATTTAATTCAATTCTTCAGAAATGAAGAGCATCCTACATGAACTCTATAATAACTTATCCCCAAATACAGCAGTATACTTGCTCACAGCCCTGGCAGTATTAAGATATTAAATACAGCCCAGTGAAGCAATGATTCTGTACAGGGTCACAATAGTCCAGCCCTTTAGCAACATTAGTTTACAGAGAATAAAGACAATCAAGGTTTATGATGTTAGTAACTTTCAGTGCAAAACGAATAGACCATACCAAACAGTTCAAACTGTTTCAGTGATTGCTTATTTAGTGACAGCAGTTTAATCAGATTCAAATTCTTTACATTAAAGACCTGTAGAAACCCAGAATGGCCACTGATCCCATCTATCAAATAACATGAACATACATAGTAAATAAACCACTCCTTTAACCCATTCTATAATTATTTAACAATTACCATGTGCATTTCAAAAGATACTTTTGTTACTCTTTCAGAAATGCTGTGGAGTTCGTCTCTCCCGGGGAGGTGAAGGCTCTTGATGTATAAGGCAAGCCACTTGCATAGTCATCAACATTATAGTGGCTTTCTGCACCAGTTGGAAGTCCTTTGTTTTTCCAATTGTTTGATGGTACTGTTCTGTACAACACCAATGGTCAGGGCTTGACTATATGTACATGAACAAAGCCCTTTGCACCCTAGCAAAAATAGGGTTAAAAGGTAATTGCTGGAGGTACAGGCAGGTTGAGTCCATTTCACACGTATCCATTCATCAGCTCACAGAACCATCGCCTTCCCCATCTCGCTCAAATTCATCAGTGATTTCATCTGTGTTCCCTGAGTCACTGCTTGCTGCGGAACTGAATGATGGGGATTTTCTGTTCGGTGGGGGGGGAGGTGGGGAAATAAAGAAAAATAAGGAATAATCTCAAATTAAATGCTGAAAGTCAATTAGACATAAAATTAGGCTCTAATGAGATCATAGAACCTCACAGAGCAGGAGGAGGTCATTCAGCCCATCATGCCCATGCCAGTTCTTTGAAAGAGCTATCTAATTATCCCTATTTCCCCGCTCTTTTCCTGTCGGCCAGCAAATTTTGCCCTTTTAAGTATTAATTCACTTCCCTTTTGAAAGTTATTACTGAATCTGTTTCCACCACCCTTTCAGATCCAGATCTATAACAGAACGACACACGCAGTTATTAATGCACAATTCGGCCAACAAGTTCAGTGAATTAAGAGATGCCATGAATTGCAAATCTCCAGAGCTAGCTGTCGATTTATGCTGTTCTGCCATTTGCTCCTCACAACAGCCTCATACCCTTATCCTCCCCATTGTTTTTAATAACCTTCTGGATTTACACATGAACTGTCTATTCAACTTGCCACAGAAAGTTACGTCTGGTAATTAGTAGTGTAAGTACCTTTTCCAAACAATTGAAATAGTCAATGCAGTACCAATCAACCCCACGCGACTAGAATTTAAACTGTGGAGCTCCTTCCTTCAGGTGGTAAACAGTTGAGAGATTTTCAAAAATGTCAAATTTAATTTTTTTCCATTAGTTTCCTTTGTCTCTTTTCTCTCTCTCAATCCAATCTTTCTTTCCCTGTCTGCTCCTCTTTTCTGTACTTGATTGGACTAACTCACCCTATTGCATCTTCTCTGTTTGTTTCTTTCTTAATTCTTAAATTCACTGGTTAAGGAGATAAACTATTGATCCCCTTCACTGAGGTCCCAGCTGCCCCATTACCAAATTGCACTTGCAGCAAATTATGGCATAATATTTTTGAGCTGAAGAGTGCAAAGAAAAACACTAACAGGGCACATCACCAGATGCCCTACTCTAACAAGATCTAGCCCATTATTAGAAACTTGGCTGGACAATTTTAGAGAAACTACCAACTCCTGCTGAAACGTTCACACCACTGACCTCCAATTAAAAGATCACTTGATATCAGATCTAAAAACAGCCAGATCAGACTAGTGTTGGGGTCAGGATACTGCTCACCCTTGACATTCAATGGCATTACCATCGCCGAATCCACAATCAACATCCTGGGGGTTACCATTGCCTAAAAACTGAACTGGACCAGCCACATAAATGCTGTGGCTACAAGAGCAGGTCAGAGGCTGGGAATTCTGCAGCGAGTAACTCACCTCCTGTCTCCTCAATGCCTGTCCACCATCTACAAGGCACAAGTCAGGAGTGTGATGGAATATTCTCCACTTGCCTGGATGGGTGCAGCTCCGGCAACACTCAACAAGCTCAACACCATTCAGGACAAAGCAACCCACTTGATTGGCACCCCATTCACCATCTTTAACATTCACTCCCTCCATCATCGATGCACGGTGGCAGGAGTGTGTACCATATACAAGATGCACTGCAGCAACTCACCAAGGCTCCTTCAACAGCACCTTCCAAACCTGTGACCTCTACCACCTAGAAAGACAAGGGCAGCAGACACTTGGGAACACCACCAAGTTCCCCTCCAAGCCGCACACCATACCGACTTGGAATTATATCGCCGCTCCTTCACTGTCGCTGGGACAAAATCCTGAAACTCCCTTCCTAACAGCATTGTTGCCGTACCTACACCCCAAGGACTGCAGCGGTTCGAGAAGGCAGCTCACCACCACCTTTCTCAAGGGCAATTAGGGATGGGCAATAAATGCTGGCCTATCCAGTGACACCCACATCCCACGAACAAATAAATTTTTAAAAATGTGTTACAACCTCCAGCACTTAGTAAGGTTAGACAGATTTTAAAATTCCATGAAGTTTATCATGGGTTCTCTTACCTGCCTCCTGACTGTTTAATGAGACGACGACAGGTTTCCATCTGTACATCGAGGCCACGCTTCATGCTGCACATTTCCATGTATTCATGGAGGTGGCGGTTCATATCACTTTTGGCACTGGTCAACTCCATCTAAACAAAAAGAAGCACTGAGAATGAAGTGCGATGAATGAGATAGTGGTGAAAGAGGAGGCAACTCATGAGGAAGGAGAAATAGGTAGTGTTGCAGCAAGTGGTGCAAGCATGAGATTACTGTTAGTAAATTATTTAACACTTATCAGGCAATGTCTAATGTGCACTGAAAAAATCTCACCTCTATTTGGTCAATGGTTTCTTGATATTCCTTTTCTCTAGTTTTGAAGAGTGATTCTGTTTCTTTGATCACCGTTTCCAATGTTTCATCCTTTGGGTAAAACATTAATAAATTTTTAACCATTTTTCATCAATATCTATAAATAAATAAGAAAAATCCCTTCTGGGATCACAAACATACGTACTCTGTACCCAAGTGCTCAAGACCAGACTGGATAAACATATCAAGTCAGCCCTCACAAAGTTTGTGATCAGCATGAACTTCATCAGCATACAACTTCATTATTGAATCACTTCTGCAAAGAAAACACTTTTCAGGCTGAGATATTGTTGTTATGGATCGTGCACGTTCTTTGTACGTAACTGAGATTTAGTGTTGAGACCTGAAATGAGTTCCTTGGGGATCAAAACGCTTCCCTTCATCTACAACCTGTCCCCAATTCTGCCACCTCTGTCCAGAGATAACTGGACCACTGGGGAGGACACATTCTGTACTATGGTCTATTGTAGGGCAGCAAGCATTATTGAAGATGGAATTAAATTACCCATAACTGGCAGTGTTACACCAGATATAGATATCATGGGAGTACAGGCTAGTACTTACTGTAATCTCCATACAATGTGCCATCCAGGTAGCCTGGAGGAGGAGGGAAAAGGGAAAAGAAAAATCAGAAGAGTGGTAAATAGAGGCCAGATTATTCAGCCCACTCTCTAATGGTCACTAACACGGAACCTCTGGCAGATAGGAAGAGGTCACCCACTGCCTTGTCAGTTGAGAAATGACAAATATCAACATTGCATATCATGCAAGGAGTCAAAAAACAAACTAATTATATGACTTGCTCATAGGCGACTCGTACATTTGAATAATCAAACATATTACCCTGAAATATTGCATCTGGGGTTAAGGTGGTCACTTCTTCAAGATGTAGGGCAAGGCTAGCACTGGACTCACTCTGCTTTCTGTATTTTAGAGGGGCAAGCTACTTATTTACTTTTAAATCTCCAAAGGTTCTAATGAGATCTCAACCATGTTCAATCAGAATCTCTGGGTCAGGTGATTCACTCTAGACAAAGGCTTCACTAATGAACACTATCCAAATGTAATATGGAACCATGGGTCAGTCAGAGGTTTATAGACTAGTCATAGCCTGACAGACACCCCCACTTACACCCTCCCAGTATACACTGAATTATTCACTTGTGAAGAGGGGTACCTCTGCTGGAGGTTCCACCATGGTGGTGTACTCAGCGAAATCTTCCCAAAGAAGTAGGGTTTCTTCATTTTCTTCCCAGCTCAAACTATCACAGTCATCCTCAAAGTCAAATGTCTCTCGCCTGGGGAGAAATATACAAAATATTAATTCCAGATTTGCACATGGGTGAAGGTTGTGTTCTGCATGTTTTTTCTCTCCCAACATCATCAAGGAATCAACATGAGGAGGGAATACGATGGAAAGGAGAATGCAACATTTGGGACCATAAAGTTCTGATATTCTGAGTGAACATGAGGATAGAAAACAAAAAGACAATTTAAAAAAAGCTCAATTTTTAACAAGCTGATTAAGGGTGAGAATGCATGGGAATGGCAAAATGGGAAGAAAAGGAAAGATGTGGAATAGTTTCAAAAGGATAGCTTTTGATTTTTGATTAATGTATCCCTCAAAAAGAGTGGGACAAAATAAAAAATGATCAGTTTATCTTACTAACAAAGTTGTGAAAGACATTAGGGAGAAACAGAAAGCCTCCTAAATTTAAGTGTTAAGAAAATAGACAGGAAAAAGGAACAAAAGATACTATATTCTGAGGAATGCCAGGAAAGCAGTGAGCTCTGCAGAGGGGGATCTGAAGGAAAATACAGCTGAAAACAAAGCAGAACCGTAAAGCATTCATTAATGTCAGCAGTAAACAAAAGGTGCAGAGAGGGGTTGGCCCACTAAAAATGACAATGAGAAAGTTGGTTTCTGATGAAGAAATCACTTAAGTGTTCACAAAAGAAATGGGGTGAGAAATACCAAAATTGGAGGTACAATTTAAAGATAAATCTAGAGGAAACATTTTAATATCATGAGGTAACAGACTGAGAAGGTTACTGAAGCTCAAGGTAGATAAAGCTGCTGGCTATTACAGTTTTCATGATTCTTGCAGATGCTTTTCAGGGACTCTGGCCAAATCCCAGAGGATTGGAGTAGTTGTATTGCCCACATTCTAAGAATTAATATACTTTGCTGGCGAGGTGGCATTTGTGCCAGATCAGGTAAGGATGGCAGGTTTCCTTTACTGAAGTGTGTTAGTGAACCAGATGTGTTTTCACGATAATCCAACAGCTTTTGATCACTTTTGTTGATACCAGCTTTTATTTCCAAATTTTTAAAAGCTGAATTAAAATTCTCACATTGCTATGGTGGGATTTAAACACTCTGCCTGGATTATTAGTCCAGCCTCTGGATTACTAGCCCAGTAACATAACCAATATATCCCAAATTATAAGGTGTACTTCCACTGTTTGGGGAAGTGCTTGAAAGGGATGTCTTTAAAGAGATGGCTCGGTTAAAGTAGACATATTCCCATGATGGGGAAGGATGGGGATCCAAAGCTAGAGCTCCCTGGATGACTAAAGATACAGAGGCTAAAATGAGAAAAGGGAGGCTTATGTCAATTGTAAGGTTCATAATATATAGAGAACCAAGCTGAATATAAATAGTAGAGATCTAAAACAGGGAATAAGGGGGCAAAGAGAATAGATTAGTGGCTAATATAAAATGGAACCCAAGAGACTTTTATAAACACAAATAGTACAAGAGTAGTCAAAGTAAGAGTGGGGGTGATTTGGGACCCAAATGAAATATTTTTGTGTAGGTAGAGAGCATGACTTAGGTACTAAATGAGTACTTTATATTTGTTTTCACTAAACAGGATGCTGCCAATGGAGCAGTAAATGAGGATACAATAGCAATATTAGATATGATTAAAAGATCGTCAGTCCTCAAATAAAAAAAGCCAATGAGTCCAGATGGGATACATCCTACGTTCCTGAGGGAAGTAAGGGTGACAATTATGGAGGTTCTGGCCACTATCCTCTAATCCTCTTTGGATCTGGGGTAATGCCAGACAACTAAAGGAGTGCAAATATTACAACCCTTTTCAAAAAAGGGGAGGGCGATAAACCTGGCAACTACAGGTCATTCATCTTAACCTTGGTGATGGGGAAACTTTGAGACTCAATAATCTGGGCCTAAATTAATTAGCACTTGAAAAAGTATCGGCGAATAAGTGAAAGTCAGCATGTATTTGTTAAAGGCAAATTGTGTTTGACTAATGATCAAGTTCTTTGATGAACAGAATGGGTTATGAGGATATATAAACTTTCAAAAGGCATTTGACAAAGTATCACATAATAGACCAGTTAGCAAAATTAAAGCCCATGGGATTAAAGGGACAGTGGCAACATGGATACGAAATTGGCTAAGGAACAGAAAACAGAGAGTAGTAGCGGACAACTGTTTTCTGGACTGGAGGAAGTATACAGTTCTGTTCCCAGGGGTCGGTGTTGGGACCCTTGCTCTTTTTGATACATTTTAATGAACCTGCACTTGGGTCAATGGAGCATAATTTCAAAGTTTACAGATGATACAAAACTTGGAAATGTGGCAAACAATGAGGATGGTAACAAACTTCAGGAGGGCATAGGCAGACTGGTGGAAAGGGCAGACGCATGGAAGATGAAATTTAACAGAGAAGAGTGAGGTGATGCATTTTGGTAGGATGAATGAGGAAAGACAATATAAACAACATGTACAATTTTATAGGGGATGCAGAAATAGAGACACCGGGGGAGTACGTCGAAGGTGGCAGGACAAATTGAGAATGCTGTTATAAATGGTGGCATAGAATACAAAAGCAAGGAAATTATGCTGAACCTTTATAAAACACTGATTAGGCCCCAGCTATAGTCTTGCATTCCAATCTAGGCACCATAATTTAGTAAAGATGTCAAAGCTTTGAGTGTGCACAGGAGATTTACCAGAATGGTACCAGGGATGCAGGTCTTCGATTACATTGGAAGACTAGAGAAGCTGGGTAGCTCTTCTTACAGCAGGTAAAGTTGAGGAGAGATGTAATAGAGGTGTTTAAAATCATGAAGGGTTTAGTTAGAGTGAATAAAGAAAAACTGTTTCCAATGGTTGTTGGACACAAATTTAAAATTATTTTCCTCAGTTGGCCATATGCCTCATCTGTTTATGTTTTTGCCCTCTAGACTGAAGTTAATTTACTGAGTAGAAAATGGCAGATATCAATCCTTTTCCTACCTACAGCACAAAGATCTACCCTCACTTACATGTTTACATGTTGCAGCACGAGTCACATTTAGGGAAGAATCTTTAAGAGTGTAGTCCCAATGACGCTTTCTTATATTTAGAGAATATCCATTATCCTCCTTTCTTTTCTAGTGCATCCATCTACACATCCCGCCCGCAAAACCATCCAAACTTAAATGCCACAATGGAACTAAATTAATTGAACTCATTATATAGGTATTAAAGTAATCACAAAGGATGTTCTTCCTCCCCACATTCCCCAAGGTAATGACAAGATCAACAGGAAAACCATCTTGTTATTAGTCACAAAAGACAAATTATAATTTTATGCACCATGCATTAACTGACCAGAGGAGCCCTTTACTTACAGTTGATTAAGCATTCGTTTCATTTCATCAGTTATATTGAGGGATGCGCTGAGGTCATCATCAGAGTGCCGTGTAGTATCCCCATCAGTTTCTGAGTTCTCATCATCACATACTGGCTTTTTCTCTTTCTTTTTGCTGACAGTTGTCACCTTAGTAAGTTAAAGAGCAGGAGTAAGTTAAAGAGCAGAACCTCAAAAGATAGAAGTCTTTAGTGAGTATAGGAGCAATAAAATAAGACAGGTTAACATGTGGCTGAAGAAATGGTACAAAGAGGAAGGGCTTCAGATTTCAGGGGCATTAGGACCTGCGCTGGGGCAGGACCTGTACAAGATGGACGTATTGCACCTCAACAGGCCTGGGACAAATATCCTCACTGGGAATTGACCAGTGCTGTAGAGGAGGGTTTAAACTAATTTCATATTAAAATAAATATTTGAATTTTTTTCAAAACAATACAGGAAAAGGGCAGGTTAATGGAACAATGGGATAGCAGAGAGAGCAGCACAAGTGCAATGGTTCAAATGGCTTTATCATTCTATGATTAATAGATCTGGGAAGCTCTAAACCTGAAACATTTGAGGCAATTAAATCAACTTTTAAAATAATTAACAAGAACTATGTCAACAAATTGGAATAATTCTGTTTTTCATTTAAATATCTGAGAAAAGTATTTCTACTGATTAAATTGTCAATTAATTCTCAGAAATTCTACAGAACAGTTGAACATCAAAGGGAATTTCAATTTACAATGGTACAATTTGTAAAATGGGTGACCAGTTCTTAGGCTTCAGCCAACATCACTCTGCAGATCATTTCCTGCAATAAATGATTCTCAAGACAGTCGTGGTGAATTTGGGAACTTAATCTGGGGAAGAGCTAATCATTATATATCATCTAATATTACTCCATGGCGGAGGATATGTTAACTTACTAATCACCAATATCAAAAGCCTTTATTCCCTTGCATAGTAACTGAATTCCAACTGCTGTTTCTTTTCACCTGGAACATTTTGCTCATGTCCTCAGAGTTTCGCTGCTGTGCCACATCACAGAGCTTGGCAGTGATGTCGATCCTTCGGCAGATATCCATATCCACCTTCATTGCTTTCTCTTGAATCTTCGTATCCAAATCGGACATTTGCTGAAATGGCATAGAAGATAATTTTATCATAGGATTTATGAACTGTGCTATTGATCAAGTGATGTAAAAAGAAACCCACACAAATTTGATTAATTGCTCCAGTCAAAAGAAGATCAATGCAAGCAAAACTTATGCAAGACAACTTTAAACAGTAAAAGAAGCACTTTCCTTATTTCGCAGGGGTATAGCAGTTACACAGCCCAGGCAGCTTCATTTCTGCTGTTTGCAGTGTGCACTTTTGATTTTAAAATTAATATAAAATATACTGTTCCAACCATTTGGTTCCCCCACCCCTAAGCACACTAACAACTGCCCCTTTGAAGTCAAATAGAACAGTTAGCAACTTCTATTCATATAGCATCTTAACACAGTAAAATGTGCCAAGGCATGTAATGTCCATCAATTCCATAAGATTTTGAGAGGTTTGTTTTCCAATTAGTTGCAGGCACATTTAATAATTACACCAACAGATGATCATAACAAACATGTGGAAGGAACGTAGTACATACAACCAATCTTAATTATTCATGTTCTCATTATCTCCAATTGGGGGTAGGGGGAGGTTACCTAGAAGTCAGGTAACATAGATTAGGCTTGTATTTCCTGGAATATAGAAAATTAACGGGATGATGCGTTTAAGAGGATTAAAAGGAATTGAAAGGGTAGATAGAGAAACTATTTCCTCTTGGTGGCGGGGTCGGGGTTGGGGGGGGAAGCGGGGGAAATGGTGTCCAGAATAAAAGGGACAGAACCTTAAAATTAGAGCTAGGCTGCTCAGGGGTGATGTCAGGAAGCACCTCTTCACACAAAGGATAATGGAAATCTGAAAATCTCTCCTCCCAAAAACTTTTGAGGCTGGTGGGTCAATTAAAATGTTAAAATTGAGCATGATAGATTTTTGTTAGACAGGGGTATTAACAATTATGGACCAAGGCAGTAAGATAGAGTTACTACACAGATCCGCCATGATCTAACTGAATGGCGGAACAGGTTAGAAGGATGAATGACCTCCTCCTGGTGCGTGCGTACACGCATGCGCAGTTATTCTGACATAACATTGTTGGTACGCTCTTTAGCCATACATATATAACAGCTACATGAGAAACTAGCGTCATGCTGTAACAGGGTCAGTATAAGATGGTCCAGTGCAGTTCTCATGGTGTTTGATATGCTCGAGATTAAAAAACATGTGAGGAACTGCAAACCTAAAAAACTACATCCCACTTCACCTAAAGACACAATCTTGCCACCCCACCCTTATTTCTAAAGCCAAAATATTTGATTTGCAAAATGTCTTTATTGTAATGCACAACTATATGCACAAAGGGATCAATGCACTCAAATCCTCTAATCTTAACCTTGAAACTGCAAACATTCACTTGGCTGTGCAGAATGTCCAAATATGCAGACTCCTGAGTTTTAAGGAATGGCACTTAATGGATAGAAAAGGTTGAAGCTGCTATATTTGCAGCATGAAGGCCTGTATGCTGGCTAAATGAGTTGCACTCAGCAAGATTCTGGCTGAAATTTCTGATAGCAGTCCTAGTCTAGTTAGAAAAATGACTGCAACAACCATCTATACAACATCACTTTGATCCAGCTGCTGCTTATTTTCATAAGCGGTGCCCTTGGAGCAATCATGGTTTCTCCTCTCCATCATATAAGTAGATTAAACATTCAAACCACAGCTCAATCCAGTCCTTTGAACATTCTAAAACCAGAGTGTCTGCAGATTGCACATTGCTATTAATAAAATGCCCACTCACAACCTGTCTAGCCAACCATTCTCTCCCTGAACTGCCAGACAAAACCAATTACGAATGTTTATCAATCCTCATTATGACCAAAGAGTCTTTTGGGTCCACATTGAGCTCCAGTGCCAGCAAACTGCAAAGAATTAAATTCATTTCCCAGCTTACCTTTCTCTTTTAAAGCGTGCAGAGGAGAGGGAGCGAAGGGAGGAAAGATTTAGACAAATGGTTAAGATCACTGGCCTGCACTTCTGAATTAATTACTTCAGAAAACACAGATTTACTACAACGCTGCAACAGCATTTCTACCCATAAACTAACACAATTTTTAAGACCATAGTGATGAATGAACCCTTCAAATATTCCCAAACATAATGAGCCAAATAGACTCCTTCGGTGCTGTAAACTTCAATTTAATGTTTGATATATCAGGAAACAAAAAAAAATCTTTCATTGATGAAAAGCTCTTGCAATAACCAAAGTTATGAATGGCTCATTGAAGAAATTATTTGACTGTCTTCAACCACTGTATATCAAATTGCATTCAAATGAAAACTCTGTCTGAAAAGTGGAACCTTTCAGCAAAATCACTTGGTTACAGTAGTAATTCTACTAAATACAGTATCAGGATAAATATATTGCAGCTGCGATAAAGTCTTGCACCATCCAGACTGCCTGGTCTGTAGTTAGAAAAGTCAAATATAGTTGATTACCATCTGGATTGATAACCATTTCAAGTCTGGACAAGCCAAAATACTAATGAGAATTCCAGATAACAGAACAAAATTTTAGCTGAAATTTTATTTGAGACACAATATCATCTTGACATCAGGCATGTCATGTCTCAACATTTAGTGTGAATTTTTTTTTAAAGAAATTGACCTGTTTTATTTTATACATGTAGGTTTTTGTTTTATACAAACTGTATCTAAGCCAATCCCATCTAGTTACGATCAAGAATACCCAGTCAAACGCAATTCTTAAAAATACCCTGTGCTGAACGTTCCTGTTACTATATCTGTTCAGAATGTGATTAGCTCAGGCAATCTTCAGTTGAGTCCCTGCTCCAGACTGTCTCTCATCAACGTACACATTTTGAACTTTGATATGCCCAAACAATGCTTCTCATAGAATCATGGAAAGCTTATGGCACAGAAAGAGGCCACTTGGCCCATTGTGTCTGCTCTGGCTGAAAAATGAGCCACCCAGCCTAATCCCACTTTCCAGCATTTGGTCTGTAGCCCTGCAGGTTATGGCACTTGAGGTGCATATCCAGACACCTTTTAAATGAGTTGAGGGTTTCTCCCTGTACAACCCTTACAGGCATTGAGTTCCAGTCCCCGACCACCCTCTGAGTGAAAAACCTTGTCATCTCCCCTCTAGTCTTTTTACCAATCACTTAAAATCTATGTCCCCCTAGTCACTGATCTCTCTGCTAAGGTAAACAGCCCCTTACTAACCACTCTCTCCAGGTTCCTTACAATTTTGTACATCTCAATCAAATCTCTGCATCATTCGGATGCATAATGAGGCTAACCAGGAGGATTTCAAACCCAAATTTGTGTTTCCCACAAGCAAAATGATCCCTTGTTACACCCTCCTGGGAACCACACAATGGGTATTATTTCCCAGTTATAACCCCAGAATAGCCCCAAGTTTCAAAGTAATTTCAGCTCAGCTAATGCAATTTATGATCATCCACATTACTGCATATTAAAAATCAAAACCACACAAAGATGTCAGTGTTCAGGTGAGTCACGTTTCACTCTCAGCACAAGTCATCAATTGAACTTCCCATTACAGCCTTATGAAAAGGCAGAAACTTCCTAATTCATATGTATGCTTGTTTGTTCCCCATAGAGGGCTCATCATCTGATCACTCATGCACCATTTAGTAATGTGCACAATAGTGACAGGAGCACATCACCTGTCTCATGAAGGAATAAGTGTGGCTAAGGGAAGTTTAAAGAGGATCAAAAAGTAAGTGATAATTGTCAAACATTCAGAAACTATATATCACAATTAAAAGTGCATTGGCAGAACAAATGGAAGCTGAAAATCTGTACACCCTAGTTAGTCAATGACAACATGCATTTAACATGAAAACATCCCCAAACACTCAACAATACAGAAATAAATTAAAACAGATACTGAGCCTAGAAGAATAGGAGAGACGATAAACTGCAGTTGGAAAGATGGGCTTTGCAAAAGCAAAGAGGGTTGGAGAAGAGTGTTCCAGAGAGGGAATGAGAAAGCCAAAGGGTTTATTAACGGGGGTCGGGCTGCTGATCTCTATTGTGACAACTTGTTTGCTCACCTGTAAAGTACTTACATCACTCATCAGGCCCCTGAACACTACGAGCTCTGACTTCAACTTTTCCACTTTCTCATTGAGTTCCTTCTGAATGGCTTCAGCTTCCTGAGAATCCTGAAATCACAATAAAACACCTGAGTTCTCAGACTCTCGGCTGTCACAAAACAACCATGGAATGGCTGCAAAAATTAAACAAAGTACAAATTTAGTCATGATATCACAATCAGGAAATCCAATGTAGCACCAGCTATTAATGAAACTCAGTGATCAAACCAGCTCTTCACTAAAATCTCCGTCATGTGCAGCAAAAATCATAGGATTGAAAGCTATTATTCTTTTCAGACTTGCTATACGGTGCATATAGAATCTTTTAAAAATGTGATCCTGAATGGCATAGAAAGTTAAAACACTACCCTTTTATCTTTGGGACCAAAGTTTAGATCTATCCCAGACCATAAAAGGGTCATGTGAAATGAGCTTGAAGTAGCCTCAAACTAGTAAGGCGAGATCCATAACTTGCTCTTGGGCACAGAGAGCACAATTATTAAAATTTTGAAAGGACGAGTAACATTAGCAGAATGTGCAGACAGGCAGCAGATTCAGTGTGGAAAAGTTATGCCTTTTGAGAGAAAAAACAAGAAATGGGAGATTGACACTAAAGGACGTGGATGCAGTAAAAGTTCTAAACCTGAAATAATACAACTCTTTGGAAAGTGCAATTGCCGATAGAAAAAGTCATAAAAAAGACCAGTAGTATTTTGGCTTTTATAAATGAGGCAATGAAGTGCAAGAGTGAAGATTTGTACAAGGCAATAGTTCGGTCATAGTCAACTGTGTACAGGTGTGAACAACCCATTGTACAAAGAATATTAAAAAAAACAAGAGAACACAGAGCTTAGATTCATCAGGAAGAAGCCATGGATTGGAAACTATAGTTATGAAGAGATCCTTGAAAGGGATGCTGCCATATTTCCACTGCAGAGAAGGCCAAGAGAAGATATAACTGATTTTGCTTGTTATGAAGTGTTTTCATAGGGCAAATAGTGCAAAAATTTAATTTAAAATGACCACTAAGTGAGAGGTCAAGAGTTAATAAAAGCAGAATACTGTGGATGCTGGAAATATGAAATAAAAATGAAGTGCTGGAAATATTCAGCAGGTCTGGCAGCGTCTGTGGAGAAACAGTTAACATTTCAGGTTGATGACCTTTCATGAAAACTTGCAAAGGTTAGAAATGTAATAGATTTTAGCAAGTGAAGTGGGTGGAGGCAGGATAGAACAAAAGGGAAGGTCTGTGATATGGCAAAGGGCGGGAGAGATTAAATGACAAAGTTGTCATGGAACAAAAGGCAAAGACTTTGGTAATAGTTGTAGTAAAAGACAAAGTATTTGTCCAGACAGAGTGTTAATGGCAGAATAACAAACAGTTCTATCCGAAAGCAAAAACAAGAAAAACAAGTTTAAGACCGGTGCATGGTTTGAAAAAAACAAAATGGGGGTCATGGTCTGAAATTGTTGATCTGTATTGAGTCCAGAATACTGTAAAGTGCCTAATCAGAAGATGAAGTGCTGTTTCTCGAGCTTGCAATGAGCTTCACTGGAACACTGCAGCAGGCTGAGGACAGAAATGTGGGTGTGAGAGCATGGCAGTGAATTAAAATGGCAAGCAACTGGAAGCTTGGGGACATGCTTGCAGACTGAGCAGAGGTGTCCTGCAAAGCGGTCATCCAATCTGTGTTTGGTCTCCGTGTAGAGGAGACTGCATTGTAAGCGGCAAATGTAATATACTAAATTGAAAGTAGTACAAGTAAATTGCTGCTGCACCTGGAAGGAGTGTTTGAGGCCTTGGATGATGAGGAAAGAGGAGGTAAAGGGCAGGTGTTACAACTCTTGCAATTGCGTGGGAAGGATGTTGCGCAGTGGACTAGGGTGTGGTGGAGGGAATAATTCCTTTGGAATGCTGACAGGGGAGGGGTGGCGAAGATGTGTTTGGTGGTGGCATCATGCTGGAGGTGGCAGAAATGGGAGAGGATGATCCTATGGATGTGGAGGCTGGTGGGGTGGAAAGTGAGTACAAGGGGAACCCTATCGTGGTTCTGGGATGGAGGGGAAGGGGTGAGAGCAGAAGTGCAGAAAATAGGTCGGACATGGTCGAGGGCCCCGTCAATCACAGAGCTCCGGTTGGACCCCATCAGGAGTACTGTATTCAGTTCTGGGCACCGTACCTCAAGGAGGATATATTGGCCTTGGAGGGGGTGCAGTACAGATTCACCAGAAAGAAACTATAGTTAAAAGAATTAAATTATGAGGACACGTTACATATACAAGGCTTGTATTCCTTTGAATATCGAAGATAGCAGTGGGACACGACTTCCCACTCTCTGCCAGTCTAAGAAACCTTCTTTAACTCCTAATTGGCCTGTTTTCTAGCCATTCTTCAATCAATTCTGCTACCAGGTCCCTGATTTCATACATCCTGACTTGTCAGATCTATGTGACACCTTATGTGGTCTTCTGAATGTCCATGTATACCATATCGACTGCATTGCCTCATCTATGCTGTTAATCCTTCAAAGAATCCAATAATGTTGGTTAAACATGACCTGCATTTTAGAAATAAAGGGAAGGATGAGGCTTGTGTGGATCATAAATAATAGAATGAACTGTTGGGCCGAATGACCTGCTTCTGTGCTGTAGATCTTTGTAATCCTTAGAAGAAATTAAATTCAAGTCTTAATTTATGCAGAGGATGTGAATGCAGTCCAGATTTTGCATATAGTACAGATGGGAATTATTTTGGAACTAGAAATCCACCCAATCCCATCCTATATTACTGCACCCTCATTGCCCTCCCACTGCCCCCAAACCAATCCAAAGCATACATACACATGGCATCAAAAGTTCAGATGTCTTGGAGTATCTCATGAAAAACACAATGTTCATATCTTACCACCTGTAGTGCAGCTACAATTTCCTGCAGGTGCTGTCTGAGATTGAGTTCTTGTTCCCACCTAAAGACAGAAGACAAAAATATTGTTACTACAGGAATCGCATCACCATAATTATTGAATCAACAGTTTTCAACATTTAACAGCTTAGATAACAGCTGTAACAGTACATCAAACATCGACTTACACCAAAGCTAATAACTGAACAAGATCACAGACTTTTGTTCAACTAATGAGTACACATTAGATTACCAACTGTAGGTTATAAGCCATTACCATGTCCCAATATTAGAAGCACCTTCAAATAAAACATATTTGCCTTCATCTACCTCATGTGCATCAAGGTTATAGGTATGTAGCTTTTGCCAGCAATTTGAAAAACAAAATCAACATTCTATCAATTCTATTTTGTAACTTTAACTTGGGATGAGCATCAAAACAAATTCAGGTTTCTCAAGTCAAATGTGGAACTTATTAGAAAAGCTTATCCCAACTCCTTACTACCCAGTGATCATTTAATCACCAAACCAGCTCCAATAATAGGCATTCTGCAACTGTGGATGTGAGTCTCGCATTGTGTATTGCCTCTCTGGAGGCAAGGTAAAGGATGTCACAGAATGGGTACAGAACATTCTGCTAGGGTTGGGGAGTAGGAGGTCATGGACCATATTTGATCCAATGATACAGGAAAGGAATGGATTGACATCCTATAGAGTTTCAGGATCTAGGTAGGAAATTTTAAAAAGTAGTTCCTTAAAGATGGTGATCTCTGGATTACTCCTAGTGTCATGTGCTAGTGAGTATAGAAAAATAAAGCAGGTAAATACATGACTAGAAAATGTTGCAGCAGGGAGGGATTCAGATTCCTGGGATATTAGTACATATTGGTGAGATCTGAACAGGGCTGAATTGGTGCATTTTCGAAGGAGGGGGGAAATGGATCTAATTGGATAGCTGAGAGCTGGCACAGGTACAATTGGTGACTAGCTTCTTTCATGTTTCTTTGAACTGCCAATCAGTTCCATATGATTGTCATAAAATGCAAATGCATATTTCATTCAAAGAGCACACCATCTTTTCATCAAAAGATCAAAGTGGCACGTTTCATTCACTTGATTACCCGATGCTCTGTGACCAAAATAACCAACACGGTAACAATTTTCATGCATTAGTTCTTTGGTCCCTCTGGACTGTCTAGCCAACTTCTAACAAGATTACCCTGATGCAACCCTAAATCCAATATCCCTGAATTCTATCTGCTGGCAGGAACCTGTACAAGTCCTTTTTAATCCAATCATATTTTACAGTTTCATGCTTTTAATAAGTTCCACATGTTTACATAGAAATGTATAGGACCATTAAAAAAATTGAGGTTTATTGAGCCTAGTTCCATGTTTCACTGAAAATATTTTGCATGAATTTACCTTTTTTTCACACTTAATTTTTGGTCTTGAATTTTATACACAACAGAAAGACACTTGAGTCCACATTGTCAAACCCCTCATTCTTAAGTATGTTCATTAAATCATCCCTTAGTCTTCTCTTTGAGAGAAAAGTCCCAGAATTGCTAACCCACTCCACCAGGCTCTGTCCTTTTAGGTCTGAAATTAATCTAGTGCATCTCTTTTGCACCCTGTCCAAAAACTTAATATCCTTTTTACAACGGGGAGAACAAAACTCCACTCTGGATGTGGTCACAGCAAGGCCACAATTTTAGAACTACTTTCCTTGCCTTTTAAATTACACCTCTGGTTGTAGATCCCAGCCTTTTATTTTGCTTACCTAGCTGTCTATAAATACTATACCAAAAGTTTTAGCAACATGTTCACCAAATCTCCACCCTGAAAGCTTTTTTTCTGTAGTGACACCAAATGCATTTCTCTTTTTTTAAAAAAAAGAACTTGATGCACTTAACAAGTCAGTTTGTCTGAGGACGTATACATTCCATTTGCATTGCTGCAAAGAGATTTGTGCAATCCTCTGATGTCTCAATTCTGTCCTGTTCAATGCTTGAATAATTGGGGTACATGTATATTGTCAATTATACTTTTGGCAAATTAACTTGAGTGATGATTTTGGCAGAACAGTAGCTAAACATGACACAACATGAGCTGAGTTGTGATCTGTTCAATCCGCTATACCACTACAGAAAAAGTGCTCCTTGCCGGCCTCACGTCTTGGCTGACTGTTGCCAACACTAACACGCTTTTGTTCATGGGGTTTGCACAGAGGGGTTATGAATTAGTATCATAGATTTGTACAGCCTTCTTTTGAGTCAAAGGTTTTGATAAGAGTGGATACAGAGAATGCTTCCACTTGTGGGAAGAGCACAACTAGAGGCCATCAATACAAGATAGTTACCAAGAAATCTAATATGGAATTCAGAAGAAACTTCTTTACCCAAAAGAGTGGTGAGAATGTGGAACTCGCTACTATAGGAAGTGGTTGAAACGGGTATAGATACATTTAAGGGGAAGCTAGACAAGCATGAGGGAGAAGGGAATAGAGGGTTACAATTATAGATTTAGATGAAAGATGGGAGGAGTGGAGCATAAACCTTCATTGACTGGTTGGGCCAAATGCCCTGTCTCTGTCCCTATCCTATGGAGTCCTACGTAAATTTTGACAGAAATTAGAATAAGGAAGTCCTATTACCTGATCAATGCACTTACACTCAGACCATTCTCAACCTATTCAATTTGTTAAATTTGGTCAAACACTACCAGAATAACCATCAGAAAACCTGGACAGTTCTCATCAGCATCCAATATGAAAATAGCTTTTACACTAATTGATTTGCTCGAGTTTCTTTTTAAAAATGTATTCAATTTAGATCCAGATAGCCTTTGTGAAGATCAACATGCCTAGGATATAAATAGTGGGGACTGTTCTACTTAAGAACTAAAGCAATGATAGATATGGTTGGGAAATCCTGGTGAAGCAAACACGAGTGTTGTACTGGAGGGGGAAATGAGAACACAAAATCTGGTCTGATCTAAGCATTAAAAACGATTAAACAGTTTGACCTTGTGTTATGAAAGTGCTTCCATTTTTTATAAAATATTTTTTGAGGACTCATATTTAAAGTGTGAAAATGGATTCATTCTAGAAGACAGAAAATTTTATGGATGCTGGACATTTTTTTTGTTGAAAGTTCGCTGAAAGGACACAGAGGTTTTGTTTGAAAACAGTCTTTATTGGATATCACATGCCTTAAGCTCAAACAGAAACCTTGGAGATGTTTAACAGAGAAGTGACATGCCAAAATTTATGAGGGTCAGGAGGTGGTTTTGCTTCTGAGATTTTTTTTTAGTTCCATTGGGGTGTGGACAGTGTTGTAGCCTGCTGAAACAGAAACCCCAGCTCATCTTTCCTTCACCTCTTTAAGAGACTCAGAAATCCAGTGTGCCAGCTCCTCTTTTTCTAGCTCTTTGGAAAAAACCCTGCGAATCCAGAGTGTGATAACTGAAACCCCGATGCCACATTTCTCCTGGAAAGCCTATCAGACTATTTCCCAACATCTCCAGAACGAACTGCTTCTGAAAAATTCCCAGTGACCCGTCTCCGTATACCCAGACGCCAGTCCAAAAGGGACAACTGACATACTTCCATATCTTCTCTTTTTTCTTCAAGAATTAGCAAATATTTGGCCAAAGAATTCCTTTTTCGTCTTTTTTTTTGTGTAAAAGACCTCTGCAGAGAGAATTTTTTTTCCCCGTGTGTGTGTGTGCACATGTGGGGGGGGGGGGGGGGGGGGAGGAGGTGTATTTAAAAAGGGAACTTTCATTTTTCAATTTATGTGTTAAAACTTTGCTTCTTTACTGGCTAAGTCTTGTTTGATAATAAACTGATAATTTTGTTGTTTATTAAAGAAACCTGGTTGGTGTATTTTATTCTGGGATAAAGTATAGAGTATATGATTGACCCATATCAGTAACTGGGTAAACATCTAAAAATATATGTTGTGACCTGTGGAGGTGAACCAAAAAGTATAAGCAATGGGAAAACAGTGCACTGTGCAATATTGCTATCTCTCAAACACACAAAAAACTCCAAAAAAATTAAAAGGATTATTTTGCTAATATAGTGCACTGGCTGTAGGGAAAACTGCCGTTGTTACATCAAACCCATGGGAAAAACATGCTTTTCTTTATTCTCCCAATCTTAATGACAGACATACATACACACACACACACATACACACCTGTACAAACAGCATCCAGCTTAAGAATAAAAAAAATCAGACTTGCACTGTTCATAGTAGAAGCAAATGATGCATGAATCCTTTTCTAATGTCCACAATGTGAAGAGATAACCACATTATAAGATAAAACACTTCAATCTCCATCAGCTCTCAAGCTCAATACACCTTCCACTCCTAACAGCATGCAGCTGAGCCAGGTCCACACCAGACTCTCCAGTGAAACAGAAGTATTGGAAAGCATACACAAGAAAAAAGTGTATTTACATGGTGTCATTCACAACTTCAGGACATCAGAAATTGCTTCACAGCCAATTAGGTACTTTTAAAGTGCAGTTACTATTGGAACATAAAGAAACATGGCAGCCAATTTGAACACAGCAAGGTCCAAAAAATCAATAAATGACCTGACACTTGGTTTTTAGTGATGTCAATTTACGGATAAATATTGTCCAGAAAACCAGGAGAATTCTCCTGCTCTTCAAAAAGTGCCTTCGCATCTTTTACTTCCACTTGATGAGGCAAACGGGGCTTCAATTTACCTTCTCATTCGACAGACAATACAGCACTCCCTCAGTACTGCAGTTCAATGTCAGTCTGGTGTACACACTCAAGTCCTGAGTGGTCTTGAATACTGAGCCTTCTGATTCAGAGAGGAGTGCTAACAATGCAAGCTTTTTTTCTTCATATTAACTGTCCACTAACAAATACCCCAAATAATTTGTCCAAAGGAGGGAAGGAAGAAAAATCAGAGGGCATGTTTAGATTAGATTAGAGATACAGCACTGTAACAGGCCCTTCGGCCCACCGAGTCTGTGCCGACCATCAACCACCCATTTATACTAATCCTACACTAATTACATATTCCTACCACATCCCCACCTGTCCCTACATTTCCCTACCACCTACCTATACTAGGGGCAATTTATAATGGCCAATTAACGTATCAACCAGCAAGTCTTTGGCATGTGGGAGGAAACCAGAGCACCCGGAGAACTTGCAAACTCCACACAGGCAGTACCCAGAATTGAACCCGGGTCGCTGGAGCGGTGAGGCTGTTGCTCATGCCTCTTTCTGCTGCCTCAGAGCTAAGGCTCCTATCACACAAGCAGGTTACCTATTATAATGGCAATTATTAAAATGTTTCAGAATGTATATCGGGGGCCAGGTTGTAGTCTCCAGTTCACTCCACAAGGAAATAAAACACAAGTTTGAAAGTAAATACAGACAACAAAATATTTCACTAAATTATACAAAAAAATTTTCATTTTCAGTTTAGATGCCTGTGTATCTGGTCAGAGACAATTTTCATTCAGAGAACCCTAAAAAGCTACTCTGCTGGACACACTAAAAAGTTATCTTATTTCGGTGGATCTCCTATTGTGATCTTGCTCACGGTTAGTTGGATGATACATTATACATTTCTGCCCTTATGAACAAATTGTATTATTCTGCTGCTGGAGTAAGCTATTTCCCTTGAGACTACAAAGTGTAATTATTGTTCGGCAAACAGTGCACAGGTCCAGCCTTCACTTGGTATTCAGGTTGCAAATCAGAACCCAGGCCAACTTAAAAAGGCTGTAGACATTGAAAGTCTCATTTTCTGTTTCCAGAGTTCACTGTATGCTTTAAATTTCTATATTTATAACATATAAGCAACACATGAATGAGTCGACAGGAAATGTGCACTAGATTTATTTTTGGTATGATATTAACTAACCAATCCCCTGTGGCAATGCTCACGGTGAGCATGAGTATTTGCTATTTTATTGTTTTATAACAGGCGTGTTATGCAATGAAAGCTATAACATCTAGACCACTGATTTATGGTGACTGAATAAACCATATAATCTTACAGCAGAGGAGTTGGTCATTCAGCCAGTCATGTCTCTGCTTTGAAAGAGCAGTCATGTTTAATCCTACACCCGAGCTTTTTGTCCCGAACCCTGTAAATTCCTCAAGTACCTGTCCAACTCCCTTTGAAAATTATTTATGGAATCAGATTCCACCCTCTTTTCAGGTTGAGCATTTCAGATCCTGACAACTCTGAAAAAAAGATTTTCCTCCCTTCCCCTCTAGATCTTTTGCCTACACCTGAGTCTAGGTCATTTATAAAAATTAAAGCGCAATGGATCCAAAACCAATTCTTGGAGACCACCACTGCAAACTGTCTCCTTGTCTGAAAAACATCCAACCACCACCACCCCATTCTGCTTCCAGTCAGTGAGCCAGTTCCATATCCACACTATAATAAAAAGAAAAATACTGCGGATGCTGGAAATCTGAAATAAAAACAAGAAAAGCTGGAAATACTCAGTAGGTCTGGCAGCATCTGTGTACCTAGGATGCATTCCATCTGGACCAGGTGACTTAACTATCAAGTTCCATTTTTATTTCAAGGCATTCTGGGATTTTATGCAGAACTGCGTAGATTGCTCTGAAATGAGTGAACTTGGGGGTGATGGAGTTGCCTGCTTATTTATGCCAAGAGACACAATTAATTGGGACAAATACCCAGTGTAAAGAAACAAACTTGGGCACGTGTTATGCTCATTCCTATGCCTGAACACATCTTGGAGCGTAATCATGGGGAAGGAGCCATTAAGAGCTGTACAAGCGAATTTTCTGCAACTACAATTGTTCAAAATGGGTGTAAAATTACACCCAAAATTTTCGCTTCTGCAGGAAACAATCTTTTCTGGTGTTTTAGTGCACTTTTAAAGCAATTAGAAAAATTATACTCAGAGACTTGCACTGTATTTTGTATTTTTGAATGCATTTTTATGGCATGAGTCACATTAAAAGTTGGAAAATTTCCTAATTTGCATATTTAAAAAAATACTTGAAACTTTAATAATTACACTGAAAAAATATAGGTTGCAAATTATGGGTGTAACTTCCCAATTACATTGTCACAGGAAATTCCAGCCCTGGACTTTAGCAATACTGGTGAGCGAGGGTGGGTTTTAACTGCACTGGGAGCGATCCTGGGCTTTGTTGGCACTGAGCCAATGATAGACTGGGATGGGGATGAGGAGGTTTGACAGCAATCGGCTAAGTGTTCTTATGTCCTGGTGTTACTGTGGAGGGGAATATGGAGTTTGGAAAACCATGAAGGGGAACCCGAGGTTTTGGCAGAATAAGGGGGTGCTCTCAAATCCCTCTGATCTTCCACATCACCCAGCTTTCTCCCAACATATGATTACTTCTTTTCTTAGAAAAAATGAAAATGTAGCACCTCACATTTACTGCATATTGAATTTCATCTGCCTTTTTTGGCCATGCCACTAACTTATCAAAATTCCACCGCAGCTTCCTTTGGTCTTAGAGTATTTACTACGATTACTATTTTAGTATGGTCTTCAAATTTGGATACCACTCCCTCCAGCCTCGTATCAAAATCGTTGATAAACATGAACAGAAACAGAATCCAGTGGGATATTGCAACATTTCCACTCTGAGAAACTACGCTTATTTCCCGTTCCCTCTCTTCTAACCAGTTTTTACTTCAACTTGCAACTGACCATATATTATATACCCCTTGATCTTCTCCAACAGTTTCTTATGTGGTGCCTTGTGGAAAGTTTTCCGAGATACACCACAAACATTGTTTTTCCCCATCCACCATATCTGTTGCCTCCTGAAAGAACTCAATCAGGTTTGTCAAGCACAATCTTCCTTTCTGAAATCTGCACTGGCTGTTTCTTATAATCTTCTTTGTCAGATATTTATTAATTCCATCTATTCCAAAATGTTTCCTATTGCAGATGTGAAACAAACTCATCTCTAATTGCCTGAGTTAGTTTGGTCCTCCTTTTCTAAGGGATCTGTGCAAACATCAAATGTAGTGTTTTGTTACTGGTTTCGGTACAAGTGTCTCTGCCTATCTTTCTCTCTCTCCACTCCCCCTCTCACAGCTGTCACTAAGCAGGATGCGACGTAATGAGAGACCCTGAGAAACTTTCAAAGTTCAACGCATTTGTTTTTCTTGGGAAGAAAAATGGATTCAAATTAGGTTATGAAAAACACCATCCTGCGAACCTGTTTTGCACATGGTCTCAATTTTAGTTTACCATGTAGTTTATATTGAAACCACTTCCAGAAAATTCAAATACTGTAATAGAAGCACAAGTTGTCTTTTCACTGAGAAATAAATATACACACACCAAATAGACATGTATGCACACATTTATTTATATGTTCTTAAATAAATCACAATTAGAAACATTATCCAAGTAAACTTTTGAAATTTGTTGTCCAATGTTTCCATAAATAATTCCGAAAAACCAAAATGATAATGCTTGAAAAGAAATATTTGTGTAGTTGGGCTAATTAAAAGGTAAATTGTGTACAGTGCAAATGCACAAACTACAGATCTGTTTTCAACTAAGAAATTAAAAGTTCTGGGTAAAAATAGAGGGCTGAATCTCTGCAGAGGTTCATGTGCCTGCCTACAGAAGAGGTGCAGAAATTCTGGAAAAATTACAAGTAATGAGAGAAAAGATTGAAATTCATTAATCTACAGAGATTTGTCCCATCAAGACCAAATATTCAGTCTGCTTTGTTACGGCAGATACCAGATCTGTTTGGGCGTGATGGATTCCTGATACGTTTGGGTGTGGCTGACTCTTTCACTAACTCAAATTTATGCATTTTGCATAGCTTCTTGTAGCATTCCATTTGGGACAGGCTACAATCTCAATTTAATCTGCACAATCATTCTGTACTCCCCAAAGGGACATATTAGCATAAAAAGGTGAGTGAGAAATGATCAATGCTCCACTGAAAGCTTAGCAATGATAGTATAATACAACAGTTCAAGACAATTAAAAAAATGATCTTAAAGCCTACTTGCCAAGGTAATGGCCAAACAAAACTACTGCTTCCCCTATGTGTACTATCACCATGGTTTGCTCATCCATCCCAACACACAAAATGTATTGAAATTGACCCATACAAAAACCTGGTAACAAAATGTAGTGAGTTAATCAAATGCATGTAAAATTCTGGAACAGTTTTTGAAAATTACTACGTACAATTATACATAGCCTGTTGACTTTATAAGCATTCCTAATGCCTCCCAGTCTAGCACAGCTTGCGATTTCACTGAAGCTCTGTTGAAATGGTAAAATAATCCATTAGGAAGGCAACTGAGACATTTACATTAGTTGTTCCCATCTACTCATCAAGTTTCTCTGGACTGGGGGGTGGGGGGGGGGGGGGGGGGGGGGGAGAGAAGATAAGAAAAAGGAGAGAACACGAGATGAATTTGGTTTTCAGACATATAATGTTGTCTGTTCACTCTTCTTTCCAAAAACAATGCAAAACCACACATTTGAACAGGAGGTAAACACTCACTGTTTCCCCAACATGCACTACCTGTGATTAGCTTAAATCCGTGATACAGGTAAGACAAGGACAGACAGTACTTCGTAGATCCATGGTACACAAACCACCACTCCTCCATTGACGTGTTGCATCATTAAATTCCAACCTCATATAATTACCCCTTTATCCTGACAGCAACGCACAACACCACAAATCAGTTAGTAACAGAACTGTGGTTTCAGTGATACATCCATTCAATGCACCAGAAGACTTGCAAACAAGAAAAAGGTTCTAACTAAACATTAGTCATATTTTGAGAACAACTGCAATATAGAACACTCTCGTGTTCAGTTGTCACTTTCTCTGCCCTTCAGAGTGAATATTAAAACCCACATGATGTTACTCAAAGTTCAGTGTCCTGGCTAACATACCTCAGAATAAATTCCATTGGAAATCAATTAATTGTTCACTTATCTCTCAGCATTTGTAGGACATTGTTAGCACAGAATGGCTACTATAATTAAGCTCCAGATCAACAACCAGTGCACACTTAAAAAAAAAATTCTTAACTATCTGAAGTGTTGAGACACTAGAAGACAATAAAGGTGAATAGTTTATCTTCAAGATAGCCACACAGATCGAGTTTATTTGCACACTTACACAGATCAAGTTTATTTGCACACTTCCTAAAATATAATCACCATTTATCCAATTTGAGAGATTAGATATAGCTTTATAACCCCCAAGGGTGTGCAGGGATAATGTTCAAGAGGGCTGGCTAGGTTAAAATCTTCTGTCCCAGAAATGTCTTTCTAAAGATAACGACCCCAAAAGAGTCCCTGCTACTCTCATACAACCCCGAAGAGGACCTTAAACAAAAACAAGTGTGGAGGTTCTTTGATCCTACTTAACAGTACAATAATTGATATAAAAGCAAAATATTGCGCTGGAAATCTGAAATAAAAAGTCTTTCCTAGACTAGCTCACTGCATTACTCACATTAGGTTTCAACCCCACCCTGCCCACATCATTTAATTACTTTCCATTGTATCCAGGCGTACATGTGATCCTCAACATAAAAGACAAGACTCTCATCTCCAGGTAAGCAACTTTGATGTGTTTGATCAGACACACCTTGGGATAAGTTTTCAGTGTTACAACTTGTCTGAGGAATTTAGAATGCAGCAGAAACATGCAGAAAGAATTCTGAACAACAGTCATTGCCTCCTCCCAGTATCCACTGAGCATCTGGCACATGTGAAAGAGGAAAAAAACTTGGAACAACACGCATTTATATCGCACCTTTTACGAACTCAGAACATCCAAAAGTGCTTCACAGACGATTAAGTACTTCTACAATGTAGGGAGCTCATTTCCACATAGCAAGGTGCCACAAACAGCAATGAGATGTATGACTAGATAACCTGTTTTTGATCGTCTTAGCCAAGATACAAAGAGAGCTCCCCTGCTCTTTTTCAAATGGTGCCATGGGATCTTTTACATCCACCTGAGGGGATGGACTGGGCCTTCATTTAATGTCTCATCCAAAAATATGATACTTCATATTTTTCATAGACAGTGCAGCACTACCTCAGTACTGCACTGAAGTGTCAGCCTGAATTATTTGTTCAGGTTTTTGGAGTGGCTTGAACCCATGACCTTTTGACTCAGAGGCAACAGTACTACTTAGAATCATCAATAAGTGTAGCTTTAGGAGTATCGGAACAGAAGGAGGCCATTCAACCCTTCGAGTCTGCTCTGCACCTCAACTCCATTTACCTGCCTTCACTCCATATCTCTTGATACCCTTACCCAATAAAAATCTATCGATTTCAGTCTTAAAAGCTCCAATTGTCCCAGCATTCCCCGGCCTTTTGAGGGAACAAGAACTTCAGATTTCTACTAGCCTACATATATTATACAACGTGGTCAAATTATCAAGGTCATTACATGTTTGACAAGATTACATGATTTCTACCTTTCAGTCACATCACACATGTATGCAAATGTGAGAGAGCTGTGCTGTCAGGTGTGGCAGCGTGAACTGCTTAAAATTCTTTGGCCAGATTTAAAGAAGCCACATGCCAATGTAAACCACCAGACCGCCTTAATAGTTATAAGTAACTTTCTAACATGCAGCTATTTGTTCCACATTCTTCAGCTGAATGTCATCGGGATAATTTTACCCCATTACCGAATACAGCGTCCAGACATCACTCATGTCACTCATTTTTCACCCAACATTCAATGCTTTAAAACTGTATTAAATTTCACTTAATGGGAGCATTTGGTTCACTTTCTGTAATCCATTTATCCCCAAATTATATTCTCTACCATTACTTGGAACATAAAATCACCGTAACTTCAACTATTCTTAAACTGCGGAAATACTTGCAGTCAAAATTTACCAGTGTCATAAAAGAAACATGATCACGGCGCGCATTTTAAAAATCTGTATTTGCTTGAATGCAAATCCCGAGTGAAGACAATTATACCACAGATACATTATTTTGTGAAAATACCACAATCTAATACATGTTTTCTGCAACTGGATGTAGCCTCAGATGCCCAATGTTCTTACAGCCATGAAGGCAGGCTATCCTTTTAAATCCCAAGGCCATCCTATTCCATCTACAGTTACCTCACATTTTTCTGCCTCTAACCTCTTCTTTGGTTTGAAACGAGATAAATCACCTTATATGAATTATACAAAATTTTAAAGGGGTGTATTTCAGATAATGCATTTGGCATTGGGATTCGGAGTCATGCAAATGCAGAGGGCCGTAGAAATGAATACAGATGATGGTATTAAGTACAAACAATTCCCCTAGTACAACAATTAGAGGAAGTCAGAATTATAAACAATAAAATGCCAGTGAAATTGGAGAGATTACTATAAATATATGTTATATTATGCAATTTGCGTGCAATAAATCTGTTTGCCAATTAAAGCTTTAGTGAATGTTTACTATATTATCTGCAGCTTTCCAAAGACCAGGAAGATACTGAAAAACTGAAAGAAGGTTCTCTGTTCATTCCATAAGAATACAAATTTACTTAAGATATTATAAAAAGGAAAACATGCTTCTCTCGGGGATGTTCACAACTAGACCCCATCCATAAGATTAACCTGGAACATGGAAGCCAAAAGGAACCAGAGTTAATGAAGTAAAGAGACTTGAAAACGTAACGCTAATCATTAGTATTCGGGTCAGAAAAACTGCAATGTACTATTCCAATTCTGAAGAGCCCTACTACAACTGGGCCTCTTTGTAAACAAGCTCTCAGTTCAAAAGAACTTTCACCTCAAATAAATAAAAGAATGATGAAAACGCAAGCCTGGTCCAACATAACCACACTATTAACATTTGTACAGCCAAATGAAAACTAGGACAACCAAACAAACAGCCTAATTGACAGATTAGAGGCCAATTGTACTATACATCTTTCATTGACTCAATAAAAACTAGTGAATTGACTGTATAAGCAAAATAGTGATTTAAGTGCAACTTTTCTTGAGGTATTGTTTTACATTAGTGCAAGGTGAACTTGCGAAAAAAAAGTGAGTACTTTTCAAACTTTAAAATTATTTAATCCTGGCAAAAGGTCAAATGTCCTGTCAGTATGTCACGAACATTATAAATACGTGGGCAATGGTGACTGGCACTCTGTACATGCACATCTGTTTTCCCTGAATGGAGAACGAAGAGCCTGCCATGTAACTCGATAATGCCAGTGCATACTGTCAGCATCAAAACCTGTATCTTCAGCTTAAGAACACCATTTCAGAACAGCCACCTAACAAGATTGCCAATTTGTGTGCTGACGTGCAAGTATTTACAGAGAGATTACTGCCCTGCTAAATGAGGTTTCTGGTACCAGAGCCCACAGATTTTCATAAATCACTCCCAACACTACAGATTAATAGGAGCATTTCCAAATTACACCACTTCCAAGAAATGACAGGATAACTTTTGACTGGTACTTCCAATCTGGTTTTACACCTCAGCCTGGTCCTGGTTCAAGGGGAGGCGGTGGCGTAGTGGTATTGTCACTGGACTAGTAACCCATATGTGGACATATGTTCAAATCCCACCACAGCAGAAGGTGGAATTTGAATTCAATTAATAAATCTGGAATTAAAAAGCAAGCTAGTCTAATGATGGCCATAAAACCATTGTCGATCGTTGTAAAAAACCCATCCGATTCACTAATGTCCTTTAGGGAAGGAAATCTGCTGTCCTTACCTGGTCTGGCCTGCATGTGACTCCAGACCCACAGCAATGTGGTTGACTCTTACATGCCCTCTGAAATGGCCTAGCAAGCCACTCAGTTGTATCTAACCGCTAGCACTGTGGGTGTACCTACCCCACATGGACTGCAGCGGTTCAAGAAGGCAGCTCACCACCACCTTCTCAAGGACAATTAGGGGTGCACAATAAATGCTGGCCTGGCCAGCAATGCCCACATCCCATGAATGAATAAAATAAAAACAGCATGCTTGGTGCTAGTTAGCTACCCTTACAGACCTTATATGGAGATTTTATCTTTATTTCAAGGTAGTTTACTTTACTCCCCAGTTCCTCTGTGGATAAGTACATTGTCAGCTTGACTCAGCTAGTTGCATTCTCACCCGTGCACCAGAAATTTCAAGCCCACACCAGGACTTGGTTGACACTCCAGTACACAATTTAGGGAGTGCTACATCAGAGGTAGTGTCCTCGAGATGAAATGTTAAACTGAAATCCCATGTTATCAGCTCAGCTGGTTGCAAAAGTAGCCCATTTTCCTCTGCAACCCCTATTTTGATGATTAATGTTCCTTTCATGCATCTCTTTTCAACACCCACCCTCCACCCCCCCCCCCCCCCCCGCCCGCAAACACCAAGTGCCAATACGTTTAAATCTGCTTCAAAGTTTTACCCGTTTTACCTTCATTTTCAAATATAACCAGTTATATTTAATCCATGATCTAACATGCTTTTGGATTTTGGACTGCTGGAGTAAATGCATTGTGCTAATGAAGCCCATTTACAGCACTCCCTGTTAAACAATAAACAAATCTACTAATACAAAGCACCAAATAATTTAGCTAATTAAAGGTAAATTATCAGTAACTGCTCCCATAAAATGCTGCCCATCAGGAGTGAGATGTTAAAGATTCACAACCCATGTATCTAAAGGAAACATTTCCAACATGCTGGTAACCCAGCACAGGTACGATGGACTGAATGCTCTCCTGTACAATCCCTCCATTTATGCATCAGATTCCTACCCACAATTCCCACAGGTGAAAATCAGTGTGTTACTGGGAAAGGTACTGGCAAGAGTAACTGGAGAATGTGGTCGAGCCATTATGGATAGGTATTCAAAAGGATACTATGAACAAAGTTATTAGCAGAAGTAGAAATGTGACAAGGCCCGGATGATATCTATCCCAGAATACTGGAGGCTGGGGAAAAAGGCAGGCCGTAACTGCACTTTTTCCACATCTTCAAAAAGAGAGGCGAGGCCAAAGGATTGCAGGGTAGCAAATATTATTCCTTGTTTAAAAAGGGAAAAAGATAATCCAATTATACACCAACTACTTTTACTTCTGTTGTGGGTAAATTTCCAGAGCTCATAATGCAGAATGAAACTCATTAAAGATGTGGGTTAATCAGGGACAATCGGCATGGATCTGTAATGGGCAAATGGTATTCAATTAACTTAATTGAGTTTTTTGAGGAAATCAGAGTGTACAGATGGGGAATGTGATTTATGTATATATGGAAAGCATTCAGTAAGGAGACATGTGAAATTTGTGTACCGAGAACTGTGCTGCAATCTCTTGTTTGACAGCTACATAAATTTTAATGTAAGAATTTGCGAATGATACCAAGTTAGAGCATTGCAAACTGTGAAGAACAATACATCAGCAGAGTGGGCAGATAAAGCTCAATACAGGTATGTTTAGTTCATTGAGAAAAACAATGGAAACAAGTAGTCTCCACCACATACACTGTCCACACTTTTCACAGGCAGCTGTTTATAACCGGGCAGATAGCACTATCATATGCCAGTATCACAGGAGCCAATTACAATGGTGCCGCTTACAACATATTAAGCATGCCAGATAGTAAAGGCTATAGTAAAGGCAATAGGTTCAATAAATTTACACTTTGGTAATCTGCTGTTTAGAGAGATACAGCACTGAAACAGGCCCTCCGGCCCACCGAGTCTGTGCTGACCATCAACCACCCATTTATACTAATCCTACACTAATTCCATATTCCTACCACATCCCCACCTGTCCCTATATTTCCCTACCACCTACCTACACTAGGGGCAATTTATAATGGCCAATTTACCTATCAACCTGTATTTGTGAAAATGGCCTATCTTGGTAACTGGATTCAATAGTCACCAAAATAGAGGGGCAGGGGTGGGGGAGAAGGTGCAGAAAGAAAAAAAAAACAATTGAAACTGGCCTTGAATTCATAGGTGCCATTTAATCTTAGCACCAAAATATTCTTTAATTTCAGCCTGTCAAATAGGTTAAGCTAGCTCCAGTCTGCAAGAGCAACACATATTGCTGTCAAAATAATGGCTAGGCTAACGGCATTCACTTGTTTAAGTGCAAATGCCACAGCAACTTCAAACGAGGACAGATGCACAATTAGGACATCATTGTCAGAGATGCACTGCTCCACGGTTAGCTTTGTGAAAATGATATTTTGCCATCTGACTGCCCATTCAAATGCATTGGGTAGTGTGAAGTTCTTGTACTTGCATGATCGATGCTCAATAAACCCACCACAGGAAGTGAAGTCATTTCAAGTCTAAGTACACTTAACGACATGGTAAGTTTTAATTACTTTTAATCAACCTCTCTGGCACGGAAAAATAACTATTACCAGTCTGGAATCTCATTGTTTCAGGTTTTAATTGTTGCTGGAGATTTTTTAAAAAAGTAAATTAAAAATGTATTTACTTTTTCTTTGTATTTTTTCTCTCTGAATCTAATCTTTCTTCCTTCCATTTCTCACACTATACCCAATTTGACAATTAATTCACCATTCTAACGTGCACTTCCTTGTTCAGAACTTGCACTGTTCATTTCACAGTACTTCAATCTGACTGGTTAAGGAGACACATTGTTGCTTTCCCTGTGGACGGCCCCGCACCTTTTCCGTATCCCACTGCCAGCAACTTGCCAGGCAAAATATCATGGAGGTTAATCAGTCAACAGCAAATCTAACTAACTTTGGGGTGCAGACACCATATGTTGACTGGTTAGAGACCTATTATGCCTTAACCGTATATTGCTTATGGTGGGCGAATTGCATCAACACCAACACATACAGTGTAAGTGGTGCAAATTGTATCTCTTAAATGATGAGAATCAAGAGTGCAGGAACAGAAAGATCCAAGGATGCAGGTGTCTCTCACCTTTTTATAGATCTATGTAACAAGTTGCAATCATATGCTGCTTTTAAAACATAAAAACATCCCAAGGAACTTCACAGACATAAATTAGGCAAAAAAAGGGGAAAGAAAGTTGTGCATCAGAAAGTCAAGTTTGTGCCCCTGAGACTTGAACAAGGCATGGACTGCAGTAGGGGGTGGACTAGGATGGGAGAGATTAAAAGTTTTGCTGGGAAGGGCAAAGGTGGGCAATTGGTTAAGAACTGCAGAAGTATTGTGGCAAAAGAAGAATCAAAGGCCAGTAAGTTGAGATTTAGAAAGAAACCTGAAGAGTTCCCACGACCCCCACACCTCCCCCACCCCACCAGGGATGGGCACAGAAGGAACTGAGGTTGGAAGGGGGCAAGCTAGAAAAGGCCATAAAAAAGGCTGGCAGGCTTTGGGACTTATTCATAGGGATATATAAAAAAAAGGTGATATTGAACTTGTACAAAACATTGGTGAGGCCACAGTGGAAGCACTGCAGCTCCAGACACCCCATTAGGATAACAGAGCCACAAAAAGGCACAGAAAAACTACACTAGAATCATACCAGGAGTGAAAGGTCAAAGTTAAGGGGGAAAAAACTGTTTGTGGTCACTGGAACATAGAAGATTTGGGGGGGGGAGGGGGGGGGGGGGCGGTGTTGGAAGATCAGAAATTTCAAAATTATGAACTGTTTTGAAAAGATAAATAGATTGTTTTCACTGCCGATGAATCAATAACAAGAGGCATAGAGAACATTTAAAAGAACGAAGGACCAAAAAAATCCATACAATCGAATAATTAGAACACGGCAGCTTTACTGCAAATTATTGGGGTACAGACTACCATTTAAAAGGTGATTCAGTAAGTATTTGGAAAGCAGAGACATAATCATGAAAAGAGCAGCGAGAGCTACAGTTGAAGAGCTAGCGCCGAGACAGATGTGTTAGGCTAAACACGATTTTATAGCCATTTTTCACATGGATGAATGAACGTCCAATGTCTGTGATGGACAAGGGGAGTTCTAGTCCTACCCATGTTCAGTAAACTATCTACAATTTGCACAACAGTGCAACCTGAAATAACTTTCCCTCAGATTTTTCCATTCCAAGGCCGATGCAATCAATAACTCCCCATATAGGAATATTTCACATTTGTTACAACGTAACTAGCAAGGAGAAAAAGGACTGACTTAATCATCAGTGTCTGAACTCATGATTTTTCTTAAAAATGTTTTTCCAGAGAGGGCGAGAAGACATGCTCCCAGGTTTTTTTGGAATGTTGCTTTGTAACAAAGCACTACAAGTTGCAGAAGGCAGGCACAGGTCAACTTGTCTTCTGATTTTCCCTTCTACCTCATTTACAAGCACTCCAAAGGTCCTTCTAATGGCAGGAAGTCATCACAGAATTACACCCCTGAATTTTCACCGTACAACTGGAGCACATCAACACATTACAGCATTACAGGGTACATTGCATTCTCTATTAATTTACTGCTGTACTAGGGCAATAAATCTTGAAATAAATGCAAGACATTGTGAATAAATTGAAATATTTGGACCAGTACTGGTTCCTAAAGTAATACCTTTATAACACCCAACCCAGGGGGTACATTCAACACATTTCTTTCATTCATTACATTTCTTTCATTCACTCCCTGTCATTTGCTTAAGTCATCCAAGACAACTAGAAAATATTTTATTCTAGGCATGACCCACAAAACAAAAGTGTAATTGCATCAATAACCATACAGGATTGCTAAATTAATCTATCTATAGTTGATGAATGAGTTTTAAACAAATCCAACAGGACTTTATTGAAGCCTAGACTGTGCAGAATGGTGTGAAGGTCCACTGAGGCAGAGGAGGACTGTTCTGCAATTGCAGAAATTTAGGTTTCAGTTAAATAAAATGGCAAATACTTGGATTAATTTTCTGCATTCAGATTGAACAAACAGGCAGTTATCATCCTACATACTGGATTTTATGTGGCTAAACTCTACGTACGTATATGGTTAAAAAAAAGACTTTGATTTCTTTAAATAGTTTGTTTCAAAAAGCTAAAATTCATAATTTGCTACAAACATGTTCAGGCTTTGCAGAAAGCAGGATTACATACAAAGTTTCAACTGTTTACAAAGCTGTGTAACTGACAAATGCTGAATTCATAACCTGTGTTCTACAGCTAGCTTCCACCTCCCTCAATTATCTAATATAAAATGAGAATATTTTTGATCTCTAATTTAGAAGTACATTATTCATTTCACATTACCCCCTCCCCTCCAAGAAAGGTGAAGTCACAATTTTGGGAGATAAAATATTCTTATGACATCATCATTTCACACTACACACAATACATTAGAAGAACTCTACCATGAATATAATTTCCCCACATAGATAACTACACATAATGAAATGTGCCCGAGAAGTGTAACAAATTACTTTCGCCAGTCACGTGGCACACAAAAACCATCGCAAGAAGTAACCAGATAAAACTCGGGAAACCACAAAAATCGAATTTTCATTTGCCTGATAAACTCAAAAGCGCACACAGGAATAGTTTCTGTACACATAGGTTAGGTTTAACCAGGATACATTATCTAAAGGTAGAAAATCTAGGCTTTTATATATTACAGGATTTATACATTTAATGACAACCAACCCCCGACACGAGTGGGAATACTGGAGGAGTTTAATTTGCTAAAAGCAACTTGCCGTTTGCCCACTTGTGAGAACAGTGGTTTGTTGGGTTACTTGCAGACTGGGAGGAATCAAGTCCCAGTCCCCCCCACCCCCCGGGCCTATCTTTCCAGGTCCATCAGTGCTGGTTCTCCCCTCGATGTCCATATCTTCTTCACCAGGACCTCATTAGACATTAAACTGAAAATCTTATGGAAAAACCCGTCAATGTAAATGGGTTATTTTTGAGCCTTACGTTTCACCATCTTATGTTTGCCACTTTAACAAACCTGCCCATGCCTTCCTCAACAGAATAAAATCCTTGATCCTTTCTGGTCACATTGCGGACCTACAAAGGATCCAATGTGATGACCTAAATAATCACTTAATATCAGACAGATCCACTGATAGCTTTCAATCTCACCAAGAGCCCCTTACTGCCGGGTAGAAACCACAAACGTGGTTAAGACTGCCTCAAACAGCATCTTAATAGGGCAGGAAAATCAGCAATTCCTAGCACAGATCTCTAATACCATTAACCCCACTCCCTTCTGCCAAACTCTAAAAATATCACTTGTAAAACACCTCTTCTAAAGAACACACGCTGAAGACTGATCATAAACTGACTACAGTAATTGCCAATATAAAATGTTTGTGCAATGCTTGACCGTTAAATGGCAGCATATTTTTCTGCAGCTCCCTAACCATCCTCTCTGTTTATTAGTTTCAATGGTGTTGATTACCAGTAAATTGCCTTTAACTTTGAATTATAATCCTCCGGCCCATTGTCAGCAGAGTACCCGGGGCTGCTCATTTATCAGTCTCCCTGTTACTACCCACCCTCAGACATTGCGCCAAGCTCCGCAGTGAAAGCGCTCACTTCACTCACTTTTTCTTGTATTCATCCCGCTCCCTCTTCACTTTGGCCAGCACATTGTACAAGGCCCGCAGCTCGGGGGTGATTGTGTCGATCTGAACACCGACTCCGTCCGGGTGGGTCCAAGACACGCCGGGTCCCTGCACCGTCTCCAGGCCGCCTCCCACCTTCCTGATGTGAGTGAAGCTCCAAATAGTCCCGGGGAGGCGACTCGGGTAACGGTGAGGCAGAGATCCCGAGCCGGGGCTGAAACTGGAGCCGGCACCGGGTGTGTAAGCCGAGCCGGGGGTGAAACCGGAGCCGGCACCGGGCGTGTAAGCCGAGCCGGGGGTGAAACCGGAGCCGGCACCGGGCGTGTAAGCCGAGCCGGGGGTGAAACCGGAGCCGGCACCGGGTGTGTAAGCCGAGCCGGGGGTGAAACCGGAGCCGGGTGTGTAAGTCGAGCCGGGGGTGAAACCGGAGCCGGTACCGGGCGTGTAAGTCGAGCCGGGGGTGAAACCGGAGCCGGTACCGGGTGTGTAAGTCGAGCCGGTACCGGGTGTGTAAGCCGAGCCGGGGGTGAAAGTGGAACCGACACCGGGCGTGTAACTGGAGCCGCCACCGGGTGTGCAAGGGGAGCCGGGGGTGAAAGCGGAGCCGGGCGTGTAACCGGCACCGGTGGCGGGTATGTAAGCAGAGCCAGTACCGGGGGAGAAACTAGTACCGTGTGTGTAGGTGGAGGCGGGGGAGAAACCGGAGCTGGCACCGGGTTTATAACCGTAGCAGCTGACCGAGTAACCGAAACTTGCGCAGTGGTCCAGCCGAGTTTGTGTGGCCGCGGCCCGGGTGCGGCCCAGCCTGCTCCTCCGCGACTCCTGGGCCGACTGCAGCTGCTTCTCCAGCAGCTTGTTGCGCCGCTCCAGCTCATGGACCTTGGCCAGGAAGCAGCGGAAGCGCAGGTTGAGGGTCTTGAGGTGGCTGATGTTGGAGCCCAGGTCGTTCCGCAGCGCCAGGGTGACGGGGTTGGGCTCAGACAGGCCGCAGCTCAGCAGCGGAGGCATCGCCGCCGGGTTCATGGTCAGGCCGGTGTTCGAGACTCAGTGAAGGGGCCACGGACAAGAGCCCATGACCCGGAGAGAGGCAGGGAGAGCCGGACGCAGCCTTATGGAGGAGGGGGTTCGTCCTGGGCCTCGCGTCCGCGCTGCTCAATCACCTCAGAGCGAAGTCGCGGCGTGCCGGGCTTCAGGGTGACTGTATCCCGCACCGAGTCAGAGCGAAGGGCGGGGCATCCGAGGCTCCGCCTCTCGTCGCTCGTGTCCGCGGTGCGGGGGCGCGCGCTCGATCCGTACCCGTGCGCTCGGAGCGCGCCGCTCCCGCTCTTTCCTGACCTGGTGCGCGTGAGGGAGGCGCTGCGTATCGAGGCCATTGTGAGGGGCTGAGGCCCTACCTTCAGGCATTCGCTTCCTAAACCCCTCTGTTCCTCCCTTAAAACCGACAACTTTGGTCCAGCTTTTGGCCCCATATGTCTCTTTCTGTGGCTTGGCAACCACCTCGACAAATCTGGAATTAAATCATCAGGTAAAGGAGTGGAGAGATTTGGATGATGGTGAGTTGAGGAAAGAAATAAACTTGGAGAAAACAGAAAGGGGAAAAAGCACACATACTCTGGAGAATTTCTGAGTTGGGTTTTGTCACATTACAAAGGTGGGAGTAATCGAATCCTAGCCTGGGTATTGTGTAATGAGAGAGGAATAATTGACAATCTAGTAGTGCGAGACTTCTTGGGGATGAGCGACCATAATATGACAGAATTCTTCATCAAGGTGGAGAGTGACGTAGTTGATTCTGAAACAAGGGTCCTGAATCTTAGTAAAGGAAACTACGCAGGTATGAGGTGGCAGTTGGCCATGACGGATTGGGAAACGTTACTTAAAGGGATGACGGTGGATAGGCAATGGCAAACGTTTAAAGAGCGTATGGATGAACTGCAACAATTGTTTATCCCTGTCTGGCACAAAAGTAAAAAAGGAAAGGTAGTTAAACCATGGCTTACAAGAGAAATTAGAGATAGCATTAGATCCAAGGCAGAGGCATATGAATTTGCCAGGAAAAACAACAGACCTGAGGATTGGGAGCAGTTTAGAATTCAGCAAAGGACGACCAAGGGATTGATTAAGAAGGGGAAAATAGAGTACGAGAGCAAGCTTGCGGGGAACATAAAAACTGACTGTAAAAGTTTCTATAGGCATGCGAAGAGAAAAAGATTGGTGAAGACAAATGTAGGTCCCTTACAGTCAGAAACAGGGGAATTTATTATGGGGAATAAAGAAATGGCTGACCAACTAAATGCATACTTTGGTTCTGTCTTCACAAAGGAGGACACAAATATCATATCAGAAATATTGGGGAACACAGGATTTAGTGAGAGAGAGGAACTAAAAGAAATCAGTATTAGTAGAGAAATGGTGTTGGGGAAATTGGGATTGAAGGCCGATAAATCCCCAGGGCCTGATGGTATGTATCCCAGAGTACTTTAAGGAAGTCGCCCTAGAAATAGTGGATGCATTGGTGGTCATCTTCCAAGATTCTATAGACTCTGGAACAGTTCCTACAGATTGGAGGGTAGCTAATGTAACCCCACTATTTAAAAAGGGAAGTAGAGAGAAAGCAGGAAATTATAGACCAGTCAGCCTGACGTCGGTAGTGGGGAAAATTCTAGAGTCCATTATCAAAGATTTTATAGCAGAGCACTTAGAGAACAGTGGTAGAATCGGGCAGAGTCAGCATGGATTTACGAAAGGGAAATCATGCTTGACAAATCCACTAGAATTCTTCGAGGATGTAACTAGTAGAGTTGATGAGGGGGAGCCAGTGGATGTGGTTTATTTGAACTTTCAGAAGGCTTTTGACAAAGTCCCACATAAGAGATTAGCATGTAAAATTAAAGCACATGGGATTGGGGGTAGTGTATTGCGATGGATAGAGAATTGGTTGGCAGGAAACAAAGGGTGAGATAAATGGGTCTTTTTCCGAATGGCAGGCAGTGACTAGTAGGGTACCGCAGGGATGGTGCTAGGGCCCCAGCTATTCACAATATACACTAATGATTTAGATGAGGGAACTAAATGTGTCATCTGCAAATTTGGAGATATTACAAAACTGGGTGGGAGGGTGAATTGTGAGGAGGATGCAGAGAGGCTTCAGGGTGATTTTGACAAGTTGAGTGAGTGGGCTAATGCATGTCAGATGCAGTATAATGTGGATAAATGTGAGGTTATCCACTTTGGTAGCAAAAACAGGAAGGCAGATTATTATCTTAATGGCTATAAACTGAGAAAGGGGAATATGCAGCGAGACTTGGGTGTTCTCGTACACCAAACGCTGAAGGTAAGCATGCAGGTGCAACGGGCGGTAAAAACAGGCCTTCATTGCGAGAGGATTCGAGTACAGGTGCAGGGATGTCTTGCTGCAATTATACAGGGCCTTGGTGAGGCCACACCTGGAATATTGTGTGCAGTTGTGGTCTCCTTATCTGAGGAAGGATGTTCTTGGTATAGAGGGAGTGCAGCGAAGGTTTACTAGACTGATTCCTGCGATGCTGGGACTGACTTATGAGGAGAGATTGTGTCGGTTAGAGAGAGAGAGATACAGCACTGAAACAGGCCCTTCGGCCCACCGAGTCTGTGCCGACCATGAACCACCCATTTATACTAATCCTACACTAATCCACATCCCCACCTGTTCCTATATTTCCCTGCCACCTACCTATACTAGGGGCAATTTATAATGGCCAATTTACCTATCAACCTGCAAGTCTTTGGCTGTGGGAGGAAACCGGAGCACCCGGCGAAATCCCACACAGACACAGGGAGAACTTGCAATCTCCACACAGGCAGTACCCAGAATTGAACCCGGGTCGCTGGAGCTGTGAGGCTGTGGTGCTAACCACTGCGCCGCCCAATTATATTCGCTGGAGTTCAGAAGAGTGAGGGGGAATCTCATAGAAACCTATGAGATTCTAACAGGACATGACTAGGTAGATGCAGGAAGGATGTTCCTGATGGTGGGGGAGTCCAGAACCAGGGGTCATACTCTGAGGATATGGGGTAAACCTTTCAGGACTGAGATGAGGAGAAATTTCTTCACCCAGAGAGTGGGGAGCCTGTGGAATTCGCTACCACAGAAAGCAGTTGAGGCCAAAACATTGTATGTTTTCAAGAAGGAGTTAGATATACCTCTGGGTCTAAAGGGATCAAAGGGTATGGGGTGAAAAGCAGGAACAGGTTACTGAGTTGGATGATCAGCCATGATCGTAGTGAATGGCGGAGCAGTCTCAAAGGGCCAAATGGCCTACTCCTGCTCCTATTTTCTATGTTTCTAATATGTAGTTCCTTAGCAATTCTCCAACCAAAGAATATTCATTCTTTGCTATTACTGTTTGCTCCTGTTAATTTGAAGTCAAAGTTTGCTTGAAAAAGATTTAAATTATCTAGTAATTTTAATTCATCAACTTCAATAAAACACATACAATTTTTGTACTATTTCAATTCAATTTACAATTAAGTAACTTTGATTTAAGAGACTGAATTCCATACAGGACTGAGCAATTCTGATAGAAGTCTTTCAAGCACTATCATAAGAGGAGCAACATCTTCTCAGATTGGGAGAAAGACCAAAACTTGGAGTTTCATCACATTCTAATTGAGAATAATTCTTACATCAATTGTACACCACAAAAAATGGGTAATTTGGCCCAACTGGCTTATATTGACATTTATGATCCACGAGTCACTCCCACCCTACTTCAGCTAATGCTAACAGCATATCTTCCTATTCCTGTTTACCTCATGTGCTTGTCCAGCTTCCCCTTAAATGCATCTATACTCTTCACCTCAACTGCTCCTTGTCATAGTATGCTCCACATTCTCACCACTCTGGGTAAAGAAGTTTCTTGCAAATTCCCCATTGGATTTATTAGTGACTAACTTATATTTATGACCTCTAGTTTTGACACCCCCAGGAGTGGGAAACATTTTCATTCCATAGAACATAGAACATTACAGTGCAGTACAGGCCCTTCAGCCCTCGATGTTGCGCCGACCTGTGAAACCATCTGACCTACACTATTCCATTTTCATCCATATGTCTATCCAATGACCACTTAAATGCCCTTAAAGTTGGCGAGTCTACTACTGTTGCAGGCAGGGCGTTCCACGCCCCTACTACTCTCTGTGTAAAGAAACTACCTCTGACATCTGTCCTATATCTGTCACCCCTCAACTTAAAGCTATGTCCCCTCGTGTTTGCCATCACCATCCGAGGAAAAAGGCTCTCACTATCCACCCTGTCCAACCCTTTGATTATCTTATATGTCTCTATTAAGTCACCTCTTCTCCTCCTTCTCTCTAACGAAAACCACCTCAAGTCCCTCAGCCTTTCCTCGTAAGACCTTCCCTCCATACCAGGCAACATCCTAGTAAATCTCCTCTGCACCTTTTCCAAAGCTTCCACATCCTTCCTATAATGCGGTGACCAGAACTGCACGCAATACTCCAGGTGCGGCCGCACCAGAGTTCTGTACAGCTGCAGCATGACCTCGTGGCTCCTAAACTCGATCCCCCTACTAATAAAAGCTAACACACCATATGCCTTCTTAACAGCTCTATTAACCTGGGTGGCAACTTTCAGGGATTTATGTACCTGGACACCAAGATCTCTCTGCTCATCTACACTACCAAGAATCTTCCCATTAACCCAGTATTCTGCAATCCTGTTACTCCTTCCAAAGTGAATCACCTCACACTTTTCCGCATTAAACTCCATTTGCCATCTCTCAGCCCAGCTCTGCAGCCTATCTATGTCCCTCTGTACCCTACAACATCCTTCGGCACTATCCACAACTCCACCGACCTTAGTGTCATCCGCAAATTTACTAACCCACCCTTCTACACCCTCATCCAGGTCATTTATAAAAATGGCAAACAGCAGTGGCCCCAAAACAGATCCTTGCGGTACACCACTAGTAACTATACTCCAGGATGAACATTTGCCATCAACCACCACCCTCTGTCTTCTTTCAGCTAGCCAATTTCTGATCCAAAGCACTAATTCACCTTCAATCCCATACTTCTGTATTTTCTGCAATAGCCTACCGTGGGGAACTTTATCAAACGCCTTACTGAAATCCATATAGACCACATCCACGGCTTTACCCTCATCCACCTGTTTGGTCACCTTGTCAAAAAACTCAATAAGGTTTGTGAGGCACGACCTACCCTTCACAAAACCGTGCTGACTATCTCTAATTAACTTATTCTTTTCAAGATGATTATAAATCCTATCTCTTATAACCTTTTCCAACATTTTACCCACAACCGAAGTAAGGCTCACAGGTCTATAATTACCAGGGCTGTCTCTACTCCTCTTCTTGAACAAGGGGACAACATTTGCTATCCTCCAGGCTTCCGGCACTATTCCTGTCGACAATGACGACATAAAGATCAAGGACAAAGGCTCTGCAATCTCCTCCCTGGCTTCCCAGAGAATCCTAGGATAAATCCCATCTGGCCCAGGGGACTTACCTATTTTCACACTTTCCAAAATTGATAACACCTCCTCCTTGTGAACCTCAATCCCATCTAGCCTAGTAGTCTGTATCTCAGTATTCTCCTCGACAACATTTTCTTTCTCCACTGTAAATACTGACGAAAAATATTCATTTAACACTTCCCCTATCTCCTCCGATTCCACACACAACTTCCCACTACTATCCTTGATTGGCCCTAACCTATCTTTAGTCATTCTTTTATTCCTGATATACCTATAGAAAGCCTTAGGGTTTTCTTTGATCCTATCCGCCAATGACCTCTCGTGTCCTCTCCTTGCTCTTCTTCTCTCTCCCTTTAGATCCTTCCTGGCTAGCTTGTAACTCTCAAGCGCCCTAACTGTGCCTTCACGTCTCATCCTAACATAAGCCTTCTTCTTCCTCTTGACAAGCTCTTCAACTTCTTAAGTAAACCACGGCTCCCTCGTTCGACAACTTCCTCCATGCCTGACAGGTACATACTTATCAAGGACACACAGTAGCTGCTCCTTGAATAAGCTCCACATTTCGATTGTCCCCATCCCCTGCAGTTTCCTTCCCCATCCTACGCATCCTAAATCTTGCCTAATCGCATCATAATTTCCTTTCCCCCAGCTATAATTCTTGCCCTGCTGTATATGCCTGTCCCTGCCCATTGCTAAGGTAAACCTAACCGAATTGTGATCACTATCACCAAAGTGCTCACCAACTTCTAAATCTAACACCTGGCCGGGTTCATTACCCAGTACCAAATCCAATGTGGCATCGCCCCTGGTTGGCCTGTCTACATACTGTGTCAGAAAACCCTCCTGCACACACTATCTACTCTATCAAACAGTTTTGTTATCCTAAAGGGTTCTATCAGATCATCCCTCAGCCTTCTCTTTTCCAGAGAAAAGAGCCCTAGCCATTTAGCCTTTCCAGATAGGTATAACCTCTCAGTTCTGGTATCATCCTTGTGAATCTTCTTTGCGACTTCTCCAGTGCTTCTACATCCATTTTATAAGATGGAGACATAATATGTTTACAGTATTCCAAATGTGGTTTAACCAATGTTCTACACAAGTTTAACATCTCTGCTTTTTAATTCTATCCCTCTAGAAATGAACCTCAGTGCTTGGTTTGCTTTTTCTCATGGCTTTATAAAGACAGCTCCCGCCCAGACTATTAGACTAATTCTGACAAGGGTAGTAAGTTCCTTGGCTTTTTTCGGTAGCAAACTGAGTATGCCAGACAATTCTCAGGACATTGCCCTTGTAGTAGCAGCCCTAAGGCTATCATTCTGAAGTAGTAATTGCCTGAAGATTTTCTTAATCGCAATACCTAGTAAACACGGTAAGACCAGATGCCAATAGACACAGTTCGTGGGAACAGACAGAGGCCTTTTCAATCCCTCGAACCTGTTCTGCCACTTTTGGCTGATTTGTATCTCAATTACATTTTCTCTCCTTTATTCCATATCCCATGATACTCACACCTAACAAAAATCTATCTAGATCAGTCTTGAAAATATTAACTGACCACATGCAATATTCCCATCTAATGAGTAAATCAAAGTCATTAGGCTAACAGGTACATTGAGGAAGGTTCTAGGTGCTGTGCTATCCTCAAATTGAGTGTAATTCTCATGGGGTGGCTCCTCAGGAACTGTACCATTCCTAGAAGGTACATATCCCATTTGCAGAAGCAGCTCCAAAGTTTTGGCGAATTTGGAACAATTGCAGTTCTTAGTCTGATGAGCTCTGCCATTGTCTGCCGATCCAATAGGGGCAGTTCCGAGGCTTTGACAATTATTTTAAAAAAAATTTCATGGGATGTGAGCATCATTGGCAAGGCCAGCATTTATTGCCTATCCCAATTGCCTTGAGGTGATGATGGTGAGCTGCTGCCTTAAACCACTGCAGTCCATGTGATGTAGTTATACCTACAGTGCTGTTAAGGAGGGAGTGCCAGGATTTTGCCTAGCGACAATAAAGGAACAATGATATATTTCCAAGTCAGAATGGCATGCGACTTGGAGGAGAACTTCCAGGTGGCGGCATTCCCATGCGTCTGCTGCCCTTGTCCTAGGTGGAGAGGTTGCGGGTTTGGAAGGTGCTGTCGAAGAAGCCTTGGTAAGTTGCTGCAGTGCATCTTCAAAATAGTACACATTGCTGCCACTGTTCGCTGGTGGTAGGGAGTGACTGTTGAAGTGGTGGCTGGGGTGCCGATCAAGTGGACTGCTTTGTCCTGGATGGTGTTAAGCTTCTTAAGTGTTACTGGAGTCGCACTCATCCAGGCAAGTGGAGAGTATTCTATCACACTCCTCATTTGTGCCTTGTAGATGGTGGACAGACTTTGGGGAGTCAGGAGTTACTTGCTGCAGAGTTCCCAGCCTCTGACCTGCTCTTGTAGCCACAGTATTTATATGGCTTGTCCAGTTATGTTTCTGGTCAATGGTTACCCACCATCTGCAAGGCACAAATGAGGAGTGTGATAGAATACTCACCACTTGCCTGGATGAGTGCGACTCCAGTAACACTCAAGCAGGGGGATTCAGCGATGGTAATGCTATTGAACGTCAAGAGGAGATAGTTAGATTCTCTCTTGTTGGAGAGATCATTGCCTGGCACTTGTTTGGCACAAATGTTACTTGCATGAATTTACATTCATATAAAGAAAGAAGGTGCTGCCTTTCAGGACATCCCAATGTGCTTTACAGCCAATTTAGTACTTTCAAATTATCATCACTGTTGTAATGTAGGAAACATGGCAGCCAATTTGCGCACAGCAAAGTCCATATAGAGCAATGAGCTAATGACTAGATAATCTTTATTTATTTAGAGATACAGCACTGAAACAGGCCCTTCAGCCCACCGAGTCTGTGCTGACCATCAACCACCCATTTATACTAATCCTACACTAATCCCATATTCCTACCACATCCCCACCTTCCCCTACCACCACTAGGGGCAATTTATAATGGCCAATTTACCTATCAACCTGCAAGTCTTTGGCTGTGGGAGGAAACCGGAGTACCCGGCGAAAACCCACGCAGTCACATGGAGAACTTGCAAACTCCGCACAGGCAGTACCCAGAATTGAACCCGGGTCGCTGGAGCTGTGAGGTTGCGGTGCTAACCACTGTGCCGCCCTGTTATAGTGATGTTCGTTGAGGGATAAATGTTGGCCAGGACAGTGGAGAGAACCCCCCTGCTCTTCATAATAATGTCATGGACCTTTTATGTCCACCTGAGAGGGCAGACGGGGCCTCCATTTAACGTCTCATCCAAAAGACATTTTAGCGATCAGTACTGCACTGAAGTGTCAGCCTAAATTATGTGCTGAAGTCTATGGAGTGGTAATAGAACCTAATACCTTCTGACCCAGAGGTGAGACTGCTACCACTGAGTCAAGGCTGACGCAGTATAAAGCCATAGATGGCATTGTGGACCAAGTGAATATTAAAAAGGGAGGGGAAGAAAACAATAGCTATTTCTTAAAGGAGTTATAAGGGTATGGATGAAGTACTGCTGGTGTGTGGCATTGGAACCATTAGTTTCTAATTTACATCAATGATTTGAATTCAGAAACTTAATGCAAATTGCTCAGCGATGCAAATGATACCAAACTAAGACAAGCAATGGATTTGAAAGAAGCAACTCAAAGTATAAAACAAGTTGGACCAAACATGCAAGTGGGAAAAACAGTGACAAAATTTGATACAGGTAAGTGTAAAGTACTGCATGCAGGAAAGAATGATGGGTAACATGTACTCCATGAATGATGTTGAAATAGTTCAGGATGAAGTTAAATGAGAAGTAAGTGTCTGAGTCATGGAGAGATACAGCACTGAAACAGGCCCTTCGGCCCACCGAGTCTGTGCCGACCATCAACCACCCATTTATACTAATCCTACATTAATCCCATATTCCCTACCACATCCCCTCAATTCTCCTACCGCCTACCTACACTAGGGGCAATTTACAATGGCCAATTTACCTATTAACCTGCAAGTCTTGGCTGTGGGAGGAAACCAGAGCACCCTGTGGAAACCCACACCGTCACAGGGGGAACTTGCAAACTCTGCACAGGCAGTACCCAGAACGGAACCCGGGTTGCTGGAGCTGTGAGGCTGCTATGCTAACAACACTGCCACCAATGTGAAGTGAGGTGATCTTAATAGAGGTACCTGAGATAGTAAATAGTATGGAAAAGATAAATGTGGAAAATTACTTCAAGCTAAATTGCAACAGTAGGACAAGGGGACAGGGGAAATTTAGAGTCATAGAATCATTTATGGCACAGAAGGAAGCCATTTGGCCCATTGAATTCATGACAGCTCTCCACGGAGCTGTGCAGTTGGTCCCATTCCCTGGCTCGATCCCTGTGGCCCTGCAAGTCTATTTCTCTCAGGAGGCAATCCAGCTTCCTCTTGAAGTCATTGATTGTCTCTGCTACCACCACCCTTGTGGGCAGCGAGTTCCAGGTCATTACCACCCGCTGTGTAAAAAAGGTTCTTCCTCACATTCCCCTTGCATCTCTTGCCCAAAACCTTTAATTTGTGCCCCCTTGTCCTTGCACCATCAGTTAATGGGAACAGTTTTTCCTTGTCTAACTTCTCTAAGCCTGTCATAATCTTGTACACCGCGATCTAATCTCCCCTCAATCTCCTTTGCTCCAAGGAGAAGAACTCCAGCTTCTCTAAACTAACCTTGTCACTAAATTCCTCCATCCCTGGAATCATTCTGGTAAATCGCCTCTTCACCCTCTCAAGGACCCTCATTTCTTGAAGTGTGGTGACCAGAACTGGACACAATACTCCATTTGGGACCTACCCAGAGCTTCATAAAGGTTCAGCATACCTTCCCTGCTTTTATAGTCAATGCCTCTATTTATGAAGCCCAAGATCCCATATGCTTTTCTAACCTCTCTCACTATGTCCTGCCACCTTTAAAAATCGAGACACATGCACCCCCAGGTCCCTCTGTTCCTGCACGCTCTTTAGAACTGTGCCATTAAGTATATTTTGCCTCTCCCTATTCCTTCAGCCAAAATGTATCACCTCTCACTTGTCAGTATTAAATTCCATCTGCCACCTCTCTGCCCATTCTGCTTACTGTTACGACCGACCGCTCCAGTCAAAGCCCCCAATCAAAATATACGATTCTGATTGTGGTGGGAGAAACGCGCTGTTAATTCAATTCCGTCCCTCCACAGATCGCCTAACGTATCATTTTAAACTTTCCAAATTAAAGAAAGACCCAGCTAAATTGTACCATCTATTAACCCCTGAATGAAGCTACACCAAACCAGGTGTCTTTAAACAAATTAACTGTTTAATTAGAAAAACTAAATTCTTAAATACTACAAAGATATAAACGACATTTAAAATAGAAAAAATTAGAGTCCTTTCAAATTTACACTTCCCGATGAACAATCCTCTGATTAAAGTTCATGCGCAATCTTCCAGGGTCCGATGAGGAAAGGAAAACAGTCCAACACCCAAAGTTTCAAACTCCTCTTTCTTCCAGCAATGACCACAGTAGATCAACAACTCGCAACCACCTTTAATAGAATCAATCTGACTTTAGAATTTTTGAGGGATAAAAGATTGTCACAGTCTAACTTCCCTTCCTTCAGTTTAAATGATCAGAGATCTCTATTTTGGCTTGACTTTTTAGAATATTGAGAGAATAATAAATAAACAGACTAAATTCTCTTCCTTCGGTTTAAATGTGCTGAGAGCACTTCTTTCAGGTGCTAACACACAGCTGCCTGTCTGTGTCCTCTCTCAGAACAGTCTGTTTGCACTATAAGCCAATTCAAAATTAAATTGTAACAAATGTATCTCTCGATGCTGAGTCCGAGTGGCTCTATCCAAGGTAACGAGAATGTACCCTTTGAATCGCAGTCTCCGAATGGCTGTATCCAAGGCAACGAGAATGCATTCTTTGACTCAGTCGCTAGAGCTTGCAGCCTTAAAGCAGTACGGCTCTTTTTCCAGCCTTAAAGGCGCACTGCATTCTTCCCGGAAAATAAAACTGCAGGATCATAACATTACCAATCTATGTCCTGTTGCAGGCAGTTCATGTCATCCTCACTGTTTCCTGCACCTCATCAATTGGGGTGAGCTTTAGGGTTTTTCTGGACAGATGAACCAATAAGTGACTATCTTGTCAACAACAGGCATGAGAACTTCCAATTCACATAGCTAGTCCACAAACGAACATTCCCCTCAAACGTAGTTAGAGGCATCAGAGAAGAAAAGAAATCCAACAATGCACTATTTGAATTGCTATAGATTGGAGAAGCTAGACAACCAATATACCATTCCCTATCGAGAAATATAGCATTACCAGAACCAGTCACAGAATATATTTTTAAACTTGCTAGAATACTAACAAGCTATAAATTTGTAATAAAAAATATGTGGAAATTCTTATGATCTGAAACAGGATGGGTGGTCAGTCGTGGTACTTTTGATGCTCTCCCTTTCAATGCCTCCTTTTCCTATTCAAGTGTCCATTTCACACTTTGGGAAAGTGCTGACTTTTTACTTGAGTAATGCTATGAAAATGCATGTGAAACCCAGATTATTACATCAGAATATACCAAGAAGATTGGATAGGAGTTTCCTCCCACAGCCAAAGACTTGCAGGTTGATAGGTAAATTGGCCATTGTAAATTGCCCCTAGTATAGGTAGGTGGTAGGGAAATTGAGAGAAGGTGGGGATGTGGCAGGAATATGGGATTAATGTAGGATTAGTATAAATGGGTGGTTGATTGTCGGCACAGACTCGGTGGGCCAAAGGGCCTGTTTCAGTGCTGTATCTCTAAAAACTAAAAAAAAAACTGGTGCATATTCTAAATGTTAAGATCCTTAACTGGGTGGAGGGAGAGATCTAGGGGTGCAAATATATCAAGAATGTATTCAATTTGATATGTATATTGTACATTCCTCATTTGGACATCACAATGGCATAGGCCAAAACTTGCTGGAGAGCTGTTAAAACGGCATCTGGGACCTTGGTGAACAATGGGACCAAAAGTATATCTTCTTAATGAATGAGATTTAAGGTTTGAGAAATAAACAGGAGGGACTGAAAAGAAGGTGAATTAGAGTGGATGAATTCACTATCAAATCAGGTACAGAAAGAGAAATGGAGGAAAATAAAGTTTGGAATAAGTATGAAAAAAAAACAAAGGAAAAGTAATGAAAAATGTAACATTTTACATTTTTTAAAAGCTCAATAATTTACAACTTGAAGGAATGAGACAACGCACTAAATTGTTCACTTTCTGGGCCAGATAGGTTGATTGGTAGTCATTAACTATTATCACATCATTAAAAGATACTTGTGAAGTGGTTCTCAAACTTATTCATTTGTCGCCACTTAGGTGGAGCAAAAGACCCCACTCGCTTTCACTTGCCACCGTAAAAAAACTCATCAGAATAAAGGGAATTTACAGAAACTGGAACTATTTCGCTGCTTTTTATGCCACTAAATATAATATATTTATGTGCATTACTTTTTTTTATTAAATGAGTAAATTAATTCATACCAGAAACAAAAGTGTAGACATTTTCATATAAACATTAATACTACAAGAGAACATATTTATTTGAAACATTCTATTATGTGTTATAAAATCATCACAGTCTTCTGAGAAACTTATTTTTCTTACATCTATATTAATCAAACAAAATCAACAGTAACATAAATCTTGCTTATAAAACTACTTTGTTGCTTGGGCTTATGGCGATTTGTGCCGCACGCACAGGAGTTGGTCAGGTTGTGTGACATTGTGCAAGTGGTGGGATGAGGGTTCTGGCCTGTTGTCTTGTATGGCCTCAGCCATGGCGTTGTGCGTCAGTGGGTTGCATTTTGGACCAGCCCACGGACCACCAGAGGTCTATGGACCACACTTTTGAGAACCACTGTACTTGTGCTAGACTTCGTTTGTTATTAGACTTTACCTTCTGTGGTATGTTTAATGGGCAATTAATGTGCAAATACAGCAACCAACCCCATGAAACTCATGGGGATGTTAAGGGTAAGATGCTGTTTTGCAAAGTCAACGGTGGATTGGCACAAATCATCCAGCAAATTGTGGTGATTCGCAATTCATGAGGTATCTCTTCCTAACCACAAGTAGCTGACCAGTTTTCTCTTTAATAATGGCATGTGTCATTCACGCATCTTTATTTTTTAGCAAATAATCATTCCTGCTGCTGCACATTTCTTTCACTAGTGCTATTCAGACAGCCTCACAACTGTAAGGCACTGCCAACGTTTCAAACCTTCCTCTTGGATAACAGTACATCTGGAACAACTATTCACTATATTCTTCCCTTTCTTCAGTTTGCCCATATCTTTGTTTAGAGTCACAGTGGCACAGGAGGTGGCCATTGGGCCCATCAAGTCCTGCTGGCTGTCTGTAGAACAATCCAATCAGTTCAATTTCCCCGCTCTATCCCCGTAGACCTGCACGTTTATTTCCCTCAAGTGCCCATCCAATTTCCTTTTGAATTCATTAAACATCTCCGCTTCCACCACCCTCGTAGGCAGCGAGTTCCAGGTCATTACCACTTGCTGCGTTAAAAAAGTTCTTCCTCACATTCCCCATCTTGCCAAAACCTTAAATCTGTTCCCCTAGTCCTTGTACTATCAGCTAATGGAACAGCTTTTCTTTGTCTACCTTATCTAAACCTGCCCTAATCTTGTACACCTTTATCAAATCTCCTCTCAATCTCCTTTGCTCCAAGGAGAACAACCCCAGCTTTTCTAACCTAACCTTGTAGCTAAATTCCCCCAACCGTGGAACCATTCTTGTAAATCTCCTTTGCACCATCTCAAGGACTCTCACATCCTTCCTAAAGCGTGGTGACTAGAACTGGATGTAATACTTTAGTTGTGGCCTGACCAGAGCTTTAAAAAGTCTCTGCATAATTTCCCTACTTTTGTACTCAATGAAGTTCAAGGTCCCATGCTTTGCTAACTACTCTGTCAATATGTCCTGCCACCTTCCAAGATCTATAAACCTGAACCTCCAGTTTCATGTGATCGATCTGTAATGAATATATTTTTTTTACACTGGAACAGAGGAAATTAATTACTTTAAAATCGAAGTCTATGTTTTCTTTGGGGAAATTAGCAGAAGCTAATGTAAGAGTGGATGTATTCAAGGTTTTCAAAATTATGAAATGTATAGAGGAGGTCAGCAATGAAAGATTCCTTCCATTGTTGGCAGATTAGTTACAAGGGGGTATGGATTGGGCATTATTAGTAGAGGAATGAAGAGGAAAGTTAGAAACTTTTCCAGAGAGGATTGTTGTGAAATGAAGTTCCTTAACATTGAGGCAAAGACTATTACATCATTTAAAATGAAATTGGATAAACGTTTGAAAAGGAAGACTTTAACAGGATATGGGGAAAGGATTGGCAAACGGCATCAAAGTTGATAACTCCAATTCAAGAGTTACACAGGTATGGTAACTTAGTGGTTATGTTACTGGACTATTAAACCAGAGGCCTGGATGAATAATCAAGAGATGCGAGTTAAAATCCCACCATGGCAGTTTGTGAACTTGAATTCAGTTCAGTTAATTAAATATACCTGGGATAAAAATGGAATTGTGGTGACCATGAAGCAATCAGATTATCGTTTTAAAAACCCAACTGATTCAATAATGTCACTTGTATAAAACTGCTGTAAAAAAGTATAATAATAAAACTGGATGGATCACCCGCCATTGACCTAGCCATTGGATTCACGACAAAGGCCCAGTCAACCCTACAAAGTTCTCCTCGCTAATTTGTTCCAAAATTTGGAGAGCTGTTCCACAGACTAGTTAAGCAACAGCCTGACATAGTCATACTCACAGAATCATATCGATCATCCAACATCCCAGACTCCTCCATCAGCATCCTGACCTGTCCCACCAGCGGCAGCAGCACAGTTGGACCTGTCTGGATGAGTGCAGATCCAACATCATACAAGAAGCTCAACACCATTCAGGATAAAGAAGCCCAATTGCCTGGCACCCCATCCACCACCTTAAACATTCAATCCCTCCACCACCAGCGCACTGTGGCTGCAGAGGGTACCATCTGCAAAATGCACTGCAGCCACTCACCAAGGCTTCTTCAGCAGCATGTCCCAAACCTGTGACCTCTAGCAGCTAGAAGGACAAGGGTAGCAAGCACAGAGGAACACCATCACTTCCAATTTCCCCTCCAAGTTACATACCATACTGACTTGGAAGTAGATCACTGTTCCTTCATCATTGCTGAGTCAAACTCCTGAGTACCCTCACCATATGGATTACAGCGGTTCAGGAAGTTGCCCACATCCCTTGAATGAATAAATTAAAAAACAAATGGCCTCCTGTGCTATAATACCTATGAAGCCATCAGGAAAAACCTCTGCTCAAAAGAATGACAAATATTTGGAATATATCAAGCAAGGTACTGGAGCTGAAAATACTGAGGTATTCAAATCACAATCAGATGCTACAAAGGGAGAATTAACAATCTTGTAGCATTTTAGAACTTTCACTTATTTAACCTGAAAGGAATTTTGTTTTAATTCATGTTATGATATTGCTATAAATGTCATATCTATCTGACAAAGGGGTAACTCAAGAAATACCCATGGTGATTAGGATGATTCCCAGAAAGAGGCTGCAGATGGAACATGTTACATCAGCTTTGAGACAGTAGGAAAATTGAGTGTACCATCTGGACCATTTTGCACTCTGGTGGTAGAACGGTTTTCATTCATTGTTTCTGGCATAAGGCTGAGCTGAACCAAGCATAAAGATGGCACCGTCTCCCATATCAGGAGTATGTGGCTTTTTATTCAAGGTAGTACTTTGGCAGCTTGGTGGTCCAATCCATGCCACACAGAGTTGAGCGAGAGATCAGGTCTTTGCGTCTCTTTTTCTTTGTAGAGAATATTTCTGTGGGCAGTTAGTGTGAATCAGAGACATATATCGGTGATGTGAGTTCTGCTCATGGTAGTGATCAATGAAATTGAGCCAGTGAGAAACCTTACTATAGACCCATGAAATTTGTAATGGTGTTGGAAGGTACTGTGATGGTACGAATGGATTTTTCATCTCTGAATTTTGATATATTATTGAAAGAAAGACTTGCATTTATATAGTTCCTTTCGCAACCTCAAGATGTTCCAAAATGCTTTATAGCCAGTGAATTACCTTTAAAGTGTAGTCACTACTGTGATGTAGGGAACATGGCAGCCATTTATGCACAGCAAGATCCCACAAACAGCAATGAGATAAATACTTATAATCTGTTTTAGTGATATTGATTGAGGGATCAATATTGGCTGGACTACCAATAATGTTTCCTAATATGTAACATATTAATAATACAATTTAAACTTAACCCTGAATCTCCTAAATTTTCACTTTAGGTACAAATCTCCGACGGAGAGCTTACCTAATAATTTCTGAAAGCCTAGATATGCAGTGCATGCTGTCATACATCCACCAGTTCAATTATGTCTGATACAGATCCAATAAATTTATTAGGCTTGACCTGTTTTCACAAAATTACATTGGCTGAGGTAATTGCCTTTTATGTTTGTGGTATTTTAACTTAACGTCGTGTGATGTTAAAGGCTCTATATAAGTGCAAGTTGTTGTTTGTTATTATAGTTATATTATAACTATTAACAAGAATATTTTTTTTAAAGCTGCAAATGCTGAAAAGCTGAAACAAACAGAAAATGCTGGAAAGACACAATAGGCCAATTAGCATATGTGAACAGAAAGGATAATTTAGTGTTTTCTGTTGAAGGATTTTGCCCAAAATGCTCATTTGTGCCTTTACAGATGCTGACTAACCTGCTGTGTATGTCTAGCATTTTCTGTTCTTTTATGATAAGGCGGCTCAAGATTTTGGGAGTCCCACGCCAGCAATGAACTGTGGTGGAGCACAACTCCCCTCTCTCTTCTGCTAACTTTGTAGACCCTTCAAATTCAGGAACACATCTGTACAAGGGCATCTGAGGCACCCACAACGAATTCCAGAAAGTCAGCCATCCAGAGCCGAATGGTCATTATTAATTTCCCCAAAGAAAACATAGGCTTCAGTTTTCAAGTAATCAGTTTTCTCTGGGAATTCTTCTGGTCTTTTGGGAGTCCCATTGGGGAAATTACTTTTGCAGGGCTCAAAGCATTTGCTGGCCAGAAATCCCACAGTAGCCCAAGAATCCATCTCTGATATTTGATTGGGGCACAGGTGGGAAAGTTGCCAGCATCCGCCACCCCCACCCCCACCCCTACCTGCATAAGAATTTGGTCTGTTCCAGCTGTGCCCCAATTTGGAGTCTTCTCACCTTGCAATCAGTCAGCTGCTGTATGTCCACCCTGGCCCAAAATTGCAGTCCCAGATTCATTCTTACTATAGGTCGCAAGTTAAAAGGCCTCTATTTTCCAGGATCATCCTTAAATAATTAGGAACATAAGATTGCAGAGGATTGGAAAAGAGCACCACAATACTGAAAAGCACAACAGTCAAAACATTCTTTATCTCAAAGAACAAAGAACAAAGATAATTACAGCACAGGAACAGGCCCTTCGGCCCTCCAAGCCTGCGCCGATCCAGATCCTCTCTCTAAACATGTCGCCTATTTTCTAAGGTTCTGTATCTCTTTTCTTCCTGCCCATTCATGTATCTGTCTAGATACATCTTAAAAGACTCCATCGTGCCCGCATCTACCACCTCCGCTGGCAATGCGTTCCAGGTGCCCACCACCCTCTGCGTAAAGAACTTTCCACGCATATCCCCCCTAAACTTTTCCCCTTTCACTTTGAACTCGTGTCCTCTAGTAATTGAAACCCCCACTCTGGGAAAAAGCCTCTTGCTATCCACCCTGTCTATACCTCTCATGATTTTGTACACCTCAATCAGGTCCCCCCTCAACCTCCGTCTTTCTAATGAAAATAATCCTAATCTGCTCAACCTCTCTTCATAGCTAGCGCCCTCCATACCAGGCAACATCCTGGTGAACCTCCTCTGCACCCTCTCCAAAGCATCCACATCCTTTTGATAATGTGGCGACCAGAACTGTACGCAGTATTCCAAATGTGGCCGAACCAAAGTCCTATACAACTGTAACATGACCTGCCAACTCTTGTACTCAATGCCCCGTCCGATGAAGGAAAGCATGCCGTATGCCTTCTTGACCACTCTATTGACCTGCGTTGCCACCTTCAGGGAACAGTGGACCTGAACACCCAAATCTCTCTGGACATCAATTTTCCCCAGGACTTTTCCATTTACTGTATAGTTCACTCTTGAATTGGATCTTCCAAAATGCATCACCTCGCATTTGCCCTGATTGAACTCCATCTGCCATTTCTCTGCCCAACTCTCCAATCTATCTATATTCTGCTGTATTCTCTGACAGTCCCCTTCACTATCTGCTACTCCACCAATCTTAGTGTCGTCTGCAAATTTGCTAATCAGTCCACCTATACTTTCCTCCAAATCATTAATGTATATCACAAACAACAGTGGTCCCAGCACGGATCCCTGTGGAACACCACTGGTCACACGTCTCCATTTTGAGAAACTCCCTTCCACTGCTACTCTCTGTCTCCTGTTGCCCAGCCAGTTCTTTATCCATCTAGCTAGTACACCTTGGACCCCAAGCGCCTTCACTTTCTCCATCAGCCTGCCATGGGGAACCTTATCAAACGCCTTACTGAAGTCCATGTATATGACATCGACAGCCCTTCCGTCATCAATCAACTTTGTCACTTCCTCAAAGAATTCTATTAAGTTGGTTAGACATGACCTTCCCTGCACAAAACCATGTTGCCTATCACTGATGAGCCCATTTTCTTCCAAATGGGAATAGATCCTATCCCTCAGTATCTTCTCCAGCAGCTTCCCTACCACTGACGTCAGGCTCACCGGTCTATAATTACCTGGATTATCCCTGCTACCCTTCTTAAACAAGGGGACAACATTAGCAATTCTCCAGTCCTCCGGGACCTCACCCGTGTTTAAGGATGCTGCAAAGATATCTGTTAAGGCCCCAGCTATTTCCTCTCTCGCTTCCCTCAGTAACCTGGGATAGATCCCATCCGGACCTGGGGACTTGTCCACCTTAATGCCCTTTAGAATACCCAACACTTCCTCCCTCCTTATGCCGACTTGACCTAAAGTAATCAAACATCTGTTCCTAACCTCAACATCCGTCATGTCCCTCTCCTCGGTGAATACCGATGCAAAGTACTCGTTTAGAATCTCACCCATTTTCTCTGAGTCCAAGCATAACATTCCTCCTTTGTCCTTTAGTGGGCCAATCCTTTCTCTAGTTACCCTCTTTCTCCTTATTTATCTCAATCATTTAGAAAAAAAACTGGCTGATTACTTCATGTTCTGCAAACCAATATTTATTTTCCCTCCCGAGCTGTTCTGCGGGCAGGTTGAGAACCACATGCTGTGGAACTGGGGTCATGGGTAGGCCAGACCAGGTTTGGGATGACTAATTGCTTCTTTGCAGGTCTTAGTGAACCATTTGGGTTTTTAATGATAAGCTGACCTTTCCAATAGTTATTTTACTCCAGTGCCCATAAATGTCCAAATTTATTTAATTTTATTTTACAGTTTGCCTCTGGAGATTTGAAGTCATAACCTAAAGGTCACTGTCCCAGTGCCATGACCACCAGGCTACCATTCTTGCCATCTTCTGGTAGGAAAATAGATTCCTCTTGAACTTTGTCATTGTGCCTCCACCTTCTTCCTGGGAAGACTGTCCTAATTCTCTCTGTGTATTCACATCCCGGTACAGAGGCCAAGTTCATGCCTTGCAGTTGCCAAGTTTTGTCTTGAAATTCCAAGGCTGCGGAGTAGGTGTATCATCTACTGGAAGTCAAAATTTAGCATGGAATCCAGTTGCGGCAGGATTTTGTCCTAGGCACAGTGCCCTGTAAATTCCAGCTGGGAACAGAAGTTGTTGATTCTTTAGTCCATTTCCACTACATCAAAGGCAAGTATCTGGGAGAGTCCCCAAACTACCCTAGGATTTCCATCTAGTGCAGCTCTATCAATGGCTTCTCTTCCCAACTCGCACTGTTATGTTGGGATCCCCGCAAGATTCTATCTTTGTCTGCCTTCACTTCCTCCTATACATGGTGCCTCGGTGACATCATCCACAGATATGATGTCTGCTGCCATATCCTGTCTTGCTGATCCATCACCCCTATCCTCTCCTACCTTGGCTCCCAGTCCCCAGCGTCTCAAATTATAATTCTCCATGGCCTTGCCCCTCCCTCTCTCTGTAGCTTGCTCCAGCCCTACAATTCCACATCAGCAACCCTAAACTCTCGAGCCTTTTGTGAAATACCCCTCTCTTCATCCTACGATTTGTAGCTGTGCCTTTAACCATGGAGGCCCTATGCTCTGGAATTGCCTTCCTAAGTCCCTCCACCTGTTCACCTCCCTTTCCTCCTTTAAAACCCACATCTTGGACTAAGGTTTTGGTCACCCTTCCTGCTATCTCCTTTATTTGGCATCCATCTTTTACACTTCTGTGAAATGCTTTGAGATGTTATTCTACATTTAAGGTGCTACACAACAACAATATCTTGCATTTATATAGTGTCTTTATTGTTAGTTGTACAGTATTTACTTTGTTAGCGACATCTAGTACAATACATCAGTACCACAAAAATTGGTGTCTAACTTGGATGAAAAAGTTGGGTTAAATAAAAACAGAAAATGCTGGAAATACTCAGCAGGTCTGGCAGCATCTGTGGAGAGAGAAGCAGAGTTAACGTTTCAGGTCTGTGACCTTTTATCAGAACTGGCAAAGGTTAGAAATGTAATAGGTTTTAGCAAGTGAAGTGGGAGTGGTGGGGAAGAGAACAAAAAGGAAGGAGTGTGATAGGACAGAGGGAAGGAGAGATTAACTGACAAGGAGGTCATGGGGCAAAGGCAAAGGGAGTGTGCTAATGGTGTGGTGAAAGACAAAGCATTGGTCCAGAGAGAATGTTAATTATAGAATAATAGACCGCTCTTTCCAAAAGCACAAACATGAAAAACCAAGTTTAGGCAGGCAAGTGGTTAAAAAATAAAATAACTAAAAAGGCCAGTCATGCTCTGAAATTATTGAACTCAATGTTGAGTCCAGAAGGCTGTAGAGTGCCTAATTGGAAAATGATGTGCTGTTCCTCGAGCTTGCGTTGATGTTCACTGGAACACTGCAACAGACCAAGGACAGAAATGAGAGCAGGGTGCTGAATTGAAATGGCAAGCAACTGGAAGATCAGGGTCATGCTTACCGACTGAGTGGAGGTGTTCCGCAAAGCGGTCACCCAATCTGCATTTGGTCTCCCCAGTGTAGAGGCGACCACATTGTGAGCAGCAAATACAGTATACTAAATTGAAAGTACAAGAAGTAAATCGCTGCTTCACCTGGAATGAGTGTTTGGGTCCTTGGATGATGAGGAGAGAGGAGATAAAAGTGCAGGTATTACACCTCCTGCGACTGCATGGAAAGGTGCCGTGAGAAGGGGACAAGGTATCCGGGGGTAATGGAGAAATGGACCAGGGTGTTGTGGAGGGAACGAGCCTTTCGAAATGCTGACGTTGAAGAGGAGGGGAAGATGTGTTTAGTGATGGCATCATGCTGGAGGTAGTGGAAATGGAAGAGGATGATCCTTTGGCTGTGTAGGCTGGTGGGGTGGAAAGTGAGGACAAGGAGAACCTTGTCGCAGTTCTGGAAGGGAAGGGGTGAGGGCAGAAGTTAAGGAAATGGGTTGGACACACTTGGGGGCGGGGAGGAATCCTCAGTTGGGGAAAAAGGAAGACATATCAGAAGCGCTGTTGTGGAAGGTTGCATCATCAAAACAGATGCGTCGGAGATGGAGAATGGAATGGAGTACTTGTAGGAAGCAGGGTGTGAGGAAGTGTAGTTGGGGTTATGTAGGAGGAGTGGGATCACATGATGTAGATAACACCAAAACATCTGAAAGCAGTGGTTTCAAGCTTTTCAATGTGTAGACATCTTGAAAAATTCATACACTCTAAATACTTACTCCTCGAGCACCCCTCTAAATCTTCACACACCTTTGTGCTAACTTCCAAAAGACACTGTCAGCTATCCTTGAAATGTAGCACCATCATTGCAGAAAAGATTTTGATATAGCAATAGAAATAAAGTGCTAGTGAGTCAAGTACAGAAAAAATATAGAAGTGTATTTGCGTATGCCAGGCCCTAGACAGACAGAAATCTAATTTGAGACTGAGACCCCAGTTTCAAAATAACAGTGAGCTTTCCCCATTCATAATTTGGGCTATCATTTGGAACATGGAATATTTACTCTGGAAAGCTTCTTGTGGTAGATAATCGGAACAGAGAAAATCAAACAGATGAAATATTCCAGTGTAGAATGTGGTGCAAACCACACAATCCTGATGCCCAACAACTGATACAATTAAGATATGTTCATTTAAAATTTTCATTGTTAACATTAAGGAAATTAACCACCTCGATTAAGAAATCCAAGGTTCAGCAAGGCTGCTGCTGATGAATAATATAGGTCAGCTTTTAAAATTCAGTTTTCATTGCATAATTTCAATTTATTTACTTTCAAAAAGGTTAGAAAAGAAAATCTATAAATGAGTCCACGTTAGTATCCTTAACACGTTCAGTAGCTTAAGTGGTTGAAGGTTTTTTGAGTATAAAACTAACTTGAGGAAGGTCCTAATAAGGTTGTACTGGTTTGTTCTGGTTGTAAACACTTGACTTGTATATCTGGATTCTTCTGCATGTAAACTTTGTACAAAAAATTGTTTAATTATAGCCTTGGTGTGTTTTTGACTTTGAAATTCCAGGCACAGCAAATTCCTGTGTTGAGTTCTGTAATTGTGAGAACAATGTTTTTTGAATTGGGATTATTCATGTTCTAACATATCCTACCCACTAACAGACTGATGTCATTTAAAACTGAAAATCAGAAATGTTGCTCATTTCCTCTGCCCAAGAGTATAAACACATTCCACTGTCTAGAGCATGTTGTTTTTGATGTCATGAATAGAGGGTGTGTATTTGAAGGGAGTGCACAACATTTTCTTCACAAAAGAAAATTGTGTCTAGGCAGCAGGTAGATTTATAAAATATACAAAGTAATTGGGGCTCAATCACGCATTTAACTGAGAAAATTACACTGTAACTACCTTTATGTATTAGGGTGGCACAGTGGCGCAGTGGTTAGCACCGCAGCCTCACAGCTGCAGGGACCCGGGTTCAATTCCGGGTACTGCCTGTGTGGAGTTTGCAAGTTCTCCCTGTGCAAGTTCTCCCTGTGTCTGCGTGGGTTTTCTCCGGGTGCTCCGGTTTCCTCCCACAAGCCAAAAGACTTGCAGGTTGATAGGTAAATTGGCCATTATAAATTGTCACCAGTATAGGTAGGTGGTAGGGAAATATAGGGACAGGTGGGGATGTTTGTTGGGAATGTAGGATTAGTATAAATGGGTGGTTGATGTTCGGCACAGACTCGGTGGGCCGAAGGGCCTGTTTCAGTGCTGTATTTCTGATCAAGTGTCTCACAATTGCATCTCGAGGATTTACTTTAGTTTCTGATTGAGGCAGCCAGCTGTTTTTCTGCCTCGTAAACGTTGGGTAATTTAAACTTTTATAAACTTGGGATTTCATTCCTGACTATGGTTTCTTTTTGGAGGGGGAGATTAACATTTATTGAGAACCTGGCTTGTGATTGCTGAACCTTATGTCATTTATGCATGCAGGAATATTCTGTCATTGAGGAGACTTGATCATTCTTGCTGGATACACCTTTCTTTGACCTGCTGGCTTGCCTATTTTACAGTTTCCACACACACTCCTTTAATCCTTTTTGTTGCAATGATGTCAGAAGTTTTGGCACCTGTATTAGCAGCACAGTTAATCTTGTATTGTAGGTTTAATAATTTTTTTCCAATACACATTTTCTATTTGGCAAGAATTACAACACTTGTGAAAGTGAAATCACAATGATCTGATGAGAGAACTTTGCCTGCCACAGATCTAAAGTTCATACTCACTTCATCTCCCACATTGTGTGAACAGGACTGTACACTACATTTGGATATTGATGCAAGAGTTATTCATATTTTCTGGAAGTTTTACTGAAAAGGATAATACCAGATCACTAATTGAATTTTGATGAACACCAAACATCCTAGAATACTTTGAAGTCAACGTGGTAAAGGTACTTGATGGGTTAAAGGAAATGATGGCCAGAAATTCCCGTAGGCCTGATAACTTACATGCTGGGCTTGTGGAGACTCGGAGATTGTGAGGCAGTAGCTAACATCATGGAAAAAAAAAATAATTGATCACTGGTGAAATTTCTGCAGGACTGGAAGCAAGCAGATGAATGCTCAGCAGTGTAGAAAACTAGCAAAAGGTTATCAACAGCTTCAAAACACTACACAGATCCATAAAAGTTGATAATATTTGATTGTCCCTGATATGTGAAAACAAGTAACTCCACAGCCTTTGTAACATAAGCTGTATCTGGACACAAGTTTTCTTGTATTGCAGGGAATAGCATGAGTTGAAGGGACAATAACAGTCGTATATATGGACTTGCAAAAAGCAAAGAACAACATAATAGACTTGTTGGTAGAATTGAAGCCCATGAGATTAAAATGGGCAGTGGCTGTATGGATACGAAATTGATTAGGGGGTCAGAAAGCAGTTGTTTTTCAGACTGGAGGGAAGTATACAGTGGTGTCTCCCCAGGTCAGTGTTGGGCCCACTGCTCTTTTTGATATGTACTAATGACCTGGACTTGGGTAGACATGGCATAGTTTCAAAGCTAGCAGATGGCACAAAACTTAAATATAGTAAACAATGAGGAGGATAGCAACAGACTTCAGGAGGACATAAACAGACTGGTGAAATGGCTAGAGATATCTATTATGCAGGCCCCTACCTGCCAAGAATGAGGCATATTAATTTAGTCATATGAACATTGATTTTAAACTTGCTGGGAAGAAGAGAAGGCCTGTTACAAGGGCTGCCAGACACTCAGCTGAAAAACGTTTGCATACTAACAGACAGTGCTTGTGGAGCCAAAAGTACCATTCCCTGACCCATTCAACCCACCATGGATTTTGAGAACCAGACATTGAAGGTGTAAGGAAGAGCCTGAGACTGCTAAGGTGATACAATCCACAAAAGCCAGGACTGGTTAAACCAGCTGGTACAGGGTGTTTTGAACTAGCCACAGAGTTTTTGAATGCAGAACAACTGTTTGCTCCTGGAGTGAGAAGACGTCTCCTGTCTGCTCTCATCTCTTTCTCACAAGCGAGAAAAGTCTCTTACATCGAACAAGGTTTAAGAATAATACTGGGCCCCTGTGAAAAGCAAGACCTATCTCCTGTCAAGGAATTTACAGCGAGCTCGAGAACAATAACCAAAACCATCTTCAGATAATGCCTCAAACTTTTCAACTTTATTTTTTCTGCTCTTTTCTGTCTCTAGCTGCATGTATCGCATATCCATAGGTGTTCAAGTTTAATAAAGTTCAACCTTTTTTCATTAAGCCTAAGAAAACCTGTTTGGCTAGTTTCTTTGCCCTCTAATTGGAAGTAAGTGAACAAGGATTCACTAAAGAGGAGCTAAAAACACGGTGTGTTTAAAATTAAACCCAGTTATGGTAAGACCAGGTGAAGGCTGAGAGAACTCTAGACCCCTTGCTCACCGGGTGGTAACATATGGCAGATGAAATTTAACACTGGTAAGTGTGAGGTGATACGTTTTGGGAGGAGAATGAGGAGAGTCAATATAAACTAAATGCTACAATTTTAAAGGCGGTGCCGAAACTGAGACAAATCTTTGAACGTGGCAGGACAAGTTAAGAGACTGTTAAAAACGCATGTGGAGTCCTTGACTTTATTAAGAGAGGCAAAGAATACAAATGCAAGGAAGTTATCCTAAACCTTTATAAAACATTGGGTAGGCCCCAGCTGGAGTACTGTGGCCAATTGTGGGCACTAAACTTTATAAAGGATGTCAAGGCCTTGGAGATGGTGCAGAGGAGATCTACAAGAATGGTACCAGGGATGAAATACTTCAGTTATGTGGAGAGATTAGATAAACTGGAGTTGTGCTCTTTAGAGCAGAGATGGGCATGGGGAGATTAGAATTAGAATTAGAACATTACAGCGCAGTACAGGCCCTTCGGCCTTCGATGTTGCACCGACCTGTGAAACCATCTGACCTACACTATTCCATTTTCATCCATATGTCTATCCAATGACCACTTAAATGCCCTTAAAGTTGGCGAGTCTACTACTGCTGCAGGCAGGGCGTTCCACGCCCCTACTACTCTCTGAGTAAAGAAACTACCTCTGACATCTGTCCTATATCTATCACCCCTCAACTTAAAGCTATGGCCCCTCGTGTTTGCCATCACCATCCGAGGAAAAAGACTCTCACTATCCACCCTATCCAACCCTCTGATTATCTTATATGTCTCTATTAAGTCACCTCTCCTCCTTCTCTCCAACGAAAACAACCTCAAGTCCCTCAGCCTTTCCTCGTAAGACCTTCCCTCCATACCAGGCAACATCCTAGTAAATCTCCTTTGCACCCTTTCCATAGCTTCCACATCCTTCCTATAATGCAGCGACCAGAACTGCACGCAATACTCCAGGTGCGGTCTCACCAGAGTTTTGTACAGCTGCAGCATGACCTTGTGGCTCCGAAACTCGATCCCCCTACTAATAAAAGCTAACACACCATATGCCTTCTTAACAGCCCTATTAACCTGGGTAGCAACCTTCAGGGATTTATGCACCTGGACACCAAGATCTCTCTGCTCATCTACACTACCAAGAATCTTCCCATTAGCCCAGTACTCTGTATTCCTGTTACTCCTTCCAAAGTGAATCACCTCACACTTTTCCGCATTAAACTCCATTTGCCATCTCTCAGCCCAGCTCTGCAGCCTATCTATGTCCCTCTGTACCCTACAACATCCTTCGGCACTATCCACAACTCCACCGACCTTCGTGTCATCCGCAAATTTACTAACCCACCCTTCTACACCCTCTTCCAGGTCATTTATAAAAATGACAAACAGCAGTGGCCCCAAAACAGATCTTTGCGGTACACCACTAGTAACTAAACTCCAGGATGAACATTTGCCATCAACCACCACGCTCTGTCTTCTTTCAGCTAGCCAATTTCTGATCCAAAGCTCTAAATCACCTTCAACCCCATACTTCCGTATTTTCTGCAATAGCCTACCATGGGGAACCTTATCAAACGCCTTACTGAAATCCATATACACCACATCCACTGCTTTACCCTCATCCACCTGTTTGGTCACCTTCTCGAAAAACTCAATAAGGTTTGTGAGGCACGACCTACCCGTCACAAAACCGTGCTGACTATCGCTAATGAACTTATTCTTTTCAAGATGATTATAAATCCTGTCTCTTATAACCTTTTCCAACATTTTACCCACAACCGAAGTAAGGCTCACAGGTCTATAATTACCAGGGCTGTCTCTACTCCCCTTCTTGAACAAGGGGACAACATTTGCTATCCTCCAGTCTTCCGGCACTATTCCTGTCGACAATGACGACATAAAGATCAAGGACAAAGGCTCTGCAATCTCCTCCCTAGCTTCCCAGAGAATCCTAGGATAAATCCCATCTGGCCCAGGGGACTTATCTATTTTCACACTTTCCAAAATTGATAACACCTCCTCCTTGTGAACCTCAATCCCATCTAGCCTAGTAGCCTGAATCTCAGTATTCTCCTCGACAATATTTTCTTTCTCTACTGTAAATACTGACGCAAAATATTCATTTAACACTTCCCCTACCTCCTCTGATTCCACACACAACTTCCCACTACTATCCTTGATGTGATAGAAATGTTTAAAATCATGAAGGGTTTTGGTAGAGTAAATAAGGAGAAACTGTTTCCAATGGCAGAAAAGCTCAGTAACCAGAGGACACAGCTTTAAGGTAGGAGACAGAAAAATTAGAGAGACCATGAGGAAAAATATTTTTCAGCAGTGAGTTGTTATGATCTGGAATACACTGCCTGAAAGGGTGGTGACACCAGCTTCTAGAATAACTTTCAAAAGAGAGTTGGATAAATACTTGAAGGGGGAACGTTTGAAGCACTATGGGGAAAGAGCAGGGGAGTAGGACTAATAGTGTAGCTGTTTCAAACAGCCATGATGGGCACAATGCACTGAATGGCCTCCTCTATACTTCTAGTTGTACCTTTCAAGGATGCCTGAGGGCATATTCCCAAGAAAATTTTTATGTCAACAATTCTGTATTTTTAAGCATTTTTTCCCTCACAATTGACAAATTTTTAACCAAAAAGGGGGGGAAAAGTGTGATATTTGGATTTTCAATGGAGAAAAAGTCACCAGAACAGCCGCCCTTCCACATTCAACCCCACCCACCTCAGCATCTGTCTTCTTCCAAAACCACTATTCTTTATTGTAGCATGGAACTGGATAAAAAAAGGATGCACTTGTGACATTTAAGGCCAGAAATTACAAGGCAACATTGCTGGCATAGAGCATCACTTGACACAAGTGCTGGGGACTTCAATATTGTAGCCCCATCTCTGACTCACGCCCACATATTGCAATATTTGTTCCCTGCTAACAGCAGAGATTTCCAATTTTTGCATTGCAGTGTTGCACTGAGGGGACATATCAAGTCTAGTTGGGCCAGTGCTCGGATATCTGTTGTTTCTATCCGCCTAAATTCCCTAGCTGCTCAAACCTCCAAATTTAGAGATAACACTAAAATAGTAAGATCAATAGAGACAAAGAACGCAGTTAAACATTTGCAGCAAAACTCAGTTAATGCAATTAGAGAGACAAAAAAGCAAAATTAAATTTACTGACAGGTGTAAAGCACTGCACATTGGGGAAATAAAGTGTATAACCTAATTATAAGAAATAGAATAGAATCAGAACAGGTAGACTTAAAGGGATCTAGGAGGAATAGGGGACACGTCACTTTCAGTGTCTGGACAATGTAGCAAGGCAACTGAAAGAGCCTGAACAGTTGGCTACAACTATGCAGAGTTTAGATTAAAAATACATCTTTAGAATGCATTGACCAAACTTCACTGTACTTTACTCAGTTTCTGTTACCATGCCATAAAACTGACATATATATAGGAGAGTATGTGTAGAAGGGTAATGAGTACTTTGTGTGTAGAGGGGAATGAGATGTGCCAAAGAGACGATCAAAGAAGCAAGAGATTACAGTCTAGTGGGAGAATAATTGAGAGAGGATCTCTTTTGAGGCATTCATAAAATATTGAAAAATAAATAGGGTAAACCTGGAATACTCCAGAGTATGTCAGACCAGTAGGAGCAGAGGACAACAATTTTAAAAAGTGAAATGAAGTTTGAAAAATTAATTACGTGGGCAGCTGAGTGTCCAAAACAAAGTACTGAAAAATTGGTATCAGGAGAGTTTTGATTTGCCTGTTACAGAGCACGCACACTATCTCCATAGGCACAAACCCAGTTTGGCAAGAGTGCAAACTTAATGATCTGCTGGAATTTGATAAGTTAGTACCGTACAACTATTAGCTCAGAGCAATGATAAGCTTTCCATTACTTATACCATTAGGACCACCCTATCTATTAGGCATTGAATTGCAGAGTTATTTGGAGCAGAGTGGGAAGAATTTCTACCTCTCCAAGTCCCATCAATGTTCAAGATTGCAATCATCAAGCATATCTAAGGATATGGACCTGCCATAACTTATCAATTTACAGAGTGCAATTGAGGATTTGATGCCAGTCTCCCATCACCATATGCACATCTTGAAGCTGATTGGACTACTTTACTCAAGGGTGATAAACATTAGGATAATCTGCCAGGCAAAATGGCAGAGACAAAGAAAATAGGAACATTCAAAGTGTAGTTGGATGCTAGGCTTGGAGTATAAAAGGAAGGAGCTTCAATGGGCCAAATGGCTTTTTCTCATTCTGGATGTACACTATTTTCTTGGTGTCCTGTCGTTCTCACTTTGGCTCCAAAATGTGCCAGATACTTGTGATGTTCAATCTGATTTTTGGAAGATTATTGCTGTTATGTAGAGATGATGATCAATATGAGTAGTGAATATGCAGGATTGCAACCCCACTTTTTGAGATTGTGTTCAAGCCCAGTGCATGGTGGGATTCTGTTGTTTCTCTAATATTGTATCTGCTCTGGACCTGGCTGCCCCATGAGTTAGGACTTAACTATTGGGAAAGATTTTGATAACATTAATTATCTAATAGTCTTTGGTATAGCGTGTATTTATGCATCACCATACATATCAAACATTGGTGTTGCAGACAGACAATGCTCTGGATACCCCACCCCTGTCCTGCTGTTCCCAAGTCCTCAGGTCCTTACTTCTGGCACCAGTTGCTGGCTGTGTACATGGGAGGTGGATACTCACATGAGAATAGGAGTTCCCATCTCTCAGACAGAGGTGGCAGTCAGGGCGCTAGTGCTCAGAGCATGCGAATAGGAGGAGTGGGGCCTGTCTGATGCATTGAACACTGAACTCAGGTAAAAATGGTGAGGCAGTGGTGGAGGAAAAATATAGAAAGGGGAGGAAATGGAGTGAAAGAATTTGACAAGAGTCAAAAGCAGAATACTTGGGCAAGGGCAAGGGGAATGGATGGGGAAAGAGATAGAAGAGGTTGATGAGGGGAAATCAATAACAATGCAGAGAGCTACTGTATATGGATGACAATAGAAGAGAGGAGTAAATGGATGATAATGAAGGAAAGATGAAAAAGGACATGGGCAGGGTGCATTTCTCTGGGAGATAGAAAGGAGAAGCTAGCTTGAAACTATTAGGGTGGTAATGGAAGAGAACACCAGCATTAACTGGGAGAGAGAAAGAATAGGGAAAGTGGAAGAGGAATACCATCTTGACTGGGTGCCAGGTTGAATTGATGAGTAAGAGGAATACCAGCATGTACTAGGTGGGAGAGTGAAAAGTCACTGTGAACTGACTTTGGATGAAGTAGAGTGCATTTATGAACTGAGATAGGTAGGAAAATAACCTCAAGTAACTTTTGGATAAGTGTTAGATTAGCCTGTTGAAAATCCAAATGTCACTTTGTTTTTCCATTTTAAATGTAAAAAAATCACAAATTTTGTTCAATGTTCGGATTTTTTCCTTTAGGTTTTCATTTACTCGTGTTTATTTCCCTCTTAAGTATACAAAATCTTTGGAACATAGGAACAGGAGTAGGCCATTCAGCCCATTGAACCTGCCCTGCCATTCAATACGTTCATGGCTGATCTTCCACTTCAATGCCTTTTTCCCCACACTATCCTCCTATCCCCTTATGTTATTGGTATTTAGAAATATGTCAATCTCTGCTTTAAATATACTCAATGACAGCTTCCACGGCCCTCTGGGGTGGAGAATTCCAAAGATTCACAGCCCTCTCAGTAAATAAATTTCTCCTCATCTCTGTCCTAAGTGCCTTCCCCCTTACTTTGAAATTATGTCCCCGGTTCTAGATACCCCATCCAGGGGAAACATCTTAGCTGTATCAACCCTGTCTATCCCTTTAAGTATTTTGTAGGTTTCAATGAGGTCACCTCTCATTCTTCAAAACTCTAGAGAATACAGGCCCAGTTTCCCCAATTTCTCTTCATAGGACAGTTCCACCATCCCGGGAACAAGACTGGTGAACCTTCATTGCACTCCCTTTACGGCAATAATATCCTTTCTAAGGTAAGGGGAACCAAAACTGCACACAGTACTCCAGGTGCAGTCTAACCAAGCTTCTATATAATTGAAGCAAGACTTCACTACTCCTGTACTCAAATCCTCTTGCGATAAAGGCTAACATACCATTAGCCTTCCTAATTGCTTGCACCTTCATGTTAGCTTTTTCAGTGACTTATTGACAAGGACACCCAGGTCCTTTTGTACATCTACACTTTCTAATCTCTTACCATTTAAGAAATACTCTGCAAATCTAGTCCTCCTATCACAGTGGATAACTTCACATTTTTCTACATTATATTCCATCTGCCACGTTGTTGCCCACTCACTAAGTCTGTCCAAGTCCCCTTGAAGCTGCTTTGCATCTTCCTCACAACACATTCCCACCTAGTTTTGTGTCATCCACAAGCTTGGAAATACTAAATTTGGACCCCATATGCAAATCATTGATATATATTATGAACAGCTGGGGCCCAAGCACCGATCCCTGCGTTACCCCACAAGTCACAGCCTGCCAACGCGAGAATGACCCGTTTATTCCTACTCTCTGTTTTCTACCTGTTAACCAATCCTTAATCCATGCCAGTATATTACCTCCTATCCCATGTGCTTTAATTTTGCTAACCAACCTCCTGTGGGGGACTTTATCAAAAGCCTTCTGAAAATCCAAGTATACCACCGACACCCGTTTATCAATTCTGTTAGTAACATCCTCAAAAAACTCCAACAGGTTCGTCAAGCATGATTTCCCATTCATAAATCCATGTTGACTATGCCCAGTGTCCATTTATCACGTCCTTTAGAATAGATTCTAGCATTTTTCCAATGACTGATCTAAGGCTAACAGGTCTGTAAATTCTCTGTTTTCTCTCTCCTTCCCTTCTTAAATAGTGGGGTGACATTTGTGACCTTCCAATCTGCAGGAACCGCTCCAGAATCTATAGAATTTTGGAAGATGATCACCAATGCATCCACTATCTCCATAGCTACTTCTTTCAACACTCTGGGATGTAGAATATCAGGTCCTGGGAACTTATCAACCTCAGCCCCATTAATTTCTCCAATACAATCTTCTTACTAACACTAATTTCCTTCAATTCCTCATTCCCCCAATGCCTTGGATCTCTAATTCTTGGAGATTTCTTGTATCTTCCTCAGTGAAGACAGGCACAAAGTAATCATTCAGCTTCTCTGCCATTTCTCTATTCCCCATTATAAATTCTCCTGACTCTGCCTGTAATGGACCCACATTTGTCTTAGCCAAACGTTCCCTTTTTACGTACCTATAGAAGCTTTTACAGTCTGTTTTTATATTTTTTGCTAGCTTACATTCATATTCTATTCTCCCTTTATCAGTTTCTTCATCCTCCTTTGCTGTATTCTAAAATCCTCCCAATCCTCAGGTTTACTACTATTTCTGGCAACTTTATAGGCCTTTTCTTTTAATCGTATACAATCCTTAACTTCCTATGTTATCCACGGATGACTGCCTTTCCTTTGGGGGTTTTGTGCCTTGAAGGAATGTATAGTTGCTGTAATATTTCTTTAAAGACTATCCATTGCCTATGTAATGCCATACCTCTTAATGTATTTTCCCAATCCACCTCACCCAATTTGCCCCTCATAACCTCATAATTTCCTTTGTTCAAATTTAACTACCTCACTTTCAAACATTATGTAAAATTTTATCACATTATCCCTAAAGGTTCTTTTAGAACAAGATTATTAATTAGCCCTTTCTCAGTACATAATACTAGATCTAAAATAGCCTGTTCTCTAGTTGGTTCCTCAACATACTGCTCTAGAAAATCATCCCTAACGCACTCCAGAAACTCGTCCTCCACAGCATTAGTGCTCATTAGGTTTACCCAGTCTGTATGCAGATTGAAGTCAGCCATGATTACTGTATGACCCATGCTACATGCTTCTCTAATCTCCTGATTAATACCATGCTCCACACTACTGCGACTGTTCGGTGGCCTATAAACTACTCCTACCAATGTTTGCTGCCCCTTGCTCTTTCTTAGCTCTACCCAAACAGATTCCACATTTTGTTCTTCGGATCTGAGATCCTCCCTTACGTACTGATCCCATCCTTTATTATCAGTGCAACATCACTTCCTTTGCTTTTTTGCCTGTCCTTCCTAAATGTCGAATATCCTTGAATATTCAGTTCCCAGTCTTGATCACCCTGTAGCCACATTTCCATTATGGCAATTAGATCATACCCATTTACCTCTATTTGGGCCTTTAAAGTCGCCCGGTTATAAATGAACAATACAACTTTTATCCTTCTTCAAAAAAGAAGCTCTGCACTGCCATCTTCAACATAAAAAGACAATTTAATAGACCTTTATATAAATTTAATTCTGGTAAGATTTGTTTGTTTTTTGGTTGTATCAAAGATGTGGAATTAATCTCTGATGCAACTAGTATAAATTTTATATGACTGGTGTTTTTTAACCAGTCGTTGTGTGTTTGTGTATAAAGTTACAAATGTATACATTTGGGGAATAATTTATTGTTGTGAATGCTGCGTGCATTCAGGTAGAGTGCCCTTCACCTTGTCTTCTTGCCATTCTGCATTCTAAGCTTAGTTTCGCCTGCCTTCTCATGTCACTTGCTACTTCTCTATCTCCTGTTACCAGCTTTACTTCCTTCCAATTTGAGCTACCCCTCAGATTCCCATCCCTCTGACAAGCTAGTTTAAACCCTCCCCAACAGCACTCGCAAATCTTCTTGCGAGGATGTTAGTTCTGGTCCAGTTAAGGTGTCACCCACCCATCCTGTACAGGTCTCACCTGCCCCAGAACTGGTCCCAATGCCTCAGAAATCTGATGCCCTCCCTTGTACACCAATTCTCCAGCCATGTGTTCAATCGATCAATCCTCCTATTCCTATGCTCACTAGCACGTGGCACTGGGAGTAATCCTGAGATTACTGCTTTGGAGGTCCTGCCTTTTAATTTCCTTCCTAACTCCCTAAAATCTGCTTTCAGTACCACATCCCTCTTCCTGCCTCTGTCACTGGTACCAATGTGGACCATGACCTCTGGCTGTTTACCCTCCCCCAGAAGGATGTCCTGCAGCCACTCCGTGACATTCTTGACCCTGGCACCAGGGAGGCAACACACCATCCTGAAGTCACGTTTACTGCCGCAAAAACGCCTGTCTGATCCCCTGACTATCGAATCCCCTGTCACTATTGCTCTTTCACTCTTCTTCCTCCCCTCCTGTGCAGCTGAGCCACCCGTGGTGCCATGGACTTTGCTCTGGCTGCACTCTGAAGAACCATCACTGTCACCAGTATTCAAAATGGAAAACCAATTAGCAAGCAAGACAGACTCAGGGGACTCCTGCACTGCCTGCCTTGTTCTCTTAGACTGCGTGGAGGTCACCCATTCCCTCTCTGCCTGCATGCTCCTCACCTGCGGTGTGACCACCTCCCTGAATGTGTTATCCACGTAGTCCTCTGCCTCGCGAATGCACAACAGAGACACCAGATGCAGCTCGAGTTCTAAAACCCGGAGCTTAAGCTTCTGCAGCCGGTAACACTTCCTGCAAATGTGTTCGTCTAGGACACATGGTGCGTCCATGACTTCCCACATACCGCAGGACGTACATTCCACTTGGCCGAGCTGACTTGCCATAACGTAACTTTAAAAACTTTTTATTACAATGAGAAGTAAAAGAACTTACCAGTTACTCACCAATCAGCTTCTTCCCCTGTACCGAAGAGAGAGGCAGCTACTGGAGGTTGACAAAAGGTAGAAGAAAGAAAGAAAGAAAGAAAGGAGTGCCTCTCTCACACACCAAACTCCCACTTTACACTCTGTGCACTCAAATTTATTTTTTTCTTAATTTATAGTTCACCTCCTTGCCACACTCCCTCAATTACCAAACTCCCTTCTTAACACTAAAATAAAAGCAAAATACTGCAGATGCTGGAAATCTGAAATATGATGAAGGGTTACTGACTGAAACGTTAACTCTGCTTCTCTCTCCACGGATGCTGCCAGACCTGCTGAGTATTTCCAGCATTTCTTGTTTTTATCCATTCTTGACACTCTGTGCCCTCCAGCAGCAGTGAGAGTCCCCTGAATTTATACTCCAAAAACAATGCAGCATCAGCTCAGCTAGAGCTCTGCAAGAACTCAGAAACCAGTTTAAGCTCGCTACCTAATAACTAGCTACAGCTACTCTGAGTGTTAGTATCACCCTGTTTAATACTGCAAGAAACCTAACTTACCTCTTAACTGAAACAGGAATTTCAATCAATTGTGAGATGTAAACAAAACAAAAAAACTAGTTGAGAGATTAACTCTTAAAATTCATTTACCAAACGCCCTTCTTCACACTCAGTGCAGACTACTTTCTTTTCATGTGGCTGTTTTTTTTTTGAGTTGTCAGCTTTTTGAAGGAGTTGGTCAGTTTTTGCTAGTTTTCGAGATTGCCATGTTTGCATTACATCTCGGACTGTCATATGTCTATAGGAGAAAATGAGAAATTGGCTGGATAGAGGACTTTTGTCTTGGTGACCTGCCAAATATTCAGTCGACTAAAGGCGAATGAATTGGAAGCCGTTTGATTCAGCCAAATCAGAGGAAAGCATAAGCAGCAGAAACAGACCTAGGTACTGGATTCAGATACAACAAAGGCCAGTGGATCATGCAAAATCCTTCTCACTGGTAGTATCAGGGAACTTGTGCCAAAACTGGGAGAACTGTTCCCCAGACTAGTCAAGCAACATCCTGGCATAGCCATACTCATAGAATTATACCTTTCAGCCAATGGTCCAGACTCCTCCATCACCTGGGTTTCTCTCATAACACCAGCAAGTCAGACCTACCAGAGTTGGCAGCACAGTAATATACATTCAGGAGAGAATGGCCCTGGGAGTCCTCAACATTTTTTTTTAAAGAGATACAGCACTGAAACAGGCCCTTTGGCCCACTGAGCCTGTGCTGACCAACAACCACCCATTTTATACCAATCCTACATTAACCCCATATTCCCTACCACATCCCCACCATTCTCCTACCACCTACCTACAGTAGGGCAGTTTACAATGGCCAGTTTACCTATCAACCTGCAAGTCTTTGGCTGTGGGAGGAAACCGGAGCACCCGGCAGAAACCCACGCGGTCACAGGGAGAACTTGCAAACTTTGCACAGGCAGTACCTAGAACTGAACCCGGGTCGCTGGAGCTGTGAGGCTGCGGTGCTAACCACTGCGCCACTGTGCCGCCCTCGGACCCGATGAAGTCTCATAGCATTCAGGTCAAACATGAGCAAGGAAACCTCCTGCTGATTACCAATCTACCACCCTCCCTCAGCTGATGAATCAGTACTGCTCCATGTTGACCACCACTTGGAAGAAGCACTGAGGGTTGCAAGGGCCCAGAATATACTCTGGGTGGGGAACTTCAAAGTCCATCACCAAGAATGGCTCGATAGCACTACTGACCAAGACGAGTCCTGAAAAACTGGGCCTGAAGGAAGTGGTGAGGGAATCAACATGAGTGAAAAACCTTCTTGACCTCTTCACCAGTCCATCTGATGCAGATGCATCTGTCCATGACAGTACTGGAAGGACTGACCACCGCACAGCCCTTGAGATAAAATTCCGTCTTCACACTGAGGATACCCTCCATCGTGTTGTGCCGCACTACCACTGTGCTAAATAGTCTAGATTCATAACGATCTCGCAGCTCAAAATCGGGCAGGAGCAGCACCAGGTGTATCTAAAAATGAGGTGCCACCCTGCTGAAGCTACAACACAGGACTACATATGCATGCTGAAAAGCGGAAGTAGCTTGCTAGAGGCAGCGTTAAACTATTCCACAACTAATGGATCAGATCAAAGCTCTGCAGTCCTGTCACATCCCTTCGTGAATGAACAATTAAACAAATGATAGGAAGAGGAGACTCCATGAACATCCCCATCCTTATTGAAGGCAGACCCTAGCACAAGTACAAAAGACAAGCCTGAAGCATTTATCGCAATTATCTTCAGCCAGAAGTGCCAAGTGGATGATCCATCTTGGCCTGTTTCTGAGGTCCCCACCATCACAAGCCAGTCTTCAGCCAATTCAGTTCACTCCACATGATATCAAGAACAACTGAATGCACTGGATACACCAAAGGCTATGCTATGGGGGCCCACCAACTGTTCTGCTCCAGGAATGTCTGCCCCTCTAGCCAGGCTGCTCCAGTACAGTTAGAACACTGGTTTCTATCAGACGTCACCCAGGTATGTCCTGTCCACAAAAAGCAGGACAAATCCAATCCAACCAATTACCACCCCATCAGTCTACTCTCAAGCATCAGCAGAGTGATGGGAGGTGTCATCAACAGTGCCATCAAGCAGTTGCTTCCATTTTTTAAAAATACTTCATTTTTGAGAACTTGTGTTAAAACTGAAAAAATTCCATGGATGTGTTTTTTTCCTACCAAGTTCACCGACAAGACAGGATGTTGTTTGAAAGCCACCTGTGCTGGAGGCCATCTGTGATATGGGCTCATAAAACAGCAGAACTCTTGGTGACCTGGAAAAAAATGGTTACAGAGAAGCCACATGTCGAGATTTATGGAGGTCAGGAGGGCGACTCGCTGATGGGGGTTTGAACATTGTTTTCAGTTTTAGTTGTGGTGTGCACTGTTTGAAGACAGCTGATGTTTTCCTGCCAACACGAAAAGAAACCACTCAGCTCACCACCTTCTCTACCTTTTTGAAGAAATCCTACCAAGATCTAGTGTGGGGGAAAAAAAAATCCCTGGTGCTGTATAGCAGCTGAGGAGCTGGGAAAATAAAATCCTGTAATTCAAGTGTGTGCTGGTGGGAAAACCTTGATGCCACATTTCTCCTAGAAAGCTTACTAGAATAATTCTCGACATGGGTGGCGCAGTGGTTAGCACCGCAGCCTCACAGCCCCAGCGACCCGGGTTCAGTTCTGGGTACTGCCTGTGCGAAGTTTGCAAGTTCTCCCTGTGACTGCGTGGGTTTCCGCCGGGTGCTCCGGTTTCCTCCCACAGCCAAAGACTTGCAGGTTGATAGGTAAATTGGCCATTGTAAATTGCTCCTAGTGTAGGTAGGTGGTCGGAGAATTCAGGGAAGGTGGGGATGTGGTAGGGAATATGGGATTAATGTAGGATTAGTATAAATGGGTGGTGGGTGGTTGATGGTTGGCACAGACTCGGTGGGCCGAAGGGCCTGTTTCAGTGCTGTATCTCTCTATGACTCCACTAGCTCCAGAATGGATTGCTTCTGAAACGATCCCAGTGATCCATTTCTGTATACCCGGATGCCAGATCAAAAAAGGACAACTAACTTCCTTCCATATCTTTCTTTTTTATGAAGAATTAGGCCAAAGTACTACTTTGTCTTTTTTTGTAACAGAATTTCAGTATTTTTTCCATTGTGTGTGTAATTGGGGAATTTTTAAAAAGGGAATTTTCATATTTTAATCGGTATGTTAATGCTTTGCTTCATTACTAGTTAAGTCTTGTTTTCTAATGAACTGATAATTTTGTTCTTTATTTAAGAAACCTGGTTGGGGTATTTTATTCTGAGATTAAAAAAGAGTATATGATTGGCTGTATCGGTAACTGGGTAAACATTTAAATAGATGTTGCGATTTGTGGAGAAGCGGAACTAGAAAAGGCAGTGCACTCCTCCCGCCTCAGTTGTAATACAGTACATACGCCCAATAACCTGCTCACCATGCTCAGTTTGGGTTCTGTCAGGATCACTTTGCTCCAGATCTCGTTTACTGCTTTGGTTGAAACATGGACAAAAAAAACTGAATTCCAAAGGTTAGTTAAGAGTGAATGCCCTGACATCGAGGCAACATTTGACTGAGTGTGGCATCAAGAAGTCCAAGTAAATTTGTTCATTGGGATTTAGGGGGGGAAACTCCACTGGCTGGAGTCCAGCACCAAGGAAGATGGTTTTGGTTGTTGGAGGCCGATCCTCTCAACCTCAGTACATAGCTGCTAGAGTTCCTCAGAACAGTCTCCTAGCTCCAACCACCTTCCGCTGCTTCATTGATGACTTTCCCTCCAGCTTAAGGTCAGAGATTGGGATGTCGCTAATGATTATACAGTTCGGTTCCATTTGCAACTACTCAGATAATGAAGCAGTCCGTGCATGCATGCAGCAAGGTCTGGACAATATTCAGGCCTGTGTTGAGTATTGGCAATAAACATTTGTGCCACACAAGTCAAGTGCCAGGCAATAACTATCTCCACATGAGAAAGTCTAACCACATCCCCATGACATTCAATGGCATTGTCAAATCCATTACCATTGCCCAGAAACCTAATTTGACAAGCCTCATAAATACTGTGGCTACAAGAACAAGTCAAAGGCTGGGTATTCTGTGGTGAATGATTCACCTTCTGACTCTCCAAAGCCTTTTCACCATCTATAAGGCACAAGTCAGGAGTGTGATAGAATACTCTCCACTGAATGAGTGCAGCTCCAACAATACTCAAGAGGCTCAATATCATCCAGGAAAAAACAGCTTGCTTGATTTCCATCCCATTCACTCCCTTCACCACCAGCACACAGTGGCTGCAGCATCTACAAAATGCACTGCAGCATCTCACCAAGGCTTCTTCAACAGCACCTCCCAAACCCACAACCTGTATCAGCTACAAGGACAAAGGCATGGGAACACCAACAGGTCACACACCATCCTGACTTGGAACTACACCGCTGTTCTTTCATCATCCTTGGGGCAAAATCCTGGCACTCACAACCACACAGATAGCAACAGTTCAAGAATGTGGCTCACCACCACCTTCTTCAAAGGCAATCAGGGATGGGCAAAAACTGCTGGCCTTGGCAGCAACACCCACATCTCGTGAAAGAATAAAAACAAAACCACACCCTTTTGTGTAATTGTAATTATTCAAAAGGTTATGTTTAAACCATATGATTAAGACAAGTTATGCAACCAAACATAACTGACACACCTTTCGTGCAAAGGGATTATTTAGGCAGTAACCACTCCCCTTAAAATTTTGCTGAAGATAACAAAATGAATACAATAACAGGGTGTGAAAATATTCAGTATCAAATTTCTGGAAAGCTTTTTAGATACATTTAAAAAGTAAATAAACTCCTTTTGTTGTATAAGCAATAATGATTACCATGAATTGAGATGTCAATACTCCCCAACATTTACAGCTCACAGACTAGTCTGAACAGAGGGCTTCCAGTACATGACGTAACCTTAATTTAAAGAATGACTCTCTCAAAGATGACTCCTTGCTACCTTGTTATTACTTTGCATACCACATACACCATGCCGAACTGTCGGTCTTTCTTTGTTTAATGTAGGCAGTAGAACTTGGTGAATGTTTCTAAGCTATGCCTGGTTGGTGCCACACAGAAATCTGGCTAAGATAAATTCATGTACAGTCCCCACCACTTAAAACGTCTACATTTAAAACAGGCAGTTGTTTTTATCGGTCAAAAAGCAATAACGATTAACCATGTGCATTAATGGCAATTTCAAACGTGCTGGTTATAGCGTCTTAAGTGCTCTGTTTATTTCGGGCAGAAACAACTGTGCTTACGTTCACTGAATAAAAAAGCCTAATTGGGACAGATTTCACTTCTGAGCTCCACCATTTTGTTGCATGATTATTTTTATAACCTGAAGCTGGGAATGTGCGACACTGGTTCAGATATTACAATTTTCCTTGATACAGGGTTCGCAGGGTTTCACCATTTCTTAACTTGCACTTTTTTTTTTAAAAATCGGTTTCCTCCTGCCTTGCTCTCTCTCAGCTCATCTTGTCCATAAGGCCTGCTCCCTCGATCCTTTCCCTACCAAACTATTGACCACCCAGCTTCCCTTCCTGGGTCCCATTTTAGCTGATACTGTTAATGGTTCCCTCTCCTCAGCTACTGTTACCTTCCCCAGCCCTTCAAATGTGCCATCATCATCCCTATCCTCAAAAAAAAACCCTACCTTGACCTCTCTTGCAAACTACCACCCCATCTCTAATCTTCCTTTCTTGTCCTAAATCTTTGGAAGTATTATTGTTTACCAAATCCATGCCCATCTTTTCGACAATTCCGTGTTTGAATCCGTCCAGTCAGGTTTCCGGCTCTGCCACTGTAAATAGCCCTCAACAAAGTCACAAATTACATTCTTCGTGACCGCAACTGTGATAAACTTTCCCTCCTCATTCTTATCAGTCTATCTGTATCCTCCACCAATGTCTCTCCTCCGTCATCCAGCTCAATAGGACTGTCTGTGCTTGGCTCCATTCTTGTTTACCAAATCATAGGGAGAAAATCACCTGCAGTGGCTTCCCTTTCCACTCCTACGCAGTTACTTCTGGAGTCCCCAAGAATTTAGCCTTGGCCCCCTTCCATTTTTCATTTACATATCTACATGCTACCTTTTGGTGATATCATTTGAAAACATATCCGGTCCCACATGTACACTGACAACACAGCGCAGTGGTTAGCACTGCAGCCTCACAGCTCCAGCGACCCTGGTTCATTTCCGGGTACTGCCTGTGTGGAGTTTGCAAGTTCTCCCTGTGTCTGCGTGGGTTTCCTCCGGGTGCTCCGGTTTCCTCCCACACGCCAAAGACTTGCAGGTTGAAAGGTAAATTGGCCATTAGAAATTGCCCCCAGTATAGGTAGGTGGTAGGGAAAATATAGGGACAGGTGGGGATGTGGTAGGAATATGGAATTAGTGTAGGATTAGTATAAATGGGTGGTTGATGGTCGGCACAGACTCGGTGGGCCTGTTTCAGTGCTGTATCTCTAAACTCCGTGCTGTCTCACCATCACCTCTCTAGACCCCTCCATTGTCTCATTTTGTCACAATGCTTGTTGATATTCAATATTGGATGAACAGCAATTTCCTCCAATTAAATTCTGGGAAAACTGAAGCCATTGTCTTTGGTCTCTGCCACAAATTCTGCTCCTTGGCCACCATTGGAAGCTAAGCCAATTCGTTCACAACCATGTTGTCTTTGACCGAGAGCTGTGCTTCCAACCACAGATCTGCTTAGTCACCAAGACTGTCTACTTCCATCTCCATATGATCATTGTACTCTGGGCCTGCTTCAGCTTGGCTTTTCCAATGTTCTCCTGGCAGGCCTTCTATTTTCCATCCTATATAACCCTGTGCTCATCCAAAATTCTGCTGCCCATACCTTAACTCTCTCAAAGTCTTTCACCTATCACCCTTGTTTGCTGACCTACACTGGATCCTGGACCGACAGTGCCTTAATTTTAAAATCCTCATCCTTGTTTTCAAATCCCTTCCCTATCTGTGCAACCTCCTCAGACCCTATAAGCCTTTGAGATCTCTGTGCTCCTCGAATTCTGGCCTCTTGCACATTTCTGATTTTAATCACTCCATCATTGCAGCTGTGCTTTCAGCTACCTTGGACCCAAGCTCTGGAATTCCCTCCTTCAACCTCTCTGCCTCTCCTTTAAAATATTCCTTATAACCTCTTTGACCAAGCTTTTGGTCATCTGTCCTGATATCTCCTTTTGTAGCTCAGTGTCAATAATACTTTTATTGATGTTGCTCGTGTTTTAAGTGCCTTGGGATATTTTGCTACAGTAAATGCACAACCTCCATACATCTGCCCAGGCATGCGCCATGGACAGGTCACTCCATAGTCGCCTCACAGCGACCAAAAGAACACGGAAGGCAGCAGTTACGGGTTATAAGTCCAGCTCAATTGGCATAGAGATTGGGCGCCACGGGTTGCCTTTGTCGGTGGGAGAGGTCATCGCATCTCACTGGACAGCTACCGCCCACATCTAACCGGGCAGCCCCCGGTCAGTAAGGTTCTGTCCCGCCACAGTCCACCTGCTTCAATGGGTGATTGGAGCTCTAGGTCATTGCCTGACAAGTGGACTGTACCACCGCACCAAACAGCACGACAAAAAAAGGAAAGAAGGTACCAGCCCTTCATTTTGCAAGCTGGAACATCAGAACTGTGTGTCCTGGCCTGTCGGAAGACCTTACAAAAATCAACAATTCTCATCATTAACAATGAGCTCAGTAGACTTAATGTGGACATTGCAGCACTTCAGGAGACATGCCTCCCTGCGAGTGGATCTCAAAGAGAGCAAGACTACACCTTCTACTGGCAGGGTAGGGATCCTGAAGAACCAAGACAGCATGGAGTGGGCTTTGCCATCAGAAACTCTTTGCTCAGCATGATAGAGCCACCCTCAAATGGCTTGGAACACATACTGTCCATCTGACTGTTCACCGCCTCTGGCCTAGTACACCTACTCAGCATCTATGCTCCAACACTCTGCTCCCCACTTGAAGCGAAAGACCAGTTCTACGAGGAACTCCATAATATAATTAGTAGCATCCCCAATACCGAACACCTGTTCCTGCTGGGGGACTTTAATGCCAGGGTTGGGGCCGACCATGATTCATGGCCCTCCTGCCTTGGGCGCTTTGGCATTGGAAGGATGAATGAGAATGGACAGAGACTGCTTGAGTTGTGTACCTATCATAACCTCTGCACCACCAACTCGTTCTTTCATACTAAACCTTGTCACCATGTTTCTGGGAGGCACCCAAGATCATGTCATTGGCACCAGCTGGACCTCATCGTCACAAGGCGAGCCACTTTAAACAGCGTTCAAATCACACACAGCTTCCACAGTGCGGACTGCAACACCGACCACTCCCTGGTGTGCAGCAAGGTTAGACTCAAACCAAAGAAGCTGCATTACTCCAAGCAGAAGGGCCGCCCGCGCATCAACACTATCAGAATTTCTCATCCACAGCTGTTACATAAGTTTTTAAATTCACTTGAAAAAGCCCTTCAAAACACTCCTACAGGGGATGCAGAGACCAAGTGGGCCCACATCAGAGACGCCATCTATGACTCAGCAATGACCACTATGGCAAACGTGTGAAGCGGAATGCAGACTGGTTTCAATCTCACTTTGAAGAGCTGGAACCTGTCATAGCAGCTAAGTGCATTGCACTGCTGAACGACAAGAAAGCCCCCAGCGAGTTAACATCCGTAGCACTTAAAGCAGCCAGAAGCACTGCACAAAGAACAGCCAGGCGCTGCGCAAATGACTACTGGCAACACCTATGCAGTCATATTCAGCTGGCCTCTGACACTGGAAACATGAGAGGAATGTATGATGGCATTCAGAGAGCTTTTGGGCCAACCATCAAGAAGATTGACCCCCTCAAATCTAAATCAGGGGACACAATCACTGACCAACGCAAGCAAATGGACCGCTGGGTGGAGCACTACCTAGAACTGTACTCCAGGGAAAATGTTGTCACTGAGACTGCGCTCAATGCAGCCCAGTCTCTGCCAGTCATGGATGAGCTGGACGTACAGCCAACAAAATCGGAACTCAGTGATGCCATTGATTCTCTAGCCAGCGGAAAAGCCCCTGGGAAGGACGGCATTACTCCTGAAATAATCAAGAGTGCCAAGCCTGCTATACTTCCAGCACTCTACGAACTGCTTTGCCTGTGTTGGGACGAGGGAGAAGTACCACAGGACATGTGCGATGCCAATGTCATCACCCTCTATAAAAACAAGGGTGACCGCAACAACTACCATGGAATCTCCCTGCTCAGCATAGTGGGAAAAGTCTTCGCTCGAGTTGCTTTAAACAGGCTCCAGAAGCTGGCTGAGCGTGTCTACCCTGAGGCACAGTGTGGCTTTCGAGCAGAGAGCTCCAGCATTGACATGCTGTTCTCCCTTCGCCAGCTACAGGAGAAATGCCGTGAACAACAGATGCCCCTCTACGTTGCTTTCATTGATCTCACCAAAGCCTTTGACCTCATCAGCAGACGTGGTCTCTTCAGACTACTAAAAAAGATTGGATGTCCACCAAAGCTACTAAGTATCATCACCTCATTCCATGACAATATGAAAGGCACAATTCAGCATAGCGGCACCTCATCAAACCCCTTTCCTGTCCTGAGTGGCGTGAAACAGGGCTGTGTTCTGGCAGCTACACTGTTTAGGATCTTCTTCTCCCTGCTGCTCTCTCATGAGTTCAAGTCTTAAGAAGGAATTTTCCTCCACACAAGATCAGGTGGCAGGTTGTTCAACCTTGCCCGTCTAAGAGCGAAGACCAATGTGTGGAAAGTCCTCATCAGGGAACTCCTCTTTGCTGACGATGCTGCATTAACATCTCACACTGAAGAGTGTCTGCAGAGACTCATCGACAGGATTGCAGCTGCCTGCAATGAATTTGGCCTAACCATCAACCTCAAGAAAACGAACATCATGGGACAGGATGTCAGAAATGCTCCATCTATCAATATCGGCGACCACGTTCTGAAAGTGGTTCAAGAGTTCACCTACCTAGGCTCAACTATCACCAGTAACCTGTCTCTCGATGCAGAAATCAACAAGCGCATGGGCAAGGCTTCCACTGCTATGTCCAGACTGGCCAAGAGAGTGTGGGAAAATGGCGCACTGACACGGAACACAAAAGTCCGAGTGTATCAAGCCTGTGTCCTCAGTACCTTGCTCTACGGCAACGAGGCATGGACAACATACGTCAGCCAAGAGCAACATCTCAATTCATTCCATCTTCGCTGCCTCTGGAGAATCCTTGGCATCAGGTGGCAGGACCATATCTCCAACACAGAAGCCCTCGAGGCGGCCAACAACCCCAGCATATACACCCTACTGAGCCAGCGGCGCTTGAGATGGCTTGGCCATGTGAGCCACATGAAAGATGGCAGATCCCCAAGGACACATTGTACAGCGAGCGCGTCATTGGTATCAGACCCACCGGCCGTCCATGTCTCCGCTTTAAAGATGTCTGCAAACACGACATGAAGTCCTGTGACACTGATCACAAGTCATGGGAGTCAGTTGCCAGCGATCGCCAGAGCTGGCGGGCAGCCATAAAGGCGGGGCTAAAGTGTGGCGAGTCGAAGAGACTTAGCAGTTGGCAGGAAAAAAGACAGAAGCGCAAGGAGAGAGCCAACTGTGTAACAGCCCCGACAACCAATTTTATTTGCAGCACCTGTGGAAAAGTCAGGCGCTGCTTCACAAACCACTGACCACCTCCATGCGCTTACCCATTGTCTCTCGAGACAAGGAGGCCAAAGAAGATGATTAGGGTGCAAGTTGTTGCTGAAAGTTCCTTATTCCATTTCACTTTTGTAAATCATCTTAATTCAAAGGCAAATGATCTTTATACCATCTACCACATAGTGTACAAATCACAATTGCACAAATATGCTCGGTATGTAGTTGGGACCCTGCACACAATGTTCTCGTCCTCTAAGTGTACAGCAGAATGCAATCAGCTTTTCAGTAAATGTTGGTTGTATAGGACACCAACAGTTGGAATTTGAGATGGATAGAGGCATTCAGCAATTTGTTACAGCTTGGTATTGGATGAGGATAGTGATGAGATTTCTTAAAGGTGGGTGAAATTCAGACTCATCAATCTTAGTGAAATTAAAAACAAAATACTGGAAATACTCAGGAGGTCAGGCAGTATCTGTGGTGAAAGAAACAGATTTAATGTTTCAGATCAGTAACCTTTCATAACATATTAGTGAAAATTGTATTCAGTTGCACCGTTATCCTCATTCTATATAGCTGAAACATGGACTTCACTAACTTTAGCCAAAGTTAAAAGGAGTGCCGTCTTACCCATTTAGATGTTAAGGTCTAGTGCAATGAAAAGGTCAAGAATGGAGCAAGGAAGAGGATACATTATGTTGCTTTAGGTTAAGCTCCCATGCCAAAACTGGGTTTGTTGAGTAGTAGATTCTTCTACACTCCTTTCTAAGTCCAGAAACCGTGGAGTGTTTACCTTAGGAGATCCTGTTTATGAGTTATCTACAATGCCATTACACTGATGGAGATGTAACACAACGTCTGTGTCACTTCACACTTGGTGAGGTCCAGGTCTGAGTCCCAGTGCTATAATGCAATTCTTTTCCTCAAAGATTTTTTAAAAGAGGACAATCATTCATTTTTATAATAAAAGCAAACGCATCTGCTCTGATGATGCTACCTTCCATGATGGTGCTTTTGATATGACCTCCTTTTTCCTCAACCGAGGACTCCCCCCCCACTGTTGTTGACAGGGCCCTCAACCATGTCCGGCCCATTTCCCGCACCTCTGCCCTCAACCCCTCCTTCCCAGAACCGTGACAGGGTTCCCCTTGTCCTCACTTTCCACCCCATCAGCCTCCAGTTCCAAAGGATCATCCTGCGCCATTTCCGCCACCTCCAGCGTGATGCCACTACCAAACGCATCTTTCCCTCCCTTCCCGTCAGCATTCCGAAGAGATCGCTCCCTCCCCAACACCCTGGTCCACTCCTCCATTATCCTCGTCCCATGGCACCTTCCCCTGCAATCGCAGGTGGTGTAATACCTGTCCATTTACCTCCTCACTATCCCAGGCCCCAAACACTCCTTTCAGGTGAAGCAGCGATTTACTTGTACTTCTTTCAATGTAGTATACTGTATTCGTTGCTCACAATGTGGTCTCCTCTACATTGGGGAGACCAAGTGCAGACTGGGTGACCGCTTTGCGGAACACCTCTGCTCAGTCCGCAAGCAGGACCCCGAGCTTCCGGTTGCTTGCCATTTCAACACTCCCCCCTGCTCACATCTCTGTCCTGGGATTGCTGCAGTGTTCCAGTGAACATCAACGCAAGCTCGAGGAACAGCATCTCATCTACCGATTAGGCACACTACAGCCTGCCAGACTGAACATTGAGTTCACTAATTTCAGAGCATGACAGCCCCCCCCATTTTACTTTCATTTTTAGTTATTTTTTCTTCTGTACATTTTTTGCAATTTTTTTTTTGCAATTATTTCATTTCATCTTAGTTTGTTCAGTTTGCTTACCCACTTTTTTTTTCATGTTTGCACTCGCTGTTCAATCTTCAGTCCATTAACACCTTATCTGTATTAATGCTTTGTCTTTCAACACACCATTAATATATTGTTTGCCTTTGCTCCATGACCTTTTGGTCAGCTATGTGACCTTGTCCAATCTACACCTCCTTTGTTATCTCTTGCCCCACCCCCACCTCACTTGCTTATAACCTGTGACATTTCTAATATTTGTCAGTTCCGAAGAAGGGTCACTGACCCGAAACGTTAACTCTGCTTCTCTTTCCACAGATGCTGCCAGACCTGCTGGGTGGTTCCAGCATTTCTTGTTTTTATATTCATTGTTATAATGTTTGGTTAGTATATTTAGTTAGTAGAGAATCCTTGGCATCAGGTGGCAGGACCGTATCTCCAACACAGAAGTCCTCGAGGCAGCCAACATCCCCAGCTTATACACCCTACTGAGCCAGCGGCCTTTGAGATGGCTTGGCCATGTGAGCCGCATGGAAGATGGCAGGATGCCCAAGGTCACATTGTACAGCGAGCTCGCCACTGGTATCAGACCCACCGGCTGTCCATGTCTCCGCTTTAAAGACGTCTGCAAACGCGACATGAAGTCCTGTGACATTGATCACAAGTCATGGGAGTCAGTTGCCAGTGATCGCCAGAGCTGGCGGACAGCCATAAAGGCGGGGCTAAAGTGTGGCGAGTCGAAGAGACTTAGCAGTTGGCAGGAAAAAAGACAAACGCAAGGGGAGAGCCAACTGCGTAACAGCCCTGACAACCAATTTTATCTGCAGCGCCTGTGGAAGTGTCTGTCACTGTAGAATTGGACTATATAGCCACTCCAGGTGCTGCTCCACAAACCACCGACCATCTCCAGGCACTTACCCATTGTCTCTTGAGACAAGGAGGCCAAAGAAGAAGATGATGATTTTTCGGACAATTGTTTAATTCTCTCAATAGCTAAGTTAGCAGCTGAAGCCTGGATATAGCTGAGTGCTCAAATTACTTGTTTCTTGGACAACTCCACTCTACCTAATCAGCCATCAGGAACTGCACCTTCACAGAGCACTTGACCTGTTGCAAATAATAGGATAATGCAATTTCTACAACTCTGACACCAAACACAGCAATGTGTCAAAACTTTCCTTTGTTGTGAGGAGCAACAGAACACATGCTTGTTGCTAATTACAGAGGAATAAACACTTACAGCCCTTTTCAAGGAGTAACTAAGGGGGAGAAATTGGAAAGCAACCAGACTGCCATCACATGTTGGGTGCAGGTCTGCCCAGGAAAACTGAACCTCGAGCCTCATTTTAAATTAGACAGGTGAGCTGCAGACGCTTGCAGTGTGTGTCCAGGCAACACGTTAGTGAAGTGGATGTCAATTACGGACCACTGTGATGCTCGTAGTTACCCATAGGTAGGTTTGGGGGAGACTGCATGGAATCTGACAGCGATCTTCTGGACTGTTATTGAGCCAATGGAGCATGCCTGCTACCCCTGGCTCCACATTTAAGTTTGTTTATATATACAAAATTTACCTTTTTGACTATGGCAGCCTCCAGCAGTCCCTTTAAGGAATATTGGTTAGGCTGCATGTAGACTTAGTTATCCTGAACTCAACAAACAGGGCACTGGCTGCATTCAGGACATCAATTTTGGGAATAAGTCCTAAAACAGGGAATATGCAGAGGTCCAGGTTTAGGCATGAGTACTGGATGTGTATACTGGAGCCTTTACCAATAATGCAGGCAGCTTACTTTCAACAAATTTCTAGTCCTATGACTGGAGCCAGGGGAAGTGAGCATTTTATCCCAGATGCTATGTTCCTTTAAAGTCTTGGCATTCTTTGGTGATTCCACTGTCCAACCCAAAGTGTGGCAGTAATTTCCTCCTTCAATGAATAAGGAAGAAATGGAATCACCTCAAAAGAAGAAACACTATTTCTGATGAAGGGTCACTGGCCTGAAACATTAACTGCGCTTCTCTCTCCACAGATACTGCCAGACCTGCTATTTCCAGCATTTCTTGTTTTTATTTCAGATTTCCAGCATCTGCAGTATTTTGCTTTTATTATACTAAATTAATATACTCAGTTTTACTGAACAATGCATTGCTGTAAATTTCTATAAAACTGTATCGTAGTTAAAACATTTGGAGTCATGCAATACAGAGTCCTTCCATTTCCATTGAGGAGTCATCCCTCCTCATTTTTCTCGATTTGTCTGCAGCTTTCCATACGGTTGACCACATCATTTTCCGTCCAGTTGGATGGGACTAGCCTCACCTAGTTACATTCTTTTCAATCCAGTAATAGCCAGGGTATCTTCTGCCATGCTTTCTCTTCCTGTTCCCACACGGTTTCCTCTGGAGTACCCCAAGGATCTATCCTTGGCCTCCTCCCAGTTCTCATCTACGTGCTGCCCTTCAGTGACGTCTTCCGAAAATACATCAGATTCCAATGTATGCCAATGACATCCAGCTCCATCTTACCACCATATCTCTTGGCCCCCTCCACGACATCTGATTTCTTCAGCTGCTTATCTGGCATCCAGCATCAAATGAGCAGAAATGTCCTCCGCTTAATTATTTGACCAACCGTGCCACTATCTACAGTTCCTGCTGCAGATTCTGTCCCTCTCCTTGGCCACTGCTCGCAACCTCAGCATCCTATTTAATCCTGAGCTGAGCTTCTGACCCTATATACTATCCAAGTCTGCCTACTTCCACCTGTAATATTGCCCTTCTCCACCCCTGCCTCATTTCATCTGCTGAAACCCTCATCTGTGCTTTTACTACCTACAGACTTGACTATTCCAATGCTGTCTTGGACGGCCACCCATCTTCCACCCTCCGTAAATTTCAGCTCATCCAAAGCTCTACTGCCCGCATTCTGACTCGGACCAAGTCCTGTTCATCCATCAACCTATGCTCACTAAACTACACTGACTACTGGTCCAGCAATGCCTCAAATTTATCATTGTTTTCAAATCCCTCCATGGCCTCACTCCTCCCTATCTATTTAACCACCTACAACCCTCCAAAAGCTCTGCGTTCCTCCAATTCTGACCTGTTGTGCACCCGATTTCTTACGCACCTGCATTGGTGGCTGTACCTAGCCCTGAAGTTCTGGAATTCCTTTCTTAAACCTCACAGCATCACCTTAAAACCTACCCCGACCAAGCTTTTGGTCACCTGTCCCAACATTTCCTTATGTGGTTTATATTATATTTATAGATACAGCACTGAAACAGGCCCTTTGGCCCACCAAGTCTGTGCCGACCATCAACCACCCATTTATGCTAATCCTACACTAATCCCATATTCCTACCATATCCCCACCTTCCCTATATTCCCCTACCACCTACCTATACTAGGGGCAATTTATAATGGCCAATTTACCTATCAACCTGCAAGTCTTTGGCTGTGGGAGGAAACCGGAGCATCCAGCGGAAACCCACGCGGTCACAGGGAGAACTTGCAAACTCCACACAGGCAGTACCCAGAATTGAACCCGGGTCCCTGGAGCTGTGAGGCTGCGGCGCTAACCACTGCGCCACCCCAAATTTTATCTGATAATGCTCCTGTGAATTGCTTTGAGATGTTTTTCTACGTTGAAGTTGCTATATGAATCCAAGCTGTTGTTATTTCACAAGTGTTATTACATTGTGGCCAAGATGTCTTCAATTTGTGAACATTTCCAATGTGACACTAACCCAGCTAGTGAATCCATCTACATGAACCACTTTTAGTTATGGTTACTACCTGATGCATTAATATTTCAGCATTTTTCATTTGAATTTTTTTTTGTTTGTTGGGCTAATGAAAAATAACTTTGCCATTTACTGTGCAACATAAAAATAATTCTACACAAGCCCTAATGTGAGATGGAGCTGGACAAGGTTAATCTGTGTATCAACATTAAATCAAAGTGTAGATTAACATTGAGAAGGATCATGATTTAACTTTATTGGATGTATTAGTGAACTAGAGCTTTAGCACAACATTTAAATACATGACATGTTACAGTGAAGTACTGGATACAAGAAAGCAGGAAATTAAACCAGTTGTACTCCATGCAATTGGTCAGGTTAAATGACGATTCCAGTATTATTCCTCTGTACACATGTACGTTAAAATCGTAAATCCAGAATGTTCACACACAAAAAGCAGTAACTAAATAAGGGTTGCTGCGGCACTGAGGCTGAAAATAATTTCAACTGCTTTGGAAGAGTGAAAATGCAAACACAGTATTTCTAAAAGTACAGTTAAATATTGGCTTTGTTTTTGAGCAGATGGATTTGGAACATTTTAGGGAACAGAATTAAGAAGGTCTTTCAGGAAGCTGTCAGGATCTTCAACTTCTGTTAAGAGACCTAAAGAAAATGAACACAACAGGAATCATAGATTAAGTGGCCATTGTGGGATTTTGCCTAAATAACACACACCACTGCAGGTAAAAGTCATTCATTGTACGAGAAGTACTTGGAGATAATTTTGGGAAGTATAATAAATCAAGTTTCCCCTAACATCAAGGGACAAACAGGCCTGATCTTTCAGTTACATTACTTATTGTTGAAGAGATACACCTCTTGACTGGAACACAGAATCCTATTCAAAGTCTACCCAGAGAGAGAATCTGAAAGCAAAACCTGAAATTCAAACTTGCAACTCTCTGTCCATGATCCAACAGAATAATGAAGATCATCTCCTGGTGCTGGTATCCAGCAGTGGAGACAATTTTCATGACAAATGTCCCAGGCTGAATGTGCATTTGAGGGCTTAGCAGTTCTACCTCAAAGGCCCAGTAAATAGAGGCTATTTTAGCTACTTGATTGCTTTGGGAGAAAGGTTTGCCATTGTTTTATACTGGGGTGGTGGAAGGAAATGAATGGACAGTATTTATTTAAATACTAACCTGCAACATCTAGGAATTCAGCAAATGACTCCGCAGGCATGAATTCATCCTGGAAAGTTTTGAGAGATCTGTCTGTTGCCTCATAGATTGGCATGTCATTATGTCGAATGTATTCGGCAAGAGAGTAGGACCAGCCACCCTCTGTGTTACTCGTAGGAACCTTCTATAGTGGTAAAGTAGAAAAGACTTCAGAACATAACTATACAATGCAGTAAATATGGTTTATGATGATGCAGAATACACAGAAACCTTGCAGTTTATTGAGAAAAAAATTGCATTAGATGTAAAATGAGTGAGCATACACAGAGAGTTCCATAACCTAATTCACAGGACAATTCATTCCAATCTCTATCATTCAACTCAAACCTGGTATCACACAACACTGGAGTTAAAACTGTGGGAGCTAATTTTGCTTCGATTTCAACTCCTGTGTTACAGAAGTTTAGTTTGGGGAAACTGATCATTTTAAATAATCCTGGCGCAGTTAGATGAATCACTGAGCTCCATCAGAGCAAATTTTGGTGATCAATCTATGCAGTACAGGCCAGGGCAATGTGCCTAGTGCCTCCCGAACATGCATCATACCTTAAATATTCCATACATAAGGTCCACTAATCCCCAGCAGAGCAGCACAGGGCGGTACACAGAGTATTCCTTCACAGACTTGTCAGACAATCTGAAAATCAAGACATTTCATCAAAAAGTCACTGAGAGCATTCTGCAAACGGCTATAAAATGTAACTTTTCAATACTTAGGAGTCACAGGAAGAGTAGAATGACTACCAACATATTGTTTACCATAGGTACTTTCAGCCTTATTCTTTGGAACACATTCAACCTCCACATATAATTAATTACTATAATTGGCACGGTGGAAAATCACCAGTAACATTGTCCGTTTTAAGAATATTCATCTGGTTAGCAATCCGGTGATGTTTCCCCACGCTACTTTAATGACCTCAACCAGATCTTCACTGCATTGCCCTGAGAAGCAAGCAGTTAAAAACAAATAACTGAAGGAGCACAGAAGTATTACAGTTACAAAACTAAATGAGAGTTTAGCTTAGTGGTAGCATTCTTGCAGATGTGTCCGAAAGCCATAGGGTTCAAGCCTCACTCTAGGACTTCAGCACATAAAAAGGCTGTTACAAAAGCGTAAAAAACCAAGGAAGTTATGAGGGGCTTCAGTTCTGCAGAGAGATTAGAGAAGCTGGAATTATTTTCCTTTGAGCAGAGGAGGTTATCATGAGATTTAATGCAGGTGTTCAAAATAATGAGGGCTTTTGCTAAAGTAGATATGGAAAAACTATTTCCAATGGAAGGAGGGTCAGTAACCAGAGGATACAGATTCAAGATAATTAGCAAAAATTCCAGGGGGGAAATGAGAAATTTTTCACACAGTGAGTTATGATGATCTGGAATGCAAAGCCTAAAAGAGCAGTGGAAGCAAATTCAGAGAATTGGATAAATACATGAAGGGAAAAAAATTGTAGGACTATGGAGAAAAAGCACGGGAGTGGGACTAATTGGATAGCTCTTTCAAAAAGCTGGCATAGACCCAATGGTATGAATGGCCTCCTTCTGTGCTGTATGATTCTATGATTATATAGGCCAGAACTGCAGTACAATTTGAGGGAATACTGTATTGTTTATGATGAAATGTTAAACTGATACCCGTATGTCTGTTCAGGAGGCTGTAAAAGATCCCATGACTCTAGTCAAAGAGGAGGGAGCTCTCTTGGTGAGTATTCTTCAACCGCTGCCACCAAAATAGATTAACTGGTCATTTTTCCCACTTCTATTTGTGGGACCTTACTGTATGCAAATTGGTTGTCAGGTCTGCTGACAAAACAATGACTATCCTTCAAAAGTAATTAATTGGCTGTAAAGTGCCTTATGGCATATTGAGAATGCTGAAAGTGCTACATAAATGCAAGCTCATTATTTTCTATTCAACAGTGAAATTGTAAAACACAAATTCCAGCCATGCTTCTTCAGAAAGAATACAAGAAGAATGGGTAGATGAAGCTGAGCATCTGTCAGTCAGGAAAGATATGAAAGTAGCACAAATACAGATATTGGGTCACTGGGGATCTACTTCTTCAGGCCAGCTTCCTCTCAGCAGTGTCAAAATACTTATTGTTCTCACTTAGCAAAGCAATAATGTTTAATGAAAGGCTGCTACGTTTCAAACGGCTTCAGAAGGAACCCTTCACACTGGCCCAAGAAGCTTTAACTTTCTCCAATTATCCTGGACTATCCTGAAAGCAGCAGCTGTTCAGAAATGGGTTTTCCTACAAACTCTAGGCTGACAAGACCCTGCATTTCAGCTTTCAAGCAGGCCCACGTCCTGGCCATTCAGCAGATCAATGCTACCTCAAGTAGATCCTGTTCAAAGCAGCAACCCTCGTCTAATCATGAAAGAGGACATAAGTAAACCTATATATACTATTTATTAAGTACTCCAAAGACAAAGAACCTGATTTACCTGGACATGGCTAAAGTATTAAATGAGTACCTTGCAACTATCTTCACAAAGGAACTGGATGATACAAAGGTTACATTAAAAGAGAAGGAAGTTATAGACAGGGTGGTAATAAAGAAAAAGTACTAAAAGATTAGCATTACTGAAAGTTGGTAAATCACATGGAATGCATCTTCGGTTGTTGAAAGAAGCAACGGTCAAAATAGAAGAGGCCTTGCTTACAATCCTGATTGGGTACAGGAGTAGTGCAGGAAGGCTGCTAATGTTATATATACCACTATTCAAGAAAGGGGAGAGGGAGAAACCAGGAAACTAAAAGCCAGTCAGCCTACCATTGATGGTGGGGAAGTTATTGGAAACATTATCAGGGATAAAACAGACTTTCATTTGGAAAGGCATGCGTTAATCAAGGACAGCATTCATGCATTTGTTAAAGGCAAATTGTGTCTGACCAACTTGATTGAATTCTTTGGGGTAACAGAAAAGGTTGATCAAGGTAGTGCAGTAGATGTATAATGGACTTCCAGAAAGCAATTAACAAAATGTCACACAGGAGGCTTAGTAAGATGATGGAAGCCCATGGTATTAAGGGGAATTTGGCAGTCTGGATATGGGATTTGCACAGTTACAGGAAGCAGAGGGTTTCTGGTGGATGGATATTTTTCAGACTGAGAGATGGTTTGCAGTGGCGGTCCCCAAGGGTCAGTTTTGGCTCCATTACTATTTTTAATTTTTTTATAAATGACATAGACTTGGGTGTGCAGAACAACATTGTAATGTTTACAGATTATACAAAACTTGGCAACGTGGTAGATAGTGATGAGTATAGTTGTAGATTTCAGGATCACACAGATAGGATAGTGAAATGGATGTAGTTCAATGCAGAGAAGTGTGAAGTGATGGACTTTAGGAGGACAAATATGGAAAAGACTGTATACTATAAATGGCATGAGTTTGAGCAGATTTTGACGAGCAGAGAAATCTTGGTGTCCACATACATAAATCCTTATAGGTGGCAGGGCAATTTGATAAGTTGGTAAAAACGCATATAGGTTACTCGGGATTATAAACACAGGAATATAATATAAAAGTGAAGAGATCCTGCAAGAATTTTAGAAATCACTGGTTGGGCCTCAGCTGGAATATTATGGATAATTCTGTGTACCACACTTCAGAGAAGATGTAAAGGCCTGAGAAAGGGTGCAGAGGAGGTTTACCAGGATGAGGGACTTCAGTTATGAGGAGAGGTTAGAAGAGTTAGGACTGTTCTCCTTGGAATGAAGAAGGTTAAGAGGTGGCCTAATAGAGGTTTTCAAGATGATAGGTTTTGATAGAGAAAACCTGGCAAGTGGGTCAATAACTAAAGGTCATAGATTTAAAATCATTGGCAAAAGATATTGAGGAGAGATAAGGAGAATTTTTTTTCCCCCCCGAGAGATGTCAGGATCTGAAATGCTCTACTTGAAAAGGTGGTGGAAGCTGATTCCATAAATCATTTTAAAAGTGAGTCGAACAGGAACTTGAGGATGAGAAACTCAGTTTTGCAGACAAAAAGCTGGGGTGTGGTACTAAGCATAACAGCTCTTTCAAAGAGCCAGGACAGGCACAATGGACCAAAAGGCTGCCTCCTGTAATGTTGTTTCCATGATAGTATAATTTCAATACATAAAAGTATAGATCAGATAAATATTTCCAAGTATACCAAACAAAAATTAGTGAAAAGTAAATTTAATATCTGGAAAATGTTTAAAATAAATCCACTGAGATGTTCAATATATAATTCGATGCTATGATGAGTGTTAATTTAGCACAGAAATGGGCTTAGGTGGCTTACTGGGGAAAGGGCTTCATTGGGAGAGTTAACCAGAGAGGGGCTTTGAAGAACCTCAACTTTACTCTTGGTCCAATGCTGGAATGAATTCCATTCCATTGAGCTCAATCTGCATCAGTGCTATAGCTACATTATGTTGAGACAAAGGACCATGGATGATACTTACATGGAAAGTAACATGAAAAACATTCTCTCCCCACTCAATGGGTTGGAGAAGGACTCAAAATTAGCAACATGCAAAAATACCGCATGCCACTAGAATCAAAATTGTCCCGCTATCTGCCTCAGACCAATGATCATGTCACCTTTCAGGAGACAACGTTCAAGCCATTTTCCTTAAGGGAATGATGTTGATTCCTAAGTGTGAAGTTTGAATTAAAGAAAAAAATGCAGCTTTTGGATTATCACAATATGTGCTGGAAAAGGTCTCTCAGATCACACTTTCCTGATTTGATGCCTACTGTAAATATTCTGTATAGACACTTCCTCATACTAATACATTTGCTAATCATGAAAGTACAGACTTTTCAGCCCCTCTTTTGATTCTCTTACTTGTTGGAGCCGCTTGATGATGCTTTCCTTGCTTGGGTGGTGACCAAGAGACGTTTTAGAAAATCAAGACGGGTAGCTTTCCATTTCTCAGGTGGGAAAATGTGCAACGCCAGGACTGTGAAATAGTGCGCTCCATCTACCTCATAAGCATTTTCAACCCATTTCTCTTTTGGCTGTTCCAAGAAACTCTGTAGGTTCTTCTCCTCTCGGGATGTTGCCCGGGTCCTGTGATATAATTGAGTAACATCAATGTATTTACCATTCATGAAACAGTGACAATTCAATGAGGAACTTAGTACACTTACGTATTAAGAACATAAAGGACTGTATGCATTATGTATGGGATGAGATGGATGTTACTTTCTCTGCCTCCTCCACCAGTGTCAACACTGAATGACTGCTCCATTGCAAAACGCAGGAAGAGTAGTTTAATATCATGAACGTTTAGCTGGTAGGTGGGTTCACGCTGACCTGTGCACTCTTGCAAGTACGTATTGTGCCTGAAATTAGAAACAAGTTCATCTAAACTGAGGAACGTAACTACCATGCCAAACATCTGAATGAATCTCAGAATTTTACAATACAGAAACAGGCTATTTGGCTCAAGTCTGCAACTATTTTTCCTCCATGGGCCAACTTGTCTAATCCCAATATCCTGTTGACTCATCATACTTTTAATATTCCTCCAATGCCAGCTTGGCCCAGTGACAGCACTCTTGACCAAGTCAGAAGGTTAACTTTTCAAATCTCACCCCAAGGACTTGAGCATGTAATCCAGGCTGACATATTAGTGCAGTACAAATAGTTTGAGGTTCTGTCTATCAGATGAGACCTTAAAACTGAGCTCCACCTGCCAATTCAGGTAGATATAATAGATCACATTGCATTATTTGAAGACCAAGGGATTTCTCCAAAATATTATCCCTCAGCCATCATGAAGCTAGATTAACTGGACGCTTATCTCATTGCTATTTGTGGGACTTTACTGTGTGGTAATTGGCTGCCTCTTCTGTTTGCCTACAAAGCAAGTGATTGTTTCAAAAGCAATTAATTGGCTGTGAAGCTCCTTGGGGCATGCTGAGATTGTGAAAGGAGCTTTATAAATGCAAGGTCTTTCTTCATGCAACTAGATAATTGCCTTTTAAAAGAACTCTATTTCACAAGGATTTGAGCCACAGAATCCCACATTCTGCTGTGTAAAGACATTTTTTTCCTGACCTTTTTACTTATCATTTTAAATTTACCCTCTCATGTTACCTTCCTGCCAACCAGTGGGAACAGTCCACTACTATTTACCATATCTAAACTCATTAGGGCATCACTTAAGCCCCAACTTCTCCTTATAACCATAACTGTAATGCTGGCAACATCTTTGCTTTTCTGTCGTTTCTATAATGAGGTGCCCAAAATTACATAATATATTCCAAATGTTCTCTAACAAAGGTATTTACAAGTTCAGCATTAGCTCTTCACTTTTATAATCTGCCTCCAAATAAACCAAGGATTCCAACTACCTTTTATAAATAACTGACGTACCTGTAACACCAAAAACTCTGTCCACCACCTCCATTTAAAAGCTCACCGTTTAATGTGTATTTTCTTTGCCTATTATTTACATAATATGACTTCACATTTTTCTACATTGAACTGTATCTGCTGCCTGACTGCCCATTCTGCCCTCTGGTTTTTACACTTATCAAATTTTGCTACATCTCTCCCCTAATATGGTGCCATCAGTAAATTTCCAAATTGTTCCTTCAGTTCCTAAGTTCTTCACAAAACCTGTTTAAATTACAGGGAATATTTCAGAATGAAAGATCTCATAGTTTACATCCTGTGTTTAAATGAACTCTCTTACCTTGCCAAACAGGTAGCAAATGCCGATTCGGGTACATGTGGACCCCATACAGGAAGTAATCCATTACACTTGGTGTTTGCATTTTGTAGCGCAGCACTTTCCCACTCCTCTCGACCACGTGCCAGCCTAAAAGGAGTAACTCACTAAAATCAGCTAGATTATCAGCAGTTACATAGGTAACCTTAATAAATTATTGAAATCAATCTCACTGGACAAGTAAAACCCTCTAGTAAATCACAGTGCTGACTTAATTAGAAATTTGTGAATTATATATAAATATATCTATTGTGTATATGTTACAAATGCAAAACAATCTTGAAAAAGGAAAAACAGTCATTTATACTAGGTTTTCCTGATCCAAAGCCTGGAATTTACAAACAGCTACAATTGTTCTCATGAGTATTCAAAGAGTCATAATTATCTGGATTTGCCTGTTCCCAGGGAGTACTTCAGCAATAGCTTTAAAAGAGAGCTCTACCTGACAACTAAAAATCTCCAATCCGACTCCAGACCATGTCATGGGAGATTCTTTAGTAATTATATAAAACAATTCACCATGTGAGGAAGGACAGATCCTTTCATAAGATAGGATATTTCTTTCAAACAAGATCTGTAGATATAACTTCTCCAATGATTATAAAGTACAATTACAGCAATGTGCAGAACCAAAATATAGCTAATTTACAAAAAACGATGAGTTACGATGCACCAAATGTCCCCCCGCCCTCCTGGCAATAACTTGAAGATTTTTGCATTCCTATGTTGATTACTCGGGTGCAGCAAATCCAGGATAGCTGAACAGGGCAGCGCTCACTTTCCTGCTTATTAATTTGAACAAACAGAAAATAAGGTGGGCTCCCTTAATGATATAACCCCTCCTCATCCAGTTAGTCACATATTCACTGTGTTCAAATGATCCAATACCCGAGGTACAGGGACACAAAATTCTGCTCCCTTATGTTTTGAAATCATAGCACGCTTGGAATAAACGTAATGTCACTAAATTAGTGCAGAAACTTTGCTGCAGCTATGGGGAGCTTGAAGGCTGAAGTATCCAGTCCACACCATGCCACTCCACTTCGTTCCTTTCCCCAGAACCTTTTCAAATAGTTATCCATTGCCCTTTTGAGTACCATTATGCATTCTGCTTCCAACATTGCTGATCAGACATTCCATGGCCTAATAACCCTCTGTTAAAATAAAGTCTAACTTCACTTTTTTGTTCTTTTGGTGATGGCCTTTAATTAATCTCCTCAAATGTATGCCCTCCAATTACCATCACACTCATGATTTGGAAAAGCTTTCCCCAATTTGTATAGTGCAAAGGGCAGGGTTACCAATACCTGACTGCAGCAAGGTGACAGTCATAGTGGACAATATTGAAATGTGAGACTGTACTGTATCCCTGTTGTTTCCGTGGCTTGTTCTCAAACTCTTCAACAGCGACTCGCTTTGTGAAGGTGTAAATTCCTAACACTTTAGTTGGCTGCAACAGAGATAAATAAGGATTATTTTGTTGTAACTGCTAAAGAGTAGGCATCTGTATCATGAAACCGTACAGCAATTGCATTTCTTTCGGGCTAAGTGGGCATACCTGAAATTTATAACCCTCACGGCAAATGCAGCAGGTCAAACCTGGTTCCTCAATAAGCTCTTCCATCTGCTTCAGTAATGTTGTTGTGGTGACCACCTGACCTTTCTCATTAGTCTGTTTGAAGAGAATGATCAGAAATGAATATGTAAAATATTAATGAATAGACTCTGACTTGCCTATAGCTATTGGGGTATTTATGTGATCCCATAAGCCATTTGGGACACTTATGTGATGGGTACAACCAGCTTTAGCAGCATGTGAATCACAAGGCAACTCAGTGCTCAACTCCTGACACTGTCTTTTTTTCTCACACAAGACGACTATGGGGTAGCTTGACTGCTGCAGTACAGCTTTTGCTGGGATCCAATTAAAATACGCATCATTGGTTAACAAAATGCTATATTAGCTTTTTCTATCAACTAAGAACTTTCTCCTTCATTTTCTTTTTGCCCAGCATCCAAAGTAAACAATTTCAAGCATCACCACAGATAGAGTGAATGTCGTACCTTTGTAACACTTGCTCTTCCTACAGAAATGATCTATTTCCCAATCATCTCCAATTCTTCAATTAAGAGTTGCTGAGATGTAAACTGATGGAATTCACACCACTCAAGCGTTTACCAGATACTGGTCTCGCCAACTACAAGACCTAGTTTGGTACAATTCTGAAGATGCTCAATGATGTTATTATAGCAACATAAAAGAGTTGTGAGCTGTAAGACTTGCAAGTATGGGGAATAAGTCAATCTACTATCTGCTATGTACATACCACCAACACATGCATGAATACAGATGAGAGCGCTTTAGCAAAAGGTCATGTTGAGGGCTAAAATGATTACGGGTACGGTGAGAAACAAGATATATACATGCCTTGGAGTACGTGTAAAATTAGACTGGTTTGCTTGATTATCACTTGTTTTATGGTTGTCATGCTAGGCCCCCACCTGCCAAGAATGAGGCACATCAGTTTTGTCATGAACATTGATTTTTAACTGTTGTTGGAGCGAGGAAATTACTTATAAAACAGATCAGCTGTGGTTTGCAAAAAAAATTTACATACTAACAGACATGGAAGGTGAGGAAGCGTATCCCAGGGCCTAAAGAGGATACAATCCACAAGGGTCAGGACTGGTTAGACAAGCTGGTCACATGACTATCTGGCTATTCCAGGGTTTTCTTTTGAACTGGCCACAGAGAGTTTGAACTCAAAAGACTTTTTGCTCCTGGACTGAGAAAATGACTCCTGTCTGCTCCCATCTCTTTCTCACAAGCCTCTGAATCCACTGAAGTCTCCTACAGCGAACAAGGTTTAAGAAGAATACTGGGTCCCAACGAAAAGCAAGATATACCTACAATCAAGGACTCTACAGTGAGCTCTGAGAGCCGTAACAAAAACTCTTCAGATATTGCCTCGAATTTTTCTACTGTATTTTCCTTCTGCACTTTTCTGTCTCTATTTACATGCATGTATCGTGTATGCATCATGTATCCGTAGTCGTCAACCAAATTAGAGTTTAAGTTTAATAAATTTCAACTTTTCTTCTTTAAACCTAAGAAAACCCATTTGTGCTGGTTTCTTCGTCTTATAATTGGGAAGCAGTGAACAAGGATACACCAATGGGGAAGCTAAAAACACTGTGTTTAAAATTAAACCCTGTTACGGTAAGACCAGGTGAAGGCTGAAAGGGAACCAGAGACCTCTTTCTCACCAGGTCGTAACATGGTTCACTTAATAATCTACCAATTTAAAATTTTACCAATACCAAAGGTATTGCCTGAGGTATTCTGCTCACAGATTCTAATGACCAATCTTTTTTGCAACAATCATAAATAAAAGGAAAGTATTGGAAAGTTAGTTGACGTAAAGTGCACACACCTGGCAGGACAACTCCAAGGATTCTGAGGGAAATGAGCGAAGACATAGTTGAGGCTCGAGAAATGATATATTGTATGTCAGTGGACTGGAGAGTGAACTCTATAATACACATTTATCCAGATAAGTGCAGGCCAGTTAATTTCATGTATAGCAGAGGAAATTTTGGATTCTTTCATTAAAGAAGAAATTACTAAATTTTCAGACAATCCAAAAGTAATTAGAAGCAACCAACACATATTTCAGAGGAGGAGGATGTGCGTGACAGACCTGAACAAATTCTCTGAAGAGGGAACAGATATGTTGGATAGGGAAATGCAGAAGATATAACGCACAAGGACTTTGAAAAGGCTGTCAACAAGGCACCAGACAGGAACAAAAGAACGTGCAGTTGCACAGCATCTTTTGTGACCTCAAGATGTCCCAAATCACTTCACAGCCAATTAATTACTTTTAACATGTGGTCAAAACAGCAATGCAATATGTGACCAATTCAACAGTTATAATGATGTTGGTTGAGAAATAAATATTGGCCAGGACACCTACTGCACTTTGTTTCGAATAGTGCCCTTTATATCCATCCAAGAGTCAAACGGGATCTCATTTTAAAATCTCATCTGACAGTGCACTGAAGTATCAGCTTGCATTATGTGTTCAAGTCATGTAGTGAGTCTTGAACCCATAACCTTTTGGATCAGAAGCGAGAGTGCTACCATTGAGCCATGGCTGACACCTAGGAAACTATTGGAGAAGATTAAGCGATATGGAATTAGGGGAAGGGTAGCAAATTGGATTAAAAACTGGTTAGAAAAGAGGAATTAATGAGTAGGAATTAAGGACAGTTTCTCAGTGGTTGGAAATGGCTAGTATTGTTTAGTTTAGGGACGACTTTTGTTTGCTGTGTATGTCAATAATTTGAATATAGGGATAGAGGATGTGGTATCCCAAGTTTGCAGCAGGTACTAAAATAAAAGGCATCATAAATAATTCTGAGGACCAAAGGAAGCTGCAGGAGAATTTTGATAAGTTGGTGGAATAGGGAAAAAAATGGCAGATGGAGTTAAATGTTAGTAAGTGTGAGGTGGTACATTTAGGTTAAAAGTAATAATTCTATTGGGAATGGGTGAAATCTGGGTAATGTGAAACAGCAGAGGGATTTGGAGATTCAGACTCAAGATATTAAGTGGATAAGCCCATAAAACATAATGGACTAATTGCAACAGGTATCGAATACAATTACATTACAGATGTAATTCGAATCCACATAAATTTTGAAGACAGCTGGATTATTGTGTGCAGTTTTGAGCACCACACAATATGATGTATAAGTCAAGAGAGAGTGTACAATGCAATTCACTCAAATATTGCTTATTATGAGGATACACTACCAGCATTCGCGATCAAAGCAAAGACAATGTCTGTGTTTAATAGGTTGAAATACATTTAAAGGAAAGGAAAATAAAGGGATATGGGAACAGAACAGGCAAATAGGATCAGAACTAGAATTATATTGAAATTACAACATGGAAACAGGCCTACACAAGGTTTACACAAGCAGAGGTCCCAACCAGTGTGCCCGTCCTGTTCTCATGCACTATTTTAAACGTGTTCAATGTTTACCGTCATTCCAAGTGTGCCCAGTGCTTTCTGCCGCATAGCCATTGCCATTCGTTTCTTTTCTGCTCGCGTCTCTTTTCGTGCTGCTTCAATTTTCCTGTTGACGTCCGGGTGTTCCCGCAGTGCCTCGAGTAGGTTTTCTGCCAGGGTCCCAATGCCTTCATCACTGGAAACCTGCTCCAGTTTATGCAGGTTTGTGATGGAATCTGTTCCAATTAACATCTAATAATACAACATGCAAGCGGAAAATTACTCAGAGGCCAATGGGCACAGTAACAGCCTGGGTTCCAGTATTTCCAAAAAAAATAGATGCCACTATGAACAGAAACAGGCCAGAGGGTAACTAGAGAAAGGATTGGCCCACTAAAGGACAAAGGAGGAATGTTATGCTTGGACTCAGAGAAAATGGGTGAGATTCTAAACGAGTACTTTGCATCGGTATTCACCGAGGAGAGGGACATGACGGATGTTGAGGTTAGGAACAGATGTTTGATTACTCTAGGTCAAGTCGGCATAAGGAGGGAGGAAGTGTTGGGTATTCTAAAGGGCATTAAGGTGGACAAGTCCCCAGGTCCGGATGGGATCTATCCCAGGTTACTGAGGGAAGCGAGAGAGGAAATAGCTGGGGCCTTAACAGATATCTTTGCAGCATCCTTAAACACGGGTGAGGTCCCGGAGGACTGGAGAATTGCTAATGTTGTCCCCTTGTTTAAGAAGGGTAGCAGGGATAATCCAGGTAATTATAGACCGGTGAGCCTGACGTCAGTGGTAGGGAAGCTGCTGGAGAAGATACTGAGGGATAGGATCTATTCCCATTTGGAAGAAAATGGGCTCATCAGTGATAGGCAACATGGTTTTGTGCAGGGAAGGTCATGTCTAACCAACTTAATAGAATTCTTTGAGGAAGTGACAAAGTTGATTGATGACGGAAGGGCTGTCGATGTCATATACATGGACTTCAGTAAGGCGTTTGATAAGGTTCCCCATGGCAGGCTGATGGAGAAAGTGAAGGCGCTTGGGGTCCAAGGTGTACTAGCTAGATGGATAAAGAACTGGCTGGGCAACAGGAGACAGAGAGTAGCAGTAGAAGGGAGTTTCTCAAAATGGAGACGTGTGACCAGTGGTGTTCCACAGGGATCCGTGCTGGGACCACTGTTGTTTGTGATATACATTAATGATTTGGAGGAAAGTATAGGTGGACTGATTAGCAAATTTGCAGACGACACTAAGATTGGTGGAGTAGCAGATAGTGAAGGGGACTGTCAGAGAATACAGCAGAATATAGATAGATTGGAGAGTTGGGCAGAGAAATGGCAGATGGAGTTCAATCAGGGCAAATGCGAGGTGATGCATTTTGGAAGATCCAATTCAAGAGTGAACTATACAGTAAATGGAAAAGTCCTGGGGAAAATTGATGTCCAGAGAGATTTGGGTGTTCAGGTCCACTGTTCCCTGAAGGTGGCAACGCAGGTCAATAGAGTGGTCAAGAAGGCATACGGCATGCTTTCCTTCATCGGACGGGGCATTGAGTACAAGAGTTGGCAGGTCATGTTACAGTTGTATAGGACTTTGGTTCGGCCACATTTGGAATACTGCGTACAGTTCTGGTCGCCACATTATCAAAAGGATGTGGATGCTTTGGAGAGGGTGCAGAGGAGGTTCACCAGGATGTTGCCTGGTATGGAGGGCGCTAGCTATGAAGAGAGGTTGAGCAGATTAGGATTATTTTCATTAGAAAGACGGAGGTTGAGGGGGGACCTGATTGAGGTGTACAAAATCATGAGAGGTATAGACAAGGTGGATAGCAAGAGGCTTTTTCCCAGAGTGGAATTACTAGAGGACACGAGTTCAAAGTGAAAGGGGAAAAGTTTAGGGGGGATATGCGTGGAAAGTTCTTTACGCAGAGGGTGGTGGGCACCTGGAACGCATTGCCAGCGGAGGTGGTAGATGCGGGCACGATGGAGTCTTTTAAGATGTATCTAGACAGATACATGAATGGGCAGGAAGAAAAGAGATACAGAACCTTAGAAAATAGGCGACATGTTTAGAGAGAGGATCTGGATCGGCGCAGGCTTGGAGGGCCGAAGGGCCTGTTCCTGTGCTGTAATTATCTTTGTTCTTTTTAAACATCTTCTCCCATTATCTACCATTACCTGACAAAGTTACAGTAAGCAGTCATAGTCACACTACCAGCTGGAGTATTTTTCCACACATGCACATGTTCTCTCCCTTAGGTAAGGCTCCTAATTCCAAGAAATTTCCAAATCCCAATCCTCTTCATTACCATACTGACAGTGTGTAAATAAAGCAGGTCAGACTAAATGCATACTGTATGCAGTACATCTGAAATAGGAATGGGGTGGGGAGGGAGGGAATATAGTAGCACAATGGTTTGGCACGAGCACTGAGAGTTCCAATTCCAGCATGACAAGTTGTGAAAATTGATATTTTATCGGCTTGCATTAGCAAAAACTGATCATTAGAGCTGCTGGATTGTTGTAAAACCTCAATGCATTCAGGGCAGTGAATGTGTTATCAGGATTAATGTTTTGTTATACTTGGTAGCTCATCAAACCTCTTGTTTACCTTTTAAGGCTGAAAACACCAAGTTTTTCCATACTTCCTCATAGTTTATTCTTTTAACACAAGGGATTTTCCTTGTAACTATTCCCTGCATTGCTTCCAGGGCGCATGCATTTTAATTGGTGAGCAGGATGAAATGCAGTATTCAAGGTGTGATTTGACCAGAACACTATACAGCTTCGGCATGGGGACCTGTGATTTCTAGTCTACTTGTATACCATTATGGATACAGTGGTCATGGTACTGGACTGGCAACCCAGATGTTGTATTCAAATCCAACTGTGGGAGTTGTGAAATTGAATTCCATAAGTCTGATAATTTGTGGTTGAGAATTAGATGAAGACCACGCAAGTAAAATCCTAATGTTGCCCATCTCCCAAAAACAAGTCAAAAATTGGCAATACAACTCAGCATGGCTTTGCGGATTGTTGCATTATAATGACCCAACAAGATCTGCTCATTGGCAGATATCGTCTCGGCCTTTTGATGCTGCTTCATGAGACCACACTACCTCACCACTTCCATAATATTGGGAGTTTGACCAACTTCAGTATGTTTCTAAATCCAAGTTACTTCTGTAGATCAGAAACACTCAGGGCCCAGTATCAATCCCTTGGGCACTTAACTAGCACATTTCATTAAACGCACTTGACTCTACCAACTACTATCCTTGACTTCCTCGCTTTCAGCTGCCTCTTTATCCACCTCTAAGTCCTGAGAATCATTTACACTCTCCAGTGTAATGATCATCCCTGCGTTTAAAAAAAAAAACACTAGCTAGGATGCCCCTGCAATTAATATCAAAGTCCTGGAGCTTAATAGTGGAATCTTGAATGATGGGTAGCAGTATCTCTCTGGTGAATACCTCCAGGAAGAACTAGTTGACTTTTTTTATTCATTCATGGGATGTGGGCAGCGCTGGCAAGGCCAGCATTTATTGCCCATCCCTAATTGCCCTCGAGAAGGTAGTGCTGTGCTGCCTTCTTGACCCACTGCAGTCCTTGGGGTGTAAGTACACCAACAGTGCTGTTCGGAAGGGAGTTCCAGGATTTTGACCCAGCTACAGTGAAGGAACGGCACTATATTTCCAAGTCAGGATGGTGAATGAATTGGAGGGGAACTTGCAGGTGGTGGTGTTCCCATGCATCTTTGCTGCCCTTGTCCTTCTAGGTGGTAGAGGTTGTGGGTTTGGAAAGTGCTGTCAAAGGGAGCCTTGGTGAGTTGCTGCAATGCATCTCTCGTAGATGGTACACACTACTGCCTCTGTGCAAATTGTATTGGTACATCTGCAGTTTGCATCCTGTTTTGCGGTTACAATACTGAAAATTCTCTTACGGTTGCATTTTGCTTCTGCAACAATGCGAATTTCTAGCTCCCTTTTTATCCCGTTATTTTAAACATATTGACGCAGTTGCAGATAAAAAGGTTTGCACAGCGAAATACTGTTTATAAACTTTAAAACCAAAGTGAAATCAGTTTAATTACTAGACATAAAAACAAATATGAAAAAATTCTATTCCATATGCTTTGTCTCCTCCTCTCCTGGTGTACTTGAGCTGCCAAGACGGGCCAGAGGCCAACTGGCTTGCACTTGAGCTGGTGAGGAGGCAGAGGCTATTCAGCCCATTCCTCAGCTGCTGCAGATTACTCTCTTCTCCTTGTGTTAGTCCTTTGTGGCTGTTCTTGAGAATTTATGAAATTTGCCCACAACAGATAAGGATGCTACTTGAATCTAGGGCCTGTTATTGGAAGTCCAGTTCTCCTCTAACGAGCTGCCTGCTCTGCTTTCTAATATTAAAGACAGCCCATTAAGTAGAAAGCTAGGAGAACAGGAAATATAAATGAGCCAGGGAAAGAGCAATGATAATGAGATTGAGCACGAGAGAGCGAGCAATAGGGAGAAAAACTTACTTGTGTGGGAGGGTGCTGCATTGCCAGTCCCCGCAGCAAGCGGAGAATAAAAGGAAGAGCTGGTTTTGATAAGAACTTCTTCCACACATCTGCATCAAGGCTGGAAGCAGATAGCAGTATAAAAGTTAAAACTTGGAGTTTCAGTTACCAATTCAGTCATCAGGAACAGAGTGGGGTTCCAAATATTACACATTCTCTATGACCTGCACCAACTCCCAGTATATACAGAGCCTCACAGCTGCCCATCCATTAACACTTCTTTGACCCCCAACAAATTCCAACAATGAGTGACGTAGCTAAAAAGTAAACAATTTTGAACACTCAGTGCTAGTGAAATGAATCTCACTTCTTGGCACTTGGAATATGCTTCCGGATGTATTCTAAAGCATTCTGGGTAATTCCTTTCTGCAGAATAAGTTCCTTCAGTTGATGTCCATTGCTGTTGTTTTTGATTCCTGCAGCAATTTTACAGAAACAATCCAGGAAAACCTTGTCATCGGTATTATGCTCTTCATCATATCTAAGAACAGTACAAGAATGGGATAGAAAGGATTAGAAAGGCCACGAGTACAATAACAATGAAAAACTGGGAATGCGAGTGAAAGCAAGCTGTGCAGATTTCTCAAACTTTAAGAATCTTTAAATTCCACATTTAAATTTAAATCCCTGTATGTTTAAATATTTGAGCATAAACAGTGGCTACTTATTCATGTGACTTTTATCAAAAGTGCAGCTGCAAGTTAAATGCTCCCCCACCCTTTAAGACTGTTCTGCTCTATGAAAGGTATTTGGTGGATGTGCTTGGCTCCAGGATGTTCACACGTGTATGACACCAGTCACGCAGGCAAAGCATCTTTGGAATTCTCTACCCAGAAGGTTGTGGCTGCTCCATTGTTGAATATATTTAAGGCTGAGATAGACAGATTTTTGGCCTCAGGGAATCATGGGATGTGAGAAGAGGGCAAGAAAATGGAGTTGATGCAGAAGATCAGCCATGATCGTACTGAATGGTGGAGCATGCTTGAGGGGATGTATGGTCTAATCCTATTCCTATTTCTTATGTTCTAGGCCTGTAACTGTCACTTACTTGTCAAAATTACAGTAGGGCTTGAATCGATCAACAAGAATCTGCATTTTCTCCAATTCTCCAAAGGACAGGTATGGGATAATACGCAGCAAACCCTGGAGAACACTGGGATTGGAACGGACAAACGTCGAATTAATCTGGTCCAACAGCATCACCAATTGATCTTTGTCTCCTGTGAGCAGCAGGTTACCCTGTTGGCAAGAAACAGGTTTAGTGACAGACTTCTATTACACACAGGAGAATTATGCATTACGTTCCTGAACAACCTGGATGATTCTAATTCATGAACTTTGAACTCAGATGGTTGAGTAAACTCTGTATTGGCTTTGTCTTTTCCTCACTGTAACACAGGGGTCCAATCCTTGGTCCTTTCCTCATCATGGTTATATAATTCCCCTTGGTAATATCATTCGGAAGCACAGCATAATATTCCACGTATATGCTGATACCACCCAGCTTTAACCTTTCCATCTCCTTGCTCTATTCCCCAGAGCTTTGACTCAACTGTCCAACTGCCAGCCTGACATTAAGGGCTAAATGAATCAAAATTTCTTTCAACTTAATATAGGGAAAACTGAAGCCATGTCTTTTGGCTTCCATCAAATCCTGTGTTCTTCAATCCTGATTGCTATCAACCTCCTTGACTGTCACCTTCTGCTAAGTCTTTTGCTGGGGAGCCTCTTTGGGTTGCCTGAGCCAAGCTTCCTACAACCATATAGTCACCAAGACTGTCTGTTTCCATCTTCAAAATATGCACCTTCACCCTGACCTCTCCTCACTGCCATGGAGAGGCTAACTGTGCCTTCATTATTTGGAGCCATGATTTCTTGAATGTCCTCATTGCCAGCTGCCAAGCCTGGACCCTCCTTAAAATGCCATTCATTCAGTATACCATTGTCCATGATGTTATTTGCTCAATGCCCCGCAATGCCATTACCCAAGGGTCCAATGGCTTTCAATACTCCGAAAAGAAGTTCAAGAAATTAGTCCATATCTTTGTATACAAAGATGACACAAAAATAGGTTGGAAAGTAAGCTGTCAAGAGGACATAAAGAGTCTACAAAGGGATTTAGATAGGTTAAGTTGAGTGGGTAAAAATTTGGCAGATGAAGTATAATGTGGGAAAATGTGAACTTGTCCAATTTGGCAGGAAGAATAAGTATTTTATTTGAATGGAGAGAGACTGCAGAACTCTGCAGTACAGAGGGACCTGGGTATCCTGGTACATGAATCACAAAAAGTTAGTATGCAGGTACAGCAAGTGATTAGAAAGGCATTTATTACAAGGGAAATGGAGTATAAAAGTAGGAGAAAAGTAAAAGTCAGAGGCTTTGCAGAACATCTCCGCTCAGTCCGCAAGCAGGACCCTGAGCTTCCGGTTGCTTGCCATTTCAACACTCCCCCCTGCTCTCATGCTCACATCTCTGTCCTGGGATTGCTGCAGTGTTCCAGTGAACATCAACGCAAGCTCGAGGAACAGCATCTCATCTACCGATTAGGCACACTACAGCCTGCCGGACTGAACATTGAGTTCAATAATTTCAGAGCATGACAGCCCCCCACTTTACTTTCATTTTTAGTCATTTTTAGTTATTTTTTCTTCCTTTTTTTTTACATTCCTTTTTACATTTTTTACAATCTTTTTTTGCATTTATTTCATTTCATCTTAGTTTGTTCAGTTTGCTTACCCACTGTTTTTTTCAGGTTGTTTTTCTTCAGGTTTGCACTTGCTGTTCAATATTCAGTATATTCACACCTAATCTGTACTAATGCTTTGTCTTTCAACACACCATTAACATATTGTTTGCCTTTGCTCCGTGACCTTTTGGTCAGCTATGTGGCCTGGTCCAATCTGCACCTTCTCCTTTGTTATCTCTTGCCCAACCCCCACCTCACTTGTTTATAATCTGTGACTTTTCTAATATTTGTCAGTTCCGAAGAAGGGTCACTGACCCGAAACATTAACTCTGCTTCTCTTTCCACAGATGCTGCCAGACCTGCTGAGTGAATCCAGCATTTCTTGTTTTTGTTTCAGATTTCCAGCATCCGCAGTATTTTGCTTTTATATAAAAGTAGGAGTGTTGCTGCAGCTGTACAGGGCCTTAGTAAGACCACATCTGGAGTACTGTATACAGTTTTGGTCTCCTTACTTAAGGAAGGATATTATTGCACTAAAAGCAGTTCAGAGAAGGTTCACTCGACCGATTCCTGTGATGAAGGGGTTAGCTTATGAGGAAAGATTGAGCAGGTTGAGCCTATACCCATTGGAGTTTCGAAGAATGAGAGGTGATCTTATTGAAATATAAAAGATCCTGAGGGTACTAACAGGGTGGATGCTGAGAGGATGTTTCCCCTTGTGGGAGAGTCTAGAACTAGGGAATACAGTTTAAATATTCAGGATCTCCCATTTAAGACTGAGATGGGGAGAAATCTTTTTCTCTGAGGGTCATTAATCTGTGGAATTCTCTTCCCCAGACAGCTTTGCAGGCTGGGTCACCGAATATATTCAAGGCTGAGTTTGATAGATTTTTAATGGACAAGGGACTCGAGGGTTATGTGTGGCACAACAGGAAAAGTGGAGTGAGGCTACAATCAGATCAGCCATGATCTTATCGAATAGCAGAGCAAGCCCGAGGGGCTGAATGGCCTGCTCCTATTTCTTGTATACTTCCATGACCTCACCCTACCTCCTCAGTAACCACCTTCAGTCCTATGTTTCCATTCTATGCTTCTTTGTTCCTCACATCCCATCCTCGTTCCTCAACCAATGCTAGCTGTTTTTTTAGCTGTCATTATTGTGACCTTTCAAAATTCCTATGATAACCTATTCTCTTCCCGCATTCGAAAGCTTACTACTTTTTTCTTCAAACAATCACTTAGCTGAAACTCTGATGTTAGGAGCACTATACAAATGTAGATTTTTTTTTTGTTTTACTCATTCTTTTGTTTAACTTTTGCCTTTCATTCTCTGAAAAAGCTAGGCTGATGGCTCAGTAGGTGAGTGCACCAAGGGCCATATAAAGCAGAAGGTGCTTGATCAATTTGTTTTTAATCGTGCCAATTTTCTGCCTAACCCTTTCTGCTAAATGCACCAACTATTGCTGGAACATGGTTCTACTGACACTAATGCTTTGATATCTCATATGGTGGTTATTGGACCTTCCCTCAATCATAAGGTCAGACGTGGGGCTGCTCGATGATGTCTTCACAGTGTTAAGTTCCATTCACAATTATTCAGATAATGTAGCAGTCCATGCCCAGATGCAACAAGGCATGGGCTGATAACTGACAAGTAACATTCACACCATACAACTGCCAGGAAATGACCATCTCCAATAAGAGAGTTTAACCACTTTCCTTCAACATTGAATTATCAGTGCCGAGTCCCACACCATCAGCCGCCTGGGGTGTAGAAAGCAGAAACTCAACTGAATATGCCACATAAATGCCGTGGCTACAAAAGTACATCAGAGGTTGGGTATTCTGTGATGAGTGGCGGCTCACCACCCGATTCTCTAAAAAGCTCTCCACATCAACAGGGAACAAGTCAGGAGTGCAATGAAATACTCCCCATTTGCTTGGATGACTACACAGCTTCAACAACACTTAAGAAGCTGAACACCACCCAGAACAAAGCAATCCACTTGATCAGTAGCAAACACACCACCAGCACACCGTGGCTGCAGTCTGTACTATCAACAGGATACACTGCAGTAACTCACCAAGGCTTCTAGAACAGGCCTCGCAAACCTGACCTTCACCTCCAAGAAGGACAAAGGTAGTAGGCACATAGGGACACAATTACCTCCAAGTAGCACAACATTCTGACTTGGACATGTATTGTTGCACGATCCCGTTTTCATTGTTCCTTGTTCAAAATCTTGGAAATCCCTACCGAACAGCAATGTGTGAGTACCTTCACCACACAGGCTACAACTGTTCAAGGTGGCGGCTCAACACCACTTTCTTAGGGCAAATATGAATGGCCTATGCCAACTTTGCAAGTGACACCCATATCCTGAGAATGAATAAAAAATGAAATAAGTATTGCCAGTGAATGTCAGTCGTCTAGTGCACCGTGGGGTTTTTCCCACAATGAAGTGATGGGAGGGAATTACATCCAAGCCTGTCTCAGCCAGTGCCGACACTTGCACTTTAATCATGAGTCACTGGAGAGCAATCAAGGCCCCCTCCTCCTACCTTTTACAAAGGGCATCAACACCAATTGTCATATCATCACTAACACCTGAGCTGAGCTTAGCTTTTCTGTTACAGGGCTGTTCAAATTTGCACAACCTTTTTGGCTCAGATTTTATCTCCTCTGTTTCAGGTGTTGACTCCTTGTTGGAGTAGAGTTCCACATGTGATGTCTTCCTTAGCTCTGTTCATTGCATTTTCCATATTCAGGTTACTGAAAAATCTTTGGATCTTGAATTTGGGTAAGATACTCACCCTGTCCTCAGTGAGTGGCTCCGCATTTGCTTCATCTAGAATTATCTCCATGATACTCAGTACTTGCTCAGCAATAGTTGCACCACCACTGTCCTTACTCTCCTGTTCTGCCAGCAATGCCTGTAATATAAACAATACCTTATTAAACAAAGACCAACACGAACAAACATGAAATACTGAACAAATTAAATTTCTAGTTAACACAGGAAAACTTTTGACAGCTGGGCCACATAATGCAAAGTATAGGTTTTTAAACATGGGGTCTGACAATTCTAGGAGGTCTGTAAGGTCATCAGATTTTAATCTGTCTGGGCTCATGAACTCATTGTCTAGAGAATTCTGCTTTCTATATTTTCTCAGTATCTGTTATTCTTGGTTTTTATTAATCTAAATTAATATTCAACATTTTCTGCAACAATGGGACTGTTTGTTTTGAATAGCTGACTCTCTTTCAGAAGTTAAGAGTAAAAGGACCTTGGATACCTGTCACTATTCGCAGTCTCCCACACAAAAACATTTGCTAATGACTAGACAAGCTAACTAAGCAGGTAGTCACTGGACTTAGCCAGCACATCGCAAAACTTTTCATTTGTTTTATGTACATACATAGGAACATACGAATTAGGAGCAGGAGTAGGCCATTCGGCCCCTCGAGCCTGCTCCGCCAATCAATAAGATCATGTTTGATCTGATTGTAACCTTGACTCCACATTCTTGCCTACCCCCAATAACCTTTCACCCCATTGCTTATCAAGAATCTATCTACTTTGCCTTAAAAATATTCAAAGACACTGCTTCCACTGCCTTTTCAGGAAGAGAGTTTCAAAGACCCACGACCCTCAGAGAAAAATTGTCTTCTTAATCTGTCATAAATGGGCGACCCTTATTTTTAAATAGTGACTCCTAGTTGTAGATGTTCCCACAAGAGGAAACAGCTTTTCCACATCCATCCTGTCAAGACCCTCTGGATCTTATATGTTTCAATCAAGTCGTCTCTAACTCTCTCAAACTCCAGCGGATACAAGCCTAGCCTGTCCAACCTAGCCTCATAAGACAACCCGCCTATTCCCGGTATTAGTCTAGTAAATCTTCTCTGAACTGCTTCCAACGCACTTACACCCTTCCTTAAATGAGGAAACCAATACCGTACAAAGTACTGCAGATGTGGTCTCACCAATGCCCCGTATAACTGAAGCATAACCTCCATCCATTTGTACTCAATTCCACTCGTAACAAATGATAACATTCTATTAGCTTTCCTAATTATTTGCTGAACCTGCATACTAACCTTTTGCGATTCATGCACCAGGACACCCAGATCCCTCTGCATCTCAGCTCTACATCTCTCACCATTTAGATAATTTTTTTATTCTTCCTGCCAAAATGGACAATTTCACATTTTCCCACATTATACTCCATTTGCCAGATCTTTGCCCACTCACTTAACCTATCTATATCCCTTTGTAGCTTCCTTAAGTACTCTTCACAACTTACTTTTCTACATATCTTTGTGTCATGAGCAAATTTAGCTACGATACCTTCAGTCCCTTCATCCAAGTCATTTATATAATTGTAAAAGGTTGAGGCCCCGGCACTGATCCCTGTGGCACACCACTTGTTACATCTTGCCAACCAGAAAATGACCCATTTATGCCTACTCTCCATTTCCTATTAGCCAGCCAATCTTCTATCCATGCCAATATGTTACCCCCTACACCATGAGCTTTTATTTTCCGCAATAAACTTTGAGTTAACATAACCAAGTTTGCAATATTTCCATCCAAGTCTGAGCCTCACCAGGTTGAGTGTCCCCAGCATTACATTCAGTGGGTTCATCTCTGGTTTAATCAGCTGTTGTCGATTCACCTTCACCTTTACACAGTAACTGAACAGCTTCAGTAGCACCTGGAGAGAAGAGGAATACAAACTTAGTCACACTTGACTCTATGTAACACTATGTAAAACATGTAACTTGGCATTGACCTGATGTGCTTAAAATCCCAATTAAAGTGATTCATCAAATACTGCAGCAGCTATCAAAAAATACCTTGTACAGACTTTTTCAAATGATACTCTTTGAACAACTCTGTCTGGATTCATTTTGGGAAAATTGCATGCTGGGGACTACTTCTCTGCTGATGTTTTGCTATGCATGTGGCTTCCCGTTCCTGTATTATATGCAAGCCCTGGCCAGTTCAACGATCAGCTCGTCCAAATGACGAAAAACGAGCAGCAAGATCTGCGGGATGGCCGAGAGGGAGCTCGTTATGGTGGAGAATGTGTCATTGAAAAAATGAGACACACTGCAAGGATAGGTAATCCACCTTAGTCATTCAGCATCCTCCACAATGTAGGAAAGTAACAGTATAATGATGAGAAATAGAGAAGTCTTTGCAGGGGCAGAAATTCCAGACCCAAAGGACACATGCCAAGAACATTATTATTGACAGCTGCCAAATCTAGCCTGTGTTTAGTTAGTGCATGAGAGTTCCTCCACACAGGAGATTTACAGATCCTACAGACTGTCTTTGTGATGTGCAGGAATAGGTAGAATGACTTGCGACTGTAACATTGGGTATCTTCTCTAGAAGATAATTAAAGTTTAACCGGACTAGCCATATCAACACTGTAGCTACATGAGCAGCGAAAAGACCAGGTATTTTGACAAATGGCTCACATTGCAACCTCTTAAGGTCTTTCCACTACCGACAGGGTTCAAGTCAGGAGTGTGATGGGATACTTGCCACTCACCTGGATTGATGTAACTACAATGCTCTAGAAATGCAACACTATTCAGGACAGAACAGTCCGCTTGATTGGGGCCCCTGCCTCTGGACCCAATATCCACACCCTACATTAGCAATGCTCTGTGGCTGTCGTATGTATTATCTATGGAGTGCAATGCAGCAACTCCCAAGATTACTGCGCTAGCCCCACTATCTCTATCAAAGACAAAAGCAGCAGTATCATGCGATCATTACTTCCAAGCTCCTCTTGGAGTCATACAACATCCAGACCATCATTTATTCTATCATCGTTAGGCCAAAATCCTGGAAATCCTTACCCAATACCTTCACAAAATTGCTGTCATTCAAGGGCCCAACATAACTTCGAGTAACTAGGGACAGGTAATAAATGCAGCCTCGCCAATGTCACCAACATCGCATGAATAAAAAAAAAACCAATTTGACCATTCATTTCATTTCTACTTGCTGCTTTGACTCTGGTTTCCCCACCCACCATCACTAAAATACTGCTTTTTTTTTGAAGAAGTCTTTGCAGAAACACTTTGCTCTCCAAGTATTCACAGAGCGAGAACAGTGCTGCAGTGTGTACCATCTACAAGATGCACTGCAGCAACTTGGCAAGCCTCCTTTGAAAGCACCTTCCAAGCCCACAATCTCTACCAACTAGAAGGACAAGGGCAGCAGACCCACAGACGGGATCACCACCTGCAAGATCTCGTCCAAGCCACACACCATCCTGAATTGGAACTATATTGCCGTTCATTCACTGCTGCTGGGTCGAAAACCTGGAAATCCCTTCTTAACAGCACTGTGGGTGTACCTGCACCACATAGACTGCAGCTGTTCAAGAAGGCAGCTCACCATCACCAGCTTAAGGGCAATTAAAGATGGGCAACTAATGCTGGCCTTGCCAGTGACATACACATCATATGAACGATTAAAAAAAATTATAATGCTTCACTGAATTAGAAAACCACTGCAGGCAAAAACTTTTCGGTACATACTGTGTACATCAAATCTAATGATCAACACAAGTCATGACTAACCCTACACTAGAAAATTCCAGCTTTTTTAGAATTAGAACATTACAGCGCAGTACAGGCCCTTCGGCCCTCGATGTTGCGCCGACCTGTGAAACCATCTGACCTACACTATTCCATTTTCATCCATGTGTCTATCCAATGTCCACTTAAATGCCCTTAAAGTTGGCGAATCTACTACTGCTGCAGGCAGGGCGTTCCACGCCCTTACTACTCTTCATGATAGAACCAGTCAGAGAATATGTGAATAGATTAATTGACAGACTTAATTGAAGACTGGATTTAGGGACAAGTAGCAACCCAACAGAACGATTGTATTAAATATCCAGCATGAAATGAGACACTAAGTGCTATTTCCCCAGTCACTTGTAGGAAAATTAATTGCAATATTTACTTGAATGGAGATAGGCTGTAACCATATGTCAAACATATTGTAGATATGGAAAGGTATATTATGCAACATGCGATAGTAACTGATTTGGTAGTGAGCTGTTGGACAGACATTTTTCCTTTGGCATTACCCTCGCATCTGGTCCTTCAGTTTAATGGAAGTGACTGCTGGGGGAGATCCAACACTATGCAAGGGTCTGTGGTGAGACCTTCACAAGATGGTACGTGTTTGGATTGTGAGTGGTCAGTCGGTTCTGGCTCCTCACGCCCAGGATGGAATCACTAAAGAGCTGCTGTTGTACAGGAGCCTGCCATACACTGCAGCTGCTTCCTTGAAACGAGCCTTGTGTCATGCAGGCCCCCACCTGCCAAGAATGAGCCATCAATTTCGCCACATGAAGATTGATTTTTAAATTGTTACTGGAGTAAAGAAAGAAATTGTTTTTTTTTAAAAAACCCTCCAGACCCTTATCTGGAAAGACATTTGCATAGCAACAGACAGCACTTGGAAAGGACAAAGGGGCCACTCCCTGCTCCAATTTAATCCACAATGAACTTTTGATTATCAGACTTTGAAGGTAGAGAGGCGACCTTTCTGGTTAACTGCTAAGATGGCCGAATACACAAACAGACGTGGTCAGACCAATTTAGTCACATGACTAACTGGCGATTGAGTTTTTTTGAATTTGAACTTGCCAGAGATTTTGAACTCAGAAAGCTCTTTGCTCCTGGACAGAGAACATCTCTCTCCTGTTTGCTCCCATCTCTTTCTCACGGAACTGAAGACCCTTTGAAGTCACATAAGCCCCAAGAGAGAAAAATCTCCCACAGTGAACAAGGTTTAAGAAGCATACTGGGCCCCAACGAAAAGCTAGACTACCTACAAAAGGACGACAGAGAGCTTGGCGCACAGTTCTAAGAAACGCTTCTGATATTGCCTCAAACCTCTCAACCTAACTTTTTCTTCTGCTCTTTTCTGTCTCTATTTGCATGTGCGTATCGCGTATGCATGCTAGTGTGGGGTGCAGTGTGTATGCATAGGCGTTAACCAAATTAGAGTTTAAGTTCAAATGAAATAAAATTTCACTTTTTTCTTTAAACCTAAGAAAGCCTGTTTATGCTCTTTGCCTTATAATTGGAAAGTGGTGAACAAGGATTCACCAAGGGGAAGCTCAAAACACAATGTGTTTAAAAATTAAACCCTGTTACAACAAGACCACGTGAAGGCTGAGAAAGACCCCCAGACACCTTTGTCACCTGGTCGGAACAGAAATTTGGGTGCTGGAATTTTACCCACAGACAAACGAGAGAAATTGGAAGTGGGAAGCCAAATTCTTCCCAATCAAAAAGAGCAAGATTAATACAGGTTTTCTTGTGGTTGTGTGTGATTGAATACTAACATGCCTACAACTGAAGCAAGTAGCTCTCCAAGCCAGGGTGAAGTGACTTGGGATAAGTTAAAAGCGTTGTCTATGGAGGAGCTGAGAAAAATGGCTGATCAGTGTGGGATCACTGTACATGGCAAGGCTAGGAAGTCTGAACTCTGAAGGCTAGTGGCCAACCATTTTTCCCATGAAACTGAAGTGGCAGAAACAGGGTTAGAAGCAGAACCCGACAGGGTAGTGTTAGCAAAGATACTACTGGAACAAAGGAAACTTGATTTGAGGAAAGAGAGAGGGAGAAAGACAGCCTTCCAAAAGGAACATGTGGTGGACAGCGGCGCAGTGGTTAGCACCACAGCCTCACAGCTCCAGCGACCTGGGTTCAGTTCTGGGTACTGCCTGTGCGGAGTTTGCAAGTTCTCTCTGTGACCGCGTGGGTTTCCTCCAGGTGCTCCGGTTTCCTCCCACATGCCGAAGACTTGTGGGTTGATAGGTAAATTGGCCATTGTAAAAATTGCCCCTAATGTAGGTAGGTGGTAGGAGGTGGGGATGTGAGAGGGAAAATGGGATTAATGTAGGATTAGTATAAATAGGTCGTTGCTGGTCGGCGCGAACTTGGGCTGAAGGGCCTGTTTCGGTGCTGTATCTCTATATGACTATGAGTAAAATGAAAGGCAGGAGAGAGAGAGAGACACAGAGAAAGACAGGAGTAGGAACAAGAGAGAGGGGAGACACAGAGAGAAAGAATATTCGAGAAAGAATGCGAAGAAAGAGAGTTGAAGCAGCTCGAGTTAACTAAAGGGCGACAGAGTAACCCGAGTGAAAGCATGGCCAACATGGAGGAGCGTAATTCAGGGCTGGGTACAAAATTGCGAAACCTCGCTCAATTAATTCCAAACTTCAATGAGCAATATGTGGAAGCATTTTTGTGTCTTTTGAGAAACCGGCAAGGCGGCTGAAACCCAGTCCCTTTTAATACAAAGCAAGCTAACTGGAAAAGCCCATGAGGTTTATTCCTTGTTGCCAGATGAGAGTTCATCGAATTATGAACTGACCAAAAATGCTATCCTTGGGGCATATGAATTAGTACCCAAAGCCTACCACCAAAAGTTTAGGACCCTCAAAAAGCAAGCTAATCAAACTCATCTGGAGTTTGAAAGCAAGCAAGCAGCTGGCTTTTGACCAGTGGCTGAGGGCTCTTAAAATACAGCTCAGTTGTGAGACTCTCAGAGAAGTAATTGTTAGAGGAATTTAAAAACTCTCTCCCACTCTCCATAAAGACCCATGTAGAGGAGCAATGGGTTAAGGGAGCCCGGCAAGCGGCCATTCTGGCTGATGAGTTTGCTTTAATTTATAAGTTGGTTTCCCAGGGGAGAATTTTCCTAATCACCCCCACAAATCCAAAAAGGACAAAGGGTGGGAAGCTGATCTCTAACCAGGCAATCCTGAGAGAGAAAGGAAAGCATAAGACACAGGGGGCCCTCCTCCAGCCAAAAAGGTACTGTGAGCAAGAGTGAGACCAGAGACCTGTGTGCTTCCACTGTAATAAAGCAGGGCATTTAAAAGTTGACTGCTGGAAACTAAAGGGGAAACCAGTAGGGTTAATCAGGGCATACCCGCTCAGTGAAGATGGAGCCTGGTGCAAAGCACAGCAGAACAAGCTGTGGCGTTAACTGCAGTAAAAGTGCAACCCAGGAAGCTTACTACGGCCAGTGCAGGAAAAGTTAATAGGATTTCTGAAAGTTATCGGGTTTGTGTCTGAAGGGAAAGTAACCCCATACCCCTCGAGTAGGGCAAGCAAGCCCATAGTGATTCTCAGGGACACAGGGGTCACTATAACCCTTTTACTGGGAAATGGCCTGACCTTTCCCCCAGAGAGTGCAGTGAACACCAAAATGGTGGTGAATGGTACTGGAGGGCAGTGTATGCCTCTACCTATACACCGGGTTCACCTGGAGCGTGACCTAGTTTCAGGACCGGTAACCGTAGGGATTGTCCCGAGTTTGCCTGTGGACAGGGTTGACCTGCTCCTAGGTAATAATTTGGCAGGGGTGAAGGTGCTAGCCCCTGCAGTAGTGAAAGAAAGACCGCAGGTCAGAGAGACAGGGCCGTGGCGGGACACAGTTCCCTGCAGTTTCCCTGAATGTGTAGTGGATCAGGCCATGATCAAACCAGCTCCCCCGAGCAGACTGCATTGGCAGTGCAGGCAAATGACCATGAGGTCTTCCTGTCCGAGACTTTGTTTGGAAAGTTAAGAGCCCCAGGGAATGAATTAAATAGATTTTCCCTAGGTGAGGCTCAGCGAGCTGACCCAGTATTGCGAGTGTTAGCGCAGGCTGCCCAGTCTGAAAGTGAAGCAGAGGGTGTCCCTGATTGCTACTATTTAAAGAATGAGGTACTGATGAGGAAATGGAGGTCTCCTCACAGACCTGAGAGCAAGGAGTGGACAGTAGTTCACCAGTTAGTGGTGCCACAGAGGTACCGCGGTGAAATATTAAGAACAGCCCACAAGACTACAGTGGCTGTACATGCCGGTATACGAAAGACCAAAACCCTCATAAGACTGCAGTTTGACTAACCAAAATGCCACGAAGACATGGTGGAGTACTGCAGGAGTTACCACATGTGCCAGGTTGAGGGGAACCCCCAACCTACAGTGAAACCTACACCCCTAAGTCCTGTACAGGTGTTAGGAGGACCCTCCACCCCCCCCTCTCCCCCACCGAGAACAAAAGGGGACAGGCAGGCACACGGTGGCAAAAGTTTAAAAGAGAAAGTGAGAAAATGACCAAGATTGCAGGTTAAAGGAAGTCCGGGAGGAATCCCGTCTGGTCAGCCAACCCCGAAAAATTTGAAAAGTTAGACCCCACATCCTCCCATGTAAATGCAGACCCGAGAAGCACCCCACCAGAGTTGCTAACAGCATTTACAGGAATCTGCAGAGACAAAGAGAGACCTGTAGGGGGCACAGAAACCATGAGGGTGATACCTCACCTAGTCGAAGTGCCACAGGAGTGTGTAGGCAAGTCTGCACAAATACCTACAGGTAGGAGTGTCCCAGAGAACAATGGGGAAATTAACAAAGAATTCTCCCTCACAGTCTGAGGAAAAGGGAACCACCCATCCCCTGAAGCCAAAGGCATGACTCAACAAAGCATTGAAAGAGAGTTTAGGATAGACCCACCCACTACTATCTTTCCTGGGAAAAAACATTACCTCAACAGGAAACAAAACCCTAGGCAGTCATGACAAGGGCAAACTGAAAAAAAGCTTCCCCAAAGAACCACATGGTTAATGGGCTGCCAAAAAGGTGAAATTAAAGCAGCGCTGGCACCCAGAAAAGATAATTTTAATCAGCTATAACAGTTTGAATGAGAGAAATGCATGGTTTTTCTTTCTGTATCTTATATTTCTCTCAAACCTTTTAATGAAATGCGCCATTTCTCTTCAAATCGGATTTCATTCCCCTGGGTGTGGAGGTGTCATGCAGGCCCCCACCTGCCAAGAATGAGACATCAATTTCGCCACATGAACATTGATTTTTAAGTTGTTACTGGAGTAAAGAAAGAACTTGTTTTAAAAAAAACACCAGACCCTTGACTGGAAAGACATTTGCATAGTAACAGACAGTACTTGGAAAGCACAAAAAGGTCACTTCCTGCTCCAATTGAATCCACAATGGACTTTTTATTACCAGACGTTGCAGGTAGAAAGGCAAGCATTCCCTGTTAACTGCTAAGACGGCGGAATACACAAACAGACATGGTCAGACCAGTTTAGTCACATGTCTAACTGGCTGTTGGGAGTTTTTTGAATTTGAAATTGCCACAGAGAATTTGAACTAGAAAGCTCTTTGCTCCTGGACTGAGAACATCTCTCTCCTGTCTGCTCCCATCTCTTTCTCATGGAACTGAAGACCCATGAACCCCAAGAGAGAAAAGTCTCTTTATAGTGAACAAAGTTTAAGAAGAATACTGGGCCTCAACAAAAAGCAAGACTACCTACAAAAGGACTAGTGAGCTCGAAGCACAGTAACAAGAAACACTTCTGATATTGCCTCAAACCTCTCTAAACTTTTTCTTCTCTTTTCTGTCTCTATTTGCATGTGCGTATTGCATATGCATGCTAGTGTGGGGCGCAGCATGTATTCGTAGGCGCTAACCTAATTAGAGTTTAAGTTTAAATTTAATAAAATTTCACTTTTCTTCTTTAAACCTAAGAAAGCCTGTTTATGCTCTTTTCTTTTCCTTATAATTTGAAAGTGGTGAACAAGGATTCATTAAGGGGGAGCTCAAAACACAGTGTGTTTCAACATTCAACCCTGTTACAAGAAGACCAGTTGAAGGCTGAGAAAGACCCCTAGACACCTTTCTCAACTGGTCGTAACACTGGCCATACAATGGCATTCCTTAGAGTGCCCTAACCTAAGCCTTTCCAGGTACTATTTAAAAGCAGATATCTTGCTTGTCCAAAATGCTCCTTTCATCAAAGCATAATTGTAACAGCTTTTGCCACAGTTTCCACTAAATTCCAAGAAACACAGCAGAGTTTGCTGCTGCAATGAGGATGTCAAAAGTTGTTTTTAGAAGATGTAGATCCTTCCCACAACAAATATGACACACAACAATGCGTGCAAGGTGACAAGCCAATATAGTGATATGGCCATGGGCAACTGTCATCAGCTAGCAAGCAAAATTCTTATTAAAGCTCCTGGAAGAGCTGACTTGTGATAGCATCATGAGGTACAGACAATTATTTCGATAACAATGAGCAAGAGTCGCTTTTCTGCTTTTGAACTCAGGAAAGGAGAAGGTGCATTAATGGGAAATCTGACATCAGAATGTTTTTACAAATCTAGGTCTAAGCACTGTAAATGTCAACTACCAAGTTCTGCGAGAAGAATAGCAACATGCACTGTAACCTACAACTTCTGCAAAACCATTTAAGGGCTACTGTGATGACAATACTCAAAGCGCAGAACATTAATGCTGGGTGAGTAAAAACTGGCACTCCAGCATATGATCTAGACTTAGACATGGGAGCAGGATGCCACATGCAGTCCTGCCCAAAGTCTTTGACAACAAAATCAGGTGAAAGTGCCTGACACACAATTCCCCAGAAATAACTGTCAAACATATTAAAGATATCAAGGGATATGGGGATAGTTGGCGAAAATGTCGTTGAGGTAGAAGATCAGCCATGATCTAGTTGAAAGGCTAGTTGCAGGCTCGAGGGGCTGAATGGACTAGTCCTGCTTCTATTTCCTCTGTTCTATCACCCCCAATGTCGGCACCCCAGCAGGAGATGCAATATCTACCCTTTCACCTCCTACCTTCCCACTGTCCAGGGTCCCAAACACTTCTTTCTGGTGAGCGATTTACTTGTACTTCTTCAAACTTAATATACTGTTTTGCTGTTTATCATACAGTCTCCTCAACATTGCGGGGGGGGGAAATCAAATGGAGATTTGAGTGATACTTTGCTGAACGCTTCTATTTAGTCAGCAAACATGACCCAGAGCTTCTGGTTGCTTGCCACTTTAATTATCCGCCCCACTCTGACTTCAGTCTCCTTCACTATCCTAGTGAAGCTCAACACAAGCTCGAAGAACAGCACCTCATCTTTCAATTACGCACTTTACAGTCTTCTGGCCTCAATATGAATTTCAATAACTTTAGATGATAGTTCATTTTCTTCGACAGCAGGTGCTGGTAATGGCTCTGCTTCAATATTTTTACCTCCTCTGGACTGATCATTTGTTTCTTGACTTTTCCCATTACCACCACCTTTTGCCTTGTACCATCATTTAGTCACTCCTGTCCTCCACTCTTTCCTATTCCCCTCCCTTCCCCCTCACCCACCACCCTCCCACTTTCTTTTCCCTGGTTCTGTACTCACTTATAAACTGTTAAATCTCTAACTTCCTCCATTTCTGGTGAACGGTTATCAAATTTGAGAATTTAACTGTTTCTCCAACTGTTTCTGCCTGATCTACCGAGTGTTTACAGCATTTTTTGTTATTGCCAACATTCACAGTAGCTTGTCCCTAGATATAATCCAGGCTGGATTATTTGCTCTGGTTTGTGGAGGCACAGGAGGGTGGCACTTGGCCCATTGTACCTTTACCAGCTTTTTGAAAGAGCTATCCAAATAGTCCCATTCCCCTGCTCTTTCCCCATAGCCCTGCAAATTTCACCCCTTCAACTATTTATCTAATTTCCTTTTCAAAGTTGTTATTGAATCTGCCTCCAGCATCCTTTGAGGCAGTGAATTACAGATCATAAACAACTCACCGTGTAAAAAAAACCTCATCTCACCTCTGATTCTTTTGCCAATTACCTTAAATCTATATCTTCTGACTACTGACCCTTCTGACACTGGAAACAATTTCTCCTTATTTACTCTAAAAAAAACACTATGATTTTGAATACCTCTATTAAATCTCTTAACTCTGCTCTAAAGAGAACTCCTCTGTAAGGTCTTGAGACTCTTCTTAAAATGTAGCGCCCAGAATTGCATACAACATTCTAGCAGGGGCCTAACCAGCAATTTATAAAGGATGAGCATAACTTCCTTGCTTTTGTGCTCATGCCTCTTTTATATCTTGTAGGCCTTTTTAACAGCCTTCTCAATCAGTCCTGCCAAAGATTTGTGCATGCAGGTCTCTCTGTCCCTACACCCCCCCAATAAAACTGTACCATTTAGTTTATATTGGCTCCCCTCATTCTCCCTACCAAAAAGCATCTCTTCACACTTCTCTCGTCAACTTGCACCTGCCCATTTCACCAGTCTGTTTACGTCCTCAACTGTTTACTACATTTTCAAGTTTTGTGTCATCTGCAAAGTTTGAAATTATGCTCTGTATACCCAAGTCCAGGCCATAAAAAGAGCAGTGGTCATAATTCCCCTCCTGGGGAACATCACTTTGTACTTTTCTGTTATTTTGTTCTAAGGACATGAACGTTCAATAGCTGATTCAGGCACTAATCTATGGAATGCTAAGAGTACAAGCTAATGTTTTACTAGTGCCATGAATCTGGACAGTATGCCCCAACGTTGTGATACATCTAGAAATGATTTAGCACAGAACACACTGCACCTCTGACACTCACAGTTAAAAGGTGTCGTCCCTGCTTGAAGTCTTTGATTCCAGCCAATCGAGTTAACATACACTCGAGACCGCCACATTGGGCCATCACTCCTGCCATTTTATACACCTCCTCTTCATCCTCCTCTTCATCTACATAGAAAGAGCAATAATTATGGTTCAGAACAGTGACAGTAACTATTGTAGCTATAACACAGACAGTGAGTGTCAGAGCAGTAAGAATGTTTAATGATTTAGAACTTGATTTGGGACAAAAGTGGTTATTGAAAACTTGATCAACAAAAGAATTATATGTGTATCAGTGACATTGTTACCCGTGGTTGAATCCAGTGATTCAATAAATTCCTCAGTTGCGTCTCCCAGAAGCCCTCGCATTCGGTAGATTATACGCATTGGCTCCCCCTGTGCAACATTCAAACAAGTTACTTACTGAATAATCACTTGGAAGTTATAGCTCATGGTTACACTTGGGTTAAACATTAAACACACACGGAGCTGAAAAAGAGGTCTTGCCACCAGACTACATGGCACTCTTTGTGAATCTTTTCAACCCATGAACAAATAAAAAATATAGTCATTTGGTAGTACAGAACTTGAGAATTGCTGAAAAGAGAGATGTTGTCGAAGCATTTCGTCTTGCACACTTCAGGACAATACTTGCAGTTTGCCCCAATGAATGCAAGACGAAAAGCATCAACAACATGTCTCTACTTTCAGGAATAAAAGAAGTTGATCTATTCAGAGATACCCTACAATTCCCATCCCAATAAAGCAGCCACTTGTGTTTTTGGTAATGATTGCAGGTTTTTGCCTCTATCGGGAACCCATTCCATGCACTGATCACTCTAATGGTGGCTTGCACTCACCTCATTGGCTGGACACCAGACCTTCTTATACACTTCAGCCACTGGCAGGTCCAAACTGATGATTTTATTGTTAACCAGGAGCTGGAAAGAAAACCGCAGATATTAGAATATCAATATTATGTTTACTAAATATGAAATACTATAAGTTAGCATAACCAAACATTTACGGCAAGTTCTATAAACAAATCGAACTGATTACAAATGTTTTGTTAAAAGTAAACATAAATAAAATTAATCTGGAGGTGGAATTTGTCATTAGAGTAGCAGAAATTGAAAGCATTCTGCTGATATTCCACTGTTTTTTTATAATTCATTCATGGGATATGGGTGTTGCTGGCTGGCAAGGCCAGCATTTATCGGCCATTTCTAATTGTCCTCGAGATGGTCGTGGTTAGCCTCCTTCTTGAACCGCTGCAGTCCGTGTGGTGTGGATATACCCACAGTGTCATTAGGGAAGGAGTTTCAGAATGTTGACTTGGCGACAATGAAGGAACGGCAATATATTTCCAAGTCAGGATGGTGTGAGACTTAAAGAGGAACTTGAGGTGGTGGTGTTCTCATGCTGCCCTTGTCCTTCTGGGTGGTAGAGGTCATGGGTTTGGAAGGTGCAGTCAAAGGAGCCTCGGCAGGTTGCTGCAGTGCAACTTATAGATGATACTCAATGCAGCTACTGTGTACCTGTGCTGCAGGGAGTGAAAGTTTAAGGTGGTGAACGGGGTGCCAATCAAGCAGGCTGCTTTGTCCTGGATGATATCGAGCTTCTCGAGTGTTGTTGGAGTTGCACTCATCCACTCAAGTGGGCAGTATTCCATCACACTCCTGATTTGTGTCTTGTAGATGGTGGAAAGGCTTTGGGGAGTCAGGGAGTGAGATAGATACTCACCACAGAATTCCCAACCTCTTGACCTGATCTTGCAGTCACAATATTTATGTGGCTAGACAAGTTAAGTTTCTGGTCAATGGTGACTACATAGCAGACTATAATCTCAGCCAGACATTTCTGTAGCAGGGAAGGAGAGAACAGAGATAGAAAAAAAAATTGTTCAAAATAAGGCGGGGTGGGCAGAAACAAAAACGATCAGCACCAACAGCTACAAGACAGCTCAAACAACGTAATAGAGCTGAAGGAATAACTGAGACGCTAAAATGTTACAAAGCTTATTTCAACATCATCAGTCTGCCAGCTACCTCCATCAGCAAGGGGGACAAGAACAGCAACATGGGAACATCACCACCTCCAGGTTGCACACCATCTTGACTTGGGCATACATCACCATTCCTTCATTGTCACTGAGTCAGTATCCTGGAATTCTGGACGTAACACCACTGTGGGAGCACTTCGCCACATGGGCTGCAGTGGTTCAAAGTGGCTCACTACCATCTTCTTGGGGCGATGGGCGATAACTTCAGCCTTACCCACACCTCGAGCACAAATTTGAAAAAAAAATTAGGGTTCCAATCTTCAATTTCTAACACTCGTGTTCTGGGAATTATTGAGGATTTTGCTGGAACCAGGACACCATTTTGTTGCTGTTCCTTTCCGTTCTGGTTCATACCTCCATCCCACTGTCATCTTCTAGCAGTGCCACAAGGTCACAATCCTGACAAATCTTGTTCTTAATGTCTCTCATGAGTGGTCCAATTCCAGGCTCATTGCTGCTGTAGGGGTTTCCTGGCATCCTGCCCTGTAGGAAATCTTCTTGCTGTGGATCCTTTTCCAATGTCACAAAGAACTCTGTCACTTCATTTTCCTCCTGCCAAGAGAACAGATCTATTGACAAATTCATCTTTATCTTTGTTTTACCAACTTTGAACATCTAAGACATAGGATTAATCAGTGAGAAGAAAATGATGCAATCCACCCGTGAGAATGTTACAAGAGCACGTCTTTATCACCAAGGTGGAGATCATCCATTCAGCTGCTTCCTGCCTTCCCCTTTAAACCAAAAGCTCCCTCCCCCCGACCTTCCCCACCCCGCCCTCCAGTCTAGCTATGAACCTCTGTCTCTGCACACCACTATTATCCCTGACCATTCTCTAAGACTGAACCAGATTGTTAGCAACCTGTGTCCTCAACTACAAGCTGAGCCTCTGATTCTATATGCATGGCTTTGCTCCTCCCTACCTCTGTTAATCTCTTCCAATGCTACAAGCCCTACCCTCCATCCCCTTCCAGCTTCCTGTGCATTTCCTCTCCCTTTGCCCCATTATTGGTGAACATGTCTTCAGCCACTTAGGCCCTATGCTCTGAAATTCCCTCATTAAACACCCTCCAGTTCCCTTGCCTCCTTTAAGACCCCTCCTTAAAACCCACCTCATTGAACCAGGTCATCCCTTCTACTCTCTCTGGATTAGCATCCATTTGCCCTCTGAAGCCTTTATGAAGGCTTGGGACATTTTTCTATATTAAAAGTGCTACATCGGGTTCTTCTCGTAAGTGTTGCTCAGTTACACACTAGTTTAACCATCAGAGCCACTGTAGGAGCAAGTACATAATGCTTATAACTCAACGTGGCAGAAATATCTCAATTATATGTTACAAATTTCAATGAAGATGTCTGGATATAAATTTAAAAAAACTTGGAACATGAAAATACACAATTATTTGAAAGATTAAAGCCGTTCATGGAAGTCAGAACTAGGACATTATAGGTGTGCATAAAGCTTCCCAGACACCGGGGCAGGCAGTGAGAACAAATATATATATATATAATATAGAGTTGATGAGGTCCCCATTGGTGAGGTCATCCTACTGTGACCTGTACAGAGATAACTTAGCACTGAGTAAGGATTTTTGTTTATCTTGTGCTTTAATGTGGCTCATTTATATAGCCACCTAGTCTTGCCAAACCTTAACTTTCAAGGAAATATGGCTTGTAACTGAGTCATTTATGTATAATTTCCCTATAGGCCAGATGGCTGGTCCAATGTACAAATCCACATACTCTCATGCTTCTTTTGTACTTACAGGGTAGATGATGCTGCACAGCCTCTCAAAGATGAAGACTGGCGTTCGGTAGTCATCAAGGCTGTATCTTTTAGCAGTTTCAATGCAGACAGCCATGAACGCCTTTGTTTCAGACTCTGTACCTACAGAAGTGTGTGGGTTAGAATTTGATCAGCACTATACACAGACATCATCGTCACTTCCAAAAGCTCAAATTTACACAGAGGTTAAATCACATCAGACTATGCTGTAAATCCTGCCATCCCTAACATCCTACTCTTTGTTTACTGTCTGTTAACCAAGCCTCAATCCATGCTAATATACTACTTCCACTACCAGGAACTCTTATCTTGTGTAACAAACTGTATTGAGTGAAAAAGCAGGGAACTTATGCTGAACTTTTATAAAGCTTTCGGTAGGCCACTACTAGTGTATTGTTCCCAGTTCTGGTCACCACACTTTAGGAAGGATGTGAGAGTCCTTGAGAGGATGCAGAGGAGATTTACCAGAATGGATCCAGGGATGAGGGATTTTAGCTGCAAGGTTAGGTTGGAGAAGCTGGGGTTGTTCTCCTTGGAGCAAAGGAGATTGAGGGGAGATTTAGTAGAGGTGTACAAGATTGTGACAGTTTTAGATAAGGTAGACAAAGAAAAGCTGTTACATTAGCCGATGGTACAATGACTAGGGGACACAGACTTAACATTTTGGGCAAGAGTCGTAGGGGGGATGTGAGGAAGAACTCTTTTCTTTTAAACACAGCGAGTGGTAATGACCTTGAACTCGCTGCCTATGAGGGTGGTGGAAGCAGAGGCGATGAATAATTTCAAAAGGAAATTGAATGGGCACTTGAGGGAAACAAACTTACAGGGCTATGGGGATAGAGCAGGGGAATGGGACTGACTGGACTGCTGTGCAGAGAGCTAGCATAAACCCGATAGGCCGAATAGCCTCCTTCTGTGCTGTAATGACTATGACCCTGTAAACTCTTGAGTGGCACTTATCGAATGCCTTCTAAGAATTTATATTCATTACATCCACTGGTTCCCCTTTATCTACCCTGCTAAATTGAGAACTAAAAACTCCACAGGAAAAGAGATCCATCTGTGGCTAACCAAAGAGTTTTTGGATAGTATTATATTCAAAGAACAGGCTTATAATATTACCAAGAGTCATAAGCCTGAGGATTGGGAAAGTTTTAGATACCGGCAAAGGATGACCAAAAATTTGATAGAGGGAGAAAATAGAATGAGGGTAAACTACCCAGAAATATAAAAACAGATTCTAAGAGCTTCTATGAGCATATAAAAAGGAAGAGAGAGTAGCAAAAATGAGTAGGGGCCCCTTAGAGGCTGAGACAGGAAAAATTATAGTAGGGAATAAGGAAATGGTAGAGACATTTAAAAAAAAATTCCGTCTTCACAGTAGAAGACACAAAAACATACCAGAAATACTGGGGAACCAAAGGTCTGAGAGTGACAAACGTATTTTAATATTGTTAATTAATATGAGTAAAGTACTGGAGAAATTAATGGGACTGAAAGCCAACAAATTTCTCGCACCTGATGGTCTACAGCCTAGAGTTCTAAAAGAGGTGGCTGCAAAAATATTGGATGCACTGGTTGTGATCTTCTAAAATTGTCTTGATTCTTGAGCAGTCCCAGTGGATTGGAAGGTGCAAATATAATACTGCTATTAAAGAAAGGGAGGAAAGAGTAAACAGGGAGCTACAGGCCAATTAACCTGACATCAGTCATCAGGAAATGCTGGAATCCATTATTAAGGAAGTAATTAGGCACTTAGAAAATCACAATATGATTAGGCAGAGTGAGCATGGATTTATGGAAGAGAAATTGTGATAGACAAATCTATTAGATATTTTTGAGAATGTAATTCATAGGATAGATAAAGGGGACAAAATTATGAGGGGCCTAGATAGAGTAGACAGGAAGGACCTGTTTCCCCTAGTGGAGAGGTCCATTACCAGGATGCACAGATTTAAGGTTATTGGTCAAAGGATTAGAGGGGGACATGAGGGAAAACTTTTTCACCCAGAGGGTGGTGGGTGTCTGGAATTCACTGCCAGGAATGGTGGTGGACGCAAAAACCCTCAATTCTTTTAAAAGGTACCTGGACATGCACCTGAAGTGCTGTGGCCAGCAAGGCTACGAACCAGGTGCTGGAAAGTGGGATTAGATTGGGCGGCTAGTTTTTTCAGCCGGCGCGGACATGACGGGCTGAATGGCCTCCCTCTGTGCCATAATTTTTCTATTGTTCTATGGTTGGGCCGAAAGGCTTGTTTCCATGTTTTATCATCTACCTATTCCTGAGTATCAGTGTCGTCATTGGGAGAGTAATGAGTTCACTGGGACAGTTTGAACTAGTGTAACATGGGGCAGGGGGGAAAAAAAATGAGGAAGCATGGAGGCAAGGAGTGCAAGAAAAACAAACAAGAAAGTTATGAAGAACATATCAGAAGGAGGATGGACTAAAGCACGTCAGACTGCCAAATTGACAGAGGAAATTTTGAGATGTATATACATAAATTCACAAAACAGCATAAATATATCTGGTAAACTAGAGGCACCAGTTTCTGGGGGGGCAGGGGACAGGGGTGGTAGTGAGATGTACCCAAGGCTAAAGCAGGACTCAAAGTTGAACAATCCTAGTTACTAAAGATTCATGAGGGATAGAGAGGAAAAACAGAAAGAGTTGGCAGTCTTAATTAAAGATTCCATTACAGTACTAGAACATAGAAAGCTGAATCTATTTGGTTAGCCTTAAGGAATCAGTAGAGAACTGTTACGCTGTTGGACGTATATTACATACCACTGAACAGTGAAACAGATTGAGGAAGATACATCAACAAATTAGAAAAAATTGCAGATATTAAAAGGAAGGTGGCAGCACAGAAATGAAACTAATTGATTAAAGGAAGGAAACAGTAAAGATTAATGAATGTTTTTGGGGTGGGATGGAAACAGTGTTGCTCCCCAGAGATCCTGTTGCATCTACTGCTATAAAATGATCTGGACTTGATCTAGAAGGCATAATGTCAAAATTTGCAGATAATGCAAAAATAGGAGGTGTGGCCATTCAGTGGAACATTTCAAAAATACACAGATTAGTAGATTGGAAAAGATAGATAGCAAATAAAACTTAATGTGGAGAAATGCAGTGATACAATGTGGGAAGGAAAATGATGAGGTCATAGGCACTAAATGGTATATTTTAAAAGCAATAAAGGAGCAGACTTAAAAGTTCATATACTCAAGAATTGAAAGGTGAAAGGACAAGTTGATAAAGCTGTAAAGGAAATCATTTGAGAGTCTAGGCTTTACAGACAGACATAAAATACAAAAGCAAAGATGTTTACTAAACTCATTCAAAATGATTTGAATATGGAGTCCAGTTTTGGGTGAAGTTTAGGAAAGTATCATGTTATGGAGACATTCACTAAGATGATACCAGGGATGAGAGGCTTTAATTCTGAGAGGAAACTTAAACTGGAGCTCTTCATAAAAATGTTGAAGAGATGTGATATAGGTCTTCGAAATTATAAAGGCTTTTGAAGATTGGACAGCTGTTTCAGAGAGTGAATACAGGCATAATGGGCTAAATGAAAATGACTGCCTTCCATGTTGCAAAATTCCAAGGTCCTCGGGGATGTGTGTCACAAAGAATGTACCTGCATTTATACAGGTACTTTCACGACCTCAGGATGTTCTAAATTACTTTTGAAGTGTAGTCACTGTTATAATGTAAAAAAATACAGCAGCCAATTTGCACACAGCAAGATCCCACAAATAGCAATGCAGCAATGGCCAGGTCATCTGTTTTGAGTGATGCTGCTTAAGGGATGATACTGGGAGAACTCTCCTACTGTTCTTCAAATATTACCTGTGGGGGCAGACGGGACCTCGGTTTAATAACTCATCCCAAAAATGGCACCTCTGACAGTGCTGCGCTCCCTCAGTACCACATTGGTAGTGTCAGCCTAGATTATGCGCTTAAGTCCCTGTAATGGAACTTGAACCCACAACTTTTTGACTCTGGCAAGAGTTCTACCCACTAAGCCACAGCTGACACATGCCATGTGCTATAACCTGGATCACCGGAGCAGGCACTCAAACTTACATGCAGAAATTAAACTACACTGACTAGATAGAAGACATTATAATTTTTTTTTAACCAGAGCAACAGGGAACACTGTCACAAAAGTACTAATCTTTGCTCCCCCTTTAAATTAGAATAGAGTTCAATTTTTAAGAAAGTTTGAATGTACTTGTGTTATTACCTGTTGTCATGTCCTCCAACATCTCCAGCAACATGTCTTGTGTTTCATCAATCAGTTTTGTTCGCTGAACCACAAGTTTTCGCAGACACAAGTAACCATTCAGCACTGTGCCCACCAAGCGACTCTTGAAGTGACGTTTTATTGATTCCACCTCCACAAAGGATGAAAGCAGTGCTGGGAAAGGGCAGCAAAACAGTGAATATATACATGACTATCTATCCATTGGTGTGTTAAGTGTGCAACTCTGCGCTGTAACACTGAGTGTACACCTCACCTGTCAGGCTTTTTAACGCATATCCCTGCTGCAGGTCAGTGCTGAGTGTTGCCTCCTCTAGTGCCAGCAAATGGGCAATTTCCTAAAACACAAATCAGGCAACAGGGGCATCTCAAATTAAGAATTCAGACACAGTGGACCAAGATGATTCAGCAATTAAAACACAGCTATTCTTTTCCTTTTTTGTTCTTGTGAAAGCACCGACTCATTGAAAAGGTAAGGGGCACAGGCCCATCTCATCCTCTAGTACCTCTTTCAAATGGCCAGTTTTCATAGCGAGGCTTAACAGGGTTGGACTCAACTGGAAGGCATCACAGCTGAACCCAATTCTGCCCTTACTTGATATCTACACACGTGTTCCAATAGGATCTAGTGAACAGCAATCAGGAGTATAAGATCTGGCTGATTTTTCCATTCCATTAACCAGGGACATTGACGGTAATTGTAGCCATGCTGGCATCCTGGCTGAAACCAGCTAACCTGGCACGGACAAGGGACGGAACCTGAGAACGTGCTCAGCAATGCAGTGGGCAAACTTGCTAAGCAATTGGGAAAACCCTGTTGCTGCTTCTCTTAACAGGACTCCTGCTGTACTCCTGAATCAGAATCTCTATTTTTGTGATTTCAGGTTTGTCTCTGTCTCTTTTGTCCTGTAAAGAATTAGAGATAAAATATATAATATATAAATTGTGAAAAAGTAAGCATTCAAAAACCTTAATGGCAATAGAATATTGGCCAAATATTGTCAATGATTCTAATGTATACAAATTTACATCTCTTAAATGCTGAATTTTGAATGAGACAGAGAAATTAGATTTATACTAATTCAGCAGAAACAAGAGCAATGAAAGAAATAACCCTAAAATTCTGATGAAAAGGTCATCGGGTGCTATGTTAACTTCATTTCTCTTTCCACAGATGCGGTTTGACATGCTGAGTATTTCCTGCATTTCTTGTTTTTATTTCTAATGTTAAGATTTGGCTTCCTTTAAAGTTAATGGAGGTTCATGTTTAAATGGAGACCATAGTCAATTCTTGCTTAGTCAAACCAAGGAGCACACTTGTTTTATGTCAAATTCCTGGCAGTTCTGTTTCATGCTAGCTTCTAATCACATGGCTTTTTATGTATTTTAAAAATATAATTAAGTTACAGCAAACTCTGTTCCATGAACTGTGCATGCAGCAGGAAAAATCTGGTAATTGGGGTTCAACCCCTTCGAGGTATCCAACACCTCCATAAAAAGACTGGCATATCAGTGAAGGTAATATCACCCTATGTCAAGCCTTGCAAACAACAGTTTTTTTTTATTTAGAGATACAGCACTGAAACAGGCCCTTCGGCCCACCGAGTCTGTGCCGACCAACAACCACCCATTTATACTAACCCTACAGTAATCCCATATTCTCTACCACTTACAATAGCCAATTTACCTATCACCTGCAAGTCTTTGGCTGTGGGAGGAAACCGGAGCACCCGGCGAAAACCCACGCGGTCACAGGGAGAACTTACAAACTCTGCACAGGCAGTACCCAGAATTGAACCCGGGTCCCTGGAGCTGTGAGGCTGCGGTGCTAACCACTGCACCACTGAGCCGCCACTGAGTTATCCAATGAAATGCCACCTTAAAGTAACGCAAGGTCAATTCAATTAACTGTGTCCCTATAAGGTTAATCACTCATTCAACTGCTCCCCAGATTACAGCTCATATCCTGACCCCTCAAACATTTAGAAATAGCATAATGCTAACTCTGAAATGCCACACTGCCTGTTACAACTGATCTAAACTAGTGCTGTCACTCTGGAAGCACGAACAGTGCACGTCATTTGCTCAACCTGTCTAGGAGCTAATGAACCCAAACAACACGACAGACTCTCAGAGGAATTAACTAGTAATTAGTTTGGCAGCTAATACCAACAAGACACACAAAAAAACGAGACTAACTGACTCGAACTACACAGGGGAGGGAGTGAGACAGAGAACAAAAGCTTGCTAAACATTTCTTTTCCCAGAAGTTGGGTAGAAGCCACATAATTGAGAAGTTAAGCAGGGTGGGGACTGATGGCAATGCCAATAATGCTCATCATGCAATATTTTGGAAATGTGCCATCTAAGATTTCTTTCTGATTTGTTTTCAAATGGAAGCAAAGACGGCTTATCAGTGACAGACCTTTGTGATCAGGTTTCCGATGTATGGCAGCACTCCCCGAGCTGCCAGGTAGATCTTCCAATGAGCAGGTTTGATGAGTTTCTGATACAGTGCAAGATACTCAGCTGCACACTCACCGGCAACACTCAGCTCATCCAGGTAACTGGGAATACGAAAACACAGAAGGTTGAAATCTTAAAATAACATTTTAATATTGACTAGAAGCCCCAGTGATTCCACCTGTGAACACTTTGTCTCTGAAGCTGCTCACTGATTGGCAAATGGAGTTAGCATTCGTGAAAATCCACAATCCTAGTCTGCAGTGCGCTTTCCTGGGGTCAGGTGACTCCAGAGTAGCTCTCAGGCCAGCTTGAAGTCACCCCCTCATCCTGCTGTTTGTAACAGAGCTGCAAAAAAACATGCCCTGTAACTGACATACAAGCTGGGAATGAACACCTATGTTAACAAGAAAATTAGTATTTATAGAAAATGAAGAAATAACTGCTAAGACTATTTATTTCCTCCTGTTAAAAGGCTGATTTATTTGCAATAAAATTAAATTCCCCTTATGCTTTCTTTCTCTAAGGATTTACGAGTGCAAAATTATGTCATGTACAACTTCACGCTGCCTGACGCAAGCTGGTCTGCCCTTCCCCCAACTCCACAAATATTTTCGCAGACATTGGGGAACTTGGATAACTGATCATAATGCAAGTCAAATGTCAGATGTTTTAATATTGAAAAGGAAGGGACTCTATAACTGGCAAAAACCACCAAGTGCCCCCCTCAACCGACTGTTCTGAAACAGAAACCCCATTATGTTACAGCTAGACCTGGAGTTGCTGAAAGGACTTTTAAAGCTGTTGCTTAGTTTCCTGGTGAACGGGAAGGTACCTGGTGAGGAGATCAAGAACTTGTTGCTTGCGGCTTGGAATGGTGGTGAGTGCCTCCACAATGGTACAAGCAGCCTGCCGTGCAGCTTGTGTTGCAGGAGTGAACAGGACCTGAGAAACAGCAAAGTCGGATGGATGATGTCCTACTCACACACAGTACAACGATTTTAGAACAGCAGAAAACAGAAAAAGACCATTCATTTGTGGGTTCCCTGGCTGCCCAGCCAGCTGGGGTGAGTGTTCTCTGGTCGCCCAGGTGAGCAAGTGCAGAATTGCTGCAGAACTCTGTGGCAGTGTCAGGGGTAGGATTAGAAACACTTTAGAGAGGTCTGGCAGTATGTGAAGAATGAAACTGTTCCTTTGAGATGAATTTGTTCACTCAAAGCAAAAAAGATGGCAGCGTGGCCACAGCAGGAAAGCTTACTTTGGTTCCTGTTTGAAACCCATGAATTATGATAACCACCTGCCTTGATTCAGGACTGCTGCAGCATTTTTAAAACATTACATGCACTTCAACAGCAGGAAGTTCACTCTTGTCTTTTATCTCAATGCCCGTGTTTCAATACCTAGCCCCCACACCCTCTACAACACCAGTTGCTTGCACCCGATTTCATCCCCATTGCTGCTGAAACCCTAATCCACAATTTTATTAGCTTGAGGGTTGATTTCTCAAATAATTACCTCACACTCTTCCCACCTCCATAAACCTCTGCTGATTCAGAACTCTGGCCCATATTTGCTCCCAATAACCCATCACCCTTGACCCCTAGCTCCAGAGACTTCTCAAGTCCCAGAAAATCAACTGTGAGATTTGTGTCTTCGAATGTTGCCATGGCCTTTCCCCACACTCTCTGGAAATCCTCCAGCCCACATGTTGCAGCTCAGGCTTTCTGCTCCTTCTTAGGAGGCTGAGCTTGAGTCTGTACTCCTGCCCTCTGGAAATCTCTTTCAAGATCACATGGAACAATTTTTTTTAAACACAGCATGTTATGATCTGGCATGCAGTGGCTGAAAGGGTGGCAGAAGCAGATTAAATAGTGACTTTTGAAAGGGAATTGAATACAGGAAGGAAAAAGGTTGCAAGGCTATGGGGAAAGTGGGACTTACTGGATAGCCCTTTCAAAGAGTCAGCACAAGCATGATGCTGCATGTCCTCCTCCTGTGCTGTATCATTATATGATACTTCGCATTGCTCTCTCCCTCCTCTGTCTTCAAACGTATCCCTAAAATTCCGAAGCTCCTATGTACAACAATGTAGGGAGCGCTAAACAGGACAATATAAAAGTAAGCTGCCCCACGCAAAGATTGACAAGTCTTTGCTTGCAGTCTTAAATTGTTGGGTGTAAGTTTAAAGAGAGTACACCATTAAACATGCAGATTGTGGGACCAATTCAAATTATAATCAACCTACAATAGTCTTACAGTCATGGCTCAGTGATGCTGCATTGTTCAAATGCTGGATCCTCCCTGTGATCACCCATTCGGCAGTGGTGCAGTGCTATACTGCACAAAGATACTGGGGAGGATTTTATGGAGGAAACTGGGGTCTCGGCTGAAGAGCCGGCAAGAGACCTGCTTTACCTCCTTTGGGGAAGGCCTGCTGTATGACACGCCAATCAGGCAGTTAACAGGCCATCAGCTCAGCTTTCCTGGGATCAGGACCCCAGGGGCAGGAAGTCCTGCCCGCTGACAGCTGTCGGCCAATCAGAAGCTGGCAGCACTTTTGTTCAGCAGTGCCACTGGGGAGGTGGTGACTGCTGCCAGAACTACACCCACCGGAGCTCGGGATCGCAGAACGATCCAGGCCACAGATAAGTGATGGTGGGAGGGGTTTCGTGGGGTTGGCAGCAAGGGCAGGGGTTGGCTCTCAGCAGGCACCCCCCTTCCCGATGCCTGGTCCCTCAATCAGGGTACTAAGAGGGGTAGAAGAAGTGAGAGACCTTGGACTGCATGTCCACAGGTCCCTGATGGAGGTAGGACAGGTAGATAAAATGGTGAAGAAGGCATATGGAATACTTTTCTTCACTGGCCGAGGTACAGAATATAAAAGCAGGAATGTAATGCTGGAACTGTAAAAAACGCTGGTTAGGCCACAGCTGGAGTATTGCATACAGTTCTAGTCACCACATTACAGAAAGGACATAATTGCTCTGGAGAGAGTACAGCTGGAGATTTACAAGAATGTTGCCAGGGCTTGAAAGTTGCAGCTATAAGGAAAGATTGGATCGCCTAGAATTGTTTTTCTTAGAACAGAGGAGGCTGAGGGGTGACTTAATTGAAGTATACAAAATTATGAGGGCCCTAAATAGAGTAGACAGGAAGGACCCGTTTCCCCCAGCGGAGAGATCAATTACCGGGGGCACAGATTTAAGGTGATTGGTAGAAGAATTAGAGGGGACATGAGGAAAAACTTTATCACCCAGAGGGTGGTGGGTCTCTGGAATTCACTGCCCGAATCGGTGGTGGAGGCAGAAACCCTCAACTCATTTAAAAGGTACCTGAACCTGCACCTGAAGTGCTGTAACCTGCAAGGCTACAACCAGGTGCTGGAATGTGGGATTAGATTGAGCGGCTAGTTTTTTTCAGCCAGCACAGACACGATGGGCTGAGTGGCCTCCTTCTGTGCCATAACTTTTCTACGGTTATAGGTAGAGTGCCTTTGAACGAGGGAACACCCTCCCCCACTGGAGGCCACAAGCAACCCGCATGAGTTTACATGCTGTGCGCCTTGCGTGGCGACAAGACCTGCCCGCCACTGGGTTAATACCAGTGGCAGCAGAATCAGGCCCTTAATTGGGTATTAATTGCCCCTCGGGGGCCTCAATTGCAGCGGGGCAGGTAGATTGTCCATGAGCCTACTGCCAGACTTAATCAGGGTGGAGGCGGGAAGTTAACAGGGTCCCCACCCACCACCATCCTGCCCGATTAAATGCTCTCCCTGCCTCCAAACTCGCCACAGGAGAGAGCATAGATACTACCCACGGTCTCTCCCCAAAATGAAAAAAAGCAGATTACATAAAATTTACCACAAAGAAACAGGCCATTCAGCCCACCTGTTCCCAGCTGGTATTTATGCTCCTAATCAATGGCACTTGCTTCTCCATTTCCTGCCCTAACCTGCGGAACGTTCACTCAGTATGTGAGGGTGGGAACAAAATTAAAATGTGGCAAATTACTGATAAAGAGTTAACTCGTACTTGAAATGTTCCAAATGGAGTGTGCTAGGTACAGCCACACAACACAGCTTAGTGAAAATCTTGGGTGGCAAGTCTGTGATAACATTGCTTATAGGGCCCACACCAGTCTTGCTCTTTTACCTTTATCCTCTTTTACCTTTATCCTCTTAGTTACCGCCTTTGCCTATTACCTGTCTGAGCCAGTTATTATGTCCTAGTTTGAGGTCCAGTGGTGAATTCCTCTTTCCACGCTTGCTCAGGAACTGCTTCCATTTCCAAGCGTACTTCTCCATCAGATAGAGGTGTCGTAGCTCAGTTTTACTCTGTGTTTTTCCTTCGGTGTCCAGAGCTGACGAGGGAGGGGAATAAATGCTAAATCAATCACTGTGCATTGATGAAAGGTTTACGATAACACGATCAAAAGACCTAACCAAGGGACTTCAATTCACTAGAATGGTTAACAAATAAACCTATTTATTTCACTTTCTGCTGTGTAAGGCTCCTGATTCTGCAGAACTTGCCATCAGTTGTTTTGTATTTCTTAAAATAAATTGGAGCAGTTCAAGTCACTAAGCCAGATTCAGTATATTGTCTGGAACTGCACATGCTTGGTGCTGGTTCACACCCCTGCTCTGTTAGTTACAGGATCCGATGTGCACGTCACACCACATCCGGTCAACGTCAACAGCGCAAGAACAATGGACCATTATGCAAACTAAGACAACAGTGGTGCACTGCGTGGACTTTCCAAATACTGCAGTAGGATGTAGATTCACACCAGCGATTTCTGCTCAATGTACTCTTGATCTCAGGCATACCATCAAATGGTGCTGCCAAGTGGGTGATCAGTTGTCACAAGTAATTCTAGACTTTTTTTTTAATATATTCACCATCAACTGCAAAGAAATTGCGAGAGGCTTGGCAGTAAATCACCTGCTGGAGCCTAAACTGAGGGAGAATGAAACAAAGATCAAAGAAAGAAGGAAGAACTCGACAAACCACTTCAGTCCTTAGAAATTATTTAAACAAACTAATCTATCCTTCATCCTGCTGAAAAACATGAAGCAATTAAGTTTTATTTTGGAAATCTTGTGCATAGTAAGCAGTTCAGCTACATGACTCTGCAGCAGACACAACAACCCTTACTACAGCATTCCAAATCACCCCAGATCTCTGCTGCCAATATGAAAAAGGCAACTTTACTCTCCATTACAAGGGCGCTAACTCTGAGAACATACACACTAACCCTGAATAAGACCATTAAAATCTGTAACATGTTGAAAGTAATGGGCAAATTATTGGAATCTGAGAGATGGGATAAAGTGTCACTTAGAAAGGCACAGGTTAATCAAGGAAAGTCAGCATGGATTTATTAAGGGAAGATCTTGTTTGATCAACTTGATCGAATTTTTTGAAGTAGTAACAAGGAAGATAGATGAGGGTAGTGCAGTTGACGTAGTCTACATGGATTTTACCAAGGCTTTTGACAAGGTGTCAAATGGCAGACTGGTTAAAAAAATAAAATCCCATGGGATCCAGAGAAATGCAGCAAGGTGGATACAAAATTGGCTCAGTGGCAGGAAATAAAGGGTGATTGTTGACAGCTGTTTTAGCGACTGGAGGGCTGCTTCCAGTGGCCACAGGGCTCAGTACTGGGTCCCCTGCATTTTGTGGTATATATTAACGATTTGGACGGAAATGTAGGGGGCATGATCAAGAGGTTTGCAGACAACACAAAGATTGGCCGTGTGGTAGATCACGAGGAGGATAGCTGTAGGCTGCAGGAAGATATTGATGGTCTGGTCATGAGGGCAGAAAAGTGGCAAATGGAATTCAACTTGGAGAAGTGTGAGGTAATGCATTTGCGGAGGTCAAACAAGGCAAAGGAATACACGATTAATGGGAAAACATTGAGAGGTGTAGAGGAAGTGAGGGACCTTGGGGTGAATGTCCGCAGATCCCTGAAGGTAGCAGGACAGGTCGATAAGGTGGTTAAGAAGGCATATGGAATCCTTTCTTTTATTAGCCGAGGTATAGAATATAAGGGCAGGGAGGTTAGGCTGGAACTGTATATCTCATTGGTTAGGCCACAACTTGAGTACTGTGTGCACTTCTGGTCACCTCATTACAGAAAGGATATAATTGCACCAGAGAGGGTTACAGAGGAGATTTATGAGGATGTTGCCAGGACTGGAGAAATGCAGCTATGAGGAAAGATTGGATAGGCTGGGGTTGTTCTCCTTGGAACAGAGAAGACTGAAGGGAGATCTGATTGAAATGTACAAAATTTTGAGGGGCCTGGATAGAGTGGAGGTGAAGGGCCTATTTACCATAGCATATAGGTCAGTGACTAGGGGGATTAGATTGAAAGTGATTGGTAGAAAAATTAGAGGGGAGATGAGGAAGAACTTTTTCATCCAGTGGGTGGTGGAGGTCTGTAACTCACTGCCTGAAAGGGTAGTTGAGGCAGAAACTCTTAACTCATTCAATATGCATCTTAAGTGCCGTAAACCGCAGGACTACAGAACAAATGCTGGAAGGTGGGATTAGAATAGGTGGATTGTTTTTCGGCCGGCACAGACACGATGGGCCAAGTGGCCTCTTTCTGTGCCTTAAACTTTCTATGATTCTATGAATGAAGGTTGTCTCTACCTCTGGCAGGCAGACACTTCTTCCAGGCCTCATACGATGCTTTGGGATCCTTCTTGAGCCAGGCTTGAGCTTGCGCATGTATCTCATTGCTATAGGGTTTGACAGTTGTAAGTGTATCAACTGAGATGTCCTGCAGAAGAGAGAGAATATAGCGATAAACCTGACAGAAAAAAAAGCAGCTGTCTCAATGTGTTAGATCAGAGAGCAGATGGGGTGACTCAATGTATTCATCACCAGTGAACAGGCACACCTTGTTTTTCTTGCTAGTTGGGGCAGGTGGTTTAATCAGTCGTTGTAGAATACGTAGACACATCAGAGTGATGTTCTCAACAACCACTGGGGTCTTAATATTCACAGCCATCAGATACAGACTCAGAGCTATAGAGGGGGAAACAAATCAGGACATTACACTATGCAGTAATTCAAAACCTATATGGTCTAGTCATGATGCAAAAACAGTTTTGATTTGATCTAAACTGATTTGTCACAGACGTGTATGTTTTACAATTAAAACAACAATTAACAACAGTGTTTCATTATCATTTAGAAAACGAGACTGCTTGTTACTGTGAGCTTTATTAAACCATCTCACAGAGTTAAACTTACCACATCGAAGTCGCAGCTCCCAGCATGCATCTTCCTTTGAAATTGAATCAGTCAGTAACAGCATCTCATATTGAAGACTACTGGCCTGAAAGTAGGAATAAACACAAATTCAGAGGGGGGGGGGTGGGAGGGAGGGAAATATTAATGAGAGTGAGGGGTGTGTTTGATTAATAGGCTCTTTTTAAAAGCTTTTGAATTCAATTTTTTTTTTTAGAAATTTACAAGCAAACTGACTAGAGTACCCCAATAGAACTAGCAAATGGTTCTTTTTTTTTTGAAGTCATTTTTGATCATTTCAAACTGGGTTACTCTCAGATGGTGGATTGACACTGATTAAGATGCTTTTCAAGATAAATGCATTTTCAGCTGCATTAATCAACTGCACCAAGTTACCACTCTTAATTATATCAAGGAATGCTCTTTAGAGCAAATTTTATCAACTAATGTTTTAAAACGCTGCCTGATTGCACGGCTCCATGGCAGATTTTGCATTCGGTGATATGCAAATGAATTTGAGCAGAAACACAACTAAAAAAACACTTCTCAAAACGAGCCCAAATCACCAATTGCGCCCAAAGCAGAAACTCTTTGGCCTGGAATTTGTGGCTGTGATAGAACTTAATACTGTGTAGAACTGATAGCAATTCCTGGCATGTACGTGCACAATTAAACGTGGAAATAGAGAAGTTGCTGTCAGTGACACCTTGCTCCTCCACAGGCTGCACTGCTGCATTCTTTGCAGATGGAATCAATTAGAAATTGCTGATTTGTCGTGAACTTCAACCATTTACACACTATTCTCTCTGTAAGGACCAATGAAAAGGTAAGCCAGGAGTAAGCTGAGTTTTTAAACAGCATACTAAGCAATGTTTCCGATAAGCTTTGCATGCGAGGCCGTGCAATCAGGAAGGTACCGTACAGGCTGGGGTCTTAATATTCACAGCCATCAGATACAGACTCAGCGCTATACAGGGGGAAACAAATCAGGACATTACACTATGCAGTAATTCAAAACCTATATGATCTGGTCATGATGCAAAAACAGTTTTGATTTGATCTAAACTGATTTGCCACACACTTGTATGTTTTACAAGTTTATGACAGTGTTTCATTATGATTTAGAAAATGAGACTGCTTGCTACTGTGAGCTTTATTGAACAATCTCACAAGTGATCCTTGTAATATACTGTGCATGTGCACTGTGCAAAACTTTTAAAGCACCATGCATTGAAATAAACAGGCCACACCCGACAAGGAAAATTTAGAGGGAACGTTGGCACTAAATCATAATTACTGCTGCATAACCTTCCTGACCCTGAAAAACTAATTTTAAGTGTGGAGTTTCATTCCCTCAGAAGAACATTTAAAATAACAGACTACAAAAAAATTTAAAGTTTGTGTTCGGATATTTACGTTTCTCCCTTAACCCCATATGTATGTGCCAATCTTTATTTCTGTGCAATGATTTAAATATTTATATTCCCTGCTTTGTTGTCTGTGAAAATTCTTCCACCTGATTGGTTGATTAACCTGCCTGCCCGTTGCTGGATGTCACAGATCCTCTGTAAAAAGTGCCAAGTTCAAAGTGACATTGGAACAGAGGAAGTCTGTGCTCTAGAGCCCGATAAAACTTTGTGGGCAGCTTTTTGAGGTCAGCAGCGAGCACCGTTACTTTATCTTTAACTGCAAAGTCCAGGCTTATATCCATACTCACCAGGTCAGGATTGGCCCAGTGTCCTTTAAGTGCAGTTGAAACTTTGGCAATGATTAGGTCATTCATTTGTTGTGTTGCCTCTGGGTTATCTCTGCAAGTAAAGAGCAAAATATGATGGTCAGATAAATGCTGTAACAATACAGTAACAAAGCAAGTAAACACATTCTAGCTAGTCCTTTAAGTGTCAGCTTGGCTCAGTTGGTAGCACTCGTGCTGCAGAGTCAAAAGGTTGTGGGTTCAAGCCCCACTCTTAGGCTGACATCTCAGTGCAGTACTGAGGGAGTGTTGCCATGTCAGATTGTCTTACATCAAGACATTAAATCAAGGCCCTGTGTGCCTGACAAGGTGGATGTAAAAGATCTTCTGGTACTATTTAAAGAGCAGCAGTGAATTCTTTTGATGACTTGGCCTACATTTATCACTCAATCAACACAACTAAAACAGATCAATCGGTCACTTCTAAAAAGGTCTGACGAAAGGTCATCGACCTGAAAAGTTAACTCTTTCTGTTTCCGCAGATGCTGCCTGACCTTCCGAGTATTTCCAGCACCTACTTAAAGCCTCATAGCAACACACGTCTCCACCCCACCTCAGTTCATAGTCTGCTGAAACCCTCACCCATGCCACTGTTACCTCTAGACTTGATGATTCTAATGCTCATTTTGACGCCCTCCCACCATTCAGCAACATCAGCTCATCCAAACTGCGATGTCCATATCCTGAATTGCACCAAGCCCCTTTCAACTATCAACACTGTACTGTCTAACCTACATCGGCTCCCAGTCTGGTAATGCTTCGAATTTAAAATTCTCATCCATGTATTCAAATCCTTCCATGGCCTCACACCTCCACCCCACCCCCAATGAACCTTCTCCAGCCCTCCAAGATCTCTACTCTCCAACAATTCTGGTTTCTTGCATATCCCCAATTTTCATCGTCCCACAATTGGTGACCATGCTTTCAGCTGGCCAGTCTGCAAGCTTCTCTGCCTCTCCTACCAAGCTTTTAGTCACTTGTCCTAATACTCCTTACGCGATTCATGGCGTCAAATTTTGTTTGATAATGCTGCTGTAAAGCTGGGACGCTTTACTATGTTAAAGTTGCTATATAAATGCAAGTTCATTCTTTCTATACTTCCCCTAAATGTTGACAAATGTAGAAAATACCAAGTGAAACTTTAACTTAAGTCTGAGTTGTTTCTGCTTTGTCCACTTTTTTTTATACTTAGATTTTGACCAGGCAAGCCACAATGTAAAGTTCTCCAGTGGGAATACTGACAGTTTTCTTATAATAATTACAGCATTTTTTCAGACACACTTGTAGGGTCCAGTAATTAATCAGACGGAAGCACTGCAAGGGTCAGACAAAATGATGAAACATTTGAAGAGAATGTGCCAATGATATCACAGAACAACAAATAACCTGGAGCTGTTCCTGAGCTTTTACACTTGACTGATTCTAAAAATGAAGACTTTTTTATTTAAAAGTCCACATCTTCTGGCTGAGATCTTGGACTATTCAAGGACGTGAAATGGATTATTAAATAAACCCATGCTTTCCCTGGGGATACACCTGGAGTGGGCACTGCAGCAAGGCTGAGCAAAATACATGAAATTTATAGGAGCAGGTTCTTCACCCCCTACAGACTAGAAATGGACTGCAACCATAAAAAAACACTGATGGAAATGTAAAAGGGGCAGGCAGCACTAAGTCAGGTTCATTTTATTTTTTAGGTAAAAGCATGTTTAAACATCAGAGTTTGCATTATTTTGGGGACTGGCCATGCATTATCTTTCAGCTCACTTTTAAAGAACATCCTGATGCTCAGCCTCAAAAAGATTCCCATCATCAAAACAGAAGCTAGTGACAAAGTTTTGATGATTTGAGTACAGGCTACTCGTTATAAAGTCCAGGAGCATAGCAGCAGATGCAGTCACCTCCCATCTGGCTTCAGCTTCTGCATTAGGCTACCCTGCTGTCTTATATTAATACACAGTACTCAATGTACTTGGCATATGGAGGAACAGACTTGGACATTCCCATTTCTGACAGCACTGAGTGGCGTCTGCAACATTCCCTAAAACTATTTTGATTTCTGGCATTCTGTGAAGAACAGCTGAGGAGAGGAATCAATAAAAAAAAGGTTGACACTGCGATGTCTTAACTATCAGCATGACTCTTCCATAACTCCAGGCTTCTGACCTGACACCAACCTGTGCTATGGCTGCTAGGAACTGGGCTCAGACGCCCTACAAGCAAACCCAGCTGAAAGACAGTAAGAGAAACAGAAGCAGAGAAGGAGAGGGGCAAAAAAAATGAGAGCCAGTGTACATTTGGTCTGTTTGAGTGGGGCACTAAACTCTGTCTGCGTTCTGAAACGAAGGTTCCAGGAATTAAGGTTAAATATTCGAACTGATACTACCCCACCCTCATGGAAAAAAATAGACTATCGATATCATGTATCGATTGCAAAAATGCTGCATCTGACAAGGAGCTCACCCTCCCTACATACCTAGTTAACAAGCACATCAGTTGCCTGACTTCCTCTCTCATTGAGGCAGTGCCACGCCGCAGGTTATAATCAAACAGCTCACGAATAAGTCCCTGAGAAACCAGAATCTGTCGGATAGTGCTGTTGGTAGCGAGGGCACGAAGCAGTGTTATACAGTGCTCAGTAACTGCGGAGGCACAGCCATAACATTTTGTTGAAGAGGTATGCCCACAGCCGAGGACAGACAGTGCTCGATATTGACTGGCTGTGAATGTGGGCTGAGCTGACGATCGTGACGACTTTGTTGCAGCTTCTCGCTGATGAAGATCATATTCCAGGAGTTCTTTCCGTGAAGCCAGGACTTTCTGCGAAACAAGTAAAACGTTCAAACTGTTAGATTAGAGTCATACAAGCAGATTAACCTGTCGAAATGACGATGTTCAAAAACTGCACATTTTTATACCCAGGCATTCAATTACCACAATAATAAAAAAGTTTAATGTTATTGCTTTCTTCCTTACTGCTCACTGCTTTGAATTATATTCTCATTAAATCTAATGTTGTTGGACAAACTTGATATTTCTTTGGATTTTTCTACCTGAATGATTTTGGACAACTCATCGAAGGATGTCTTACAATCTCCACAGTATTCCTGAGCCAGTTGCTGGATGTAGCGATTCACACTTGCTGCTGTTGAGCTGATTCCGACAACACCACTGGAATCATCCTGGGAAATAGGAAAGAACAAATGATTAAGACTAATTTACCGATCATCAAAATGTAACCTGTTCCCACAGCTGTTAAAAAAAGCAGACAGGATGATTGGCTTTACAAATAGAGCATAAAGCACAAAAATGAAGGAAGTTATGCTGAATCTTTAGGAGTCACAGGTTTGGCTCCAGTGGAGTACTGTGGCCAATTCCAGGCAGCACACTTTTGGAAGGATGTCAAGGCTTTGGAAAGGGTGCAGTGGAGATGTAATAGAATGGTACCCGGGTGAGGGAGACTGGAGAAGTTGGAATTGTTTTCCTTAGAGCAAAGAAGGTTAAAAGGAAATGTAACAATATGCATTGGATTTTGACAGAGTAGTTGGGGAGAAATTGCTTCAACTGGCAAGATGGTTGGTAACCAGAGGACACAGATTTAGGACAAGAGATGAAAAATCCTGAGAGTAAATAAGGAGAATTTTCTGTTATGCAGTGAATTGGTGTGATCTGGATGCACTACCTGAAAGGGTGTTGGAAGCAAATTCAATAGTAACTTTCAAAGGGGAATTGAATATATACTTAAAAAGGAATAATTTTCAGGGTATGGGGAAAAAACAGGGGATTCAGACTAGTTAGACGGATAGCTCTTTTTAGCAAATGGTCTCCTCCTGTGCTGGATGATTCGGTGAACGAGCAGCACAGACTGACAAATATAATTCTGCAAAGTCTGAATCAAGCAGGTGATAAAAAGGAAATGTCAATTCATTCAAAATCTTAGCTGCCAAATGCAGAGAACTGAACGGGACAGAGAAAGTTCCACTACTTAATTAGAGAAGAGACATGGTACCTTCAAGTCATTCCAGGAATAGTTTGTTTCACTTTCTAATTCTAGCGAAATATATCTTGCACTTTGAACTCCCTCCCTCCCTGAATCCCCTTAGTCCCTCTGCTTCTCTGCATCTTTAAAAGTTTTCTCCAATCCCACCTATTCAACCCAATTTTTAGTCACCACTCTCCTCTGTTCAGTGTCTTTTCCTCTTATTGCTATGATGTGCCTGGTGTGACTCTGTACAGTACTGAAGGGGCGATAAATGGGCAGGTTGTTGTGAACATCTCGCAGCCAGCAAAGCACATGCCTTTACCTGCGGTTTCTCAGGAGCTGCCTCACTGACTTTCACCAACAAAGTTTCAAGCTGTGGCCTGTGTCCCATCAGCTGATGATAAACACGGTCAGCTTTATCCAACAAAGTGTTAATGTTTGTCACTGCCTGCAGGACAAAAAACAAAATAAAACAATGGTAGAAAAATTAATGCATGTTGATTTAAACAGCAAAAAGACAAAATATATTGAACAGGCTGTAGTCCCATGATTTCTCAGCCAGACATCCCCAAAATTCAGTACAACAAAGCGAGGGTGGGGGGAGGGGGGGGGGGTGGGCAGGTAATGGGGAAGACAGAAACCATGTTACAGCATTTCCCCAGGTGACCTCACCTTCTTTCTGTCCTCTTCATTTTCAATTGGATCCACTGCACAGCATGGTTTGGCATACAGCATGAAATCAAACCGCGCGTATTTGCAGAATCCACATGCATTACACAGAAATGGATCTTTCTCATCATAGTTGATAGATCTGTAAAGACAGCAGTTGAATTACTCTCAATGATCATAATTTGCTCCAGATGCTAGCCTAAGAAGCTGACAGACTCAACAGGAGATGACCGGGAATTACGCTCAGGTCAGTATCTAGTTTTTCAACAGACTACTGAATCAAATCAATGACTCAGCACAGAAGAGGAGTTGGGGTTTGCCAAATATGCAACCAAAAATTAACCACAGGCTCCTAAAATTATTCCCATCAGTAGACTGCACATCACACTGTGTTTAAGCGACCTGCCAATGCCATGCAAAGATGACAGCAGACCTCATTTGCATGATCTCCACTGACATATAACTCAAGTACCCTGACTATGCAGAGTACTGTTGGCCAGGTCAGCTGGGAGGCTGGTCTCGGAATTCATCAAATCAACAAGAAAATAGAAAGCTTTTAAAAACAATCTAATTTTGCCTATAATTCTTCGATGGTGAATATTCCAATTTATTCCAACTTTACTAACTACAGGGCGAAAGCATCAGGACTCAGAATGGCCACCATGGAAGCTTAGTTACATATCAGAGATCAGTAACTGACAGTCAGTAAAATACATAAAGACCGTCCAAAATTTATAAATACAGCAGCATTACCCGACAGGTTTCTCTAAACTCCAAAATGAAGCATGTTAGTTTTGTTACTGACTTATGCTCACTGTATCACAGAGTCAGTTGTCTACAATCTCACTCACCTGCATTTGTGACACTGGTACACATTCTCCCCGCAGTTACCACAGACGCCTGGATTGGCAGGAACAGACGCACTACAGCGTGGGCACTGCAGGGTCTCTGTTGATGCCTGGTAATTCTCATAAAAGTCTGCAAACTCAATCATGAGGTTGGATGCTACAATGGGGAGCGGGAGATCGATCTTCACTTCAGTCTGACCTGGCGTTAGTTGGACTTTTTTAGCTTTGTGCCATCGAGCAGGCCTAAGAAGAGAAGGCAGTGTATTTGGTGAGATGTAAATCACCACAGCACGAAGGTGGAATTCAGTCGGGTTACAAACTGCAAAATGTTGAAGAAAGTATGACTGACCTGATTGATAATTACATTTCTGATGTTAAACAGATTAAAATCCAGCAAAACCGTGCGAGTGGAAAGGAGAGGCAATGATTTTTGGCTGTGATTCCCATTCAAGAAAGAATTTGTGTTTATGTATGGCCTCTAATGACCTCAGGTCGCCCCAAAGCACTTCACAGCCAATTATGTACTTTTGAAGTGTAGTCACTGCTGAGAAAATGCTGCCTCCAATTTGTGCATTACAAGACCCACAAACAATGAAATTAATGACCAGGAATCTGTCTTAGTGATGTTGGCTGAGGGATGAACATTGGCCAGGACACCAGGAAAAATCCCCTGATCATCTTAAAATAGTGCAATGAAATAATTTACGTCCACCTGAGAGGACAGACAGTTTAACATCTCATCTGCAGGATGGCACCTCCAATAGTGCAGCACTCCCTCAGTGCTGCATTGACGAATGTCAGCCTAGATTATGCGCTCAAGTCTCTGGAGTGGGACTTGAACCAGGACCTCCTGCCTCATGGATGAGTACTAACACTAAATCAAGGTTGACATTCACATAAAAAGCTTATTCCTAAGTTTACAAAGGGTAGCAGGAGGATATTTACACAGCACGTGCACACAGTAATTCACTCAGAAGCAATTTATAAACAGCACAGACTGCTTAGTTACCTGGAACTTGCACTTGTATTTGGAAAAAGACAAGACCAAACATTCATCCATCATCATTTACAAGTACATAAAAGTCACAGTCAGATACTTACTTGTTTTTCAGTTCTACAATGGCCTGCACAGTCCTGTTGTTGTAGTACAAGTTGATGGTGCGAACCATCTTGGTACGTTTTAAATCACCAATCTTCACAGTCACTTTGCTGATGGTGTGACTGCCGATCAGTTTCACCACTTGCTGCGTGGTTGTGTAGCGCGTGTCTACCTTGATTGATGAAAGTTTAATATTCTGAAGAGAAGAGATAAAGTTTTTGGTAGTTTTACGTGGAAAACCAATGTACCAAGGTAATTCAGAGACTCGCATTTCAGTGAGAGATTTATTCATTCGTTGGGAATTGTTCCAACTATTGATCTCTATGATGCAAAAATTAATCTGAAAAGCCCCTTTACCCAAAAGGGACATCAATTAACCTTCAAGGGGGATGGGGGAGGGGTGTTCTATGAGACTATATGGTTGACAAGCTGGTTTGGTTGTGACAGACCATATCAACAGAAAGCTGTACAATCTGTTTCTCTCAAAACCACCTGCTATGGATAACTGAACCGATGATTTACCAATAATTTTCATGACGGAAACTACTGACACTAACAACATAGACAACCACAAGCCTTTACACCCTCAAGGAACAACTTTCCAGAGGAAAAGAACCTTAATGGTGGACCTTATGGCAATGCTAGATGTATACTGAGCTAGGTGTACTTCAATACTTACAGTGAAAGGCACCTCAGGGTTATTACAGACAAGACAGGGATCACTCTCCAAGTAATAGCCATCAAACTCAACTAGACCAGATAGCATACTGGAACAAAACAAAAGCAGAAAAAATAGGAACATTATTAATTCTGTAAGTAGCCTAACAGCACACTGCAGCATGTCTTTCAACAGTTCCAGTTCCATATATAATGTGCTCACTTATGACAAAGAACAGACATTTAAACAAGTATATTACTCACTTATAAATGTTGGAGTTGGGGTGGTTGGTGAGAATATGGTTCTGAGTACGAAGAATCTCTACTGCCTTGTGTGAATATTCTTTCAGCTAGAACGGGAATGAAAATGAGTTATATTCAGCACCCATAAAGTAGGAACATGCAGAGCTGTCAATTCCCTACAACAGGGATCTGTTCTTTTATTGTAACAGATATTGGCCACAGTCTATTGACATGCTTTTTGTACCTTTTTTTCAGTCTGCGGAGTCTTGAGTGAGAAGTATCCCAGCAGATCCACAAATTGTGCAGCCTTGCGTCCATAGGCTGGGAGCTCCGGCCAAATTGACCACATCAGATCCAGCAACAGCTCCTGCTGCGATTTGCCAGAGCTCCTAATCACATCAAAGCAAAAAAAAAAGTTACATTTCAATGAGTCGAAGCAATAAGTCAAAGAGGAATTACCACTGTGATGTCACTAAGTTCTCACAGCACTCTCAACTTTCACCCGCACCAGCACTCCCCACCACCTCTGTTCCCAACCTCCCATGTACCCACACCACCCCCACAAACTCCCAACTCCTCTTCATCTCCACCAACCAGTTTCCAATCTGACTCTTGTGATCCAGACGCCAATTCCCACCATTCCCATTGATTCTGACCCGACCCATGTCCCCAGTCCTGGACTTCATTACCTGAGGGGTCGCTGCAGCCCAATCCTGGAGTCCAAGGGCATCACCATTCAGGTCCAAGGGGGTCTAACTAGAGCTCTGTACAGCTGTAACATAACTTCCACACCTTTGTAATCCAGTCCCCTTAAGGTATAGCCCAGCATTCCATGAGCCTTTTAAATTACTTTTTCAACCTGCCCACTAACATTTAGTGATTTCTGGACTTGGACCCTAAAATTCTCTGGCCCTGCACAGTTCCTATCTTCTTGCCATTTAAAAAATACTCTGATCTATCTTTCTAGGGTCTAAAGAAGATGACTTCACATTGAACTCCATCTTCCAGTTTTGCCCACTCACTTAATATGCATTTGCAACTTTCTACTCCCATCTATGCCACTTAACATAGCGTGGTAAAACATAGCGTGGTAAACAAACTTCGATATATGGTCCCCTATTCCTTCATTTAAGTCATTAATAGATATAGTGAAAAGCTGAAGCCTGAGTACAGATCCCTGGGGTCACCAACAGTATCGTTATTTGTTGGTCTTTATGTCTACACAAGTTTATCTTATTGAAGCGTTCTGTGGAATGTTATGGAACTTTGGCAGCAAAATTCTGTGACAACTTTGTTACACTGAAGTTGAACCGTGTTTAGTTTGAGTATAAACCCCGAAACATTAACAACATTGGCCTCCTTTTGCTGTTGTTACTGAAGCTCCTACACAGTGCTGTTAGCTCAGCCATGTACTGCTTAAACTTTTTATATTGCATAGACATTACAACACAGAAACAAGCCATTTGGCCCAACCAATGCATATTGGTGTTTACCCTCCTGGAATTGTAACTGATCAGTGACTCACCTATAGATGTGTAGAGTAAGACAGTGAGCCTGCCAACGCACAGACGAGGAGTTTGACTCCAACAGGAAACAACGTAAAAACTGAATCAGAGTTTCTTTGTCAGCAAATTTATTCAGTTGATTGACCAAAGCTGTGCAGAGCTGATCTTCCTGACTGCTTGTGTTTTCTGTCAACAGCAAAGGAGAAAATGGCAAATTTATTAGCCAGCGTGAGAAAATTATAGCACACACAAGAGTGTGAGATTATCACAATGTCCACAACTTGAACTTGAGCTTTGTTGTCAGGTCGTTAGCCAGGACACATGAATTGCTCATCCCTGATTGGACTGAGGTAATGCATCTCCTTGCTTGTGGTGATGGGATTCCATTATGCTATTAGGTAAGGAATTCCAGGGTTTTGAACAAAGGACAATGAAGGAAATGACAGAAATCAGTCTTGTCTGAGACAATGCCCGAGTTATTGCTGATAGTCTGATTTTTTTTCTCCCTTGTGTATGATGGGACTATTTTTACAGCTATTTGGCTTGCCAGAGTACTTCAGAGAGTGACAAGCCAGGGAGGCTACTTCAGAGGGTGAAATGCTCCCAGTCAGGTTCAGCATGGGTTAGATACAGAGTAAAGCTCTCACAACACTGTCCCATGAAACACTCCCAGGGCAAGTACAGCACACACAAGTTAGATAAAGAGTAAAGCCCGGTCCTGCCAAGCACTCCCATATCAATCGCAGCATTGTCAAAAGAATGATTACAGGTCGACTCCAACAAAGTGCCTCAGCTCAAACCTTAGAAAGAGCCCAACTATTCCAGTGTGTATGTCTGCATTTCCCATACCAGTCATCCTGGTCTCTTACAGCAAGGCTGCCAATCATGGCAACCAGTGTTTTGCGGATATGTTATTGCTACACAACAGGCCAAGTGCACCAGACTAATTTCACGCAGCACCATCAGAAGAAAGCAGTCCAGCCTCCCAGCATTTTGAGTTTGGCTTTGACCCCAGATTCAGAAACTGAAAGGACAGGATACTGACGCACTGTACTGTCACAATTTTATTTGCCAGACTTGCTGGGAAAAAATGTAAACAGCTGTTTAGTATCCATTCCTTAAAAGGCTCACAAGAACACGTGAAATCAGAGACACTAAAGGAAAATCTAGAATTCATTGTATGGTAGTTGTTTGGATGGCATTATCCATCAGCATAATGAGGGAGAGAATCCTGTTTAAGGCTTAAGTCAGTCCACTATTATAAATCAATAGATATCAACTTTTTCATCTTTTTTCTCACTTTCTCTCTATGGTTGCTCATTTTCTAAATACTCGTTATCATTTGCTTTAATAGTAATTTTATACTTTTTAAAAATTTCACTATAAATGTCTTTGCATATGTAAACGATGGAAGCCAATCATATACCCAAGGACCTTCTGTATGGTGAGGTAGCCAGAGCCAAATGTCCTGTAGCCGGAGCCCAAAGCTCCGCTTCAAGGATGCTTGTAAGCGTGACATGAAGGCCCTAAAAGTCGACTATTGCACCTGGGAGTCACTAGCTGGTGAAAGAGGGAAATGGTGACATCCTGTGGACTGGTGTGCAATACCAACAGCTTAACGACAGGTGCCAATGCCAAAAACAACTCTGAGTGTCACTTGGCAGCTTCACGTGCAGCACTTGTGGCAGAACCTGCCTCTCAAGGATTGGCCTTCACAGCCATCAGCAAAGGTGCACCAAGAGGAGACACCCCACCTAAATGGATTGTTTTCTGCGTGTCCATCATCTTTCATAGATGGAAGGATGTCAACCATGTAAATGGATATAAAATTCTCCCGATAGTAGTTTATAGTAATGTTCTGATAGCGTACCATCCTTCTCCTTCTCTCGCTCCTCTTTCTTGCTTTTTTTGCTGGAGGATTTGGACTGAGACCCAGACTGTCCCGAGCTGGAGGAGGCTGCAGTTGTCCCAGTGCCCCCTGTGCTACTGGATGATGTTGTAGAGAGCACTTTACTGCCACAGAGTGCACAGGAAAGCAACTGGAGGAGAACCGGGGAGACTCCTTCATCCACAAGGAAACTAACCTGGAGTAAGAAATATAAAACAGCTGGAGGGAAGGAGAGGAAGGAGGAAAGAGAGAAAAACACAGATAAAACATTCAAATTATTTGATTTACTTAAAAGGGTAAACAGAAATCTTAAAGCTCATAAAAATGCTTCTTCAAATATTGCAGAAATGCTGCTTTCTAAAAAGCAGCCAATGTGCACTTAGTTGAGGAAATGCTGCACTTCAGCCAAGATTTACATTTTTTTTTATATGGTTGGTCTTTTGAATGTTGATTCTGTACATGAGCCTTTGTTGAAACAAAGCCTAGACATGGTTTTAGGAAAAAATTAGTCACTTGAAAAAAATATTGAAGGTCATGGGGAGTTGGATTAGACAAGATGGCTTACATAGGAAATAAGACTGACACCGACTTTGTACGCTGCTTATGTGCTGTACCATTCAATGATAACAAGGATGCAGTGGTCTGGAGTCTTAACATTAGCTTGAAGGAGTCAGACAGGAATGCAAAGTCTGGTTTTGTCTTTTCTTTTAAATTCTGGGGTACAGAAGAAAAATACTATTTTTTTTTCAAAAAGTTAGTCAATCTTGAAACTGTACCAGAACATGGAGGGGGGTGGGGGCGGGGTCTGTCTAGTACTAAGGTGCGAGGAACCATTTGTACACACACCAACATTGCAAACACCTACATAAGTTAACTAAGGTTATACTTACAATCATCCTTGAGGCAGAATTTCTGCCAGTTTACTGTCCGTTGGCTGGCAATCTCTGCGCAGGCCTTTAAGTGCTCCATCTAAGAAGAGGCAAAGGGGTCAAAGTAACAGATAATCACTGTGAACGGAATAGTGATAAGGCTGCACTTTTTGTTAACTAGCAAATTGGAAATTAGCATTGTTGAAAAATATAAAACTGACTGAAGGATGAAAATACAATGTATAACATAAAACTGTGCAGTTGCAATTAGCACCATTTTGGACACAAGGGCAATCTGAAAAATGCCCCATTTATATACCTCCCAGTCCACTGTTACAAATGTAATACAAACATTTTAACAAGAGTGTCAGATAGTTAAGATTTATTTTGAGACTTTAGTGCACTGCCGCTGGCCAGAATTCTGATCATCTGCAGTTACCCTCAACTCACCAAGCTAATGAGCGTGTCATACTGCAGAGCAGATCCTGAGGAAGCTGTGACCACACCACCACGCAAATGGATTCCCTGCTCCTCCAGCAGTTTTTTAATTCCTCGCACATGTGAGTCAAGTGTGTGCAGATCCCGCAGCTGACGGTACTTCTCCTTCGATCCACAAATGAACAGTAGGAGTTTGCGAACTTGACGACGAACAAAAGGAGTCTGCTGGATCATTAGATACTGGAACAAGAGCAAGTTTTCACTGTTAAAGGAACTCAGCAAATACACACAAACACACACACACAACTCCCCAGCTGATGTTGCTGTGGCTTTCTGAATCAGACACTCACTTCAGACAGGAAGTAGAACCAAGAATGGTCAAAGATAGGTGGTGGAATCCGAGAGTTTGTATCAGCGATCTTCTTTATTTGGTATGGTAATCTCAGCACCATTTCAGTCAAGAGCTGTGAATATGCCTCGAACACATCTGCAGCATGACCCTGAAAAACCAGCAGGCTTTTAGGAGGAATTAAAAAATTCTAAAAGCTTGTGCCGTGGAAGCAAACATGGGAAAAAATCACAAACACATCTGTCCACCACATAAACCAACCCTGTGCAAAATGTATATTTTTCCCTCCTATGTACACGTATTACAAATCATGCTTCCCCTTAAAATCCATACATACACATATTCTCCTGCTCTCCAAACATGCCCTGAATCCATAATAGTTTATTTCCTATCTTCAAAGCATAATCTCAGTCTTTTTACTGATACTCAACAGTATCTCAGCCTTCTGTTTAATTACAAAGCCTTACCTTCACATACTGTCGCAAAAAGAATGGGCTCATGTCTGGAGGTGAAGAAGAATTGTGTGGTTTCAGGAGCTGACTCGTTACCACAGCTTCTTCTTCACCCTGTTGTGTTTTCCAGTAATCCAGCAGTGATTTAAGAACATGGAGGCAATAGTCAATGGCTCCCGAACTTAACAATGCAGTGGCTGTGGCGTTGGAGATTAAAGAGGAAGCCTGCAAGGAATATAATAATTACTTTCTCAGGCTCCAGTAAAGTATATGCTCTTTTGTTCAACAAGATACACTGCATGAGGTTTTGAAAACTCCCCATGAGAAAAGCAAATGAAAACTATTTCAGTAATATAAATAGTGCGATGGTTTGCACACATTAATTCACATGGTACGTAGCAGCAACTTACCTCAGAGGCAGATTTTGAGCCTGATTTAGTTCGGGACATAAAAACACTGAGAAGCCTCATGATCACCAGGTGCACTTCATTCAGTGGGCTGCGATCGTTCTTCTTAGAAACATCCTGAGCAAAACAATCAACAACAATCAATTCAAGAAGAGATTCTGAGCATCATAACTTTGATCTCAAGATATGGAAGATGCTGGCAAGGTTACATTTACTGTCCACCTCTAGTTGCCTGAGGTGGCGGTGATGAGTCTTCTCTTAAATCTTTCTTTAACACCAAATTCTGTAGCACTTGTTTACAACTGGATGATTTGCTGGGCCACTTCAGAGGGCATTAAGAGTCAACCACATAATGTGGGACTGGAAACACGTGTAGGCCACGCCAGGGTGTCAGCCTCCATTCCCTGAAGGGCACTGAATTTACATGGGGAGTTTTTAGGACAGTCTGGCAGTTTTCATGGTTATTCTTCTGGTGCCAGTCCACAAATTAACAAATTTGTTGAATTCAATTTCACAGCTTGCCATAGTGGGATTGCAACACACGACCACTAAGATTGGTCGTAATCACAACCACTATAGGCTACCATACGAAGAAGGGAGTGGTCTGCACCCCCACCACACACATCCCCACTCCCCACCCCCTCCACTGACCGCCAGAAGCCCGAGTTGCTGTGTGTCAAGTACATGCTATGGGTAACAGCATTCAGTGTAATTCGTCTTCCACAGACCACAGCAGCCTTTTTGTTCAGCAAATATTTGATGGTTATGCATGCTTGCAGTTAAGCAAACTCATATGGATTATTACATTCAGCATACTAACATACAACAAACATCTGGTAATATTAGGCTTCACTGCACACTTAAAAAAAATCAATGGCATCAATCATTAGGATGAATGCCTCCGCCAACGCTGATCTGCAATCTGGATGTGGGGGAAGACAGAAAATTATTACTGAAGGTCAAGTGTCCAAATTACTCTTGAATGTCTCCTAGTGGCCACCATAACAACAACACTGGCACAAGCCTGGGAGCTGATAAAGAAAATGTACTTTGAAGTGGTGAAAAATGCCTGATGGTTTCTCAGCAGTCAATCAGTACCTTCTTGTCCATGCACAGTTCTGCAATGAGTTGGGACAGCAGGTTGTCCAAGGCTCCTTTATCTTTCTCATCTTCTCCATCCAGGTCAGCAGTCAGCATTAAGATTACCTGTTGGATAAAAGGAAATGTTCATAGCAAACATTAGTAATACACAAAGCTTGTGCACAAATTCAAGACATTTCCAAATTGATCAACAGCACAAAATCTGGTTCCCAATTCTTTGTAAGCCAAATTTCCTCCATGTTAGTTATTCTTTGACTTGACTCTTCATCGTTCTGTCCATGTATAAGTGTAAGTTAAGCTTTGATACTTCTGAAAGGAGCTAAGATGTCCAAGAGTGCTGAATACTCCAGCAAAATAAGCAAGCATTCCCTAAACTTTCTAAACTCTATTAAGGATCAAGTCCTGACCTTAGTTCTATTTTAAGTGTTCCCTTTTCTAGAGTTTTAGCTGAGTTATGTGAAGGTTGCAGGTTAGGTATGCTATTAAGGGGTTAAGGACCAAATGAAACAGATGAGGGGAACTGAACACAATCATTGGTCACCACAGGACAGGAAAGATTCAGTGGGTTTAAAGTTATGAAGGGTTCCATGGTCCTAAATGAAAATGACAAGGATATAAGCTTAAATTCCAGCTATGTTAGTGAATTCACATCCTTTAATTGGCTTGTTGACCAGAGGAAAAATGGAGCGAGCCCTGGACGTGAACCCCTTGCCATTTTCCCATTCCTGATCCCCAATGTCACTATAATTTCTCCAAATGACTACACAACATAATCATTTGTTATCTCCACTGGACTTAATGTGTCAATTTCTTGCCCTACCTATGACAAAACTAAATTTTGTACCACCCTAGAAATATAAAATAACTTAAAAAGGACACTGGAACAGGCTATTCTCACCTGCATGTAGGGGATGGCTCGAACTCCACCAACGTGACGAAGCTGTGGCAGATGCTGTAAAAGTCTCTCGAGCAGCATCAGACGTACCATGTGGAGTCTGTGTGAGGAGTAGAGGGATTACTCAACCACCAGCCCTTTATACAACTATTCAATGAACTGCTGGCTACAGTCAGAGGAAATCTAACATGTCAAACTGCTTCACTCTAATTTGATCTGAAGTTGAAAATCACTTTAAGACTTCCTTGGGATTAACATCTTTTTCTCACCTGTTGCTTGTATGAAGGTCACCTTCTGTTTCACCTTCTCCTTCTGACCCTTCACCTTCTTGTTGTCCAGTGGTGGTACTAATAGCTCCCGTGCTGGAGCTGACACTGCCTGGTCCTGTAGGATGTCCCTCAACCGTTGTATCTCCATAAGCACTGCTGCGCCCAGACACTAAGTGATAAAAAAAGATAAAACTGTGTCTAGCTATATTGTACATTCATATTTACATACACTCCACTACAAGGTTAAAACTATGGTTACCGTGCACATGCACTAATGGCTGCACAATCATACATTTTGTCTCAATAACTTCTTCCCAGAAAGTGAGTTAATCACAAATATGTTTACTTTATTTTTCAGGCCCTATTCCCATTTAACTTGGGTCGCGTGAACTGTTGTCTCAACAGTAGGGTCAGTCCCTGAAATAACACAACAGCAGAAGCTGCAAGAAAGCAGCTGAGGCCAAAATGGCTGGAGAGGGTGTAAAGCACTTGGATTGCAGTGGAGACCCGTCGTGGAAGAAAATATTCCAATCCTCAAAATATTCTTTTATCTACGGTAGCTAAAAAGTAGCTAAAGCACGGTCCGTAAAGAAAAAAGGGATTATATGGTTGACCACACAGGGATCAATTACAAAAATCTGAAGTTTTAAACTTGGCTTCAAGATAATGATTTTATATTCCGTCCTTTTATTTTTAAACATCTTACTGCATGTTCAGGCCAATCTCTTACCACTGTGCTCTCCAGCAACAGAGTCAACAGCACTGCCCCCGCTCTCCGACCCCACACTGCCACCGTGCTCCGCAGGTGATGTTCGCAGCGTTGATCCATCTGTTGCCGCTGTGCTCCCTTCATCATCAGAGGCTGGAGCTAAAAGCATAGCAATGGCTGTTACAGGTAAAAACACCACATTTACAAACCGTGAGCACAAGCACAAACGTTTGAGACAAACATAGCCGCAGACCATGGGTTTGGCACGGCCTTCAGCAGCTTTTCAATATTGCAACAATTGAGAAGCAGCACATTATAAGTAGAGAAATGTTCTAGCAGCTGATCACACTATACAAAAGTTTCTCACACAGACAGACAAAAAGCTTCAATGCTTTGTGGAGCAATGCCATATTAAACAGAAGCCTCCTGTCTGGTCAACATGTATGCCAATATTTAATGAGTACATGAAAAAGCAAAAGAAACTGGGGGAGAGAGGGTCTTGCTTGGTGACTAACGCTATTGTTCGACTATTCTGGGAAACTGGCAGTTCCTGTTGTCACACAGACTGCTCATTCAACATAACCAATGTAACCAAATGGTAGGACGGGGTATAAAGGAAGAAATAATGGGAGCTTGTCAAAAAGGTACCACGACAATCACGGGGGATTTTAATCTACATACAGACTGGAAAAATCAGATGGGCAAAAGTAGTCTAGATGAGGAATTCATAGAATGTTTCGGGTTGGTATCATAGAACAGCACGTTCTGGAGCCAACCAGAGAGCAGGCTATACTAGACCTGGTAATGTGCAACAACATTACATTAACTAGTGACCTCAGTGAAGGCACCCCTAGGCAGCAGCGATCATAATATGATTGAATTTTACATTCAGTTTGAGGGCGAGAGGGGTGGGTCTAAGACTAGTATTTTAAACTTAAATAAGGGCAATTATGAGGGCAAGAAAGCAGAGCTAGCTAAACTGAACTGGCAAATGAGATTAACGGATAGGTCAATAGAGATGCTATGGCAGACATTTAAGGGGATATTTCAGAATGCACAGAATAGATATATTCCAACGAGAAAGAAAAATTCCAAGGGGAGGATCCACCATCCGTGGTTAACCAAAACATTAAAGATAGCATCAAACTTAAAGAAAAAGCATATAATTGTGCAAAGATGGGTGGCAGGTCAGAAGATTGGACAGAACGTAAACAACAGCAAAGAATGACTAAAAGATTAATAAGGAGGAAAAAGCTAAAGAGAGAAAGCTAGCTAGAAATATAATGGATAGTAATAGTTTCTATAGATATTTTTAAAAAAGAGTCAACAAAGTGAGCATTGGTCCTATAGAAAGGTGAGTCTGGGGAATTAATAATGGAAAGTATGGAGATAGCAGATGAATTGAACAGGTATTTTGCATTGGTCTTCACCACAGAGGATATAAGTAACTTCCCAGAAATAGCTGTAAATCAGGAAATGGAAGGGTGGGCGGAACTCAAGAAAATTACAATTACCAGGGAAGTGGTACTGAGCAAATTGTTGGAGCTGTGGGCTGACACGTCCCCTGGTCTTGATGAACATCATTCTACAGTCTTAAAAGAAGTGGCTAGTGAGATAGTTGATGCATTGGTTTTAATTTTCCAAAATCACCCAGATTCTGGAAAGGTTCCATTAGATTGGAAAACAGCCAATGTAAGTCCTTTAGTCAAAAAGGGAAGGAGACAGAAAGCAGGAAACTACGGGCCAGTTAGCTTAACATCTGCCTTAAGGAAAATGCTAGAAGCTATTAGAAAATACATTATTGCAGGGCACTTAGAAAAATTCAAGGTAATCAGGTAGGGTCAGCATGGTTTTGTGAAAGGAAATTCCTGTTTAACCAATTTATTGGAGTCCTTTGAAGAAATAATGTGCTGTGGATAAAGGGGCACTGCAGAAAATAAACACTCATGTTGTAGGGGGTAACATGGATAGAAGATTGGCTAGCTAACAAGAAACAGAGTAGGCATAAATGGGTCAATTTCTGGTTGGCAAGATGTAACAAGTGGTGTGCCACAAGGATCAGTGCTGGGGCCTCAACTTTTTACAATTTATATAAATGACTTGGATGAAGGGACCAAAGGTATGGTTGCTAAATTTGCTGATGACACAAAGATAGGTAGGAAAGTAACTTGTGAAGAGGACATAAGGAGGCTACAAAGGGATATAGACTGGGTGAGTAGGAAAAGATATGGCAAATGGAGTATAATGTGGGAAAATGTGAAATTGTCCATTTTGGCAGGAAAAATAAAAAAGCATATTAACTAAATGGTGAGAGATTACAGAGCCCTGAGACGCAGAGGGATCTGGGTATCCAAGTGCATGAATTGCAAAAGGTTAGTATGCAGGTACAGCAAGTAATTAAGAAAGCTAATAGAATGTTATCGCTTATTGTGAGGGAAATTGAAAACAAAAGTAGGGAGGTTGTGCTTCAGTTATACGGGGCATTGGTGAGACCACATCTGGAGTAATGTGTACAGTGCTGGTCTCCTTATTTAAGGAAGGATGTAAACGCATTGGAAGTAGTTCAGGGAAGGGTTACTAGACTAATACCTGGAATAGGCTGGTTGTCTTATGAGGAAAGGTTGGACAGGCTCGGCTTGTATCCGCTGGAGTTTAGAAGACTAAGAAGCGACTTGATTGAAACATACAAGATCCTGAAGGGTCTTGACAGGGTGGATGTGGAAAGGATGTTTCCTCTTGTGGGAGAATCTAGAACTAAGAGGTCACTGTTTAAAAATACGGAGTCGCCCATTTAAGACAGCGATGAGAAGAAAGTATTTCTCTCAGAGGGTCGTTAAGTCTTTGGAACTCTCTTCCTCAAAAGGCGCTGGAAGCAGAGTCTTTGAATATTTTTACGGCAGAGTTAGATAGATTCTTGATAAAGCAAGGGGGTGAAAGGTTATCGGGGGGGGGGAGAAACAAGAATGTGGCGTTGAGATTACAATCAGATCAGCCATGATCTTGTTGAATGGCAGAACAGGCTCAAAAGGGCTTCTAATTCGTATGTGCGTATATTTAAGTACTTCAGTTCCATTCAGCTTCCTATATTAGAGTCCATTTACACAGAGGACATCGCTGGATTTTAACTCAGTTTTGCAGAAATGTAAGAAGTCATTGAAACGGAGATCAGCTCCTAGTTTAGTTTATTGAGGTTGTAATTATATAACAGCAAATGATTATACAGTGAATGGAAGTAAGCTCAGTGCTGTGAAGGAGCAGAGGGATTTAGGGGACACAGGTTCACAGGACGTTAAAGGCAGGACCACAGGTAGATAAGGCCTTAAAAGGTAATGAACTTCTACGTTTTATCCCAAGGGGTATGGAATACAAAAGTCAAAAGGTAACGCTGAGCCTGTACAAAAACTTAATATCTCAGTTAGAGTAGTGTGTGCAGTAATGGGCTTCACACTATAGGAAGGATGTAGGAGGGTACAGTGCAGATTCACTAGGGTGCTAGCTCATATGAAGAAATATGAATATAATGAAAGATTTGAAAAATTGGGTATGTTTTTGTTCCAACATTGATTACAAATCAATATTGCAGAAACGTTTAAAATGATGAAAGAATGTGACATGGTAAGTAGAAGCAGTCCGTTTCCAGTACTCAGAGGGTCCAGTCACGAGGGATCATAGGTGTACGATTAAATGCAAGAGATTTAGAACAGAGCGCAGGATAAACTTCTTCAGAGTGTTGCGAGACTGTGGAATTCATTCCAGGGTTCATGGCTGAGGCAGAAACTTTGTCAATATTCAGAATTAGATTGCAGTGATAGATAGAGAAGGGGATGAAGGGAAATGGGAACAGGGCGAGTAAAACCGATTAGGGATATTTGCTCATCTGGAAGGTAATCACAGACATGGGCTGGTTGGGCTGAATGGCATGATTCCCTGTTATCTTCTATGTAGAGCCATTTTATATAGCTCGGGACACCTCCACTCCAAAGGGAAAACATGACTTGCAAATCACTTCTTCCAGTACTTGACAAGAGTACTAGTCAGTAAACTATTCAACAGTGTTTATTTTAAATGTTTGGCTCCCATTTTACTCAATGTTATTTATTTTAGAATCATAGAACCATTTACAGCATAGGAGACCCATCGAGTTCACGCCAGTCTAACTTTAATTCCAGCCATTCCCATCCTGGTATCCTCATTTTTCTCCATTAACTAACATTAGGGAAACAAAACTCAGCGCAATTATAAAGTGGGGATACAATTTAATGGTTCTGCTGAGTAAGGAAATACAATTCCATCAAGCTTTAACTCCAGCCTCATAGGAGAACTCCCTACTTCATCAGTGTAATATTTTCAATTCTCATCCGGCTCCTCACTCCCAGCGAACAAGCGCTGGTTGTGGTGACTGATGGCCAGTTGTGTTATAGAGCCAGACCCACCAGGAACTAGATTTGACAGTGGTCACATTCATTCAATTACAATCCTTACAACTGTTGTAAAGAACAGCTTTTCATGACTCAGATTTGATGGTGATTGTTCAGAGCTCAGATGAAATACACCAACCAGTTCCTAGTTACATTTGAAGTCAAATATGTTCTTAATCTTCTGATATAATCCAAATCATGTTTTTTTAAAAATTTGTTCATTAAATGTGGGTGTCGCTGGCTAGGCCAGCATTTATTGCCCATCCCTAATTGCCCTTGAGAAGGTGGTGGTGAGCTACGTTCTTGAACCGCTCTAGTCCTTGGGGTGTAGGTACACCAACTGTTGGTGCTGTTAGGAAGGGAGTTTCAGGATTTCGACCCAGCGACAGTGAAGGAGTGGCGATATATTTCCAAGTCAGGATGATGTGTGACTTGGAGGGGAACTTGCAGCTGGTGGTGTCCCCATTCATCTGCTGCCCTAGCCCTTCTAGGTAGTAGAGGCCGGGGGTTTAGAAGGTGCTGTCGAAGAAATCTTGATGAGTTGCTGCAGTGCATCTTGTAGATGGTACACACTGCTGCCACTGTGCGTTGGTGTTGAAGGTGGTGTATGGGGTGCCAATCAAGCAGGCTGCTTTGTCATGTATGGTGTCGAGCTTCTTAAGTGCTGTTGGAGCTGCACGCATCCAGACAAGTGAAGAGTATTCCATCACACTCCTGATGTCTGCCTTGTAGATGATGGGGACAGGCTTTGGAGAGACAGGAGGTAAGTTACTCGCCACAGAATTCCTAGCCCCTGACCTGCTCTCATAGCCACAGCATTTATGTGGCTGGTGCAGTTCAGTTTCTGGTCAATGGTAACCCCCAGGATGTTGATAGTGGGAGATTCAGCGATGCCATTGAACATCAAAGGGAGATGGTTAGATTCTCTCTTGTTTGAGATGGTCATTGCCCGGCACTTGTGTGGCATGAATGTTACTTGCCAGTTATCAGCCCAAGCCTGGATGTTGCCCGGGTCTTGCTGCATCTGGGCACGGGCTGCTTCATTATCTAAGGAGTCACGAATGATGCTGAACATTGCACAATCAGCGAACATCCCCACTTTAGACCTTATGATGGAGGGGAGGTCATTGGTAAAGCAGCTGGTTGGGCCTAGGACATTACCCTGAAGAACTCCTGCAGTGATGTCCTGGGACTGAGGTGATTGACCTCCAACAACCACAACCATCTTCCTTTATGCTAGGTATGACTCCAACCAGCGGAGAGATCCCCCCCCCACCCTACCCCAATTCCCATTGACTCCAATTTTGCTAGGGCTCCTTGACACCATACTCAGTCAAATGCTGCCTTGATGTCAAGAGCAGTCACTGTCACCTCACCTCTGGAGTTCAGCCTTTTGGTCCACGTTTGGACAAAGGCTGTAATGAGGTCAGGAGCTGAATGGCTCTGGCAGAACCCAAACTGAGCATCAGTGAGAAGGTTATTGCTGAGCAAGTGCTGCTTGATCGCACTGTTGATGACCCGTTCCATCACTTTGAATCATAGAATCATAGAAAGTTTAAAGCACAGGAAGAGGCCACTTGGCCCATCATGTCTGTGCCGGCTGTAAAATGATCCACCCATTCTATTCCCACCTTCCAGCATTTGGTCTGCAGCCCTGCAGATTACAGCACGTGAGCTGCATATCCAGACTCCTATTGAATGAGTTAAGGGCTTCTGCCTCAACTACCCTTTCAGGCAAGTGAGTTCCAGACCCCCACCACCCTCTGGTGAAAAGAGTTTTCCTCATCACCCCTCTAATTTTTCTACCAATCATTTTAAATCTAAGCCCTCAAGTCACTGACCTCTCTGCTAAGGCGAATAGGCCCTTCACCTCCACTCTATCCAGGCCCCTCAAAATTTTATACATTTCAATCAGATCTCCCCTCAGCCTTCTCTGTTCCAAGGAGAACCACCCCAGCCTATCCAATCTTTCCTCATAGCTGCATTTTTCCAGTCCTGGCAACATCCTCGTAAATCTCTGTAACCCTCCCTGGTACAATTACATTTTTCTGTAATGAGGTGAACAGAAGTGCACACAGCACTCAAGTTGTGGCCTAACCAATGAGTTATACAGTTCCAGCATAACCTCCCTGCTCTTAAATTCTATACCTCAGCTAATAAAGGAAAGGATTCCATATGCCTTCTCAACCACCTTATTTATCTATCCTGCTACCTTCAGGGATTTGTGGACATTCACTCCAAGGTCCCTCACTTCCTCTACACTTCTCAGTATTTTCCCATTAATTGTGTATTCCTTTGCCTTGTTCGACCTCTCCAAATGCATCACCTCACAGTTCTCCAGGTTGAATTCCATTTGCCACTTTTCCGCCCATCTGACCAGACCATCAATATCTTCCTGCGGCCTACAGCTATCCTCCTCGTCTTTGTGTCGTCTGCAAACTTCTTGATCATGACCCCTACATTTATGTCCAAACCATTTATACCATAAAAGGCACGGGACCCAGTACCGAACCCTGCGCAACGCCACTGGCAACAGCCCTCCAGTCGCTAAAACAGGCGTCAACAATTACCCTTTGTTTCCTGCCACTGAGCCAATTTTGTATCCACCTTCTTGCATTTCCCTAGATCCCATGGGATTTTATTTATTTTTTTAAAACCAGTCTGCCATGTGGGACCTTGTCAAAAGCCTTGGTAAAATCCATGTAGACCACATCAACTGCACAACTCTCATCTATTTTGCTTGTTACGTCTTCAAAAAATTAGATTGAGTTGGTCAATAGATTCCAATAATTTGCCCACTACTGAGGTTAGACTGACTGGCCCGTAATTATTCCATCTATCCCTCGCTCCCTTTTTAAACAGAGGTACAATGTTAGCAGTTCTCCAATCCTCCAGCACTGCACCAGTATCCAGTGAGGACTGGAAAATGATGGTCACACCTTCCGCTATTTCCTCTCTTGCTTCTTTTAACAGCCTAGGGTACATTTCATCCGGTCCTGGTGATTCATCAATTTTCAAGGATGCTAATCCCATTAATACTTCCTCTCTCCCTATGTTTATCACACCCAATACTTCACACCCCTCTTCCTATCTGCATCGTCCCCCTCTTTTGCTGATGATCGAGAGTAGACTGAAAGGGCAGTAACTGGTCAGGTTAGATTTGTCCTGTTTTTTGTGTACAGGACTTACCTGGGCAATTTTCCACATTGGCAGGTAGATACCAGTTTTGTAGCTGTACTCGAACAGGGGTGCGGCTAGTTCTGGAGCACAAGTCTTCAGTACTATTGCCAGGATGTTGTCAGGGCCCATAACTTTTGCAGTATCCAGTGCCTTCAGCTGTTTCTTGATATCACGTGGAGTAAATCTGAAGACTGGCATCTGGGATACTGGGGGCCTCAGGCAGAGAACAAGCTAGACCATCCGCTCAGCACTTCCGGCTGAAGATGAATGCAAATGCTTCAGCCTTGTCTTTTGCACGGATATGCTGGGCTCTGCCATCGTTGAGGATGGCAATATTTGTGGAGTCTCTCCTCCTGTTAGTTGTTCGATTGTCCATCACCACTCACGACTGGATGTGGCAGGACTGCAGAGCTTCGATCTGATCCATTGGTTGTGGGATCACTTAGCCCAGTCTATCACATGCAGCTTCCCATGTTAAGTAGTCCTGTGTTGTAGCTTCACCAGGCTGACACCTCATTTTGAGGCTGCTCCTGGCATGCCCTCCTGCACTCTTCATTGAACCAGGGTTGGTCCCCTAGGCTTGATGTTAATGGTAGAGTGGGGGATATGCTGGGCCATGAGGTTACAAATTGTGGTTGAGTACAATTCTGCTGCTACTGATGGCCCACAGCGCTTCATGGTTGCCCTGTTTTGCATTGCTAGGTCTGTTCGAAATCTATCCCATTTAGCACGGTGGTGGGTATCTTCAATGTGAAGACGGGACTTTGTTCCCCACAAGGACTGTGCGGTGGTCACTCCTACCAATATTGTCATGGACAGATGCATCTGCGACAGGTAGATTGGAGAAGACGAGGTAAAGTAGGTTTTTTTCTTCTTGCTGGTTCCCTCACCACCTGCCGCAGACCCAGTCTAGCAGCTATGTTCTTTAGGACTTGGCCAGCTTGGTCAGTAGTGGTGCTACCGAGCCACCTTTGGTGATGGACATTTAAGTTCCCTACCCAGAGTACATTCTGTGCTCTTACTACTTCTTCCAATTGGTGTTCAACCTGAAGAAGCACTGATTCATCAGCCGAGGGGCAGCGTTAGGTGGCAACCAGCAGGAGGGTTCCTTGCCCATGTTTGACCTGAAGTCATGAGACTTCCTGAGGTCCGGAGTCCATGTTGAGCACTCCCAGGGCAACTCCCTCCCAACCATATATCACTGTGCCGCCACCTCTGGTGGCTCTGTCTTGCTGGTGGGACAGGACATATCCAGGGATGGTGATGGTAGTGTCAGGGATATTGTCTGTAAGGTATGATTCCGTGACTATGTCAGCCTGTTGCTTGACTAGTCTGTGGAACAGCTCTCCCAATTTTGGCACAGATGTTAGGAAGGAGGACTTTGCAGGGTCGACAGGTCTGACTTCACCGTTGCCGTTTCTGGTGCCTAGGTCGATGCCAGGTGTTACGTTCGGTTTCATTCCTTTTCTTACACTTTGTAGCGGTTTAATGCAACTGAGGGCATGTAAAAGTGGGTCTGGAGTTACATGTAGGCCAGATCAGGTCAGAATGGCAAATTTCCTTTTCTAAAGGACATGAGTGAACCAGATAGGTTTTTACTACAATCAACAATGGTTCATGGTTGCCATTAGAATAGCTTTTTAAATTCCAGATTTATTAATTCAATTCAAATCTCACCGTCTGCCTTGGTGGGATTCAAACCCTTGTCCCCAGAGTATTAGCCTAGGCATCTAGATTACTAGTCCAGTGACATCACCACTGCCTCCCCCATGTCAATGTCATGATCTTGATTGTTAGACCTCTTACATGAAGCAGCTGCCTTAGATGTAAATTCAGAACTAAACTGACCAATCAGAAACTTAACTCTTCCGTGCCTAGCTTTTTTTCACTTTCCATACTGGTCTCCAACTGCAGGTTATTCATAGCCACAATATCACCCTGCAGCCAGGAAGGGGAATCATCTGAGCTACAAAGTTCTCCACAAGCTATCAATCTCTGTGATTCACCAGCATGAAATTTGCCTCAATTGGAGTATGTCAAATGGGAATCATTTTCTTCACCTGCAGGGCTAAAAACTGACAGAACTCCTCCTGAGACACATACCAAGTGTGCAGTCTCAGTCAATGGCCAGCTGACACAAGCACAGAAAGAGAAGGGTGACCTCAGGGCTTGCTGTAAGACTTTCTAATTGGGAGCCAATGCTCAACTACCTGAACTAACATCAAATGTCTCTGAGTAAGAGCTGTATTTATAAAAACTGCACCATTACTTTTAATCTTCTTTATTTTATTTAATTCTCAATACAATTTGCAACCACAACTCCACTCCACCACAGAGTCAGATTAAAACCCCACCCTGAATCATAATTACTGTCCAACAATGACTGAATACATGAAAACCCAAATCAGAAGCTCATGCAAAATTTTTTTTCAACAGATCTGTACCAGATTTAGCCATTATAGTTACCTGAGGCTGTGGTATCAGACAGCGTTCCTGCATCCAATGAGGAGGAGCTGGGTGCTTGCCCAGATAGTCCCAGGCTCTGTAGGCCTAGTGCACTGCTGCTGCTACCTATTAAAGGCAAAACTCAACATCAGCAACTTATTCACACTGCAGATCCCAGGAAGAGCATACTCTCATACGCAGAACACAATGAAGACTGAAAATTCTAATTCAGGAAGTCTGCATTCAATCAGCATGACATCATGACAAGATGCTGAGTCTGTTTTTACACAAGCAGAGCCTCATTGCCTGGTTTACAGTACCAGGAAAATTTATTTCAAGAATCAATAAAATATTCAATTACAAAACTAACTGCAACAGCATCTATCAAATCCAGAGTGGCTGCACCCAGTCAGTGGAGTGTATGATGATTTCACAGGTTTCAAATTCATTAGGTCTACAAGTTCACTTATCATCCATCTGGCCAGAGCAGGGATTAAACATGGTGAATCCAAGTAACAACCCAATGTAACATATGCTAAATCTAGGCTGCCTGGCTCTGACAAAGGATCACCACCTGAAATATTAACCTATCTGTTCTCTTTCTCAGACTTGCTGTGTATTTCCAATTTGATTCGAGGTTCTAAAGAAGGTGGATGAGCCTAAGGGGCTTCTCTCATTTTGCTTTTTGTTTTGGACTTCTAGCACTTGTCATTTTTTCAAATATAATTCCAGAGAAATTAACTTTAGGAAGCTTTCTTCATTCTGTTCAGTCCTTTACAAGTCAGCCAAAATGACTGAGCAGATCCCGAGTCACCCATTTGTTCCCCAACGTATAATGCCCCAGACTCTGCGGATGTACCTTGTTGATCTTGCTGCAGGCTAAGAGCAATCGCCAGTTCCACCATCGTCTCGTCATCTGCATCTGGAGGTATGTCCAGCATTGGTGGGAAGCCCTCTGCTCCTGCCAGCAGTGCCTCCAGAGGGGAAGGGTTTCCATTAGTGACATTTTCAGCCGACTCCAAAACCATTGATTCCGACTGGGAAAGGAGGAAAAAAGGAACAATCCTGATCATAAGCGGAATGAAAAAGCAGTGAGAGGTTGAGAAGATGTAACCTTTATCAAAACTGTTGCTGGTGGAAAATAGCCAATAAATTTTACAGTCTTGGCTCATTATATCCACTTTCACTACCTTGGAACTGGAGTAACATGTGTTAGTATGACAATATTACCTGTGTGATGTGTAAAGAACTCTGAACTTTTCTCCCCCACCCCCACCAGTTCTTCTTATAATTTTACTTCTATTTTTTATTCTGGAGGCAACCAATGACAACTTGCATTTATACGGTGTCTTTAATGTCGTAAAATGTTAAACAGCTGCCTGGGCCCCAAGCTGTGGAATTCTCTCCTTAAACCTCTCAGCATTTCTCTCCTGCAAGACATTCCTTAAAATGTACCTCTTTGACCAAACTTTTGGTCACCAATCCCAAAATCCTTCTTATCTTGGCTTGGTGTCAAATTTGGTTTGTTAACACTCCTATTTTACTAAATTAAAGGTGCACGTTGTTGTCACATGGGTATTTGGAACTTTACACCTAGAGAACCATAGGTAATAAACTACGTGCATGGAGTGCCACTGTGCTATGTCACTATGCTGCAGTCAACTCCGGATTCAATTTCATGTCAATTACATTCTTGACATAAAGCTGCAGATTTACTGCAATTCTTGGCTGTACCCAGAGCTGCAAAGGGAGAGTGTGGAGCAATGAAAAGTCTCCATGTATTAACTATAACTACTTTTGTTCTTTTCCTCTCATCCTTTCGTCAATGAACAAGACACCATCGATCTAAGATGCCTACCACCATCTCAAAGTCTCCATGATCCACTTCACTTTGTTCCTGACTTTCTTGACGGATATTTTCACTGCCTGCCATTCCTGACGGTTGCATTTTATCCTCAACATCATCATCATCGTCATCATCTTTATCACCTGCAGAATAAATGGAGACAGACCCTTACAATAAAATGATTCTCACTGCAAACCAGTGTACTGTAGTCACCGACTCTGAAGCTCCTGTTCATCCAGTACGACTCTAGTCCAGAGTGACATCTTACACTTCAATGCAAAGTCACATGGATAGAAAACCTTACATCCCAGTATGAGTAGTGCAAGGTTTACACACTGACACATGCTGGTGGCATGGTACAGTGTATAAATACTGATGTGTGCTAGTGCTGTGTGCACACACAAACACGTACTGTGTCCTGGCACAGCATATACACACCGACGAACCCTGGTGTCCTACAGCAGTATCTACATATCCATGTGTCCTGGTGCTGTGTATACACACTAATGTGCTAGAATTCTTACTCAGCACTTAAAGTGATTGATTCAAAAGTTTTATGTAGCAACAGACTGTGCATAAACAATTCTCCAATGCCTCTCCACCTCTCCAGGCAGGGAAGGCAAGAGGTGAAAAATACGCTTTTAATTATCACAAAGGATCTGATTTTTGGTCTTGTAAACACCACAACAAGAAAGTGGTCACACTCTCTTCTCAATTCAATATTTTAAGGTTTTTAAAAGGGAATTAATATTTCCTGTGTTTTTGTGACGAATAGTCCTGGCAACTAGACATTTCAAAACACATTATGACATTGCATCACTGCATTTTTGTTGGGTACTGTTCCGATCTCTAATTCCTTACCCATCGGGGTGTTGCTGCGGGGAGGGGAGGGCAGCGTGACGTGTCTGCGCTTGCTCCGTGGTCTCAATACACGTATCAGCGCCTGCTTACAGGCAAAACTCACCGATTGGTCCTGAGGGAAAGACAATTCAGACTAATTTAGAAACAGAACATTGGCTAGTGCAAGGCCAAGTCACAGATGTTGCCCCAACACACTGATAACAAGAACTATCACAAAGACCATTTCACAAATATATTCACACTGACTCTTATCCTTTAATCCATTATAAAAAAAGGCTGCTCATTGCTCACAAAATGTTGCAACAATATCGAATGACCACAACCAAAAAAACAACCATTACCTTCCGTTAAACTGAGGTACTTACAGGACACAGCAACATCTGCATATAAACCTTTGCAGCAGCATTGATGTAGTCTAGCTCACAGGTACAATATCCATGAATAATGTCAATCAGTGCATTCACTGTTGCCTCAATGTGAGTCAGACCTGTCGAAAAGAAAGAAGACTCAGTAAAAATATTGTTGAAGCACATTTCTATCAACCGAACCTCCCAGTAGCTGGCAAATGTCAGTGCAGCTAAAGCAACATTATACAGATACAGATGTTTACTGACAAGATCCACTGGAAAACATTGCTTTGTAACACTCCTGCGAAGTGCCTTGGGATATTTTAATATATTAAAGACCATATAAATTTTTGTTAATGTTTGAAAAGTTATTTCTCTATGTCACTAACACACAGTTCTCCCACTTTATAAAAGGCTGATCTTGATATTTTCTTGAGAAAGTATTCGATAAGATGTCACGAGCATATAACAACTCACTAGTAATCATATTTAGTACTGTAAACCATTAGACACTGTGAAATAAGCATGTTTCCTTCACAAAAGTATCAAAGGAATTCAGTTGGAATTCTGGCTCCAGTTTTAAAACTTATGAGTAACCGGTGGCTAGAATCCTATTTCATTATATTTTATGTCATACTGTGCATTACTTTTCTGATTTACTAAATAAACGAGTTGAAACATGCAGTCATTGTGTTATAGTTCATCTTACCGGGCAAGCAGGCGGGAGCCAGGAATGCATTCTTAGGTTTGGAAGCATGGAGCCTCCAGAAATGAGTGACTAACTGCATGATAAAACTGCACCCCTCGACCTCTGCATTCCTGTGGACTTGATCTCTTTCATCTGTTCCTTCTAGGGAAAGGATAAAGTCAGTAATTGGCTTTATGCAGAATAAGACACTTAAAATCTGCTATTTCACTCTATCTGCCTCATCCTAATTTTTTATTCCTTCAAGGGATGTGGGCATCGCTTGCCAGGTCAGCATTTATTGCTCATCCCTAATTTCCTTGTGAAGGTACTCCCATAGTGCTGTTAGGTAGGCAGTTTGTATCTTTATTATGTTTTTGTAGCTGTTTGCGACAACAGAGTGGCTTGTTAGGCTGCTTCAGAAGGGAGTTAAGTCTCATGCACTTGCTTTATTGGAGTTTGGAGCCAGCTACAGGCCAGATCAGATAAGGACAGTAGTTTTCCTTCTGTAAAGGATGCTAGTGTGCCAGTTGGGTTTTTACAATAATCCAGTCATTTCATGGTTACCTTCACTGATACCAGCTTTCTATTTTCAGATTTCTTTTTAAACTGTTCAAATTCACAGACTGCCACGGAGGAATTTGAACTCACGTCTCCAGGTTATTAGTCCAGGCCTCTGAATTATTAGTCCAATAACATAACCACTACACTACCGTGGCCGATAAATTAATGGTCTGGTAATTTAAATGGAACTGTATTCAGCGATTTGTTGAATATGGTCACATGGAACTTTGTCATTTGCCTTGATCTGAACGACTATCAACACTGCAAGCACTCAGATTAACTGCCCAGCACTACAACAGGACGCGATGCTTCAACAGGACGCGATGCTTCAACAGTACTGATGATTTAACTGCACACTGATGATTTAACTGCAGTGGGTTGGACTCCACATGCCAGATAACTTTTAGTTAGTATATGGAACACTTCTGTGTTGGTGAATGACTTGGCAAATCTGTTTTTGTTTTATCTGCACAATAAGACCAGATTTCAGTCTGGACAGATTAGTCACCTACCCAGTAACAGCTATTATACCACTGTAAAGATTAATAACTCATTACCAACAGCCAGCACTACACAATCCTGCTAGTGTGGACCCAGAGGAGTTAAGAGACATTGTCAGATCAGTGGCAAACATTCATTTTGAACATGGTTTTACTGAAAGCGAGCCTACTCAGGGTCTGGAGTTCCCCGAAAAAAAAATCCTGGCCATATTACATAATCATAATCAGAACAGATCAAAAATCAGTAAATATGCAGTGTAAGCATCCTGAAGTATTTGGTCACAACTGAAACAAGGGAGATGTGTGAAACCTGTAGGTGTTTGATGAGGTGGGTTAGTGCTAGCTGCAAACCAGTGTCAGTCCAGGATCATGTACCATATTATTTATAATGTTGCATAATAATGTCCCCTTGTCTTCACCTTCAAAACAACGAGCCTTTACATTCATTCAGTTATTTCCTACTATTTCCATTGCTTATAACATGATTCCACACAAAACACATCTTTATCCTCTTCTGCTGCTCTCCAGAGGGACCATTCCCTCAAAGATACACTTGGCCATTCTTCCAACCCAACATTCAGCTACCAATCCTGTCACTTTCCCATGCAAGAGAGAGAGAGAGACAGGAAACCTGTTCATTTGTTCATACAGCATTGCTCAGGGCCCTAAACATTCCATTCATACCAAGCAGAAATGTGAGTACTACTTCTTATCTTGTCACTAGTGCACAGTATCAAAAGGAATCCAAAAAAACATTCCATCAGCCTTTATCTCAGGGGTCTGGAAATGGCAATACTTCAGTTGTACAAAGCGCTGATTAGACCACTGCATTGTGTTTTGGGCTGCTAACCTCAGCAAAGATGTATTGACCTTGGAGGGGGTACAGATTCACCAAAATGACATCAGGGCTTAATAGGTTAAATTATGACAAAAGGTTGCAAAAACTTGGTTTGTATTCCCCTGAGTTTAGACAGTTGATCGGTCATCTAATTGAGGTAATTAAAGGGATTTGAAGGGCTGGATACAGAGAAATTATTCCCTGATGTGGGAATCCACAACAAGGGAACATAGCTTGGCCATTCAGGAGTGAAATCAGTAATTAATTTTCTACCCCACACAAAGGGTAGAAGAAATCTGGAACTCGCAGCTCCAAAAGTCAGTGGATGTTGGGCATGTTAAAATTTTCAAGACCAAGTTAGACATTTTTATTCGGTAAAGGTATCAAAAGAAATGGATCAAAGGTGGGTAAATGGAGTTGAGGTACAGATCAGCTATGATGTAACATAATGGTGGAACAAGCTCATGGGGCTGAATGGTCTGCTCCTGTTTTTACATAACACAGTTCTGGTGGGTATTGGACATCTTTTCTCAGTCACTAATGGGCCTGCTGTGTCCACAATTCGTCAGGTTTTATTTCAAATTTCCTGCACTTGCAGTTTTTATTTTATTTTTCCAGTGTTCATGCGTGCATATGCATGCATGGGAACACGCATGCACATGAATGTGCATATGCGCATGTGCTCCTTTCCCTCACTTAGCTATCTTCATTTCCTTTTCTTCTTTCAGTATCTTTTCACTGTCACACTGGAATGATGTCTGCGTACGATCCATCTGTTTTCATCTCTCCACAGCTTTTCAAAAACAGTTTAGCTGGACATTTAATCCCTCTCTGTGGCAGGAGTTAGTATTCCTGATTTCTGCTTTTCTCTTCCCTCACCACCTTAACCGTCTTAATAAGGGGCTCACCTCTTCCAGTTTCCAATCCTGATTAAATGCCTATACTCAGAACCTGAACTCACCCATTCTCTTCATTGAGACAGGTGGATCTGTTGGATATTTCCAGTATTTAATCACCTCATCCACATGCGAAAGCTCACCTTTATCAGTTTGTGATGCTTTCACCTCCGTGAAGTGCACAAGATTATTGGGTCGCATCATCGCGATGGAACGTGCTGTGATAATCAGTCGTTGAAACACTTCTGGGTCAAGGTCACGACCATCCTTGTTCCAAGTATTCAGAATCTGCACAGCATTATTCAGCAAAGCTTGATCCTGATGAAACATGGAAAAGAGAACTATTTGAACACATATTGAAGATACTGTAATTATGTTATTCAAACATTACAAGCCAGATGAATGCCTACCCTACTTTCATACACCCCTTTTCTGCTATTATACACAGCACTTGCAGAACAAAGTATAGCATTATTGCAGCATATTCTCAAACTTGTAAGCATGTATTCTCCTGCTGAGTTGAAGAATGAAGTGGACAAGCCAAAACAGATTTTGGTATCAGACCTTAGCTGATGCCATCACCAGTTTGAAAGGTCAGCTTCAGATCAGCCCAGTGCTGCCTGGTACTGCTCAGTAACACTCGATGTATGGACATCTGCATCCAACATTGCAGGCCATCCAATGGCTGGCTTGTGTTCTTGTGTCAGTGGAGCTGACACAGCAACAGTCCCTGGCCCCATAATAAATGCCCTACAGATGCACCCAGCGTTTGACACACAGACTGGTTGCATACAAGTGTGTGAAAAGCAATTCACCAGACACACATCACCTTATGATTATGATAACTGCCACGGCTGTTGTGCAGACTTGCCAGCAGCCCCTTGGTTTGCTGTTGAACACTGGATGGAGTTGGCATCGACAGCAAAGTAGTGGCCAGTTCCAAAGCAGTCTGTTTATTCTTTTCCTGTAAGAGAACAGACACAGTTACTGTAAGCACTCTCACTCCTCTTTTCCAATAGATAAGTTGGTATGATTAATTCTCTTGATCCAGCAACCAGTTCTCCAGATATCCTCAGAGAGGACCAGGTGGAAAATGAGAAAGAAACCAAAAGGGATTTCTCGAAAACAAAGAGCACCTGCCCACCAACTGATTGAGCAAGAAAATAACACACACCCTTTCTCTCCTTTCCCTGAATCCCCAAGGCAAGTAAGTTTACCTTTTCAGTTGACGATCCAACAGCAAAGCAGCTTTCCAGTACTTCCATTGAGCTCACCACCAGCCTAAAGAGAAAGGGAAGCATTACTTTCCTATTGCTAAACTCATTATTGGGAGAGGGAAGAGAGCTCCTTATTGTTAAACAGTACATAAAAGGGCTTTGATGCAATCTAAAGCAACAAGTAGTATCTTTAGGATTACTCTAACAGAGCTCTCCTTCCAGCAGAAGATGGGAGAATGCCTCCAATATTGGAACAAGCTAAATACTAACAACTTATAACCAGATTTCGCAACATTTTTCTTCAAGGCTCAAATGGTTCATTTACCTCTGATAATTAAGAGTCTTTGCACTATTGCTTAAAAGTATATTTAAAAAAGCCGCTTCAGTTTTATATTTTGTTTGCGAGTTCAGGCCCACTTCAGGGACAATGAAGGTGGTCTTGCCAGTGAAGCCCACATCTAAGAATTATTTTATTCCTAATAAAGGGTCACAAATATATACTTAAAACATTAAAAGCACAATTTGATACAGTTCAGACAGTGCATTGATAAAAGTTAAAGGAAAGTGATTATAATAACATTACACAATTTAAGCCAGAAGCGATGATTAAAAGCTTTAGACAATGACTTTCAATACAGAATCAAAATTGCGATGATAACAAAGGAGAAGGGCAAACAGATTCCGGGTGAATGGAAACAGTTTTGAAGGATTACAGGCAGAACTTTATAAACCTGATATCTAGCAGACAACATTGGGACACATGCACAGAGTCAAATGCAGAAATCATTACAAGCCCATATCTGTTTGAAAGATCAACTCCAACCACTCACCTGTCATCATATCACTCAATTCTTTCTCTCTAGAAGTCTCTAAACTATAGTGAACAAGTTGTCCATACAGACCCTACCAAATTTTTCACTTCGTCATATTCTTGAAATCTTCAAGATCAACTGGACATTAGTTTCATTGTTCGTCCCTGTGACCTCTCAAAGGGCAATAGGAGCTTTCTGATGATCAGGTGACCTGAGTAGTTCAGATGGAGTCTGAGCAATGCTGCATACATCAACAGTACTATATCTCTGTACTCCAAGCCTGAACGTTAATTGACATTTTTACTGCAGCTAAGGATTATGCTGACAGTTAATTAGCCACTATAATTGCATCAGTACACTGCCCCACTCTTCCATTTAGAACATATTGAAATTAATCTCCCACGTTACTAGCCTAGTTAACTATAATGTCCAAATCGTTCTGTTTCTGGTTGTGTTCTCTCTCATTACACACCCTCTTTTTATTCTGGCATTGTCTGCAAAATTGTGGAGATCTTACTCCCAAACTCTTATCCAAGTCATTAGCATGAAAAACAGCAAGACCTATCCGCGCTCGTCCAATTCTGGCCTCTTGTGCATCCCTGATTTTAATTGCTCAATCATTAGTGATCATGCCTTCAGCTCCCAAGGCCATAAGCTCTGGAGTTTCCTCTCTAAATTGTTCCACCTCTCTGTGTCCCTTTCCTCCTTTAAGATGCTCCTGAAAACCTACCTCTTTGACCAAGTTTCTGGTCATCTGCCCTAATACCTCCTTATGTGGCTTGGTATCAAATTTTGATTGATTACAATCTTATGTAGCGCCTTGAGATGTTTCACTATGTTAAAGACACTATATAATACAAGCTGTTGCTGTTGAATAAAGCTCCAATATTCAATTTACTCTAAAGATACTTGTCAATACAACCTCCTACAGAGATAAAAGAACCAAAACGCTAATAGCTCTAAAAACTAAACACATGCAATCAGGTGATACTGCCACGGGGTCCAGCCAGCCAGCAAGATGCATGCAGTTATTTCATGCCCCCATTGTTAGAGCGTTCGAGGTCAATCCATACAAAATATGTGACATGACTGGAGACAATTTCACTGACTTAAACATGTGTCCTGGATTCAGTGTTATTTTGAAGAGCTCTTCAGGAACAAATGACAAAAATGTGTGTGGTTACTGCTGTTTTAAATAGTGAGATGCCACAAACACAAAAACACAAATGTAAGAGAGAACAGGATAAAAAGAAAGGAGGGATACTAACCGGTCTAAGGAGCTTAGGGATTCAGTCTCAAAACTTTCAGGGAACAACAGAAAAGAAAACCACATGAGAACTTTAAATAAAGCAAACACAATCCTTTTACCACTTTAGAAAAAGAAATAGAAAGAGAAGATGAGCAATCAGGCATGCAGTATCTGCACAAAGAGGATGTGATGGGGGTCATGCAATGTGATTGCTGTGAAATACTTGGTCATCAGCACACAGCACAGGGTCCCCACAGAAGGATGGCATGCTTGGTGGAGACAGATTATTTGCAGTTCTCAGCTTTTATACCTAGATGATCCCATTCAGTGCACTGCTTGTAATTGTGGAAATTGACTCATTAAGCACACAAACGCATTTACAATTTTCAAGATATGCAAGTTTGTGGAGAAACCCCAGTGGAGATTTCAATTTCCAATGAAGAAGCATACTGGGGTTCTAAAAAACACAGTGGGGTTTCCACTTTGAGCAGGTAGAGTTGGTGCATAGCCTGTGTCTCATTTCAAAAAACCCTGCAATATTCACAACTACTGCAGCAATCCGCTGTACTAACACTACACAGGCTCAAAACACACAGGAAACAGATTCAGTCGTTAAGTCCTTGACATGCTTACTACTGACAACTTCAGCTTTCAGATTACACTTGCTTCCCCTTTCCCCCACTACAGTCTCTATAGTTTAAAGATCTATCTGATGCTCAGTTCCCTTAACACTGATTGCATCTGCCTTCAAGGTGATAAACGCAATAATTCAAAATTTCCTACTGAGACTAACATTTTAAAATACTTTGCAGATATTAAGTTGGTCAAACTTTTATTTAAACATCTGGAGATGATGCTGAACTATCAGTGCTTTAAGCAAGAACTATAAAGTCCATTCGCTCAATGTGTAAAAAAATCATTTTGTGCCCTTTTCTCTTCAAGTTTTAAGTGAGAGATACCCCATATCCTTAGATTTACCCAATCTCCTCCTTCGTTGCATGTCAACAACAATGCGCATTTCCGTAGTGCCTTAAACATGGAAAAACGCCCACAGTGCTTCACAGAGGCATTATCAGACAAACACAGTCTCTAAACCAAAGGATGAAATATTAAGAGGTGAAAAAGAGTGGTTTTCATGGATAGTCTTAACAGGGGAAGAGATGGAAGGGTTTAAGAGATGGAATTCCAGAACACTTGGCCCAGGTGCTTGAATGCAAAAAGGTTAAACCAAGCGGAGGTGGGAGGAAAATGCACAAGAGGCCAGAGTCAAAGGAATGGAGATTTTGGGGTGGGAGGGGGTCGGGGTGGGAAAAAGTTTGCAGTAGATTACAGGGATAAGGAAGATAAAAGATGTGCAGGGATTCAAACTTTAGGATGAGAATTTTAAGTTTGAGGCATTGTACCTGAAGCCAATATAGATCAGCGGGCAGAGGTGATGTACGACCAGGCAATGTAGTTTTGGATGAGATTACATGTACAGGGGGTGAAAGCTGAAAGACTGGCCAAGAGCACTTGGGAATAGCTCAAAGGCATGGGTAAGGGTTTTGGAGGAACATGGGCTGAACTAGGTGTGGAGGAAGGCAATGTTGCAGAGATAGTCTTTATGATGGAGAGGATATGGGGATCAGAAATTCAGCTCAGGATCAAGTAGGATGCCAAGATTGCAAACAGTTTAGCTCAATCTGAAAGTAGTGGGGGAGGGGGACGGAATCAATAGCAAAGGTATGGAATTTGCAGTGGGGCCACAGATATGGCTTTGGGTTTCCCAGTGTTTCACTGAAGGAAAGTAGCTGATCCAAGACTGGATGTTGGACAAGTAGGCTGACATCACAGAGGCAGTGGAGAGCTCGAGAGACATAGAAGTGGCTGTTGTTAGCACACACCCATTTGGATGCTATCATTGATGGACAGCATGTAGATGAGGAAGAGGAGAAGTCAAGGATAGCATCTTGGAGGACACTGGAGGGAACAGTGCAAGGGTGCAAAGAGAAGCCTTTGTTGGAAATGCTTTGGCTATAATCAGATAGGCAAGAGTGGAGCCAAGCCAGGGCAGGCGGTCAGGCAGTGGTTGTTTGGGGGGGGAAAGGACAATGTAGGAGAGGCACGAGAGGAGACTGTTGTTGTCAGCAGTGTCAAAGGCTGCAAACAGGCCAAGGAGAAAAGAATACACCATGGTCACAGTCATAGAGGATGTCATTTGTGACTTTTATTTGGTCTGCTTCGGTGCTGTGGAATGCAGCGTTGAGAGATTCAAACACGGAATTGTGTGAAAGGTGGACATGGATTTAAGGGGCAACAATAAATTTAAGGAGACAAAAGTGGGGTTGGAAATGGGGCAGTCGTTTGCAAGGACAGAGGGGTTGAGGGAGGCTCCCTTGTGGGGGATGGTAGTTTTGAAGGGAACAGTACCTGAGGAAAAGGAACCACTCACAATGGCAGCTAACATTGGGATCAGGAAGAAAAGCTGGGTGATCAGCAGCCTAGTGTGAATGGGGTCAAGAGAGGAGGAGATGGTTCTCATGGACAAGATGATCTTACAGAGGCCATCGGGGAAGATAGGAGAGAAATTAGAGAAAGATGTTGATCCAAGGCTAGGGAGGAAGCAATAGTTGATAGAGATGAAGGTGAAGAAGATGGGGGGTGAAGGGAATAGGTGTGAGGGGCTTAAGGAGATGGTCAGCAATACAGCAAATGCAGTCCAGGATAATCCAGACATTGTGGACAGTTTTGGCAGAGGTGATTGAGGCCTGATAGCACTTGTGGTCTAGCCAGATGGATGGATGGCCATTGCACTTGGGTGCCAGATAAGTACAAATCTGCCCCATGGACATGCGGAAGCCAAAATGGAGATGTACTGGGGGATGAACCAGGATGAGAGAATGAAAATTTTTCTGGGGGCAAGGGCATCAAAAGGTGGAGCTGAGGGAGTGGCTGAGCAAATTGACAGCTGCAGAAATATAATTTTTTAGTTTTTAGTTTTAGAGATACAGCACTGAAACAGGCCCTTCGGCCCACCGAGTCTGTGCCGACCATCAACCACCCTTTTATACTAATCCTACACTAATCCCATATTCCTACCACATCCCCACCTGTCCCTATATTTCCCTACCACCTACCTATACTAGGGACAAATATATAATGGCCAATTTACCTACCAACCTGTAAGTCTTTTGGCTTGTGGGAGGAAACCGGAGCACCCGGAGAAAACCCACGCAGACACAGGGAGAACTTGCAAACTCCACACAGGCAGTACCCAGAATTGAACCCGGGTCGCTGGAGCTGTGAGGCTGCGGTGCTAACCACTGCGCCACTCTGTGGTGAATGGAAGGCCGAAGAGTAGGCAAGTGGGAGTTTGAAAGTACAACTGTGACTTTGGGTAGTTTCTTTCCCAACAGCAGATACAAAAGGAACTCAGGGTTGGAAGGGGGTTAGGTAATGAAGGATGCAAGAATACGGTTGGAGATGGTCTTGTAAGTGATCTAGACCATGGGAGCAGAGGGGCCACAGGAAATTACATGGTCAAGTGAGTACAAATATTAGTAGGAAAGTTTGTATGGAAGCAGAAGTGTCAGGCAGTGAAATCAAGAGTACAGAGGGAAAAGGGAGTTAAGATGAAGAGTTAAATCACAGAGGATTCAGAGTCACTCTGTGTAGAGGCTAAGGAAGGAAAGGAGTGAGGATATCTTGGAGAAATTTGGGGTGGGGTTCAGTGCAGAAATGGCACATAATTTTTTTTTCAAGAAGAGAGTTGAAACGGGTAAACAAGTGAAAGTGTTCGCTGGAGGAGAAGATACCAGAGAACTAAAAGAGTAGACCATCGTGTGATTTGGTAACAAGAGCCACACTGTCACCATGGCTGTTTTGATAGGGAGATGGTGCAAAGTATAGTCAGTCAGCCAGCGAGACTTTAGTAAAGGGCAAGATGATGCCACCAATGAGCAAATTTCAATCAAAGCAGAATACCAATGCAATCATTCACAACAAGGGCCCTGCTTACAAGTAAGTAGGCACTCTGGAAAGAAATACAGAGACAAGTGATAATTGTTAATCTGTTAAGAGTCCAAGAGGTGGTTAAGGTGAGAACAGGGAGGTGGTTGAAGTTAACCCCCAACTAACATACTAGGTGGGAAGGTTGATGAGCTAAGAGGATAAGGAAGCTCGAATTGCTGCTCAGATGGAGTCTGCAATCGGCCTTTCAGAGGACATTAAGAGAAGCATAGAGAATAGCTGCAGGTTTATTCAAGGAAGATTTAAGCCTGGAATGGTGACAAAAGAGTAGGGAGGCAGAGATATAGTTATGGATTGGGGAAGCATGACTGGGTGACAAGAATGGGAAGAAACAGGGCGGCAGGGTCTGAGAGGGGTCAAAAGAAAGAAAAAGAGAACAGTCCAATACAAGTAATGAGCTCCAGCTCTGAGTGCAGCCAAAATATACACACAAGAATGGGCAGGGAGAATTCAAGTTACGTGTACATGGCAGAGATTAGGACAGACATGCCCAGGTTGCAAACAGGACAAAGGGAGACAAAATGAAAGGAACAGGATGAAATTTTTAATCTTTGTACATCTAAATCCTTTCCGATTCAACTATTTTCTGGAATACTAGAAATATATGAATCCACCTAGAGTGTAGGAACTGCAAGCTAAGGATACAGTCTGAGATCATGCTGTAATGAAAAGCTTTCACACAACAGCCACACATGGTTCAGTGAGAAGAAACTCTAACACAAACAAACTTTGGTTACAGAACAAATGCTCAAGAGGAACAAAATCATTCCTCATGTAAAATATTTCTTTGCATCATCATCCTTGTCAATTTTGCTCCATGAGGAGTCAACAATAAAATGTATTTTGATGTTTATTATCCCATGGAATCTAATTTACAATGCTGTTAATTTTATGCAAACCACTCTTCATTTGTTCCTCGCCAACTAAGGAGCAAAGTCACGTAACTTTAAACAGTTCCAGTCGTGCTTACCTCTCGAGGACAGAGCCGCTGGTGGAAGATGGAGTGGCTGAGTCCACCTCTCCTGTGGTGTTGCTCTGGTTGACACTTGGAACAGAGACATTATTTACAGAGGCTGTTGGGAAATCCTCTGGAGGTTCATCGGGCCAACCAAATTGCTCCTTTGTCTTTCCATAGATTTTTATTGAATCTACCATTGTAACCCCAGCAGGATCAACTGATGCCCCAACTGGAAAGACCAGGGAAATAAAAGAGAGAATATATCAAGGTCTTGAATAGAAAAAAAAGATTCATCAACACATGAGTAAAGATGATTTGGTCTTAAATCTCTACCAGGGTTCTAGAATGGGAGAAGAACAATGTACTTACTCTGTACTTATTCAAAAAGCAGAAATATCTAACATTTCTTGTATACTTATATTCACTACTACACTGATTTCAGAAAACTGGGGCGAGAGAGTTGGCCAAGCATATAGGATGGTATTACAAAAATCCACAACCTTGGCCAGGCTGGACAAAGGCACGATTGATCAGTGTCGAGAGGAAGCTATGATATTGCAAACCCTATGGGATAACGTGTTTTATAAACTTGCAGTGCATGCATTTCTATTGGCTAGTTATCACTTACCAAAAATGGTTAGCTTCTTATCAGCCTGTAGTGCCTCTTCACGTGTAAATGGATAGTCAAACCAACGAGCTCTCGTCAAGTTCAACTGCATTGTTCGACCAAAAATCTCAATATAGGACGGTGCTCTCTCAATGGCCTGTGTCCCAACCTGGATCCGCATTCCTGTCATTACCATGGTGGCATTGTTGTTGACACCTTCCACTGTAAATCCACCAGGCTGTAAAGGAACACATATACATTCTGAACACCAATCAAGCACAAGTCTATTTACTACTGCCCAATTATTTAACTTCCCTTGGTCCACTATTACAGACAAACATTTGACAGGGAAGATATACATTCATGGCATTAACCATGCCAAAGCCTCTTCCCCTCAACCCACAGAAGACATTCAAAGTAATAGCAATAAACTAAGTGACAACCTTATTATTACAACATGCTACTAGATGTTGGAACATGGTCCACTCCTAGAGACACTACAGGTAATGCAAAAGCACCAACGAGAAAAGGTTTTAGGAGGTTTTTGAAAATAGGGAGGTGGTGTTTAGGTAAGAAAGTCTAGTGAGAAGGAGCACAGTGAGTGAAAGACTGGCCATTAATGGTGAAGCAGAGGGGCCATGGAACAGGGAATAAACTGGTGATGGAGTTGTGAATTGAGTGTGGAAACATTTAGTCAAAAATCACCAAGGACAAGGATCTTAAAACCAACTTGCTAAGTCATGGGAGCCAGTGGAGCTTGGCAAGGACACAAAGCACAGAACTTTGTGGGGGACATGGACCTCAGTGTCCTCCATGAGTAAACTCTTGAGATGATAAGGCATGGATTAAGGTTTTAACAGGGGAGAAACAGCAAGGACAGAACAAAGCAATGTTATGGAAGTGGACAAAGCAATCTTAGTGACTGGTCAGATTTGGGGGAAGGAAGTTTGGAAGCAGTATATCAAAGTTCTGCACGTCCAGACTTTGCCTGGGGTGGCAGTTGGGGAGATGGACTGAGCCAAAACTAAAGGTGGGTAGATGCTTGTAGAAAGAGGATGCCTTTAGCTTTGTGGGCACTCAGCTGCAGAAAGTGCTGCAATAAATAAGCACATTACTATAGGCTTAGCTCATCTTATCGCACTACCTGTTATTGCAGCTGTCAACACTTATGATGTAGTCAATTAAAACCAGGTTGTTCCTGCCAAGCTCTGAGATTTATTTAAAAAAAAGTGACTGCAGCAAGCTGAACACAAGAACATACATGTTTAGCAATATAAACCAACTGCACTAAAATTACTATTCTCAGATTAGCTTTCTAGCTACAATACTTCCAATCCAAGCTGTTAAATGAATCTGAACTCCACAGTTACACAGCAAGTAACCTGTAAATACTGCCTCCTCACATCATGGATGATAATAAGCACAATGTCCAGGATATGAATTCACATATTTGCCACGTGCTAGCTCCCAATCGTCAGTCTTCATTAAAGCTTGCAAATTTTATGTTCCTGTGCTCTAATTCTAGAGAATTACTTTAATTCAATCCACATTATTACCTTCATTTTATCAACATTTTAAAAATCTGTCCTCTTTCCATTTTCAAGGAGCACACCTGTTATGTCTTAGAATTGCCCAGTCATTGTTCTTGAAGCTCATTCCAATAAACACAATGTCCTTTTGAAAGGAGACGTAAAATTGCACCAAAATTGCAGGTGTAGTTATACTGAATAAAATGAGCATTTCAATTTATGAGCAAATGCCCTCAACATACTATCAACTTAATTAAACTTGCCAGTATTTGCACATTACGTTCATTTGGTAGTTGATAATCTCACAAATTTTCTCCCTTATTAAGACATCCAAACACTGGACAATAAAATCAAGACTAAGTAGGGAGAAACAATTTCCACTGGCAGGAGAATCAGTAACCAGAGGACATAGATTCAAAGAACCATAGGTGAGATGAGGAGCCTTTTCTTTTTAAACACAGTGAGTTGCTATGTTCTGGAATGCACTACCTGATAGGATGGCGGAAGCAGATCGAATAGTAACTTTCAATAGGGAATTGGATTGATACTTGAAAAAGGAGAAATTTGCAGGGCTATAGGGAAGAGAAGGGGAGCGGGGCTAATTAGATAGCTCTTTCACAGGCACGGTGGGCCGACTTGGCCACCTCTGTGCTGTATCATTCTATTTTTCACTGTCTATTCTTTTCATGTTTCTTATAATATGGAAATATTGAAAGGTGGGTGGAATTTGCTAAGTAGTTGACAACACATCAAAGATGGGCAAAAATGTTTTTTTTTAAAAAAGAGTTGGTGCTACTTCTAGAGAGAGGTCAGTGGATGTCGTATGGTGGACTCGTACCTTTGTGCTGGCCACATACATTCCTGTGGAGTTCAGTCGATGTTTAATTTGTTGCATGTTGTACACCTGCAGCAAGTCATTTCCCCCAAACTCAACATCAGTCAGTTGCTGGTTGTGTTCAAAGAAATCAATCGGAAATGTTACCTGACTGGAGGTGCGAGTTGCTGTGAACAGAGGCACCAAAAGAACTTCATCAATGGTTAATCAGTTATTCAGGATACCACCAAAGGCACCTTATATCGCGCTATGTACATTTTCTACTGAAAAAACAAAAATTCCCTTTTATCCAACACTTTTGTGCAGAATTATAACTACCAAGTGCAGGCGCTACATTGATGCATTCAACTCGATTATCTAGCATTGCAAATCACTGAGGACCTTTAAGATTTTTGGATTCTGAAATGGTAATTGTAAAACTAAAAATTCACTAATAAATGATAACAAATTTCAGAATAGACATGGCTTGTAGGACTGGCCAGTATTTTTTATTTATATCTCTCAATATGTACCTGTGAGTCAAAACAAATTACAAATTCTTATTCTAACTGTAAATGATTAATGTTGTCAGGAGTGCTTTTAAACACATATGTGGAACAAATCTGGATGTAATCGAACCTGTCTGAAGAAACAGCCCACCTCAAACATTAACTTCAGTCTCCCTTTCTGATGCTGACTGACCTGCTGTACATTTCAGGGAGTCTATTTATTGCAGATATATGTGTAATGGGGAAATGCCATGGGAATAGATATTGTAATATTTGTTGTAACAACTTTTATTACAAGATTCCAATAGTTTATAATTACTACCAATCTCAAGAATATAGAAGACTGCAAAGGCAGCAGCTGCTAAATCTCAGTGGAAAAACCTGGAGCATAAGTCTCTGCACCACCAGTTTGAAATAAGATTAGAAAAATTCTTAAGATGCCTTATGCTTTACTTGCCTATTGCTTTGAGTGACATGAGGGAAACTGCTGAGAGGAGTTTGAAGGTGGCAGTGCACAGGGAGTGGAAATAGCTTTAATAGAGAGTGTTAACAATTAACTCATGGCTAATGCACACCTTTTCAGCTGTATTCATCCAATTCTGTTCTCTCACATTACTGAGCTTCGTAACTCAAAGGAAAAAGTATCACAAGGGATGCAAACTTCATTCCTAAAAGAATTCTGAAAGTGGTCCTGAACAGGGGACCATCCCCCTCACTTCAAGCATGTGAATAGCTGTTAAAAACCTATCCAGAATATCAGGTCTCCGTACAAACACAGGTTTCCTATGTACAAGGGCCAGCTCCCTGAAGTATGCCATCATTATACTCATACATATTCTCAGTTTCTCTCTCCTTTAAGCTAAGCAGAATATCTCAGCGACTAAAACCTTACTGGCAGCTGCAGCCTTGCGCTTGCGGACTGGTTTCAAGATGCTGATGACGCTGCTGGGCTGCAACGAAGGCTGTAGCCAGTAGGAAGTGTTCTCGACATTTGCCATGTAGATCCGCAGGCTGCCATCCTCACATAAGAGTATCATGGTGGTTCTCTGCTGGTCGTTGCTGGCCGTGTGGCGAATTGCAACCATGTCCTGGATCTAAAACATGAAAGGGGGAAACGCAAGAAAATAAAAATATAGGAACAAGCGAAGTTCTTTTCAATGCCTGCCGCTAGGACTTGGTTTACTGGCTAATCTGACCATTTTCATCTTTTCCATCTCTCTCCACCATTAACGGAATCAATTAAAATTTTCCTTTGAATGCGTTTGCTGTAACTGACTGTCTGCTCTAATGCATTATTTCTCAAGGCTTATCGGATGTCTTCTTTCATTTATATTAAATCGCTCTACTTTGGTTCTCTACATTAATTTAACAATTCCTAAATTTGAGACCTTCCCCTACTCTACTTTCCAACGGGAATAGGCAAGTTTCCTCGGCCTACTCTCCAAAACCTGCAACACTCTTAGAACCTTTTCTGTATCTTTAATCTTTTCCAAAATAGTACACAGATATTCCATGAGCACTCTACAAAGTTTGAATGTTTATATTATTTCCTTGTTTTATGGTAATATTCATAGACCTAGCAACCTAATATTCTACCTTCATTGTAATGCAAGGTCTCTGCCCAAAATGTGAACTTGTCGCCAGTTGCCTTCAGCTAAGTTGTCAACATTCACATACCCAGTTTGACTGAGTGCTAACAACCTGTTGCATCGCAGGGGAATCAGAGACAATCACGATTCTGTCCTTGATGACATTCAGCTAGGGGTCACTGGACAGTGATCAGGAACAGGAACCCATTCCCACTCTAATCCAGGATACCTGAAGTAAACTACAGCATCCCAATCAGGAATCAAACCCGACACATTCCTGCTCTGTATGGTTCAGCTACTCACTGGACAAAGTGAGCCACTGGGAGAAACCCTGAAAGAACAGATTGACATTTCAGGTGGTAATCCTTCATTGCAAATGAAAAAGAGAGGCAGGAAACTCTGTTTCCAAACTATTATACCCATCAACTGTCTCTAAGATACTACTTGGCATTTCTGTACTTGTGACCTTAAATTATGATTCTTCGCTTTTCATTCAGTATTTTGGGCAGTCAGACGAACATACGAATTAGGAGCAGCAGTAGACCACTCGGCCTCTCGACCTGCTCCGCCATTCAACAATATCATGGCTGATCTGATTGTAACCTCAACTCCACATTCCCACTTACCCCCAATAACCTTTACCCCTTTGCTTATCAAGAATATTCAAAGACTCTGCTTCCACCACCTTTTGAGGAAGAGAGTTTCAAGGACGCTTAACCCTCAGAGAAAAAATTTCTCAACTCACAAAGTGGCTTCTGCTACCTACCCATGCTGGTACTGATGAAATGGCTCATCTGAAACATTAAACTATCTTCTCTCTTTCCTGCCATGTATTTCCAGTAGTTTTTGTTTTTACTATATTTTGTTACATCTAGATTTAGGAAAAGAGCACAGGATTGTGGAAGGTAAACCACCAGAGAACCAAAAGTCAAATAACTCAGCTGCACAAGGATGGAGGTGTCTGCCCTTCACTGCAGTACTGAACAGTTTGAAAACAGCTGCTGCAGTCCTCAGGTCAGCAATTGCACTGAGTCACCAGCTCCAACTGTCAATAAGGTGATGAAAAATTTTAATCGGAAGCCAGTAGCGGAATTTAATAAATAGCAATCACTGAGCAGCATGGTGTCTGGACTGGGGGCTCACCAGCCCAATTTCATTAATACGTAAGCAATTTCTGTGGCTTTGCCTCTCTTCCCCAAGTTAGATATTAAACTTCTCTCAGGATTACTTGGATCCAGTAGAGTTATGTTACACTGGAATCAAAGTATTTTAAAATAATCTGCACTAAACTGAAGAAACCTGTGTATTTTTCTGATAGAAAATTATATTAATGTTTTCAAAAGAGTGATTCAGAACAAATCTACAATTAGTATCAATAATAAACAGGTTGAATTCATATCTTTGTCTTTTCAGGCATCAAATGGTTGAAGGTCTGCATTCCCTGAGACAGTGACTGACCTTGGCTTTGGCCGGTAGAGTTTTGATTTCTTGGATGAGGAAGGTATCCGGTTTGACCATGATGACAAGTGGAATTCCAGTGGTCTGCTGGACACAGCAGACCAGGCCAGGATGGTTCATCACCTCTGACCACTGGCACAGGGCAGGAACAGTCTTCCCACTGCCACCATTTGAACTAGAGAGGAGAATAAAGGAAGACAAATATGAACAGGTGAATCATACAGATTGAGATGATGATGCAAACACCATGGAGACAGCCTGATATAAAGAGAGGGACAGCAGCGCCGCAGGAGGGAGAGCGAGCGCAAGAGAAGGGCATGGGAGGGAGGCAATGGGAAGAAAAGGGGATGGGGCAAGGCAACCAGAGAAAAGGGGAGAGCAGAGAATGGGGAGGATAGAAAAAGAGATATGAGTAGATATCATTGAGTTTTAACCGTCTGACACCTACGGTTGACTACATATTAACCCTCCAAGTCCCAGAAGACTGTAAGCAGCTGTGGAGATATTTCAGATGTAGACACTGTTCTGACCAAGATTCCATACCTGAAACTTTAGCCTGTGTGTTCTCTCCGCAGATGCTGACTGACCTGCTGAGCATTTCCAGCATTTACAGTTTTTTACTTATCATTTTGCATACCAGTCTCTGTTGGGGCACTTAACGTTTCGCTAATTAATTTTAATTATTAGCATAAACACATGGAATACAGCAGGTTCCTCAAAGCTGAAAAGAGCCCAATTTCTGAGAAGCTGCTGGAAGGGCCATCTGACCCTCACCAGGTGGCAGTTCCTAGGCGTCACTCACCTTTTCAGGTTGATTGGGAACAGGTGCAGCACTTCCAGCGTTGTGCGACTTAACATGGCAGCAAACGACTTGCCCTGACTGTAACTAAAAAACAGCATTTGCAGAACATGGGAGTAATAGACGGAGACACCACCGCCAGCAACCTGCCCATTACTGTCCTGGAAAGAAAAGGAGAACTATGTTCAGGTGTGTACATGGAACAGAACACATTTACACAACAATCCAATCAATGGATTAAAGCACTAATTAGCTTAATATTGTGTTTGGAATGCAGATATCACACCAGTAAAAATGATAAGAGGTAGCATAGCGATTATGTCACTGGACTAGTAGTAATATAGAGAAAGGGAATTTAAATCCCACCATGGCAGCCTGAGTGTTGGAAAAATCTGGAAATAAAAAATGAATATCAGTAAAAGTGACCATGAAGCTGTTGCGATATTGTAAAAACCCAACTGGCTCACTACTATCCCCTTAGGGAAGAAAACCTGCCATTCTTGAGCGATCTGCCTTTTATGCGACCCCAGTCTCACACCAACATTGTTGACTCTTATCTGCACTCTGAAGTGACCCAGCAAGACTGTTAAATCACCTTCTCAAGGCAACATAGAATGGGCCATAAATACCTGCCTTTCCAGCAATCCCAAGACTTAAAACAAAACATTTCTGTAACTTCGAGCATCAGCATGCATAGAAATTACAACACGGAAACAGGCCATTCAGCCCTATAAGTCTATGTTGGTGCCCATCTTCCACACATGCAGTATCCTAATCGTCCACCGAGTTACCCCTTTCCGTCAACCAGCTCTCTAACCTATTCATAAACATTCTTAGCTGTTTATAGATTCCATTACAACTCAATATTTATATTGTACAATAACATTACACCCCTTGCCATAAAACCTAGTTAACCAACAACGATCTTTTTGGCTTTATCTACTTATAAGAGTGTTGCTTTTAATGTCTTATGCTTCTTGCATACCAGATTAGCTAAAACCTAGCAGAGACCCACAAAACATCTGTGGTGAAATTAGTATCTTTATTGCAACAGCACTTCTTTAAATCCCCATCCCATGCCATTCCATCATTCCCATGCCATCCCCCTCATGACATATCCATACCTGTCATATCATCCATATCCCATTCCCTTCTTCCTATGCCATCTCCATCACAACCTCCCAGGCTGTTCCACAACCACCCCCCCATGCCATCCCCCCTCCCCTCCCTATGCCGTCCCCCCAGTCCCCACTTCGCCCGTGCCCGCCCCACTCCAGTGCCGTTCCCCCCTCCCCCCTCCCATTCATGCTGCCTCACCCCTCTTTCCCCCCCACCCTACCCATCTCACCCCGCATCCCCCCACAGTCGTCATCAGCAGCCAAGTAAGCGAGGCTAGGGAGCATCGAGGGCTGAGGTCCAGCAATCCGAGGCCAGGGAACAGCAAGAACGGGGGTCAGTAACCGAGGCCAGGGATCAGTGAGAGCCGGGCGCCAGTAACCGAGGCCGGGGAGTGGTGACAGCCGGAGCTCAGTAACCAAGGCACATGTGCCAGGCTCCGCCCAACAAATCAAATCATCAACTAATCAGAAAATGTAGACAGACAACTACTGAATATTATCTATAACAATAATACACATCATCCACTAAGCACGAGTGATAGTCTCACTGGGAATGTTAGAATGGCTTCATGCATTGAGCACAGGAGACCTGGCAGCTCAAACAATATGACACCAACACAGAGGTAAGCAGGGGCTTGATTTAAAGTAATAGTTTTGTTTGGTAGTTCAATCCTTAACACAGGAGAGGGACAGAGATTGGGATCAAGGCTCTTGCTCGATGGATGAAGGACAGTCTACAGGACAAAGACAGGACCAAAAGGCTCCTCGGTGGTAGCTGTCCTTGTCTGACTATGTACTGAGCAACCTGCAGAACAGACTGCTTCTCCAGGTAATTTCTAGATTAAACAGGACATACGGTTAATAAAGTAACCAACTGCCAGTGCACAGAACTGCCATCTATACGAAGATTATTAGAAAATGTGTACGATCAGCACCTTCCTTTCCCAATTTGATATTTTCAGTTTGTAGAGATAATGGAAATACAACACATGTAATTCCACAGTTTGTGGTACTTAGGAAATCAGCAAATATTGTATGTTTCCTACAACAGCAACTACACTTCAAAAGTACTTAAGTGGCTGCAAAGTGCTTTGGGATGTGAAGTCATGAAAGGTGCTATATAAATGAAGTCTTTTTAAGGCCCGAGTGCTCAAAACAGCTCCGAGTGGCAGCTTGAGCACCAAAATATTGAAACGTTAAAAAAATTTATTGTTAGGATATGGGCAACATATCATAGAGATTCATTCATAGAGTCACACGCAGGTCAGACCAGGCAGGGGCAGCAAGTTCTTTTTCTTGCCAGCCCTAAATTACCAGGTTTATTGAATTCAATTTCACAATGGGGCGGCACAGTGGTTAGCACCGCAGCCTCACAGCTCCAGCGACCCAGGTTCGGTTCTGGGTACTGCACTGTGTGGAGTTTGCAAGTACTCCCTGTGACCGCGTGGGTTTCCGCCGGGTGCTCCGGTTTCCTCCCACAGCCAAAGACTTGCAGGTTGATAGGTAAAATAGCCATTGTAAATTACCCCTAGTGTAGGTAGGTGGTAGAAGAATGGTAGGGATGTGGTAGGGAATATGGGATTAATGTAGGATTAGTATAAATGGGTGGTTGTTGGTCAGCACAGACTCGGCCTGTTTCAGTGCTGTATCTCTCTATGACTCTATAATTTGCCAAACTGGCATTTGAATTTACAATCTCTGCATTGCAAGTCCAGTACCATCATCAGATTTCAAATCCAACCCAGACAACCCAGGTTTAATTCCTAGCCAAACCATTATAGCAGTTGAGTTTCACCACTTCCCAGTTGGTCTGTGCAGTAAGATTGATTCTGTGTGGCCATCGCGAACCAGAAACTAGAAAATGTTACATTTGGGTAGAAAAATCAGACATTTTACAGTACAGAACTCTATGTAAACATGCACATTTTTCCACAGACCTTCAGATCCTCATGCGTGATTTCAAGCACATTGGTGACATAGAATGGTCCATGCTGAGCACTGCTTGCTTCCTCCATCACTTGGGTGTAGATATAACCAGCCGAAGACATGATAACAATAATACTCTTCCCTTCCTCATTAAACAAAAATGTTGTGTCACGGATCTTCGAGCTTGGCAAAAGGAAATAGTACATCGGACTCAAGGCATCAGTGGACAAGTCATAAACCTGCGAGCAGAGGTGAGGACACAACCTGTGAAGGAACTTCATAATGCACCTGACTTTTTACTTGTTAATAATGTTCTGCAGCAGCAGCTTGCATTGCTAGAGCACATGAAATCTTCTATTTTAATTTAAAGCCAACTTTGAAATGAGAACTAAAATCAGTTTAGCCTCTGCAATATAACACAATTTAAGGACAACTGAGCAGACACTTGGGCTCTAACAAGTCTTTTTAAGGATACTTATTTTTTCATATTCTATATGTCCAAATATTACATTTCTTACAGATCATGGTAACTCATACCTTGCAGAGATACACAATTTTCTTACAATGCTAATACTCAGGGATATGAGAATAAGCAAATATAAAACCTCTCCTTGGGTACTGGATCGTAAAACAAGTAGGACCCTTGTCGCTCTAGGACCTCGGTTCAAATGCAGTACTGAGGTACCTTCACTCTTAGCTGCAAGAGTACTTAAAGAAATGAGTCTGAGCAGTCACAACCCAGTTTCTGGGTAGCCTGCAGCAAATTAACCTTTAATTCCACACAAGAGCTGCTGTGGGCTGTAGAAGGATTCAGGGACATGGTAGGGGCTAAAGCCTGGCTACTTGACCCAAACCCGACTACAAAGAACAAAGAACAAAGAAAATTACAGCACAGGAACAGGCCCTTCTGCCCTCCAAGCCTGCGCCGATCCAGATCCTCTATCTAAACCTGTCGCCTATTTGTGTCAGGTTTGGGTCAGGTCAGGTCGAAATTCCGAGTCCAGCATTCAAGCTCGGGTCAGGTCAGGCTGGACAGTGCTTCCAAGAGGTCATGGGATCAGGCTTACCCATGATTCCCCACAACTCCAGTTGCAGGAATAGCCTGCTGCTGGAACAGATGAAGGACATTCGGGTCGAGTCGGGAGCAAAGAAAAATTATAGTGCTCGGGTCGAGTTCAGATTGGCCGTGGTCGGGTCGGCTTTTAATTTTATACCCGAACCAGGCTTTAGTAGGGGCTGTTCTTCTGCCAGTAGGGTGCGCAGAACATAGATCACCCAAAATGTATCATAGGCTCTCCCTGACCCAGGAGCGTCTGAAGCAGACAGTGGGTGGCACAAATTAGAAAAGTTCCATCCTCCAGCCTTGACACCAGCCACTGTAACAAGGGCAACATTTTATCAGAATGGAATGAACAAGCCTTTGCAGCCAGATACGCATCTCCATTTTGTAGTGGAATCTAAGATGATGTTGGAAGAGAAATGTAGAGCAGATAAAACATTATACACTGCTACACCAGCCTTACCTTCACAAAATCTGCTGTAATAATCGCAAGCTCTGTCTGTGACCCTGGCAGCCACACTGCTTTAATGATGAAGTTACCAGTGGCAAGTTGTGGATGGAGAACAAGGTGATCGGAGACTGATCCTGAATTGCTGAATGTCAGAACATGACAGTCCTGGAAAGTGAGGTACATACAGATTATGTTACTGCGATATGATCTATCTATATTAAAATGTTAAATATGGAATTGTCATGAGATGACCCAGAGAGGCAAAGTCAGTGATCTATGCATGACAGTCTCATGCTCTCGAGGAGCTATATAGACTGTAACCAAAATCACTGTCAGTAAGCAATAGCATCCTGTCAGCTAGGGAATGTTGAATGGTACGGTGACAAGAGTTATAAAATAAACTCCCCTCTCCGTGATCACACGTTGGAGCATGGCTCCTTGGTTAACAGCAGTGGTCTGGACCTTAACCAAAGGAGCCATCATTCACATATGAACCTAGACAGTAAGGTCAGTAATACAAAAGCAAAATATATGCATTTGCTGGAAATCTGAAAAAAAAACAAAAATGACCTAAAATGTCAACTCTGTTTCCCTCTCCACAGATGCTGCCAGACCAGAGTACTTCCAGCATTTTCTGTTTTTTATATTAGTACGGTCAGCAAATTACTTGACTGAGCAGTCAACGCAACCAGTCTGAATCTGTCCTCCTTCAATGTCCACTGTCCAGTAGGGATCACTAAAGGGAGTGTTGATCAAGGGGAGACACCTTTCAACAAATCTGATATTCTTCCAGAAGACCAACTTTCCATTCCAGCATCATGATGTCTCTAATATGATGCTCTAAGCTTAAGGTTTTATTCAACATGTAACAGGGCAGTGCTTGAAGTGACGCAGGTAGGTAAGATACGGAAGAACTTCTAGCATACAATGGCCATAACATAACTAGGCTTCAGGCAGTGCATCCCAGATCACAATAACCCACTGTGTGAAAAATTCTCATTTCCCCCGGACTTTCTGCCAATTATATTAAATCGGTGTCCTCTGGCTACCGACCCTTTCGCCAGTGGCAGTTTCTACTTATCAACCTTCACTGCTCTAAGGAGACTAATCCCAGCTTCTCTGGTCTCTCCTGATAATTGAAGTTCCTCATACTTGGTACCATTCTACTTCATCGCTACACCCTAAGGTTTTGACAGCCTTCAGAAACTGGAATGCCTAGAAATGGACAAATTACTCCAGATCAGGCCCAACCAGTGATTGATAATGGTCTAGCATAACATCTCTGTTTTTGAACTCTGTGCCAAGGATCCTGCATTTTTTTTTTTTTTAAAACAGCCGTGTCAAATTGTTCTGCCACCTTCAAAGATTTGTGTATGTGAACCAGATGCAGGGACACAATCCCATCTAAACAAATTCAACAAGAGGTATGGCTTTCTGAAGGTTTCAGACACTACTTACCTTCAGTCCACACACGGCAAGGTAATCCTCATTACATGGATTTCCAGTCAGACTCAGGACAGTGAAAGGAACCGGAGCTGAAGCTAGACGGGTCAGCGTCAGTTTCCGTTTACTTGAATCAGCCTGTTTCAGTAAAGCTGATAGTTGGAGTACTGTGATCTATAACAAAGGGAAAGAAGTGGCATCAAGTCTGAACTGAAGATGGGTTGTATGGATACATCCGTTAACAATGCTATGAAAAATCGAAGCTCCAATCGACTCTCTGTCTGACAAGAAGTCTTGGATAAGCTGTCGATTCCATTCCCCCCCCTCAGCAACTGTCTCAGGTTAAACCAGACTGTTCACGACCTTGGCATCCAGTTGGACCCTGAGCTGAGTTTCCAACCCCACATGCTCTCCGTCACAAAGACCGTAATGTCACCCAGCTCCACCCCTTCTTCAACCCATCTGCTGCTGAACCCCTCACCAATGCCTTTGACAGCTCCAGAGTGTCCAATGTTTTTTTAAAATTTATTTAGAGATACAGCACTGAAACAGGCCCTTCGGCCCACCGAGTCTGTGCCAACCATCAACCACCCATTTGTACTAATCCTACACTAATTCCATATTCCTACCACATCCCCACCTGTCCCTATATTTCCCTATCACCTACCTATACTAGGGGCAATTTATAATGGCCAATTTACCTATCAACCTGCAAGTCTTTGGCATGTGGGAGGAAACCGGAGCACCCGGAGGAAACCCACGCAGACACAGGGAGAACTTGCAAACTCCACACAGGCAGTACCCAGAATTGAACCCGGGTCGCTGGAGCTGAGAGGCTGCGGTGCTAATCACTGCGCCACTGTGCCGCAGTGTTCTCCTGACCTGCCTCCCATCCTACCCTCTATAAACATCAGTTCATCTAAAACTCTGATACACCTGCACTATCTCACACCAAGCCCTGTTCACCCATCCCCCCTGTCCTCTGTTACGTATACTGGCCCCTGGTCTCCCAACCTCAAGTCTGAAAATCATTGTGTTTACTTCCATTCATGGTCTCGCACTGTAACCTCCTCCATCCCTACAATCTCGACCCCTAAACTCTTCGCTAATCTAATTCTAGCCTCTTGTCTATCCCTACAACCACCACTAGCACTGTGCCTTCATTGCCTAAGCCCCAAAATCTAGAATTGCCTCTCCGCCTCTTCACCTATCTCTCCTCTTTTAAGACTCCCCTTAAAACCCACTTCTGATCTAGTTCACCCATCCTAATATCTTTCTTTTGCTCAGCACTCACTTTCTTCTTTTGCCTCTGGGAAGCACCTTGGAATGCTATTTCTACATTAGTGGTTCCACACAAATGCAAGTTGTTATTGTCATTAGTTCAAATCCCAACACAGCAAATTGTGAAACTGAATATTCAATAAATCTAGCAACTTGCTGAATGGCACCAACCAGGTTTGCCTAAAAGTTTAACCAGCTCATTAATATTTATTAGGAAAAGGATGTCGGCACCTAGTCTGGTCTATACATGACTTTAATCCTGCACGTGTTTCTGAATGCCTAGCAAGCTACTCAGTTGTCAAGACAGCTAAATGTGGCCTCATCAATGTTGCTCACATCTCATGAATATATTTAAAAAATCTAAAAAGTGGGTTACAGTAAATTCTGTTCCAAGCAACATTCAAAACCATATGTGATAATGAAACGCACCTTTCCCTTCTCGTGGCTAACAGCCAGGTGCTGCCTTCGGCCGTGGGGAGAGGAAAGGACGCACATTGCCACACGGCGAAGCACGTGTGCACTGATTAGTTGCCGGATTGTCTGCCCTTGGTCCCCACTGTAGTTCATCCGGACATTCTCAAAGGCCCCTTCCTGAGAACCCAGGGTTGGAACCTACAAGGTCAGAGCATTCGATTAGAAGCATCAGAGCATCAAAAACCCAACTTGAATAATTTTAGTGAAAGCAAACTTTAAAAATAGCGGGACAAGAACCGAGAAGCGGGTAGCTTATTTAAGCAAGTCCAGTTAACAGCTCAAATTATACAGAAATCAAACCACTTTTAAACATTCCCACCCCACTTGATTTTTAAAAAAAAGGTGCAATCAGCAAAAGTATTCTAAATGTGAGAAGCAGAACCGTTATGATTCCTCCAACAGCAGTTACTCTACCACAGCCTGCCCGGCAATACTCCATTTTGTAATGTACTTTGCCCCTCAGCATAGTATCACACAACCTATTTTTGCAGCTCTCCTGATCTCTTTATATTTACAGAGAAAATAATGAGAACCAAGGAATAAGGAGGCAGGAACTGTATGAAGTAGTAATAATAGAAAGAATTCTCTAAGCTTCACTCTCACTGAGAACACTAACTCAATCCTGTAACGTGTCACTGCTTTGCAACATATTCTCGATTACTGGTTACGTTATATAAATGTATTATTTATGGGTTTTAGTTAGCTGCTAACATGGTGTGGTGTACTGCGATGAAGGACCAGTGCTAACAACCAATTAATGCGACAGGAGTGGTATTGCACGTGATTTGAACTTGGATGATACTGGAGATTATTTCACTGCATGTTACAGAGGAATAACACAGTTCACATATATTACACAGCGTTACATCACTCATCATACTCAATTACTATACCAAACACTTTCTAACCCTTAACACTCCATTTCCAGTTCCAGGGCGTACCATCAGCTGGTCAGTCATTTCCATGTTCTTCTCCATTGTGTGTAGGTCATCTAATGCCTGCTGGGCCCGGCTGCTGCTGCCAACTGCCGAGGCTTGCTGGAAATTTGTTTGAATAGCATCCATCAGGAAGATGAGCATATCAAGGACTAACCCAGCAGTGGAGCAGCCAGACTAGGGAAATAAAAGAGAAACAAGGTTAGAGGATTGGGAAGACGGAAACTAGCTTCATCTGCCTGCATTAAGAAGGCTGGTTCCTGCAATGGGTGAGAGACGGATCTTTCACTTTTGGGTCAGGATTGAATCCAACCCAAGCTGTTGAGAGGCAAATATCTGCTGGTTGTGAGGATTCAACGTGAAATGAATTTACAGTCTCAACCAAGCTACCAATAACCAAATGGCAAGAAGCTCAGAACTGTGGTTGAGCTGACAGATTGAGGGGTCCAAGCTTAAAAATCACAAAGCTGGTGGACAGGTGCAAAAAATTTAAAAAGGCTAATGGAACATTGGTTTTATCTCAAGGGGGCTGAAATACAAAGGGGTAGAAGTTAAGTTACATGGACAGAGCTCTGGTCAGACCCCATCTGCAGTACTGCGTTCAATTCTTGGCACCAGAGCTCAGGAAGGAATGCATTAGCATTGGAGGGGGTGTAACGCACATTCACCAGAATGATACCAGGTTTAAATCATGGGGACAGATTGCATGGACTAGATTTGTATTCCCTTGAATATAGAAGATTAAAGGGTAATTGAATTGAGGTGTTTAAGGTGATTAAAAGATTTGATAGGGAATGTTTGATGGGACGGTGTAGAGGGTGCTTTTATTTTATATCTAATCCATGCTATTCCTCTCCTGGGAGTGTTTGACGGAACAGTATACAGGCAGCTTTACTCTGTATCGACCCTCTGCTTTACCTTCCATGGGAGTACTTATTGGGAATAAAAAGTTCCATAAACTGAAAGTGGTGTAATTCCCAGAACAAGCTTCTCTAATCTCACTGGCCCAAAATGTCAGAAAAATAAAAAGCACCTTAGGGGTGGGGAGGGGGGGGGAAACTGGTGGACTTGGATATACATATTCATTAAGGAAGGCTGATCTTGTTAGGCACATATTCCTCATTTTGTAAGGACATTGACCAGGCGTAGATCAATGCAATAGTGTCCCTGGAAAACTGACAACTGGAACAGGAAAAAAATCAGTCACTGTAGCTCGGCCTCCTGAAGTTATCAACTAAATTAGCAAAACTTTGTTGGTTTTTCACCTGAGTTCCTTGATTCAGTTACCATTCCAAATGACACAGTGCCAATATTACTGACATTCTGTCAGGCAACACTTACATTTCTTAGCACAGTTCGGTTCAGTTAACACCTGCCCATCGCCTTTATTTTCAAACACTGGGAGGCAGAACTCCCACTAACAAAGTCATTAGGTATGGAGGCACAGGGCACCACCTGACTAGTACCACGGCAGGTTGGAGAATTCAGAAAAACACATCTGCAGTTTATACCAGTCAAATATATTGCAATTAAATTCTCAACACCCTCATACATCAGGGGAATATTTGTATATGATAAATTCCAGCGCCTGGGGAATGAAACACGTCTCTTCAGTCTCAGCCATGCAGTATAATTGCCAATTCTTTTCACACCATCCATTAACTCTCTGCTCTGGATATCAAGTGAACTCTTTGATACAGTTTTGCCTTATAAAACATTAAGGCACAAGCTAGCTCTTTTGGGCAGAAATGCCAAATCACCATAGGGCAATGTTAAACTGGGCAGAAATGTTATCATTTGAAGTCAGAAAATAATTTAATAAAATGTTCAACAGGGTAAATTACTGTGTGGAGACAGGCAGTGCCAGCAACACAGGGACCACATTACAGAAACTGCAACGGTAGCCACATCTTTACAACTCGAGCCAGAAATAAAAATTATAAACTGGCAAAAAGCCACTGGTTTCAAATCCAACACGAAATGAAAATACTTCTCAGCACTGAAATAAATCCCCCCAAAATTAAAAGAACTAAAGATTACTTGAAAATTCCATTAGCCTTGAGCATACCAATTTCAAACCACTGCTCTTCTAAACTACCCTTTCCTCTTCACCGTGCACTTGCACTGATCAATGGCTGTCCAGAAGAGTAACCAGATACTGTACTGGAAAACATCACTTTGAATCCTAGTTACAAAGCTAACTGCTAAAGTTAAACAATTTCCACTCAGACTGCAGTGGTCAAGAGAAAGATCCACCACCACCTTCTCAAGGCAACTAGGGATGAGCAATAAATGTTTGCCTTGCTGGTGACAGTCACATCCCGAGAATGCACTCATCACTTTGCACTTGTCTGCTGGAGAGGTGTACTGGTATCACACAAGGCGCCTTCCAGCTGGAAAGGCAGGTAATTCTTTCATGGTAGAGCTGATTCCACTGCTTGGACCTTTGTATGTTGAATGCAAAAATGACAGCTTTCAGAAGTGTGTGGTACAGATGTTCCTTGAGCTTCAAAATGTCACGCTTTAGCCGCAGAGGCCAATGCGGCTCATGAGATGATAATTGCCCATCTCAGACCTAGTCCTTACAGGGCCTGGATTTGTTAGGCTATATGGCAGGATTGGAATTTCACGAACTCTCAATTCAGTTTGGTTCCAAATGAAATTACAATTCACAAAGCAGCCTCACATACACGCAACCTCTAACACAGTAACCTCCCCTCCCTCCATCCGAGACAGCCAGACACACACACATCCAGAGCCATGCCCACACCCTCCCACAGGCATGCCCACACTGTTAAGACAGTGCTTCTATATTTTTGTTAAGTATTTTTTTGAGGACTCATGTATTTTAGAATTATGGACATTGTTTTATTTGGAAAAACTGAAAAAGGATACCATGGATTTTTTTTTCCACTTGGGTCACTGCAAGGACAGAAGTCTTGTTTGAAAACAACATTTACTGGAAGTCTCCTGTGTTCAGATAAATACCCAGCAGGGACTTTGTGACTTGGGAGAGATGTTTACAGAGAAGTGACAGGTCAAAATTTATAGCGGTCAAGAGGCTTGACTCTTGAGATATTCTTTTTGGTTTCCTTTTGGACAGCGTGTTGGGGTCTGAACTGTTTTGAAGGCAGTTGGAGAAAACCAGCCAAGAGAGCAGCCACCATCAGCTCAACCTCTTTCATCTCTTTGAGAACTTCCTGAGAATCAATTATAAGAAAGAGAGAAAATGATGCTGCACTTCTCCTGAAAAGCCTGCCAGAAACCCCTGATCCCACATTTCTCCTAGAAAGCCTGCCAAACTGATCCTCAACGTTGCCTGAAAGGCTCTAGAACGATCCTAGTGACGGCCATCTACGCATATTTGGGACGCCAAACCAAAACGGGAAAACTGACATCTTTCCATATCTTCCCTTTTTTCTTGAAGAATTAACAAGTATTTGGCCAAAGTATTCTTTTTTGTCTTTTTTTTTTGACCTCTGCAGAGAGAATCTCTATTTTTTTGGTTAATCGGTGTGTGGTGTGCGTATGTGTGGTGTGTGAGGGGCTAAAGTAAAAGGGAACTTTCATATTTCAATCTGTGTATTAATGCTTTGCTTTGTTACTGGTTAAGTCTTGTTTTATAGTAAACTGATAATTTTGTTGTTTATTAAAGAAATCTGGTTGATGTATGTTATTCTGGGATAAAGAGTAGAGTATATGATTGACTGCATCGGCAACTGGGCAAATATTTAAATATATGTTACGACCTATGGAAAAGCGGAACTAGAAAAGATATAACCTCGGTCGTAGCAACACCCTCCCACAGCCACACCCCATCACACAAAGCATAAAGGATCCTTGGCTATATAAATAGAGGCATAGAGTAAAAAAGTAAGGAAGTTATGCTAAACCTTCATAAAACACTGGTTAGGCCTCAGCTGGAGTGTTGTCTCCAATTCTGGGCATTACACATTAGGAAGGATGTCAAGAGGGTGCAGAGGTGTACTAGAATGATATCAGGGATAAGGGTCTTCAGTTATGCAAAGAGACAGGAAAAGCTGGGATTGTTTTCCTCAGAGCAGAGGTGGTTAGGGGGGAGAAGGTACAGCTGTTCAAAATCATGAAAGGTTTTGTTAAACATAAATATGAGAAACTTATTCCTACAAATGGTGGAAACAGATTCAGTCATAACATTCAAAAGGGATTATATGCTTATTTTGTCAAAGCTATGGGGAAAGAACAGGGAAGTAGGACAAATTGTACCAGCTCTTTCAAAGAGCTAGCACAGGCATGATGAGCTGAATGGCTTGTTTCTGTGCTGTAACATTATTTTCACCACAAAGTTTATCCCCTTCTCAGAAGGTGCTGAATCTTGTTAGGGCTTCATTTCATGGGTGTTAGCTACCTTTTGCCATTCGTCCTGTGAACCTGGACTGTGAGTGTTGCTGAGCTATTCCACCAAAAAAGGCAAAGATGAACCTAATCCCGCCCTTATCTTGTGATCACATGCAATTTCCAGGAGGTATCACTGGGAAGCAATCAACAGCAGGAACCCTTGTTGATCCCACATGCCCTCCCCTGTCCCAGGTAACACAACACAGCATAGATCAGGGAATCAGACCTTCTGGTCTGTACAGGTCAGCTGATTATCTAAGCCACAGGAGACCTGCAACATAAAGTTTACATCGCGATGCAAAGCTCCTGAATGCGTATATAAGTAAAATCATTGTTTTTGAAATCCTTCAAAATGAAACCAAGCATCAAATGAGAATACCAAACAGCCGTATAAACTTTAGAAGGCAATTGTCTGCAGCAGGAACTCACTGATCAACTGATTCCACAATAGCATGCTTTATGAGTGAGACTTTTGTCTCAATTCACACGACGCGTACTCACCACCTGGCTCTGCAGCTCCTCCCTGCAGCCGTCGATCTGTTTACACAAAGTACTCTTCTTTGGCTTGTCATCCTCACAGGTCTTTCCATCTGCACTCATTACTTTGCATTTATCTGCTGGAGAAGTGCTTTGGTGTCGCAGGGCACTTTCTGGGACACGGGGCTCATTCTGGAAGGCGGATGATTCTTTCATGGTAGAGCTGATCCCACTGCTTGGACTTCGCTTTACCAAAGCCTGCAGAAACATCAATATTAAAGATCTGTTAACTGCCTACAAAAAGGACCCACAAAAAGAGCAAGTTAGAACAGAGGTGTCCAAACTGCAGCCCCTGGGCCCTCACTACTCAGTCCTATCTCTATTGACATGTTAGCTCATTCTATTTGAATGTTATGTGCCTGCAGGTTTAGAAAAGGTTGTTTTTAGCGCTGTCATTTATTGGTGGATAAATCCTAAATTAGACACCAAGATTTGTTAGTGTCAACTCAAGCTGAGAGAATGAATAGGGACAGGAGTTGACTTTTAAATTTAGCCCCAAAACTCTGTCCCACAACTACAAAAGAATAATGTACAAGTCTCCAAAGTTACACTGTCTCAGACATAATCTTTGCTGGGAATGAACACAAGGCTGGAAATGTACTTACAGTTGAAAGTGATTAACCCAGTTTCACAGATTTATTCACCAGGAACAAGACAACCACAGTAGATAGTCTGAAGAAAGTCCACACACAGCACTGGCTGGTAGCAGAGTGGTGACACTACAGATAAAACTCCTCTTCAACAGACCCCTGATCACACAACATGAATCGACATCTTTTAATAGCTTGTGATTTTTTTTTTAATTTAATTTTGTAATATGAATCACCTGAGGAAATGGCCAGAAGGAGTTACTGAACCCAACTCTAGTGGGGAAGCAAAACAAAATCAGTATGTAGTGACTTGGGGTACATCAGCAAGCCACCTCTTTCAACTGCGAATATCAATCCTGCACTGCCATATTCAGCAATAGTATAAGCCAGCCCCCACCACCCCACCATGATACCATTACCATACAAAAGCTTAATTTTCCCTCACCAATTTCCTTCCCTCCCTTCCTAACAGCGTTGATTCTTGCTGGTGTGTGATTCTAAAGGCATTGCTTGCCCTCCAGTACTTCACTCATTCTTAAAACAACAGCGCACAAGACAGTGGCCATGGGGACCATCCATGCCAAAGCCAATCCTGTCCATATTAAAAATTCCCACACGCACCTGATTATGATCCTGATTGAGATCCTTGGCTAGTTTTCCCTTGGCCAACCCATGGGCTCTAAACCTACCGTAGACCTCCCATTACGACCCACACTGTCCTCAACTAACTGGGCACAGGCTAGGGAAGTGAACCTGTCTCAACTACCATGAGGCTGCTGGCATTCAATCTTTGAAATAAAAGTGATGTTGAGTTAATGTTTAAAATCAGGGATATAAAAATAAGATTCCAACATTAAAGGTCCTATATTTAATGTGCACATGAATAAAAACTTTAAGAGGCAGTGAGCACCTGACTCTCACTTACAACTTACATGCAGCAAGAGCTGGATAACATTCATGCTTGGGCTGATAAGTGGCAAGTAACATCTGCACCACATTAGTGCCAGGCAATGATCATCTCCAAAAACAGAGAATCTAACCATCTCCCCTTAACGCTCAACAGCATTACCATTGCTGAATCCCCCACCATCAACATCCTAGGGGGTTATCTTGAACCAGAAACTTAACTGGACTAGCCATATAAATACAGTATCTGCAAGAGCAGGTCAGAGGCTGGAAATTCAGCAAAAAGTAACTCACCTCCTGACTCCCCAAAGTCTGTCCATCATCTACAAGGCACAAGTCAGGAGTGTGACAGAATACTTTTCATTTGCCTGGATAAGTACAGCTCCAACAGCACTCAAGCTGCTCACCATCATTCAGGACAAAGCAGTCCGCTTGATCGGCACGCCATGCACCACCTTCAACATTCACTCATTCCGCCGCCAGTGCACAGTAGCAGCAGTGTATACCATATACAAAATGCACTGCAGCGACACACCAAGGCTTCTTCGACTGCACCTTCCAAACCTGTGACCTCTGCCACCTAGAAGGACAAGGGCAGCAGATGCATGGGAACACCACCATCTGCAAGTTCCTCTCCAAACCACACACCATCCTGACTTGGAATTGTATCAACTTTCCTTCACTGTTGCTGGGTCAAAAACCTGTAACTACCTCCACAAGTGCACTGTAGGTGTACCTACGCCACATGGACTGCAGCTCATCACCACCTTCTTAAGGGCAGTAGGGATGGGCAACAAATGCTGGCCTTGCCAGTGGTATTCATATCCCATGAAAGATTTTTTTTAAACCGTCAAATTTAAATATCTATTTCAAGCATGATTGAAAATCTATCTTCAAAAATGGCTACATTTAGTAGCGCTATCAGCTGCTAAACATGAGCAGCACTGTGGGTTTCTGGTTCTATGGCTGTGTACATGTAACAGACAGACAGAAACAGAGGGGCAGAAATTGAAAGAAACAGACACACACAGAGGAGCAAGATGACTTGCATTCATATAGCCCTTGAATGTAGTAAATGGCTGAAAGCACTTCAGAGAGGTAGACACTGACTATTAATAAAAGGAGTGGGGGAAAAGAGACATGTTTTAAGGAAGCTTTGGAAGAGGGGAGAGCAATGGCAAAATGGATCAGTTTGGGGACCAAGAGAGTAGGTGCAAAGGTACTGCAGGCTCTGACACAAATTATAGAAGGGCAGGAGTTGCACAGACCAGAGTTGGAAAACAAGGGTACAGACTGCAATGTTGGGCTGCAGGAAGATGCAGAGGTACAATTATGGAAAAGATTAGGTAAAAACTGAGTGGAGAATGAGTAGCTCATGGAAATCAGAGAGGACAGGAATGATGGGTAAGTTGGGCAGGATGAAGACAGTGGAATGTTGGGCAAGTTCGAGTTATTTAGCTGTCGCTCAACAGGGAATTGAGGAAGGATGTAAGAGAAGTCAGGCCCTAGAACCATGAAAAACATGGATAATGTCCTGAGGAATAGGAATGAGGTAAGCATGGAGGTGGGTGATGTGGGGCTAGAAATAAGTTGCCTTGATGGACATATGGGAGTTTGAAGCTCAGCTCGGCTTGAGTAGGACACAAAGATTCGGAATCATAGTTTTTGGCCTGAGAAAGCATCCAGAGAGGGGTGAAACCAGAGTGAGGGTATGAAGTTTTTGGCAAGAACTGAACAGGATGGCTTGGCACAGTAGAGCTGACTGTCATCAGAATACATAAGGAAACTGACTCCATGTCTACAGTTAATCTAATCTAAAAGCAACATATAAATGTGGAAATTGAGGAATGAAAGATAGAAATGGTGTACTGTCAAGGTGATCATGGGGATCAGGAGCATAAGCCTATGCTGGAGGTCTACTGGTTTTATTGAAACAGGTGCAAGGAACCAAGACAGGCAATCCTAGAGGGATCCAGCAGAGGAAAGGTAGAGGGAATGGTCGACTTGGGAAAGTTTGAAGAGAACATAGATTGTGCAACACAACAGGCTTCACAGAGAATGTTATTGACCAAGGTGCTCGCACTGCCATGGACAGGTATGGAATCACACTGAAAGGGTTTGAAACAGATGTGCTGGGAAAGGTAAGCACGGAGCCAGGTGGCAACAATGTATAAAGAAAGCAACGGGATTATTTGGTGGGGTTGGGGGGGTGGTGGTAAGGAACACCGCCCTCCCCGTTACCCCCCAGGGGACGGACACTATACTTCAATGGTATTACTCCAGTCTACTGATCATGTGAAACCCATTAACCATAGAAGCTGCCCATCAACCTAGAAATCCACAGCTCAGGCCACCCTCTTCCAGGCAGCAGAAGTAACAGTGGGTTTTAAAGACAACAGTGAACAAGGATACAAAATGAATCTGAAATGCTTCCCCAAAACTTATTTGCAGGAACACTGACTAGCAGATGCTGCAATGATGCTACTCGGTTTCCTATCTCCCTTCAATACAAATTCTTTTCATCACATACTTGACAACTCCCATCTTCCTTTGCTCCACAGTCACAGAAGAATGATCCATACTTGGCATAAGAAATCTCATGATCCTTGTGACAGACTTTAGCACAAATGGTACAAACTCCCACTCCTTCTACCATTTTACAGGTGTGGCAGTGATACCTGAAAGAGGTTAAATTGAGTCAGTTTACTCTTCCTCATTCATAATCATGCTTAGTTTCTAGCAAATAGCATTTTAAAACAGGTTTGATGTTACGTGAGTTCTGCGATTTACAGCATTAATAGAGAATATTAATTTTATAGTTGAGCTATACTGTTCAGGCTTCAAGATCACAGAACTGCTTCCTTTCCATATAGTGGCAAAAGAGTGATCTTGTCAAGCAATTTTCTCCCTTCATCTGCACAGTGCAGAAAGTCGCATTTAATAAGCACTCCCCAGAGAGGTGTGCTCAAGCACATGACAATGACAGAACTAATGGCTTTACCACCTTTTAGACAACGATCATATCTGCAACAATGCAATGATCATCTAAACACATCAGCTGCCAGTTTCACTGATTTACAAAGCTAGGAAATCTATTACTGGTATTTATTTTTGCTTACATCTCGGACACAGGGAGTTTATTTTTTTTTAAATTTGATCTCAATAAGTGCAATGGCCATTTTTATTGGCTACCTTCCCAGTTGTCAGCAGTGGCAGCGCTCATGTATGTGTCAAAAGGCCATGGTTTCAAGTCCTACTCCTGAGATGAACACATAGTCTAGGTTCAGTGTGGAACTGCTGGATTGTCAGAGGTGCCATCTTTCCAGTAAGTCATTAAACCTGTATGCTCTCGAGTGTAAAAAATTCCAGGGCACTATTTTGAAGGGGAGCAGAGGTGTTCTCCCCACTATCCTGGGCCAATATTTATCCCTCAATCATCACTACCAAAAGATTATCTGGTGATTATCTCATTGTTGTTTGTTGGACCTTGCTGTGTGTAATTGGCTGCTATGATTCCGATATTACAACTGTGACTACACTTCCAAAGAACCTATTTGGCTCCAGAGTGCTTTGGGGCATCCTCAGGTTGTGCAAGATGCTATATAACTCTTAAGTATTCCTACTTGTTATCCTGGGGGGGTGGGAGGGGGGGGGGGGGGCAGGCCTCCGCTATGAGCCACTGCAGCCCTTGGGCTGACAATAATTCCTTACTTGGCTCAACATGGGAGTAAGTGTAAGTGGAGTGGGGAAGTGTTTGTTGCACTGGGACTGGTTTGACCAACCCAAACACTCCCATTCCCACCTCACTGTACCAAAAGGAAAACTCATGGAGCTCTCACTCTATCAGCTTAACAGAAGGGCAATGTTCTCACCAGTGCTGGTTCATGAATTCCTTCTGTGTAATTGTGAATGTGCAGAGCTTGTTACACAAGGAATCTTCATCCTAGAAACAAAGAACATTCCACTCATTGCGTGTGCAATCCAGCTGTAATGTCACTATCAGTTAACACTACATTGAATAAAATTGTTTTAGCGCTATTCACCAGCAGACTGACAAACTACTCACTGAATCCTCTGCTTGTGAGTCCTCTTCTTCTGCAACCAGATCTTCCACCCAATCAGAATCAACCTCAATCGCTCTTTCCTCACCATCCACCATCAGGTGTGTCGATCCCTGCCCACTGCTCTGTCGCATAGCATTCATGACATCGGCAAGATAGGACATGATGTGACAGGCACAGTCAAGCATTCCTACATGCTGCACAACAGAAGGAAATGTTAAATTCTGAGTCAAAAGTAGAGGTAATCAAACTGCTCCCTTATGCAAACATATTCCGTGCTGCAGGGTCCGGCCACTGCCCCAAGGCAGGACCCGGCCTAGGCCCGGTTCAGGCAGTAACTAAATAAATAACTCTTTTTACTAGGGGAAATTCCAGAGAAAGGAAGAAGAAATAATTCTCTGTAAAAACTGGATCAAAGTCACACTAATTTTCTGAAGTTACTCCCACACCTCTAAAGCCCCAACTCACCTTCCCCTGGGTTACATTTGCTCCAACCTTCTCCAGGACATTCTTCTGGGAAAGGTATTTCTTACTGAAAAATAATGACATAACTATTTACAATCACAGAAATCTATTTTCCTAGAAGTAAATAAATTCAAACCCCGAAGAAATTTGGTGCAACTTCAAAGATTAACTTTTCAGAACAAGTGCAGAACAATTAATTAAAATCACTGCCAAAACAGTTCACTAGAAGCCACCTCTACTTTCCCAGACTAATGTAGTGTAATCACTCACCCAAATAACGTAACACACTCACCATTTCCCTAACCAGTCTACAGCTGCAAGATGAAGCTGCAAGTGTCCTCCGCCCTGTCCAGCACTGGCCAATGTCGCCATAACAACCATTAGTTCTGGGAATCCTGTTCCATCACCGTTGGACAACATTTCTGTTGCCATTGGGATAAGTGTGTTGAGTAACACAGTGCAGACACTTTCTCCAACTTGGCTAAAGAGGAGACGAGAACAGATTAGCATCAAATTAACCATTAACTAACTCCCATCAATAATAACTTTCAAAAAAGAACTGGATAAATATTTGAAGGGGAAAAATTTGCAAGTCTATGGGGAAATAGCTGGGGAGCTGGACAGCTCTTTCAAAGAGCCAGCACAAGCATGATGGGTGAATGACCTCTGCCTGTGCTTTAATGTCTGTCATTAAAACAACTAGAAATACTGGCTTCAGTAGGTGGGTCCCAGCAATCAATTTACCTCCACCCCACAGTGCAAAGGGCTTAAATTCACAATCAGATTGATCACAAGCGGTGCAGTCGGATGTTACTGTGAACCAGTGACCGCCACAGGTTTTTTTTTATAATTAGTATCCTCTATTACTTTAAACTACCAGAGAATGGTTTCAGTCTGAAGTCTATACCTTCCAATTATCACAAATGTCCAAAATATTTTGTTATAATCTGGTTACTTTAAATGAGCAATGTTTTCTGACTGGTCACCAAATTGTGTCTACAAATACAGCTTGAGAATTGCAAGTCTTGATTGTGAAGATTATATTGAATAATTGCAATATCAGCAATGAGAGAAAGAAATTAGTATGACTAACAACTCATGGGAATGAAACATTACATACAAGTACAAAAAGCAGAATAAATTTCAGCTCTCTCCAGCTCCAGAAATTGTTACATGAATCAGCTACTTGCATTTACATAGCATATCTAAAATAAAACATCCAAAAGCACTACAGGAAGGCAGGAAAAAACACTGAAAAATGAGAGAATTGGAGCAGTCACTGCAAGTTTGAAGTAGTAGGTTCTGAGGCTTTTTGGAGTAGACTAGGGAATGTTCTAGAATGAGGAGCCAAAACAGCTGAGGGCTCTGTGGTCAGAGCAGAGAGAAATGCAGTTCTGAAGGAGACCAGAATCGGAAGAGTGAGAGCTCGTTCAGGAGCACATGACTGGATGAGGTTGAAAAAGCAGGATGAAACATGACAAGATTTTGAAACTGATGCATTGCTTGTTAGGGAACCTGTGAAACTTGGAAAGCCCCATGATAGTAAGAGGACTAGGACTTAGTATGGGATACAGTACAGGTGGATAAGTTCGAAATTTTAGAGAACAGAATTCAAGAAGCTAACATGGAGCACTGGAGTTAGAGTCTGGAGGTGAAGAATGCATGGGAAAGCATTTCAGTGGGTCTGTAGTGCGGTAAGCAATATTGCAGCAATGAAGTAAACAGCCTCAATTGTGGCAGGGTTGTCAGGTTTGAAGCTCAACTTTGAGTCAAGCAGGATACCGAAGTTGTGCACCAAGCTTTAGTCTGAGGAAGCTGTCAAGATGGAAAAAGAATCAGGTGCTAATGTTCAGAATTTTAGGTGGTAAGCAAACACAATGGTTTAAGTCTTACCAACATAGAGTTGACAGAAATACTTGTCGTCAAGGCTTTGATATAATTTAAGCAGACGAACAGCTGCAGTCGAAGAATCAAGAATGACACAGAAGGGAAAAGTGGGTCTGGTAGCAACATGAGTTCTTTCTATTCTCTAACTGGACCATGCAATTTTCTCTTTCCGACAAGTACCTGCATAGATGCTTTTAGCCATGCCCTATTGCACCTGTTCCATGCAAGGAAAAGTAACTTAAGCATAGTCTTTGATTTTGAACATTTACTCAGGTCTATTTCTAAGTACCTGTTTTCTCTAACAATGGATGCAGTCAGAATCTGCAAAAGTTGCCTGTTCTCTTGTACCACATCCAGCTGGTCAGAGTCTTTAGGGGGTGCATGGGTCATTCTAGTCAACCAGGCATGCAATCGGCTGTGTTCTACAGAAGCCAGCTGAGCAAATGAGCCACACAAATGCAGAAGACTTGGGTTTGGGCTTTTCTCCGCTGAAACAGAAAGCAAAATCAGTGTTACCTTTTTCCAAACTTGCTGAGAGACCTCATCTACACTAATGGATCAATATTCAGCTTGTTTACTACATTCTAGCAAGTAAAACAGATGAATAAAAATGAGAAACATATTTACAACAGCAAAACACCCTCACTTTAAAGGGAATGCAAAATACCACAGATGTCGGAAATCTGAAATAAAAACAGAAAATGCTGGTAATTCTCAGCAGGACAAGCAGCATCTCTGGAGTGAAAGTATGAATATTTCAGGTTGATAACCTTTCATCCAACCGGAAAAAGTTAGAAATGCAACAGGTTTTAAGCAAATCCAGAAGGAGGGATAGTTGCAGGGGAGTGGGGAGGGGTGGGGGAAAGGGGTGGCAAGAACAAAAGGGAAAATCTGCCATAGGGTGGTAGGCAGGAGAGAATATGTGACAAAAAGGATGATGGTGCAAGACAATAGCAGATGGCAATGGGATAAGTAAAGAAACAAAGATGGGTCTAGAGGAGGTGCAAATGAAAATATCAGAATCATGTCCAAATAAAATAAGGCAGAGATTACAATCTGCAATTATTGAACTTAATTTTGAGTCTAGAAGGCTATAAAGCGCTTATTCGAAGGATATGGTGCTGTGCCTCGAGTTTACTTAGAGCTTCACTGCAACAGTGTAGGAGACTGAGGACAGAGGGGTCAGATGGGAGTGGGACAGAGAATCAAAATGACAGACAACCAGGAGCTCAGTCATGCTTGTGGACTGAACAGAGGTGCTCCACAAACCAGTCACCCAATCTGCATTTGGTCTCCTTTATGTAGAGGAAACCCCATCGTGAGCAGCAAATACAGCATAATAAATTTGAAGTATAGGTACAGCTTGTCTCACATGGAAGCAGTGTTAGGGACCTTGAATGGCAGGAAGTGAGGAGGTAAAAGGCAGACGTTGTATCTCCTGAACTTGCATGGGAAGGTACTGTGGAAATGAAAGGGGGTGTTGGGAGTAACAGGAATGTAACAATCCCTTCAAAATGACGAACGGGGAAGGATGTGTTTGGTGATGACATCACGCATAAGGTGGTCCTACTTGAATGAAGGTGGAAGGGGGGAAAAAAATTACAATATGCTATGCCAGGCCAACCAGTACCAACCCCAGCCCTAGTAGTTTACTTCACCTTTCTTGCTAGGACTGCCCCAACATACTGCTCATCACTTTCAGTATCATCGCTGCCTGTTCAATCCAGTGTCTCATTTCACACTGTATTTACACACCTGAATAATTTTATCCTCATTTCCCCGCTCCAAATGGGACAATGAACATAGCCAGTATACAAAATTTACATTGGCAAAGCACCAGGCATGATACCGACTATGCCAAAGAAAAAGGAGATACTTTATACAGCAGTGCAGCCACTGTGCACAGGAATTGGGTAGTTAGCCTTGAGGGGAATTCTAGTTGATACAATGTGTTACACCGATTCCCAGATCTGGCAAAGCCCCACTGAAATGTAACTGATGGGTTCAAATTTTAACATCTCCATTCAATTACTGCTAGCCCTAGAGAGAATATTTTAATAAACTGCAGTCCAGAAATATATTGTGATTTGTTTGCAAATTATATCTTTTATTGGCAGGAATGCAATGGCATTATGAATGGCAGCCTACAGCACCCTACAGACTTCCCTATAAAGCCTGGCTACCCGACCCGAACCCGACTACATATGTCGGGTTTGGGACGGGTCAAAATTCCGAGTCCAGCATTCAGGCTCAGGTCGGGTCAGGCTGGACAGTGCTGCTTCCGGGAAGTCACGGGATCAAGCTTACCCATGATTCCCCACAACTCCATCTGCAGGAATAGCCTGCTGCTGGAACAGATGAAGGATATTCATGTCAGGTCGGGTGCGGAAAAAAATTTAAGGACACGGGCTAGGTTCGGGTTGGCTGTGGTTGGGACGGGCCCGGGTCGGGTTTTAATTTTATACCCGAGCCAGGCTTTACTTCCCTAGCCCACAGTACAAGAAAATTGAGAGAAACAAGCAGCACAGGCAGAATTCTGAAGACAAGTTGAAACAGTACTTCAAGTCTACGCCATATTCAAGTGTTGACAGATATTCTGATTTACTAAGTGAGCGCAACAAAATATTCAATTCTCTCAACACATTTCCAAAGTTAGCTAGTTCTCATCCTGCACTGACCCTGACCCAGCCATCAACGTAATACAAACCAAGAACCCAAAAATGAGAGGAGTGGCCAAACATTCCTACACCATTGTTTTAGTTTAGTAACATGCACTATAATTAACTTGAACAGCTGAGCAAACTGAATATGTCACTCACCAAGCTGGAAGAGTTTTGTGAAAAACTTGAGCACTCTGTTACAGAATTTAGCTGAAAGGTTCTCATTGGCAGTGGCCATCAAGATCTGCACCAGCTCCCCACTGTCAGGAAGAAAGGAAAACAGAAGCTGATACGCAGACAGGAAACCAACTGAACAGCCACAAGATGGGACATTTGACTTTCCCAAACAAAAGTAAATCAATACAGACATGTGCAGCAACCAGGGGGACAAAACTCCACCTAATGCATTACATTGCTAAAAAATTGCTTCAGTCTCAAATATTACAACCCCAAAAATATAATCTATTTAAAGCATCCATGGATCCCCAATGGTGCTGTGTTTCTACAGGCAAAGGAACAGGTCAGATGTTGCTTGGAACAGGCAAAAGAATAATGGAAGATGGGGCAGGGAGTGAAAACATTCATGATGAACAATTGGTAACTTGTGGAGTAACTGAGATTCATCATCTTGGGAAGTGCTCATGCTTCACCCATTTGTGCCAAATATCGTTGAACTGAAAAAAAGCAGATAGAAAAGTAGCTGCTACTGTGTGCTGTTATAGGTCTGTGGACACTGGGATCATTTTGCACTGTTACACACAGAAGAAACACTTGCACCATGACATGCTGTAGACAAAATTATAGAACAGGTAGAAGGATTAAAACCATGATACAACCAAAGTAAGCAGGATGGGACAATAAAAACTGGTAGTAAAAAAATGGAAGGGTCCACTAAAAGGGACATTGACTTTAGAACAATTAACTTGAGTGGAACTCCAAATGCAACACTCCTCTCATTTCTAGTATCATTTCTACTTCATTGGCAGGTCTAAGCACCCTCCTCCTACCGTTCAGAGAAGAACTCCTCCATGGCTTTGCGCGCCTGGCTACTCTCCAGCTGTTTCTCCAGGTACTGCAAACACTCCTCCAAGATAGTCTCATCCAAGCCACTGTGGGAACAGACAGGGTAAAGCAGTTTGTCAGTGCTTACTGCATACTAGCCCTTATTCTCTGAACTTGTGTTCCCTAAAGCTCAATGTCTTGGGCAGAAAGAGACAGTTTTAAAATGCATGCTTTTAAAATGTAAAATTATTGTCATGCAGACATTTTACTCAAATGTCTGGCACCCAATGACAAAATTCACTTATCACGTACACGGAGTAACATGGTACATACATAAGCCCCAAATACCGTATTCTCATCTGAAATCAGTAAATCTTACAATACGGGGCTATTTTCTGTACAAAACCCAAGTAAATGAAACAAGTTATGTCCCATGCAACATGACTCCCTTTTCTTTGTTCACTCAATATATAAAATACTGGAGACCTCCAGACAAGACATGGACCATTACTGGTCACGCTAGCTTGAATGGGATCTAAGATCTTGACTCACTGCACTACTTAAATCCTGACCTGCACATTGCAACTGATCAGTGACTAGAACAGCACATTTTTACTGAACCATTTATTCCCAATCTAATACTACTTGTTTATTGTAATCCTGTGGATACCAGGCTCAAATCCTGGTTTCCAACAACTGCACTAATAATGATCAGGAACAAGGGAGTGTTATACAAGTCAGCTGTGCTGGATTCCTATGATGGCATGTCGGGGTGGTCAGCCCCAAACAATTTAGAGAGCTGATTAATGTGTGTGTAATGCCAAAACAGCTATTAACTATAGAGTGGGATATGCAGCAACGCACCAAGGCTCCTTGGACAGCACCTTCCAAACCCGCAACCTCTACTACTTCGAAGGACAAGAGCAGCAGATGCATGGGAACATCACCACCTGCAAGTTCCCGTCCAAGTCACACACCATCCTGACTTGGAAGTATATCGCCGTTCCTTCACTGTCGCTGGGTCAAAATCCTGGAACTCCTTTCCTAACAGCACTGTGGGTGTACCTACCTCACATGGACTGCAGCGGTTCAGGAAGGCAGCTCACCAACACCTTCTCAAGGGCAATTAGGGATGGGCGATAAATGCCGGCATAGCCAGTGACGCCCACATCCCATGAACGAATAAAAAAACAATCCCTCATTTAAAATATATTTACACAAAATATAGTAAAGAACAAAGAACTTGCATTTATATAGTGCGTTTATATCTTCATATCCTCAGGATGACTCAAAGTGCTTCACAATCAATTAATTCGTTTTTAAATGTTATGTCAGCAAACACGACAACCAACTTGTGTACAAAGTCCCGCAAATTGCAAATGAAATGCAGGATTGTCAACCTTTTTTGGTGCATTGATTGACTGAGTTTGATGAATATTGGGCAGGAGATCAGGAGAGCACTTTGTTCCTCTTCAAATAATGCAATGGGGCGTTTTATAAACAAGTATCCGGAGCCTTAGTTTAATGTCTTATCCGAAAGATGGCACCTCTGACAGCGCAGCATTCCCTTAGTACTGCACTGAAGTGTAAAGATAGATTATGTGTTCAATCCTGCATGGGGGTTCAAACCCACAACCTTCTGATTCAGTAACTAAGTTTTACCACTGAGCCAGATATTATTCCAGACTACCTGTCTGCTTTGCTATTGAAATTACTGATTAGCATTGTGCAAATCTGCACTCTAAGAAAAAAATGCAGCAAATTGCATATAATGAGGAAACAGTAGCATCGTGGGTAAAGTCACTGAGCTAGTAATTCAGAGGCCCAGGCTAATGCCCTGGGAATACTGGTTCAAATCCAACCACAGCAGCTGGAATTTGAATTCAATTAATTTAACGAAAATCTGGAATTGAAAGCTAGTCTCAATAATAGTGCCATGAAATGATCAATTGTTGTAAAAACCCATCTGGTTCACTAATGTTCTTTAGGGAAGGAAATCTGCCATCCTTAACTGGTCTGGCCTATATATGTGACTCCAGATTCACAGCAATGTGGTCGACTCTTAACTGTCTCTGAAATGGCCTAGCAAGCCACTCAGTTGTCAAGGGCAATTAGGGATGGGCAACAGATGCTGGCTTTGCCAGCAATACCCACATCCCATGAAAGAATTTTTAAAAATACAAAATACAGTTAATTTACTGTTTGGATAAACATATCTTATAAGTGCTCTAGGTTTAGAATATCTTATTTTATACCCACCTGATGGCTTTATCATTACAAAGATGGGGAATCAGATACAATGATTATCCAGTTATAGGCGACAAGCTAAATTAGTTACAATTGCAATCTATTGTGCTATAAATTCAGAATATTTCTTAATTTACAAAATCCAAAAGCTTATCTGGCAGACCTTTACTAATTTGAATCTTTAGTTACCTGTTGGGGTCAGAGTGGTTAGCAATTATATTATAGCAGCTGGTGATGAGTCGCTCGTAGATACGTGCAAGAAACTCGTCAGATTCCGCAGGTCCGAGAATCCGTTCCAATGAAGTGGAGCTGATTTCAGACACACTTTCTGTGCTCGTCTCCAAGAGTAATGGCAGCAGAGTGTGAATGACCTGTGGAGGGTTCAGTTCATCAGGACACCACCTAGTACGAGATTAGGACAGACAATTCATGATACATATGCTTAATACAGATAAGTGATTCAACTACTTGAAAATGGGAGCAGTGCAAGAGAGAAGACAATAGTCAAAGTATGGACAACACAAAGACACAGTAACAGCATGAGAAATGGAGCAGGGGATGAAATCAAATTGGAATGTGCAGAGTTTGATGGAGAAGCAATTATATAAACTAGTGCAGGGAAGGGAGAAAGAAAAAAAATGAGGCTTTGCTTTGGAGGGTGGGGCAGAGTCAGGGATGATGATATAATAGACACTCGCCAGCTGGAGGAACTGTTGCACTTGAAGCGTAAAGCAGCAATGGACATGGCCAGTAGCACACTCAGTCATAGAGGCGTATGGCCCAGTGGAAAAATAGGTTGACAAAATATCTGGTACATGTGCACACGCACAAGAGTTAAAAGGTAGAGGACTGGAGAACTTACCAATGCAACATTCCTAAAGTGAAAAATACTATGATACTGACAGATTAATGATAGCAGAGGCTTTCAGACATGGGGCAGGGAAATCTTGAAACTAATACAGAGTAATGAATGAAAAACCACCAATTGACTTACACAATGAGGTCACCGGTGAGCCTGACCAATGACAGGAGAATATGCTTCAAGCAGGCAGCTAGCGGCAGGCTCTGGTTGGACAATGTACCGAGGTGCGCGGCCTGGATTGCACTAATGTAGCTCTCTGCAGGAATGGTGTCGTTTGCAAATGCATTTCGCTATGAGGAACACAAAACTGTTAAGTCTCAATTAAACTCCTGCAAAACAATCAGATTATTTCCAATCTGCAGAGAATAGACTCGTAGTGCCAATCAATGGGGAGAAATTAAATTTTCTAAAGTAAATCGCCCTAACAGAACCTATCCTAGTAATGAAAAGTACCAAGGTTATTATATCATAGAATTACATAAAAATAAAACACACAAACAGGCCATCTGGCTCAACAAGTCCTTGTTGGTGTTTATCCCGCACATGAACAGAAATCCTAATCCCATCAGTCTGTCTAATTCCCATCTCGCATATGCCTTTACTCTACTTTAATGTTAATATGGTCTCTGCTTCAATTGCAGACTTTAGTAATACAATTCTAAGTCTCTGCGCAAAAATGTTTTGCCTAAACTTCTTCTATTCAATCTTATGTCTAAGCCCCTTTGTTCAAGATCCTGAAGGATATATTGGCCTTGGAGGGAGTGCAGCATAGATGTACCAGACTGATATCTGGACCCCCAAGAGTTAAAATACAAGGACAGATTATAGAAACTAGAGTTGCATTTCCTAGAATTTAGAAGGTTTAGGGGAGATCTCACCGAAGTTTTCAAGATATTAAGGGAAACAGGGTAGAAAGAAAGAGAAACTATTTTTGCGGGTTGGGGAGACTGCAGGTTAGTCATCATCTCAATGAATAGCAAATAGGCTCGAGAGGCTAAATGGCCTATTCCTCTTCCTATGTTCCCTCAACCACTCTAAACAGCATGTTTCTTTCTATTTTGTCCCATTCCTTCATAAGTTTCAACATCTCTATCATATCACCCCATAATCTAATTTCTAATGAAAACAGCCCCAATTTTTCACATTTTTCTTGGTATTTGTTTTCCCCTCATACCAGGCAGCTGTAAACTCTATTCTCAACATACGTACAAGATTCTGAGGGGGCTTGACAGGGTAGATGTTGAGATGATGTTTCCACTAGCGGGGGAATCTCGAACTAGGGGACATAGTTACAGAATAAGGGGACGCTCATTGAAAACTGAGATGCGACGGAATTTCTTCTCTCAGAGGGTAGTGAATGTCTGGAATTCTCTACCCCAGAGAGTTGTGGAGGCTAGATCACTGAAAGTATTTAAAGAGGAGGTAGATAGATCTTTGAAATATCGGGGAGTTGAGGGCTATGAGGAGCTGGCATGAAAGAGGAGTTGAGGTCTGGGCAGATCAGCCATGATCTTATAGAATGGCGGGGCAGGCTTGAGGGCCAAATGGCCTACTCCTGCTCTTATTTTTTATATTCTCAAGTCTCTTGCACTCCTTCCCAACTATATGTCATCAATCAAGATTTACTTCTCCAAACTCTCCATGAAGCATATGCAAATGTTTTGTTTCCAATACTTCAATCACTGGTAGAGAAACATGCTAAAGAATTCTTGGTATACCTCATGATTTTCCTGAAGCAAGGCACCTTGCTTCCTGTACCCACCAGCTCTGCACTGCACTGTGACCTTTATAATCAGGAGTTATTGATTTTCAGTGTGAATTTCACTGTTTTTTAAGCCTCCTCATACAAATAGAAATATATTCTTGTGTAGTGAATTTCAAAAGCAATACCCAAAGTAATAACTCTCAAAGATTTATTCACAACATGACAATACAAACGTAAGTTGACAAGAGAACTGCCTGTCAATGCCATAAAAGAGATGCTGTCCCAACCAACTGAAATACTTATGTAGCATTTATCATAGCTTTCAGAAATATCTCAAAGCACTTTAAATACAAGAATTATTTTTAACTTAATGTCTTATTTAACACACAAGACCCCACAAACAGCAGTGAGATAAATGACCAGTTAATCCATTTTTGATTAAAGAAGAAATGCTGGCCAGATTCCCTACCCTCCTTAAAACAGCATCACAGGATCTTAAACATTCCATCCAAAAGATGGCCCTGCTCCCTCAGCATTGCAATAGTTACCAATATTACAAATCCATTGCATACTCTGCCAGATGTGAAGAACCTTTCACATACCCATGATCCGATGTTGGGGAACTCATTGGTGTGGATATTGTTCCATGTTTCACACAGTGTCTGTACGGATGACGGCAGGTTCTGTACCACTAACTGAGCTGCAAACACAATCACAATCAGCATATGAAAATAAGAATAATTTCAAGCAGAGAATTCACAATTGGGCATCACACAGAACAGAATACTTTACACAGCTACAACTGCAACTTCAGGCTTAGAGAAACTCCAGCTCTGTACAGCACCCACCCTGCCCAGCACCCCCACTCACTCTATAGTGGGTAAGTAATCTGTTACAGCCATGAAGTTAATTCTGCATCACTGGTCCTTCCATAATGAGCTGGATCAGAAGATGTTTTCCACATTAACAGTCATGCAGCCTTAAGACATGTGCGATCTTCAGAAGACACAGATGATTGATGCTTACAGAAATACAGACTTTGCAGCTGTCATAAACACGACTGTATCCACCATATGAAGTCAGTGAATTCATCACTGTGTAGCATTGAGTCACACAGGATACGGAGATCCCAAGTTCAATTGCTGTCTGAATCAAGTTAACTAATCTCAAATAGGACAGAAGTGGGGACATTCCGATTGGCATCAAAATCTCAGAGTGGGAGGAAATGGAGAAAGAAAAGCAAAATAACCAGAAGTCCTGCACCTGATAACCTTCAACAAACTCTGTTGTACGTTAGTGTATGCAGACATCATGTACAGATAGTCTTAGTTGTGATGCCAGGCTGACACATTGAATGGTCATTTGGGCAAAGTATCAGAGGGCTATTGGCAACTCCAGCAAAAAGGCAACAGATGTAGGCAAGAAAGAAAAGACCAGAAGGAAAAAGAAGTTGTCACAAAGACTTTCAAGTAAAAGAATAATGCCTGCAGCTCATTCTGCCTTCATTACAGTTGCCTCTGGTTACACTGTTACACCATGTCAAATACCAAAGCAATTCCTGTCCTTACCAACAGAGTTAGTCTTGCAGCGGGCAGATCCAATTGCCAATGCTGCTGCGTAACCGTGCAGCTTCTCCTCAGTTGGACTTTCAGTCGAGCCCTCCTCACACAGACTCCTCAACAGGTACGATCTAATATCAACCACCAATCAGGATGTAAAACACAACCTTGTCAAAAACACGCATTTATAGTCAGCTTTAAACATCAACACTCCAACTGTTGATGCTTATACAAACATTACAAGCACATTTATCAATTAGTGAGTACCTTATATTACACACTAGAGATGGAAGCATCTACTTTAATAATGTTGTTTACAGACAGGGCAATGCAGTGGATCAAACACACCATCCTTTTACTTCTATGATCTGATCTTGAATTCAACCAGACTGAGATAAAAAGTCTCCTCACTGCAAAGTGTGAACATCTCATATGAAAAATGTGGGGACTTAACAGTTCCTACCAAGTGTGAGCCCATTACAAAACTATCAATTCCTCAACAAATTGTTCACAGTCATAATGGTCACACGTAAGCATTGGAGAAATTCAGACTGGTACTATAGGGCACACTAATCTTAGGTTGTTGTTGGGTTACTGTATGATGCTGTGAGTAAAGGGAAACTTATACGGAATGTAGACATCATACACCTGACCTGGAATTGCTGATGCAATTAGCGTAAAAGGGAGATTTTAATTTGTAACTAGCCCATACAGTCTCTGACCTGAAAGTGCTTGATGCTAACACCGAATGGCTCTCCCCCACCATCCAGCTACATCTGGCCACTACCATAGTGTTTCAACCAGCAACTAATCTAAAAACTGTGGCAGTATTCAAAAGTTGTACCTGGTAAATGCAGCATAGATGCCAATCAGCTGAAGAGTTGCAGGAAGCAGATTCTTTGTGATCTCAGATGTTTTGTGGGAGTCAGTTTCTGCAGCCACCTTGGAGAAATACTCATCCAAAGACACCTGGACCTTTGAAATAACCGCATCAAGTGTATAGATGGTCTGCAGGTTGGGGAGGCGGCTGAGTGGGAGGATAGCGCTCGCATCAATTCCACAATAGGAAGAGATCTAAATTTGAAGGAAAAAACCCCGTTAATCACATGAATGGGTAGTAGTAGTATTCAACAACAACATAAATGCTGCAAATGACAATAACCTTTTTGTCAAACAACAACTGCACTACAAGAAAGAATGAGCCAATTGAACAGTTAAAACTGTTTCACACAATAACAGCTAATTGGAGCCAAAGTGACAGGCTCACACACACCCAGTATGTACACCATTGATACAACATTACTTTCTGAACGTCCCCTGAATCCACAGAAGCTACTGTCTGCATCACTCATCGATATGCTTCCTGTGCCTTGGAGGCACATAAGGCAGTAATCGATCAACGCCATTCAATTCCATCTTGGGCTTTTGCATCCACCTTACATAGCTGCAAGTGCACTTCAGCCGCATCTGCTGTTATTGCGTAGAGGTGGTATAGGTTCACCTCCAGCTCTTTTGCTCATGGATTCTATTTCTACGCTTGCTAAGGGATCCATGAGTCAGGCACTTTGGTTATCATCACGTTATTAAACCATCTGATTTTGAAGAGCTGATACAGCTATCTAAATTGGAAAGAGCTTCTTTCAACCATGCTTGTTTTTCATGGGACATTCACTTTAGTGTTTAAAGTCTCTTGCCAGTTTCTGTGTTAACCAATAAGAGTATCCCTATATCTCCCTTTGCTCCAGATATTTCTGCCGTGAGCTTGTTTATTAGTGTAGTTTCTTTCTCAGAGAGCCTCGCCCGCCCCCAAGGCTGAGCAAGCCTACCCTGTCATCAGTGCCACTACTGCACTGAGGCTGAACAGTCAATTTTCGTATTCACGTCAGTGAATTATTCTTCATCTCCTCTGACCACCTTTGCCCTTAACAGTATTTCTGGACAGTATCATGCCAATGAAGGCAGCAGCTAGATGCTATGGAATGAAAAACAAACACAACAATAGTACTTTCCTCAAAAAGAATATCAAGATGACTCCCTTCTCTCAAAAATAAAATCCTAGCACACTGGCATGGTTCTCCTTACCTGTCTGGCAACATACTCCTCTGCAAGCTCTACATCATACTTCACGGAACTGCACTTGGTGACAGCCAGTTCCACCAGCGAGCCAGCGTGGTCTGGCTTCATGCCCTGTCGCACCAGGTGATCCTTTACCAATACAAAAATCAAACACTGGTCAAATTAAGGTATTAAACTGCTCACTGATCGACTGAGATTTGTCATATTGAAAATGACCATGCATTACCCACTTAATATTTCCTTTACAGTTACACTACCAACTAATTTTCCAGCTGCTCTTTGACCAAGTAGGTTCATAGCTCAATAAACACTTTTATAATTACAATATTCAATGCTACTGACTCTACTGGTAAATGTTCAACCCAGTACAGTACTGTAACTGTACCACACAAACCAGGGAGAGCCAAAGTTTGATGTCTGTTCTACAGAGTTAGCAGTTAGGGTAGCAGTCGATGGGCTAAAAGTGACCTCAGCACCCCTGATTTCAGGGTTTCTGCTCTCAGTCTCTACCCGGGAACCCTTTTTGGAGAGTGAGTAACCATCAGGCAAGAACTGGATTTGGCACACCTGTGATACAACCACCAAATAGGCTGCCAGCATGCACTCACGGCTCACACATATCAAACAATCTGGGAGAGGAAATTGGGAGCCTGCTGCTAGGCAACCCAATAAGCACAAAGGGAAGAAAATCTGGAAAAAAAGATGACTTTTGCTGAATCGTCTGTGATATAGCATGTCTGGACCTCCAGCTTCCTCGCTAATACACTTTCCAACACTCAACTCTTTCTCCTCTGGCCTCAACTTTGACCATTTGTACATCCACCTTCCTTACAACTAAAGCTTCACTAAGAGGGATTCTTTTTGATTTGTAATGGTCAGCAACCTCTTCACCACCTGTCTCCACAAAATTTGCATCTTTGGTACCTTGATCCAGGTTACATAGGAGCTGATACAAAGCCGAGATGACCATCGAAGCGTGTGCAGGATGTCGCATTCGCTCAGCTCTGTCGTGCTCATTGCCACTTGGTTAACATAGGCTTTTGACGGAGGCATAATACCCAGGATCCTCCACAAGATCAAGAAGTAGTACTGAATGGAGCATGCCTCCTGGAAGGAAAAGTCAGTGAGAGAACAGCCAGGACCTCACAAGCAATGATTCACATACAGCTATAACAAATATTGTCAAAGTCTTTCAGCCCAAAACATTTTCTGGCTGTCCCAAAAGGCACATATTGATTAAAATTTGAATTTTTGCTACCTTCATTAAATCAAAAGCTATTTTTCAGCAGATGCACACCACATACTAGACTCCCTGCTTTGAAGGTTAACTTAGATTTTAGGAGCATACTATGGGTATGAATCGAACCAATGATAAATTTTATCTATCAATAATACATTAAAATGATGTGCAGTCAAAACTTTGCAAAATATTTCAACTATAGGTGGTGCTGTGAAAGTAACACTGTGACATAGAATGCAAAAGGGTCACCAAATGCTAAAAAAAATTAAAATAAAAGCAAAATATTGCGGCAGCTGGAAATCTGAAATAGGAACAGAAAATGCTAGAACCTTCCCTTTTGTTCTCTTCCCCCTAGCACCCCACCCCCTGCTTCATTTGCCAGTTCTGATGAAAGGTAAAAAACCAAAACATTAACTCTGCTTCTCTCTTCACAGATGTTGCCAGACTTGCTAAAAACATTAACTCTCCCAACTTAGGATCCACGCCAATTTTTTTTTTTTTAAATCATGTGAAAAACCACAGAAAACCTGCAAAATCTGTACCACTTTAGACCTTAAAAATCAATGAAAAGTTTTTATCAAAGAATGAAATGTAGGTCCCCACAGCCAGCTGGGACCGAATCAAGCATTTGAAGGACAGTGTTCCAAACTCCTTCCTACCACTCCAAATCAGAACCACTAATCCAATTGAATTCCAACTCAACAAGTCAATAAGATAACAGAGCAATATCTGTGATGCCCAATATTCTTGGTCACCCCTGTTGAAAGAAAAAAAAAATCACTTTCCCCACACATTCACACACAAATTAGTGGTTGCTGCCCACACCTAACAAAGCAAAAAAACTAAATCACTCGACAGCACTGCCCATGCTCAGGAAAAACTCACAGCCTATCCCATCCAACCCCCACACTGAGGTGGCTGTTGATTGATAGCCAGAGATTTAAGACCATCCACTAAAGAACGAAGGAAATTTTTTTTTGCACGGATGGTTATATGGACACAGAACATCCTACCAGAAATAATGGTGGAAACCGAACTGTTTTTTTAAAAAAAAAGGATAAATATTTGAGAAATAAATATTTACAAGGGTACAGGGAAAGGGCAGGAAAATAAATTAAGTTATAGTCTTCTTAGAGACCCAGCACAGACACAATGGGCCCAATGGCTCCAAGGTTCTGTGATTCTGACAGCAGCCTATGCATTACCAGAGGCGTTGCATTCTTGTGCTCTTCCCGCTTGAGTGTATCAAACTGTGAACCAGCTGCTAACAGCAAGATCAGCGATGCATACAGGTCATCATACTTCAAAGCACCAGTACAGAGAACATCACAGATCTGAGGAACGAGAAGAGAGGGAAAGAGAAAGTGAAAAATTAAGTTTCTAAGTACAGCATCAAATAATTGTAAAGCTAAATTCTGAATAAACATCAAAACCCATTAAATGCAGATCTATAGCTGAATTCTATACTTCACATAATTTACCATCTCGGTACACTGTCACATTCTAGTTACACAAACTCGAATGTGTTGCATACTTTACTAATCCGGTTTCATTATTACATTCAACATACATTATTCAAATTTCCAACTTTACACAGAATTCCGGTATCCCCAAAGACCAATTCTATGGCTCTCACCATCTCATCCAATCTGCTCCTGTCATCAGTGGATGTCTCATGTGAAAGAATGCTGTAGAATTTCGGCAGAGGAGTAGAGTCTGGCAAAAGAGCAGCTCCGTATCAGCAATAAAAACTCAGCACAGGCTATAAATTTCTCTATATTCATTCTTGTACAAGATATTACCTTAAGTCATATCCCAGACAGTTAACAACAAAAATGCAGGAAGAGACCACCAGTAAGCCCAGCCAGCTCGCTGAAATACCTTGTCCAATGTCCAGCTACCGATCCCCTTTTGCTCCAACGCCCAGCCTTCTTACTAATTCTGCCCAACAGCCCCAATACCCAGTCCTTTCTATCTATACCGTTACTCTGATCATCAACCCCCTTCACTGTTAATGGCCACTCACTCTGAAACCAGCTACCCCCAACACCCGGCCCCCTCACATCTACACTAAACTGTCCATGTAGCCAGCACTTTCACTCCAATTACTCCATCACCCAGCTGTCCCAGACACCAACCTCTAAAATCCAGCTCCTTGACATGAAGCCACCTGGCTCAAGTACACCCTATGGCCTCCGACTTGCCCCGCCCTGTTAAGGACCTAAGCTTACCACTTCTAATTTTATCAGATTGATTTTTAAATAAAAATTTGTCTTCAACTTGTATTCGTTGATTTGATTTATAGAGTCCTCTGAATTTTAGCCAATTCCTCCATGCTCCCTGCCCTCAATAATCACAATGTTAAGGTCAGACTCAATCTTTGTGATTTAAATTTCTGACATATTCTCATTCAACTAATCCCCATAGCCAGAGCATAAATCATTCCAATGTTCTGTCTCTCTATTCTACCAAAATCAATATCCACATTTTCTGCTCTTCCCAGTGTCACACCTTTTCTCAGTGACAATTTGACAGTTCTATCCTTTCAGCATTCATATCTTAGCTTGCAGTACCAGTCCCACAGTGTTTAGTCCAGTTTTGATATACCTGTCCCACTCAATGTTCCCTGTAAACTGTGTGGCCATGCAGCATTCTGGAATGCACTGTGCAGTGCCATAAAAAGGCGGCACGCAAAGAAAAATTACAAGAAACACTGGTCCCACCATGTTTAGCCTGGTTTTGCCATACCTGTCCCACTGTGTTTCGCCCAGTTTTCTTCTACCTCCTTAAATCCATGATAATGTGGCACTTGAATGCGTCGGCCAGATTCCTGGGTGCTGGCGGCACTAGCACCAGCACTGCATATTGGTGGGGTTAATAGATTGTACTGAATCTGTAGCAAGAAAAAAACACCCACAATGTCAGCCAAAGACATGTTTTAATACGGGTTGCCTGACATCATGACAGTATTCCATTTGTGTCCCTGAAGTCATTTAAGTTACATTTTTTTTTAAAAAGCATCTGCAGGAGAAAGGACAACAATCTCATGTGTAAACCAAGCAGAACTGCAGCTGCAAAATGAATGGTTGATTTCAGAGCCGCCATACCGACCAACCAATTGGTGGGTTCGGCATAGAATTGATGAGAGACTTAGAAGAAATATATAGCAATGATTGAAATAAGTCTGAAGCTTAAACTGAACATAAAGAAAGCAGAGTCACCAACACCAGCATTTGCAGGAATGATAAAAGAAAGCAGAAACTAAGAAAAGCACAGAAACAAACATAAATGCAAAAAATCAGGCTTTGAGATGTGAACTAAATGAACTATGGAAACATGAGGTTCGGTTTGAGAAAATAAAAACATGAACAAACCAGACTGACGATTAAGAAGAAAAATGCACTTCAATTTTTTTTGTTGTTGCTATAATTGGTTAAATATCTTCACTGATAGTTCAGCAATTTTATGAGGTGACCACTGCAGGGAAAGGCATGTGACAAATGGGCAAGGACAGGGTCAGGCTCATTTGCAATGCCCCACAGTTGAATAACTTTCTGACATTCACTGTCTGGACTAACAGATGAAGAACACCAGGTTGGGCAAAGTATTGGATGGCAACTAGTGCTTGTAGCACCACACCTATTGTCAACACCCACATGGAAGAAGAAAATATTTTAAGTGTCAATTTTAGTGTATAGGGTTAACATAACCACCATAAAGCTATTGCTGACCTTTTAGTCAATTTGTATTATTGTAACAAGCTTGAGTGTCACAGCATGTGAGCTGAAAACCTATTTTCCTGGAGCTGCTAGCTGTCCAAAGATAAAAAGTTTCTCTTTCAGTCTGCCAGCAGCTTTTAGCTCTGGTCTTTATCGATGTGCGATTTATTCAGTGTTTCAATGTGTAATGTCCAAGATCAGAATGTACACAATACAATTTTCATGTTTCATATGAAGTTTGTCATTTTTGTTTTGCTGAGTAAATGGGAGTGTGGGGGAAAAAAGAGAGAAAGCAACCCATGACTTAACAGACACCCTCCTGAGCACTGACTGGGACACAATAAGTACCAAATAGTCTTCATCAGAGCAGTGTTATCCAGTGTGGCTTTCACTCAGCAAGCTCTACTTCAATCCCTTTTTATTCTCTCCTACAATCACATTTATGGAACTCCTGTTGCAACCAGGATATGAAATCAAAAAACTGCTCAAGATTGCGGAAGTAGTACAAAAGGGGTCAAATAAAATGCTCCATTCAAATCTTCAAAATACAGAGTGCATGCTGAATAAAAAGATGTCTAGCTCCATGTGGTCTTCCTCTCAATGTAAAGGAGTTGGATAAGTTGCAAGGCCAGCACAGCAAAACAGTGAGCAAAATGCAAAATATGTTTTGGTGATGAGACCACCCACCCCGCACCCCACTCCCCCACCCGCCAAATGCACTGAGCTAATGCCCTAAACACTGCCCTTCTCTCTCATAAATGTATAAAGTTCCTATACAGTTTAATACCAGCATTATTCATTTAACCTGTACATGTTTTGTTCAACAGAATGCAATATGGTCAACACAAATGTTCCAATTACAGCTTTATGAGTTCATTGATAAGTTACATATTCAACCACCAGCTCAATTGGTCCTTACCTGCTCAAACAGGTAGATTGGCACTTTTGAATATTGCTGAAGGATGTATTCAAAAACCAGCAACAAACGGGCAAGCGTCAGTGGCACACACCGAACCTGAGCTTCAGCTTTAGATGCCACTTCCACAATCACCTGTATGCACATCGTGACCACCGCACGCCGGCCATTCTCGGAGAAATTATGGAAAATTAGTAGCAGAAGCTGAAGGTGCTCAACATTCAGATCCTCGGAGTCAGTTGGTATTACTCCATGGAAAATGTTTTGCTTCAGTGTCCCAATAAATCTAACAGGAAAAAAAGTAGACAGTCATTCACTTATTTGCCTGCGCTGAGAATAAAGCTACTCATGCAGGTTATAAAACAATTGCTAAACAAGTGATGACTGTGGGATGAGCAATGGATTCCAGGATTGCATAGCCAAAGCAGTGGGGCTGTTAACTACCTCTATCTGTGATTTGATACATAGACAGACTTTCACTCTTTCAATGTCTGCTGTCAAAGACTACCACCTATCTTCTCCCTCAATTCAGCAAAACAAACTTAAACATAACAAAAGTTCCTTAAATCTGTACTCCATACAGGAGAACAGCAAGACACAATGCATGACAGGACTCTTCAGGTCTCTTCAATCTTTTTTAGTTAAAAGTTTTGTTAGTATTAAGAATTCCTTACCTTTCCCAGATTTTCATACACTCTGGTACATCTGGCTCACCCTGTGCACTGGCTTTGTGCTGCCAGATTAACAGCAGACGTGACAGCACAGAGAGGCTCTGCGAGTGGATGTACAACGGCCATGGACCCTCGGAGAATGGCGCAATTCCCAGCTGCTGCAGCAGTGTGTTCTGAGTGAAATACCATATAGTTAACACCATGATGTTGAATGTGATTACCATAATAAGCTCATACACAACACCAGCCTGCAGGTCAGTATAATACTATCCATGGAATTCAGTTCCACCATTGTGCAAAGCTGCAAATGTATGGTAAAATAATGGAAAGGCTACTATGTAAATAGGATATTATACCATGTTACAAGATGGAAAATTATTCAAATGAACTATAACAACCTTGTGGTTTTTTTCAGCTTGCAGAAAAATGTGGGTTGTAACTCTAAGAGAAAAATAATGAACTGCTCAAAAATTATAAGCAAAAGAACTTAGAGGGTGGTTAAAAACAGGATCAGGAGGGAAACTGACAGTAAACACATTGGGTACAATCTTAGGTAGCACAGACCAAATCCTTAGAACAGACCACAGAAGGAGGGATCACCAAAGATACGGTTTCATCTCTGTTCAGAATTAAGTAGCTATGCTCATTCTATATTTTACAGTGCTGAAAATAAAGTCACGAAAGACAATTTGTTGTTGTGAGCCTGATTATCTGATGTCTGAAACCTCGACACTCCAATTGCTGGAGTCAACACCGCCAACTGTACATAAAACCAGCTTCAATCACAACAGCCTTCAGAAAAATTAACGCAATAGTATCTGAACAAACATTTGTTTAATAACCGACAATCAAATACATTAGTGTACGACCCAAGCACTTAGCTCCTTCCGAACAGCTGTCTGTGGCAGCACTAAATGGAGAAGGCAATGTCCCTTTCCCAAAATATTCCATTGTCTCCTTTAGACCTTTATATAATACATAGGATAATACAGCACAGAAACACACCATTTGGCCCACAGTTTATGCCCCACATCAACCTCCCCCACCATGCCTCATCTAACTCTAACAGCATGCCTCTACTCCCTTCTCCCTCATATGTTTATCTAGCCTCCCTTCAATGCAACTATATTATTCGCTTCAACCCCTCCCTGTGCTGGCGAGTTCCATATTCTCACCACTCTCCAGATAAACCCATTTCAACACACTGGATGCAACTCCTTCCCCAGTAAGTATTCTCAGATTCTGGATCTGATTACACACTAGTCAGTGGATGGTGGATGTTGATTTGCAGGAGCTATTCAACAGGGGCTGCACACATTGAACAATGACAAAGGCACATCAACAAATTAAACTAAAAGGGTTTGTCACACAACATTTGAAGTTGGGAAAGAGAAATTTTTGTTTCAACACAAACCTTATACAATGGAGAAACACAGAAAACATGCAGCTAGAAAGTCAGTCATTCAGCCCTCCCAGCTGCTCCTCCAATCTGCACTATCACAGGTCTACCATTCTGAGCAATAACCCTGAATACAAACTTTCATTTCGAACACAAAAATGTATGTTATTCACAGAAGACCATTTCACAGATATCAAGAAATGAATTCCAACCTCGTGCATTATCATTCAACCTTGAATATCAGAGTGAAATCATTTGTAGGTCAGGAAAGTATACACATGAAAGCATACTGTCAACATTAGTTGAGCATAAACACAACCAGTGATGCACTGTGGACTCACCTGCAAAATAGGTGATGGAAGGTCAGAGGTGACCATAGAATGGTTAAAGTGATATAATGCAGCCGCAAACTCCTCATCTGATGACCCTGTGCAAAAAATAAAAACTCTGAACATCAAGAAGCAAGCAGGCAGAGGGGGACTGCAATACAAATACAATGTAACTAGTCTAGATTAGAAATGTGTACTTCTCTACAAGCATAGATGAGCCACTCAGCTCATGTAGCTCATCCTTCAATAGAAACCTCTGAAAATTCTCTGAGAAAAATTAATATTTTGTCTTTGATTAACTCTAAGCGGGCCTTGTAAAAGAAAATAGCAACTCGTTTTTCAGAATGGAAGCCATGACTTAGCAAGGTTTTAAGAGAGCAGCCAATGTTGCCTCAGTCATAGAAAATTTCTAATCAGAAAAAACATACTCAAGTTGAAGAAACTTTGAACAAGGTGCTTTTTCAAGTTTTACCTCGGATACCTACGACCTTAAGCTTGTGTCACAGCCTTTCATATGGAACTTTATAAAAAGCTTTCTAGAAGTCTAAGTATACTATGGTATGGGGCTTTCCAACATCTACTTAGGATGTTGCCTCTCGAGAAAGTCATTTAGTAAGGCAAATTCTGCCCATTTTGAAACTGTTAGCTGGCATTTATTAGGTTATTTTTAAAAAGACATTATTAAGTTTGCTCCTAATAACTGATTCTATTACATTGTCAGCTCCTAATCAGAAAAAAGCTTGTATTTATATAGTGCCTTTCACAAACACAGTATATCCCAAAGTGCTTCACAGCCAGTGAGTGCAGTCACTATTGTAACATCTTCCCCTCCTTTTCCCTTTCAGCATTCTGAAGGGACCGTTCCCACTACAATGCCCTCACCCACTCGTCAGTCACATCAAACAGCCCTCCCCTTTCCACAGTACCATTCCAAGCAGGTGCAGGAGATGCCTGTCCTTCTGTATCCTCCCTCCTCGCCTTTCAGACTGTGACCTCTGCCTCAATTTTGTTTTGTTTCTCCTGGCTGGGTTTGCTTTACTCTCATTTCTTTTTCGGATGGCAGCAGTTCATCATTCTGTCATTCACACCTCCTCTAAACACATCTTTGTTTCTTTACTTGTCACATTACCACTCCCTTTGGGCCTGCACCACCAACCCTTTTGTCATTTAATCTCTCCGGTCATCCACGCTATCACAGACCTTCCTTTTTATTCTTTTCCCAACCCTCCCCCCTTTCACTTGCATTAAACTTATAACATTTCTAATTTTTCCCAGTTCTAATAAAAGGTCATCAACCTGAAATGTTAACTGTTTCTATCTCCATAGATGCTGAGTATTTCCAGCATTTCCTGTTTTTGTTTCTGATTTCCAGCACCTGCAGTATTTTGCTTTTGTTTTGATTAGAACAACACAGCAAAGGAAGCTCATCATGTGTGTTAAACATTTGAAAGAGTTATCCAATTAGTCTCACTCTCCTGTTCATTCCCCATATCCCTTCAAAACGCTACAGGCTTTCTAGAGTTTATTTTTCTTACTTACTGCACTTGCATTGTTTTATTTGTCCATTTAGTAGCACAACACAATTGCTAATCTGTTACTCCTTTCCTCTGTTTATGAATCCTTCCTCACACTATAGCAGGCCAGTGGGTCTCCAGCACTGTTCCTTTTATGGTGGGTGAACAGACAAGGTACCAATGCCCTAGTACTCATCTTTTCCCACACCAATGCATTGCAATGTACAGAATCAACGAAAGAAGCCAACACCAGCCCCTCTTCCAGTTTAGAAATGTGACTTGGAGACAACAACCAGTGACCACAGCTTAAGCAACCTTCTTTGCTCCTAACCCAGCTACAGCTAGTTGGTTGCCATCACCAAAAGAGCTTCCTGACCTTTTGTTCCATCTTTGTCCACATCTTTAATGATGCTGGCTAATGTCATCATGTGCTGTTCAGTCAGAGAAACACTCAGGTAATTCCGGATAAAGTTGTTCCTCGAGTTCAGCATTGAAGATGTAATGAAATTAAAAATACTTGAAGCCAGGCTCAGAAACTGAAAAACAAATTTTTTTAAAAAAATATTTTAAATATGCAGATTTAATAGAGGTCAATCATCCTCATTCTCCAGCACCTTCTTCACCAATTCCATTTCCAATACCATCAGAGCCCTGGGTGGAAATCTAATCCTAACATTCAGTTCCACATGTAAACAGCAAAATAAGCTACTACCTGCTAACTCCTCAATCATGTGCTATTTAAGTTTAAGGCTCATTAAGGTAATAATGGCACATTGCTCAGCTTTACAGACCAGAAGGTTCCTGAATCAATCCCTGAGCTATGAGGTAAATTTACCAGAGCAGCAGCTCAGATGTTATATTTGACCTCAGCACCCTTAAAGGAGGAAATAACCACTTCTCATCCCTTTACGTTGATCCCTGCTGGAACATGCCCATGCATGAACAGGTGGTAAGGATTAGTGTGAGATGTAAGTATCCTGTCGGCACCTATGATCTAGTTTCACACATGAATAATTGCCGGGTGAGGTATCTGATGGTGAGTAATGCCCCATGAACTGCACCTAAGCAGGGTTAGCAACTTCAAGATCGCAAAGAAGAAAATTAGAAAACCACAACTATGTAAACATAAGTACAGCAGGAACACCTATGTAGCTAACAGATAAGCTTTAGAGCTAATCAAAGGAACTGCAACCCAGGTGACTAGCTCACTAGCTCCTCTGTGATTGCAAGGTTAAGATCAGGTTATTTGTCTTGCGTTAAGCATTTCCTGCACCATCTAATTTATGCTGCTCTCTTTCCAAGGGATTTGCTAAATCACCTCACAATAAATACAACAATGTAGCCCAGTAACTATCACAATAAGAATACCAGCTGAACTACTACAGTCCTGTAAAAGAATTCAGGCCAAAAAACATTCACAAAACAGAATGAGCAAAAGAACAAACAGCCATACAAATATATTGGTTCAGGTTATTAAATTACAAGTTATTTCTAATAGATAAAACAATTAAAATTGGAACATAAAGCCTTCATTCAGAGATTTTTTAAAAATCCACAGCAATTAAAATCGTCAGTTAGGTGTAGCAGGGAAGAAAGTGCTAAGTAGATCTATACAAGTAGTGATCCAAAAAAAACTGCATGCATTGCAATATATAGGGTATGAGAAATAAGTTGCGGGAACCAGAAGCAATTATTTTACAGGTAAATTGAGACTTAATAACATTTACAGCAACCTGGCTACAAACTGGGCAAGAATAGATAATAAACATTTCAGGATATCTTTAGGATGGCTCGAAAAGATGGGAGATGCAGCAATATCGGTGAAAAGGGAAAACATTCTGTAGAGGGATCCGATATAGATAAGGAAGGAGTACAGACAGAGTCAATATGGTTTGATCTCAAACAGTACTAATGCAGGTATATTACAAACCTACAAATTGTGGGAAGGAATCTTCAGTCAGATTAGAGACAAGTAGTAATGACAAAGTTACTATTGTGGGAAATGTTAATTATTTTCTTTTCAAATGTGACGGAGAAGAAAAAAATAGAAAAAAAGAGAATGAAATTCCTAAACTGTGTTCAGGACTCCTTCCTAAAGCAGTACATTAGTCAAAGGTGTTACCAGATCCAGTTAGGACCACCGACATAGATCAGGTAGATGAGCTAAATGCTGGTGAGCACCGAGGGAACAGTGACCACACTATGATAAGGTCCAAGATCCAATGAAAAATGGAAAAGGTAAAACAAAAACGAGACCACCAGGTTAGATTAGGGAAAATTTTAGAAAGATGGGAGTGAGCTAGCTGAGAGGAGGTTAAAGAGAAATTATCACAAAGGATTATAGAGCAACAGTGGGGTGTTTTTAAAAGATTGCAAAGCGACAGAATAAGTATATTCATGAAGAAGGACATTGCTAGTAGTTATAGGATGGTCATGAATAGATGGAGAGGTCAGAAACCAATTAAAATAGAAGAGGCACTACCATAGAATAATAATGAAAAGAGAGAATAGGAAAAAAAAGAGGTTAAGAGCTTGATAAGGAAAAGTAAAGGGAATGTGAGGGGGAAAAAATTAAAAAACATCTAAAAGAACCAGTATTTTACAATTATATCAGTTAAAAAGAGAATTGTTAGAAGGGAGGTAGGACCCTCAGAGAGCAGGATTGACAATTTGTAAATGATCAAAATTTTGCAAAACCATTTAATAAGTATTTTCCATCAGTCTTTACTAAAGTACCGAAGAGAAGGTTATCAGAGAGGAGGGGAAGCAGTGACTCAGAGCAAGATAAACTATATATTATGATGAATGAAAAGGGAGATTTTTAAGATAAATTAGTTCAGCTAAGGGAAGGAAAGGTACCAGAAACCAACAGGATACATTCTAGAATCCTGAGGGAGGCAGTAGTGAAAGCAGATTTGTCTGGAGGGCTGGCAAGTAACCAATGTAGTCTGAATTTTTAAAAAGGGAGACAGAATTAACTTGGGTAATTACAGCTGTAGGAGGAAAAATTTGAATGTCTCGAAGAATGTAATTACCACATTCAGAGACAAAGATAAAATAGGAGTAACCATCAGGGATTTCAAAAGGGACGATCGTGCTCGACAAACTTCAGACTTCTAGAGGTAACAGACATGGATCAAAATCCTGGAACGCCTTCCCTAACAGCACTGTGGGTGCACCTACACCACAGGGGACTGCAGTGGTTCAAGGCAGCGGCTCACCACCACCTTCTCAGGTGCAATTAAAGCTGGCCTTGTCAGCAACACTCACATTCCATGCACAAATAAAGAGGAAAAGCAGTGGATGTAGTAGACATGGACTTTAGAAAGCCTTTTGACAAAGTACCACACAGAAGATTATTAGAGAAAATTAAGAGGTATGAAATTAAGAGGTATGGAATTAAGGGAAGAGTTGCAAATTGAATTAAAATCTGATTAGACAGGGGAAAACACAAAATTAGGAGTTAAGAACAGTTTATCCAAAGTAGTTGGAAGTGGATTGTGGTATCAAACAAGGTTCAATTCTGGGGCCACTTCTGTTCATAGTGATTTAGAGATGGTATCAAATGGGTATAGTTAATTTTCTAGAAAACCAAGAAGCATCAGAGGAATATTGATAAGATGGAAAATTAGTTAAAAAGTAGCAGACAGAATTCAATGTATGCATGAAGTGATATATTTTGTTTAAAAAAATTAACAGCAGTAATTGTACTTCGAATGGAAGGCGGCTCGGTGCTACGAAAGAGCAGAGGGATTTGAGGACAGGTTCACAAGATTTTAAAGGCAGCACTTCAGTTTAAATGGGAGAGATTTATAACAGGAAGTAAGAACAACCTCTTTACATACAAGGTTGAGAGCTGTGGAGTTCACTTCCAGTTAGTGGTTGAGGCAAAAGCAATGTTAACATTCAGGATGAGATGGGATAGAATCATACAACCTATTGTGTCTGTGCTGGCTCTTTGAAAGAGCAATAAGGCTTAGTCACAAATCCCTGCTTTCTAGTCCGTCAGCCTGTAAGTTCCTTATCCTCACGTACCTGTCCAACTCCCTTTTAAAATTATTTGTGGAATCAGCTTCCACCACCTTTTCAGGGAGAGCTTTCCAGATGCACACAACTATGAGTGGAAAGAATTCGCCTCACCTTCACCTAGATCTTTTTCCAATGATTTTGAATCCATGACCTCTAGTTATTGACGCCCTCGCCAGAGGGAATAGTGCTTCCCTACTTATTCTGTCAAAACCTATCATCTTGAAAACCTCTATTGTGTTGCCTCTCAACCTGCTCTGAGAACAGTTCAAACTTCTCTCCTCGTAACTGAAGTCCCTCATTCCTGGTAACATTCTGGTAAACCTCCTCTGTAACCTTTCCAAGGTTTTTATATCTTTTCTTAACTGTGGTGCCCAAAATTGTCCACAATACTCCAGCTCAGGCCTAACCATTGATTTATAAAGTTCTAGCATGATCTTTTTGCTCTTATCTTCTATTCCTCTATTTATAAACTAAAGTAAGCCAAACCCTTTTTTAATCACCTTATCAACCTGCCATAGTCTCACTGCTCATCTATACTTTCAAAATCAATCCATTTGTAGTATAGTGCCTTTCAATATTAGTCCTCCCAAAGTGCATCATTTCACACTTCTCTACAATGAACTCCATCTGCCACACTTCTGCCCATTTTACATTCTAAGTCATCCTGATGGCTTTAACTATACTCATCGTGATCTATGACTTTGTCAAATTTTGCATCATCTGAAAACTTCATATTCCCAACGCCTGAGTCTAGGCTGTTTATAAAAATTGCAAGAAATTGCAAAACTGATCCTTGGGAACGCCACTGTATACCACCTCCCAGTCTGTAAACATTCATCCACCACCAACCCTTGCTTCCCCTCACAGAGCCAATTCTATATCCATACTGCCACTTTTCCCTTAATACCATGGACTTCTGGACTTCCACCTGCTTGATGAACCTTCTGTGTTACACTTCATTGAATGCCTTCCAAAAGTCCAGATATACACAATATCTACTGCACTACCTTGATCAGTTAAGTTAGTCAGACATGATTTACCTTTAACCAGTCCATGTGGACTCTCCTTCATTAATCCATGCCTTTACAAATGAAAGTTTATTTTATCCTTAATAATGGTTTCCAATAACTTCCCCACCAACAATTTTAGGAAGAATGGCCTGTAGTGTCATAATGTATTCCTCTCCCCTTTCTTGAACAGTGGTATAACATTGGTAACCCTCCTCCTCCTTCCTTGTTGGACTGGAGACATATTGATTGAGAAAGTTCTCCTATGCGCATATCCGAAATTCCTCTCCTGCCCGATCCTTAACACTGTGCTTACCCAGTCTATATTAGGGTAGTTAAAGTCTCCTAATATTACTACTCTATACTTGTTACACGCCTTTGAAATTTGTTGACAAATTTGCTTACCTATCTCCTTCTCACAATTTGGAGCTCTTTAAAAAAAAAAATCATGTAACCAGTCCTCCCCTTTTTCTCAATTCAAGCCAAATAGTTTCAGTCCTAGAATCATCAAGCAAGTTCTTTCTATTTAGAATAGCATCATTCTTAATCAAGACTGCCACGTCCTTCCTCCTTTTTCCTTCGCTATCATTCCTGAAAACCTGGTAACCAGGAATATTAAGAACCTATTCTTGCCCTTGCTTGACTCATATCTCTGTTAATGCAACCACGTCATAATCTCATGTACCAACTTGTGCCTGTAACTCACCAACCTCATTAGTTACACTATGGACATGGATGTACAATTTAATACCTCCTTCATCACGTTGCTATTTTCCTTAATCTAGTTCCTGCAATTTTTGGGATATTTTTAATTTTACTGCTGTTTTTATCTCTCTGTCCTCTGATCTCATTTCTACTCCCCTTTGTTATTTTCTGGCTCCTTCCATCTGCCAAATTAGTTTAAACCCTCCCAAACTGCACCAGTTAGCCTCTCAGCAAGAACACTTGTCCTGCCTTTGTTCAGGTGCAACCCATCCATTTTGTACAGAAGCCCCTTCCCCCAGAACCAGTCCCAATGCCCCAAGAATCTGAATTCCTCCCTCCTGCACCACTTCTCCAGCTACACATTCACCTGCACGATCTTCCAGTTTCAATACAGATTGGCACATGCCACTGGGAGTAATTTGGTACAAGAAAGACAGCATAAAGGCCTATGGGAACAGGTAGATAAATGTGACTCGGACTAGGTTGCTTGAAATGAAGGGTAAACACTGACATGGGCTAGCCTTATTCAATGCTGGAACTTCTAATAATATTTCTATGATTCACTCCTCAACATGTAACAACTAAAATACTTTGATGTCCTGATTTACCAATGACAGCTTATCTTTATCTTCTATCCAATTGCTGCTGGATATTACTCACCAGCTCAGGGTCTCTGCGACTAGCCAGTATGTTGCCATTCTCTCCAGAACTCTGCTTATTTGGACTCTTCAATCGTGGAGAACTTTCCAGTGGTGGTGGCGGTGGTGGAGGGGGTGGTGCTGATTTCTCCTTACTGGGAGAGATGGTCTCCTCAAACCACTGGCCAAGAATTGGCTCACTGTCATCATCTGTAAAGTATACAATGCAGATATACAGCACACTCATCAAGGACTGATTAAACAACAAAAAACCTGCTCTTTCTCCATTCCATTATTTTTTCCACTATAAAAGCAATAAAATGGATTCTGCTTCCATCATTGTTTCTGGTGAGAAATTCCAAATCCTAACAGCCAGCTGCATGAAATTTCCCTTTATCCTATTAGTGATGATTTAGGTCTTCTAGTTATCAACTCATTAACAGTAGAAATAATTTACTTCTCCCCCTCCCCAATTTATCTAATCAAATTTTGAATATCTCCATCAGACCTCTTAACTTTGTTTGTTACAATTACAAGAGCCCTAGCTTCTCTAGCGCTGGAAATTACTGAATGCTCAGGCAGAAAATGTCATGGGACATTTGTACACACACACCAATCCACTGGAAATAAACATCACTGGCCTGATTTATAAATAACCAAAAATGAATGTGCATTTTAGAATTTTATTGCAAAACAGGTACTACTTTATACCTTCGAAATCTGGTTAGTGTCTGAGCCAAACACCTTACATTAACTACTCCCTGTTTCATGGTGCCTGAACACTCAACCATCACCAGTATCGTACATAAATCCTGGGACTTGCTTTTAGTACCTTGGCTACTATCTTCTTCAGTGCTGCTGAAATCATCTTCATAATAAGTGTTTGAATCAGTGGAAGCACTAACATCACTACTCACAGAGCCTTTCCGTTGGCGCTGAAGTACACAAGCCTGCAGAGAGAAAAGTGACAAAGGATAAACAACTCTTCTGCGACCAGGAGAATTAAAAAGAATGGTGCAGCTGTAGAGGAGACTGAACAGTGAGGACAATAGGAAACTATAGTTATAATGAGAGACTTGAGATACTGGGACAATTTCGACTGATGTAGAACGATTTAATACGAATTACAAAATTTTGAAGGGCTTTGATAGCCTTTCCCGATTCACTATTTCCTCTAGTTAAATAGCAAGATAATGAGAGGAGAGGCTGGAAGATGTTCCTTTACTCAGTGGATTCTTGCAGCCTAAAATGCTTTTCCACAGCGAGTGGTTGAGACCATTGCATCTCTTCGGAGAAAATTTGGTATCTATTTGATGCCAAGGAAGATACAGAGCTGCAGGGAGAGAGATGGGCAGTGGGATTAGTTTTAGATTGATACAGGACTGTGGGGAGAGAATACTGGGAAGTGGAATTAACTTTGGACTGAAACAGGGTCACGTGGAGAGAGCTATGCAGTGGGGTTAGTTTTGGATTGATGCAGCGTAATGGGGAGACAGCAGGGCAGTAAAATTAGTTTTGAAATGGGGACAGCAGGATTAATTTTGGATTGATACAGAATTATGGAGAGAGAGCAGGGCAACGTGATTAGTTTTGGAACAATACAGAGCTATGGGAAGAGAGTGGGGCATTAATTTTGGATTGATACAGGCGAGAGAGCAAGGCAGTTGGATTAGTTTTGGATTGTTTTAGCAAAGAGACAATACAGACAAGAGGAGCCATTTTATTCATCCTGTACTGTGGTGCAAATGATTACCTTTCTGTAAGATGTCGACAACAGTGTGAAAAGCAAGTTGGTGAGTGGGACAGATTCAATCAGTCTCTGCACACGTTGAATAGATGAGCTTAGTGCCATGATATTTAGCTCTGCAGGTGGTCCATCACCTCTCCAACCCTGTTGAAATCAAAGATTACCCATTATGATTTGCAGTACAGCAGTCTACCTACAGCAATATTCACCTCTGAGAACGCGAGAGTTTTCCCAGGTGCCCTGGCCCAATGTTTAACCACAACCAACATCACAAAAACACATTATCTGGTCGTTATCGGGGACTTCACACTGTGCAAATTGGCTGTAACGTTACCTACACTGGAACAGGGACTATATTTCAAAAAAGCAGAAGGGCCGCCCGCGCATCAACACTAGCAGAATTTCTCATCCACAGCTGTTGCATAAGTTTCTAAATTCACTTGAAAAAGCCCTTCAAAACACTCCTACAGGGGATGCAGAGACCAAGTGGGCCCACATCAGAGATGCCATCTATGACTCAGCAATGACCACCTATGGCAAGCTTGTGAAGCGGAATGCAGACTGGTTTCAATCTCACTTTGAAGAGCTGGAACCTGTCATAGCTGCTAAGCACATTGCACTGCTGAAGTACAAGAAAGCCCCCAGCGAGTTAACATCCGTAGCACTTAAAGCAGCCAGAAGCGCTGCACAAAGAACAGCCAGGCGCTGCGCAAATGACTACTAGCAACACCTATGCAGTCATATTCAGCTGGCCTCTGACACTGGAAACATCAGAGGAATGTATGATGGCATTAAGAGAGCTTTTGGGCCAACCATCAAGAAGATTGACCCCCTCAAATCTAAATCAGGGGACACAATCACTGACCAACGCAAGCAAATGGACCGCTGGGTGGAGCACTACCTAGAACTGTACTCCAGGGAAAATGTTGTCACTGAGACCGCCCTCAATGCAGCCCAGTCTCTGCCAGTCATGGATGAGCTGGACGTACAGTCAACAAAATCGGAACTCAGTGATGCCATTGATTCTCTAGCCAGCGGAAAAGCCCCTGGGAAGGACGGCATTACCCCTGAAATAATGAAGAGTACCAAGGCTGCTATACTTTCAGCACTCTACGAACTGCTTTGCCTGTGCTGGGACGAGGGAGCAGTACCACAGGACATGCACGATGCCAATATCATCACCCTCTATAAAAACAAAGGTGACCGTGGTGACTGCAACAACTACCGTGGAATCTCCCTGCTCAGCATAGTGGGGAAAGTCTTCGCTCGAGTCGCTTTAAACAGGCTCCAGAAATTGGCTGAGCGTGTCTACCCTGAGACACAGTGTGGCTTTCGAGCAGAGAGCTCCAGCATTGACATGCTGTTCGCCCTTCGTCAGCTACAGGAGAAATGCCGTGAACAGATGCCCCTCTACGTTGCTTTCATTGATCTCACCAAAGCCTTTGACCTTGTCAGCACTACTAGAAAAGAACGGATGTCCACCAAAGCTACTAAGTACCATCACCTCATTCCATGACAATATGAAAGGCACAATTCAGCATAGCGGCACCTCCTTTCCTATCCTGAGTGGCGTGAAACAGGGCTGTGTTCTCGCACCTACACTGTTTGGGATCTCCTTCTCCCTGCTGCGCTCTCATGCGTTCAAGTCTTCAGAAGAAGGAATTTTCCTCCACACAAGATCAGGGGGCAGGTTGTTCAACCTTGCCTGTCTAAGAGCGAAGACCAAAGTACGGAAAGTCCTCTTCAGGGAACCCCCCTTTGCTGACGATGCTGCATTAACATCCCACACAGAAGAGTGTCTGCAGAAACTCATCAACAGGATTGCGGCTGCCTGCAATGAATTTGGCCTAACCATCAGCCTCAAGAAAACGTACATCATGGGACAGGACGTCAGAAATGCCCCATCCATCAATATCGGCGACCACGCTCTGGAAGTGGTTCACGGGTTCACCTACCTAGGCTCAACTATCACCAGTAAACTGTCTCTCGATGCAGAAATCAACAAGCGCATGGGAAAGGCTTCCACTGCTATGTCCAAGACTGGCGAAGAGAGTGTGGGAAAACGACGCACTGACACGGAACACAAAAGTCCGAGTGCATCAAGCCTGTGGCCTCAGTATCTTGCTCTACGGCAGCGAGGCCTGGAGACGTATGTCAGCCAAGAGCGACGTCTCAATTCATTCCATCTTTGCTGCCTCCGGAGAATCCTTGGCATCAGGTGGCAGGACCGTATCTCCAACACAGAAGTCCTTGAGGCGGCCAACATCCCCAGCATATACACCCTACTGAGCCAGCGGCGCTTGAGATGGCTTGGCCATGTGAGCCTCATGGAAGATGGCACGATCCCCAGGGACACATTGTACAGCGAGCTCGTCACTGGTATCAGACCCACCGGCCGTCCAAGTCTCCGCTTTAAAGACGTCTGCAAACGGGACATGAAGTCCTGTGACATTGATCACAAGTCGTGGCAGTCAGTTGCCAGCGATCACCAGAGCTGACGGGCAGCCATAAAGTCGGGGCTAAAATGTGGCGAGTCGAAGAGACTTAGCAATTGGCAGGAAAAAAGACGGAAGCGCAAGGGGAGAGCCAACTGTGTAACAGCCCCAACAAACAATTTTATCTGTAGCACCTGTGGAAGAGTCTGCCACTCTAGAATTGGCCTTTATAGCCACTCCAGGCACTGCTTCACAATCCACTGACCACCTCCAGGCGCTTACCCATTGTCTCTCAAGACAAGGAGGCCAAAGAAGAAGACTTCAGCAGTTGTAAAACCTTTTGGGATGCCCTGAGGTCAAGAAAGGCATGATATAAATGCAAATCTTTGTTTGTTTACTTTTTACACACACCCCTCATGCATTCAAACTCTATCACACTTCACCTCTTATCTATGGTATCCCCCAGTGAATTCAAAAGCCAGGCTAATAATGTTATAAGGTTCCAAAAGAGCTAGCAGAGGCTTCCTTCATGTGTCACCCACAATGCTATATGCAGGAGCTGCCACTTACTGGGTAAAGGGCCTCTACTTGCAGATCCTGAAAGAGTGATGTCAACAGTTTGATAGCATGATTTGCTAGAACCACAGACAGGACGCCAAATCCTTGATGTCTGCGAGGGAAAAACAATCCAGATTATTAACAACCCTTTAAACAAAGTTGCAATAAGGATCAGTTTGCTGCATGTCAAACCACTCACTGTACAGAAACTGATTAACAAAAGCATCATGAATCAAAATTTAGCTAGATCCCCTTTAGTTCCCCATGTTCTGCAGTTAGTACCCTGAAGCTTACCGCGGTGAGGTCACAGACTGGAGACCTACTCCCAAGCCTCCACCAGTACCACCATGTAACTGGCTGAGAAGGGCACAGAATTGGATTCTCTCTGTATATTAATGTCAACCCTACGGATCGTGCAACAGAGGAGACTGGGTGTATGAATTAGTGTCCTGTATGGTGCCTCTCTGCTGCCCTATTTCAGGGATAAATATGAACTTTGTCCAAATTGTCATCAAGATAAAAGTGAAATAATCAGAACAAAACCAAGTACAATAACAGAGAGATTAGAAAAACTGAACACTGGGAATCTGAGATTAAAAAAACAAGACGCTCCTCCTTCAGAACCTGAAAAGTAAAGTGGTTAATGTAATGTTTGCGAAGGGAGGCTATTCTTCAGTTTTGCAAGGCATTGGTGAGACCACATTTGGCGTACTGTATTGGTCTCCTTATTTAAGGAAGGATGTAAATGCGTTGGAAGCAGTTCAGAGAAGGTTTATTAGACTAATACCTGGAATGGGCGTGTTGTCTTATGAGGAAAGGTTGAACAGGCTAGGCTTGTATCCAATGGAGTTTAGAAGAGTAAGTGGCAACTTGATTGAAACATTCAAGATTCTGGGGGGTCTTGACAGGGTGGATGTGGAAAGGATGTTTCCTCTTGTGAAAGAATCCAGAACTAAGGGTCATTGTTTAAAAATAAGGGGTTGCCCATTTAAGACAGAGATGAGGAGAAATTTTTTCTCTGAGGGTTATGAGTCTTTGGAACGCTGTTCCTCAAAAGGCAGTGATAGCAGAGTCTTTGAATATTTTTAAGGCATAGGTAGATAGATTCTTGATAAGCAAGGGGGTGAAAGGTTATGGGGTAAGTGGGAATGTCGAGTTGAGGTTACAATCAGATCAGCCATGATCTTGTTGAATGGTGGAGCAGGCTCGAGGGGGCGAGTGGCCTACCCCTGCTCCTAGTTCGTATGTTCGTCTGAACCCATCATCTGTCTGACCTGTTACGCATTTTCAGAATTTACTATTTTTATTTGCAATTGAGCACAGTGTTACTGCGGAATGAATGATGAATCAGTTTCAGGCAAGAACATTACTATACCTCCCAATAAGACATCAGTAATTCTAGAAACTTATCTATGCATTCTTCACTGACCCTTTAACAGGCGCTAGTTTTGGGGACCCAGCTCCTTCCTTCACACGGGCAGCAATGTCACGGACTCGGAGTGCAGCCAGTGGGTCTTTTTCTTTACCCTTGTCAGCGAGTGCTGTAGGACTGAGGTTCAGGATCAGGTAGAGGCTGTTTAACAAACACCAGGCACCCAATAATTGGAAATTCTGATAATGCTGGTGAGAAAAGACAGAGTAAACAATTCAGCCAACAACAGTCTCCAACATTTTGCTTAATATTCCAAAGAAAAAAGTAAGTAGTCTAATGGAATACGACTTTGCATAGAATAGTTACATTCAAATCTCCCCACTTTTCCACAGCAAAGAACTTTTCAGTAAAGCTGAATTGCAAACCGTGCATTAAGAATTTCCTTCTATACATAGATAGTTACCACATATTGCCATTTATTAAGTTCCACCATCATACAAGCTTCTCTCATTAAAACAGTCTGAACTTATGCAACATGAAGCCTCACCGCTTAGCAATTCAATTAGTGCGTAGCAAGACAGAGGAACATTTAGCAAAAAAAGTAAACACAAGTATAAAGCGGTGTCCCTCCTAAGTATTCATCTAATTTTACATTAAAATTTAACAAAGGAAGAATATTGATAATTTGCATTTACATAATGCCTTACTACATCCTCATGAATCATAAAGCAGTTCACTTTGAACAAAATACTTTTTGGGTGTAATTATTATGCAGGCAAACAGCAGCCAATTTCTTCAAAGATCTCAAAAACAAGAATCAGTTGATTCATCACAAACTATTTTAAGTGGTATTAATTGAGGATATATAATGGTCACAACTCTTCTTCTAATTCTGCCATGGCATTTTTTTTCTATCCAGTTGAGCAGACAGATGGGCCTGCTTTCAAGTCTCTTGCAAAGGACAGCACCTCTAACAATGAGCACTCCCTCAGTATTGCACTGAAGTATTAGACATTAACTGTTAAGTTTTGAAGCAGAACTTGAACTCAACATTCTCACTTGGAGGTGAGTGTGCTAAGCCAAACCAAGACAAGGTGAAAATATAGCCCACTGTGGCTGAAAAATTCTACCATTGTGATAAATGGAACAGACGAAAGACAACTCAAGCATCCCAAAACTACATTCATAAGACACTGTGGACCATCTACAGCAGGAGAATTGCATTCCACCACCATCTGTAACCTAATAGCCTAAAATATCTTCATTTATTTATTACCAGGTGACCAACCCTGGTTCAATGAAGGGTGCAAAAGAACGTGCAACAAGTAGAATACCTTAAAATGAAGTATAAGCCCAACAAAAAAAACCTACAACACGGGGTTACCTGCTTGTTAAATCAGGAGGCTGTAGTCAGAGCAAAGTGGTGCCACAGCCAACAGATCTTAGCAAAGCTCTGCAGCCCAACCACACCCAGCTGAGACTGCTGGTGCACAGGAAGGTAATAAGTAACAGGAGGCTCCGTGAACATCCCAAACTTCAACCACGAGCCGAGCATGTGAGCGTAAGAGACAAGGCTGAAGTGTTTCCAGACAGAAGATCGTACTCTTCCTCTGCCCAAGATGCCTGGAATTACAGATACTAACAAATTCAGTTTTTTTTTAATTCATTCACGGGATGTGGGCGTCACTGGCCAGGCCAGCATTTATTGCCCATCCCTAATTGCCCTTGAGAAGGTGGTGGTGAGCTGCCTTCTTGAACCGCTGCAGTCCATGTGGGGTAGGTACACCCACAGTGCTGTTATGAAGGGAGTTCCAGGATTTTGACCCAGCGACAGTGAAGGAACGGCGATATAGTTCCAAGTCAGGATGGTGTGTGACTTGGATGGGAACTTGCAGATGGTGGTGTTCCCATGTATTTGCTGCCCTTGTCCTTCTAGTTGGTAGAGGTCGCGGGTTTGGAAGGTGCTGTCGAAGGAGCCTTGGTGCATTGCTGAAGTGCATCTTGTAGATGGTACACACTGCTGCCACTGTGCGTCGGTGGTGGAGGGAGTGTATGTTTGTAGATGGGGTGCCAATCAAGCGGGCTGCTTTGTCCTGGATAGTGTCGAGCTTCTTGAGTGTTGTTGGAGCTGCACCCATCCAGGCAAGTGGAGAGTATTCCAACACACTCCTGACTTGTGCCTTGTAGATTGTGGACAGGCTTTGGGGAGTCAGGAGGTGAGTTACTCGCCTCAGGATTCCTAGCCTCTGACCTGCTCTTATAGCCACGGTATTTATATGGCTACTCCAGTTCAGTTTTCAGTCAATGGTAGCCCCTAGGATGTTGATAGTGGGGGATTCAGCGATGGTAATGCCGTTGAATGTCATGGGGAGATGGTTAGATTCTCTCTTATTGGAGATGGTCATTGCCTGGCACTTAAGTGGCAAGTAACATTCGCGCCACACATCAGCCCAAGCCTGGATATTGTCCAGGTCTTGCTGCATTTCTACACAGACTGCTTCAGTATCTGAGGAGTCGCGAATGGTGCTGAACATTGTGCAAACTTCACATAACAGCGAAATGGCTGACAGCACTGGACACAGCAAAGGCTTTAGGTCCTGCCAATGTTCAAGCTGTTGTGCTGAAGGCCTATGCAGCAGAACTAGCAGCTAGCTCCCATAGCCAAGCTGTTCGAATACAATAATGACACTGGCATCTACCCAACAATGTGAAAAGTTGTGCAGCATGCCAATTCCACAGAAAGCCAAGAAAAATCTAACCCAACCATTTCTGCCCTATTAGCCCCTTCTCAATCATTAGTAGTGATAGAGTCATCAGTAGTGCCATCAAGCAACAACCTACTCAACAAGTAACCTAATGGTCAATTTGGATTTTGCAAGAACCATTCACCTCCAGACCTCATTGCAACTTTTATCCAGACATGGACATAACAGCTGAATGCCAGGGGAGAAGTGAGTAACTGTTTGATATCAAGGCAGCAAGCAGCCCGGGCAAAACTAAGTCTTTGGAAGTCAAAGGGAAGACCCCTCCAGTGGCTTGCGTCATACCTAACGCAAAGCAAGATGGCTGTGGTTATTGGAGGCCAATCATCACAGCCCGAGGACATTACTGCAGAAGTTGCACAAGAAAATATCCTCAGCCCAACCATCTTCACCAGCTTCATCAATGACCTTCTCTTCCCATCGTCCCCGCCAATCATATGGTTAAGAGAGCACAAAGCTCAGCTACGTTACACAATTCCTCCAATAATGAAGCAGCTAATGCCAGCCTACAGCAGGGTGTGGATAACATTCAGGCTTGTGCTGAGAAGCAGCAGGTAACATTCGTGTCACGTAAAATATGGTATTTAATCATATCATCCAGCGAAAGTCATGCAATTACCATCTCAGATAAGAAAAAGCCCAAACACTATCCCATGGCTATCGTCGCTGAGTCCCAAACCATCAACATCTTGGGATCAACCATATCAATACCATGGCTACGAGGAGCGCAGAGGCTGGTACACTGTGATAGGTGGCTCACCTCCTAATCCATCAAAGCCTCTCCACAATTCACAAGGATCAATTCTGGAGTGTGATGGAACACTCAACTTGCCTGGATGGATATTTGCACAACACTCAAGTAGCTCAACACTTTTCAGGACAAAGCAAAATTCACTTGATTGATGTCCCTAACACTGGGTGCATTACCTACCCCCGCCACTGCTGTGGTTGCAATGAGCTCAACCTGTAAGATTCAACTGCAACAAGTTACCAGGTTACTTCAGTAACACCTACCTCCTCTGACTTCTACCACTGAGAAAGACCAAAGCAGCAATGATCAGAACACCATCACCTCCAAGTCACACATCATCCTTACTTGGACATATTTTCCTTCAATGTTACTTAATGAGTATCTAACAGTGTCATGAGAGTACCATTACCACAGAGCTCACCAAACCTTCTGAGGACAAGGATGGGTCTTGCCAGCATTACTAAAAAGAAAATCTTCTAAAAAGAGCCTTCAAGACCACACTGCATCGGGACCTATGAAGTCAGATGTGCATCTGACAGAGTCACCCTATGCAACTAACATAAATATGTAATATAAACTCAGGAGACATAACAATCAGCTGGCAGTTCAGGTCTTACAGCAGCAATTATCAAAAACCATTTATCCAGACAGAACAAATGGCCACCTTTTGCTATTCCTGACCTACAACGCAACCTCCAACCTCTCTACAGTAAGGTTTTCAGGAACACAACATCTTTCCCCTTGTTCAGTTAAATACGGCACCGACTCCTTACCTCGCCACCTGCACGTCGTGAGCTGTTAATTGCTTGGCCAATCATGTCATAGATTTCCAGCTGTAAATGACGAAAGTATATTAATTTAGTGATGTTCTCAGACACAGCACACAGAATTGCCTTAAACCCAAGTACATCAACACCTCATACCCCCACAGCGATTCCATCTTAGGATACGGAGAAGGGACAGTGAAATGGTATTACAGTAGATAGCTCCAGTTTAAGGCTCAAACCAACACAGGTTGATGGGCTGAGTGACGACCATCTGTGCCCTTATATGAAATAATTCAGTAAAAATACGTTACTTTCAATTAGTTTAGTTTAGTTTAGAGATACAGCACTGAAACAGGCCCTTCGGCCCACCGAGTCTGTGCCGACCATCAACCACCCATTTATACTAATCTTACACGAATCCCATATTCCAATATCATCCCCACCGGTCCCTATATATTTCCCTACCACCTACCTGTACTAGGGGCAATTTATAATGGCCAATTAACCTACCAACCTGCAAGTCTTTGGCATGTGGGAGGAAACCGGAGCACCCGGAGGAAACCCACGCAGACACAGGGAGAACTTGCAAACTCCGCACAGGCAGTACCCAGAATCGAACCCGGGTCCCTGGAGCTGTGAGGCTGCAGTGCTAACCACTGCGCCACTGTGCCGCAGTCAACCAAACCAGACCAAATTTAACAAAACCCCAAAGATATCAGAGTTAAGAAATAAACTGCTGAGAGAGACCAGAAGGTGTCATCAGTGCATTGCTCTTTCATTTCCTAGACCTGCTCAGATCTAACTAGCAGTAACAGCTCTATGTGAAATTACTTGCAGCAGTCTCAGTGTAGCTCCTAGTGGACAGAAGTCATAGAATGTTGCACACGAAACAGATAAAGGAACTGCCCTCACCTGGCAGTTGTACAGAACAAGCGTGTTAAGTTTTGAAAAGAGTCACAGAATCTTCTGGAAACCAAGAGGTTATTCAATAACAATGTACTCAAATGCACACAATGTTATCACATGCCTTACACAAGGATTCTACGCTACACATTCCCTACTTGGACACTAGCTTTATGTAATCACTCTTACTGTGAACTATCTGCACCCTGCCTAGGACAGAATCACACTCATTTTTGTCTGAGCAACACTGAAACCAACAAAGCAAAAATAAATTAAATCTTTGTCCATCTGATCATTTTTTAAAAATTTAAATGCTGTACATTAGAACGAGCACACTCATTCAGCACTTACACATTTCTGTACAATTGTGGCTGCGTCATTCTCATAGTCTTCTTCTTTACTGGTGGACCCAGAACGTACTTGCAGGCTGCTACCCACGTGGAGAATAGCCATGCACGTTGCAACACTCACTCCTAGTGAGAGGGAATACTGGAAGTTAGTCACCTTAATGAGATAGAATAGAATCATACAAAGGTTACAGCACAGGAGACCATTCGGCCCATCATGTCTGCACGGCTTTCTGCAAGAACTTACCTACTCCCACTCCCCTGCCCTTTCTCTGTAGCACTGCAAATTTTTTCACTTCAGATACTTAACCAATTCTCCTCTGAACGTCCCAACTGAATTTGCCTCCATTACACTCCCACGCAGAGCACTCCAGATCTTCACCACACGCTGCATAAAAAAGTTTTTCCACATGTCGCCGTTGCTTCTTTTGCCAATCACCCCAAATCGGTGTCCTCCAGCTCTTGACCCCTCCACCAACGGGAATAGCCTCTCCCCGTCTATTCTGTCCAGACCCCTTGTGATTATGAAAAATCTCTATCAAATCTACTGTTAAACTTCTCTTCTCCAAGGAGAACAGTCCCAGCTTCTCCAACCTATCCACATCACTGACGTTCCTCATCCCCGGAAACATTCTGTGAATCTTGTATGCGCCTTCACATCCTTTCTAAACTGTCATACCCAGATTTGGACACAATACTCCATTTGAGGCCAAACCAGGGTTTTATACAAGTTCATCATATCCTCTTTGCTTTTGTACTCTATGCCCCTATTTGTAAAGCCCAGGATCCTGTATGCTTTATTAACTGCTTTCTCAACCTGCCCTGCCCTTCAATGATTTGTGCACATATACCCACAGGACCCTCTGCTCCTCTTTTTTTTTTTTAATTCATTCATGAAATGTGGGCGTCATTGGCTAGGCCAGCATTTAATGCCCATCCCTAATTGCCCTTGAGAAGGTGGTGGTGAGCTGCTTTCTTGAACCGCTGCAGTCCATGTAAGGTAGGTACATCCACAATGCTGTTAGGAAGGGAGTTCCAGGATTTAGACCCAGCGACAGTGAAGGAACGGCAATATATTTCCAAGTCAGGATGGTGTGTGACTTGGAGGGGAACTTGCAGGTGGTGGTGTTCCCATGCATTTGATGCCCTTGTCCTTCTAGGTGGTAGAGGTTGCGGGTTTGGAAGGTGCTGTCTAAGGAGCCTTGGTGCGTTGCTGCACTGCATCTTGTAGATGGTACACACTGCTGCCACTGTACATCGGTGGTGGAGGGAGTGAATGTTAGTGGATGGGGTGCCAATCAAGCCGTCTGCTTTGTCCTGGATGGCGTCGAGCTTCTTGAGTGTGGTTGGAGCTGCACCCTTCTAGGCAAGTGGAGAGTATTCCATCACACTCCTGACTTGTGCCGTGTAGATGGTGGACAGGCTTTGGGGAGTCAGGAGATGAGTTACTCGCCGCAGGATTCCTAGCCTCTGAACTGCTCTTGTAGCAACGGTATTTTTATGGCTACTCCAGTTCAGTTTCTGGTCAATGGTAGTCCCTCGGATGTTGATAGTGGGGGATTCAGCGATGGTAATGCCACTGAATGTCAAGAGAAGATGGTTAGATTCTCTCTTGTTGGAGATGGCCATTGGCGTCTACCGTCTTTAGAATTGCATCCTTTATTTTCTACTGCCTCTCCTTGTTCTTCCTATTAAAATAAATCACTTCACACTTCTCTGCATTAAATGTCATCTGCCACTTATATGCCCATTCCACCAGCCTGTCCAACTATTCTTGACGTATATCACTATCCTCCTCACAGTTCACAACACTTGCAAGTTTTGTGTCATCTTGAGCTGTTCTTTGAGGGAGTTACATGTGCTGTGGATGAAGGGGAACTGGTGATGTATTGCACTTAAATTTCCAGAAGGCATTTGATAAGGTGCCACATCAAATGTTATTGCAAAAAATAAAAGCTCATGGTGTAGGGGGTAACATATGGGCACGGATAGAAGATTGGCTAGCTAACAAGAAACAGAGTAGGCATAAATGGGTCATTTTCTGGTTGGCAAGATGTAACGAGTGGTGTGCCACAGGGATCTGTGCTGGGGCCTCAACTTTTTGCAATTTATATAAATGACTTGGATGAAGGGACCAAAGGTATGGTTGCTAAATTTGCTGATGACACAAAGATAGATAGGAAAGTAAGTTGTGAAGAGGACATAATGAGGGTACAAAGGGATATAGATAGGTTAAGTGAGTGGGCAAAGACATGGAAAATGGAGTATAATGTGGGAAAATGTGAAATTGTCCATTTTGGCAGGAACAATAAAAAAGCAGCATATTATTTAAAAGGTGAGAGATTGCAGAGCTCTGAGATGCAGAGGGATCTGGGTGTCCTAGTGCATGAATCGCAAATGGTTAGTATGCAGGTACAGCACGTAATTAGGAAAGCTAATAGAATGTTATCATTTATCACAAGGGGAACTGAATACACAGACTCGGTGGGCCGAAGGGCCTGTTTCAGTGCTGTATCTCTCTAATCTAATCTAAAAAGTAGGGAGGTTATGCTTCAGCTATACAGGGCATTGGTGAGACCACATCTGGAGTACTGTGTACAGTACTGGTCTCCTTATTTAAGGAAGGATGTGAATGTGTTGGAGGCAGTACAGAGAATGTTTACTAGACTAATATCTGGAATGGGTGGACTGTCTTATGAGGAAAGATTGGACAAGCTAGGCTTGTATCTGCTGGAGTTTAGAAGAGTAAGAGGCGACTTGATTGAAACATATAAGATCCTGAGGGGTCTTGACAGAATGGATGTGGAAAGGATGTTTCCCCTTGTAGGAGAATCTTGAACTAGGGGTCACTGTTTAAAAATAAGGGGTTGCCCACTTAAGACAGAGAAGGGGAGAAATTTTTTCTCTCAAAGGGTCGTGAGTCTTTTGAATTCTCCTCCTCAAAAGGCGGTGGAAGCAGAGTCTTTGAATATTTTTATGGCAGAGCTAGATAGATTTTTAATAAACAAGGGGGTGAAAGGCTATCGGGGTAGGTGGAAATGTGAGTAATCAGTTCAGCCATGAACTTACTAAATAGCAGAGCAGGCTCGAGGGGCCTACTCCTGCTCCTAATTCATATGTGCATATGGACGTATTTGCAAATTTTGAAATTGCGCTCTGTACACCAAAGTCTAGGTCATTAATAAAGGTCAAGAAAAGCAATACTCTGTTTCCTGTCACTCAGCCAACTTCTTATCCAAGTTGCCACTGTCCCTTTTATTCCATAGCTTTAACTTTACTGATAAGCCTGTCACATAACAATTTATCAAATGCCTTTTGGAAGTCCATGTTCACAACACCTTGCCCTACACCTCTAAGCATATATTATTCTCTTTGTCCCTAACAGGCCCCATTCCACCTCTAACGATCCATTTACTATTTACACGCTGGTCGAAGATTTTTGGGTTCCCTTTTATGTTGACTGCCAATCTATTCTCATATTCTCTCTTTGCCAGTCTCATTTTCCTCTTCACCTCCCCTCTCAACTTATTGTACAAGCCATGGTTCTCACTTGAAGAATTCACCTGACATGCATCATACACCCTCTTTTTTTTGTTTCATCATAATTTTATCTCCCTCGTCATCCAAGGAGCCCTGTTTTTGGTTCCCTTACCTTTCGACCTAGTTGGAATGTACCTAAGCTGTATCTGAAGCATCTCTTTCGTAAAGATACCCCACTGTTCCACTACAGCTTTGCCTGTCAGTCTTTGATTCCATTCTACCCTGCCTAGATCCCTACTTGTGAGAAAATTAGCCTTTGCCAATCTAGACGTTCAACCATATTTCATTCCTTGTTTTCCTGCATTATTAATCTAAACTTTATGATACAATGATTACTCTTACCCAAGTGCTTCGCAACAGACACTTGGTCCACTTGGCTCACCTCATTTCCCAGCATGAGATCCAGCCATGCTTTCTTTCTAGTTGGGCTGAGAAAACACTGATCAAGGAAGTTCTCCCGAACGCATTTCAGAAATTCCTATCACTCCTTTTCTTTACTCTAAAATTATCCTAATCGATATTTGGGTAATTGAAGTCCCCCAATATCACCACTCCATAGTTCTTACACATCTCTGATTTCTCTGCAGTTTTGCTACTCTATCGCTCACTATTTGGAGGCCTATAGAATACCCCAAAGTAATGTGATCGTATCCTTTTTGCTTCTCAACTCCAATCAAATGGATTCTGCCCTTGCCCCCTCAAGGACATCCTCCCTTTACAACACTGCAATATCTTCCCTAATCAGTACAGCCACCCTTGTCCCTTTATTCCATCCCTATTTTTGCCATCCGTATCTTTTCTGAACACTTTATATCCTTGTATATTAAGTGCCCAGTTCTCGCCATTTTTAAGTCACCTTTCCATTATTGCCACATCATATTCCCATACTGCTCTTTGTGCTTGTAGCTCACCAACCTTCTTCACCACACTTTGTGGGTTTACACTCATGCACTGTAATCCTGTCTTTGCATTCCTCATAGTCTTTCTCAGTCCACTTTTATCTAATATAGAACTACTCCCTTTAGTACTGTCTAACACTCTCATATTATACACTTCTTTCTACTACTATACCCTGATGCCCATCCCCCTGCCAATTTAATTTAAACCCTCCCAAATCACACTAGTAAATCTCCCTATGAGGACACTGGTCTCAGTCCTGTTGAGGTGCAAACCGTCCCTTTTGAATTGGTGCATTCTGCCCCAGAACTGTCAATGCCCCAAGAATCTGAAGCTCTCTCTCCTGCACCATGCACTGATCCTCCCTATCTTTCTATTTCTGCTCTTGCCAGCGTGTGGCACTGGGAGTAATCCAGAGGTTACTACCTTCGAGGTCCTACTCTTTAACTTCCTCCCTAGCTCCTGAAAACTTCAAAAGGAAATTGGATTGCCACTTGAAAGAAATAAACTTGCACAGCTATGGGGATCGAGCAGGTTCTGGGACTGACTGGATAGCTCTGTGGAGAGCCGGCATGGATTGGATGGGCCAAATGGCCTCCTTCTGTGCTGTATATGACTTTATTACCCTCATCCACCCTCTGTGTTACCTCATCAAAAAAACCCAAGCATGTTAGTTCAACACAATATGCCCTTAACAAATCCATGCTGGCTTTCCTTAATTAATCTACATTTGTCCCGAAATATCGTTTCTAAAAGCTTTCCCACCACCATGGTTAACTGACTAGCCTGCAGTTGCTGGACTTATCCTTACATCCTTTTTTGAACAAGGATGTAACACTTGCAATTCTCCAGCCCTCTGGCACCACCCCTGCAAGAGGACTGGATGATGATGGCCAATGCCTCCGCAATTTCCACCATATCCAAAATCTGGATTAGATTTTGTGCACTGATTGCAACTTTGTAGACTGTCAAAAATAAGGTTCTTCCTGATAATATATTAATGAGCTAGACCTTAGTGTACAGAGCACAATTTCAAAGTTTGCAGATGATACGAAACTTGGAAGCATTGTGAATGTGAGGAGGATAGTGCAGAACTTCAAAAGAACATAGATAAGTTGGCGGCAGATGAAGATCAAAGCAGAGAAATGTGAAGTGATTCATTTTAGTAGGAAGAACATGAAGAGACAATATAAAATAAAGAGCACAATTCTAAAGGGGATGCAGGAGCAGAGGGACCTGGGTCTATATGTGCATAAGTCATTGAAGGTGGCAGGACAGGTTGAGAGAGCAGTTAATAAAGCATACAGCATTGTGGGCTTTATTAATAGGGGCACAGAGTACAAGAGCAAGGAGGTTATGTTAAACTTGTATAAGACACTAGTTCATCCTCAGCTGGAATACTGTGCCCAGATCTGGTCTTTAGGAGAAATGTGAAGGCACTGGAGAGAATGCAGAAAAGATTCATGAGAATGGTTCCAGGGATGAGGAACTTCAGTTATGAAGATAGATTGGAGAAGTCAGGACTTCCTTGGAGAAGAGAAAGCTGAGAGGAGATTTGATAGAGGTACTCAAAATCATGAGGGGTCTAGACAGAGTAGATGAGGAGAAACTGTTCCCATTTGTAAAAGGATTGAATACGAGAGGGCACAGATTTAAAGTATTTGGTAAAAGAAGCAAAAGTGACATGACAAAAAACGTTGTCACCCAGCGAGTGTTTAAGGTTTGGAATGCACTGTCTGAAAGTGTGGTGCAGGCAGATTCAATTGAAACATTCAAAACGGAATTAGACTGTCATATGAAAAGAACGAACGCTATAACAATTCTGTGGAAAAAAAACATTTCTACTGTGATGGGAAAACGAAGCAGGAACTCTGCCAAAGGATTATTGTACTGAATATATCACATGGTAATATGGTCCTAATGTGAAAAAATCACCATCTCTAGGTGGTTAACTCAAATGACAAGTGATCACAAATGTTGCACAAGTTACCAAGATGGCAGTAACATTCAACTATCAGCTACTGAAACACCTCACAATGTGAAAAAGACAAGTCATGATAGACTCTCTTCGGTACCCTAGGCAGATCCCACACTCCATTTCTTATGAACAATGGCATTTAAAGTAAGCATTCATTCTTTAAATGTTACCTTATGCTACCCAATACTGGGAAGTTGCTTTATTCTTTCAAACACTGACCTGCATACAGACAACTCAACGCCAATACAGTCACATCTTGCAGCCTTGTAGGAGTCAGTGGCTCAAGGACAGGCAACGAGAGTGTGTCCAGAGCCATGGTAACATCAATAACCAGGGAATGGAATCTGGAGAAACAGCAATAAAGTCTTTAGAAAACCAAGCATTAGAGAAAGCAAAAATCTACATACATCAGAATTAAAAGTAGAGATCAGATCCTTCGAAACCAGACTAATTTCACCAGAGCTAACCATCACAACCCATTCAAAAAGAGCCTTTACTTTGACAGTCAATGTGGACCAAGAAAGTGATCAGATTTATGTTACTCCACATCAATACCTCGTGGCCTTTTTAACCAATGATCTGATCAGGAATCACATCTGTCAGTTCTCAATGAGCGTTCATGACTCACCCATTTCGCACAGCAGTTGCGTCTGCAACTGTCGCAGGCATTATGAAAAAGGAATTGGCAGAGACGGCATCCTGGAAACGGTTGATGTAGCGCAGGAAGTAGGGAAGGTTTAAACAGACACGTAGTAACTTCTCAGAGCCTCCTACAATAGGCCAAAGGAAAAAGTCAACATTCCTCTTTTAACACTGAACTAAATTCACCAAGCAAACCATGCACCTGTACACTAAACTAGATCCAATACATGCAGACTAACCATCTGTATGGCAACTACGAGCAAGCACATTCAGACTGTCTGTCTTTAACATAAGCTAGATCTAATACAAGTAAACTGTTCCTATCCACTCTGAGATCAGAGGCATTAACTGAAATATTTTGAAAACAGAAATTGTACCAAAGAACTGGAAGGTGGTGAATGTTACACTCCCATTAAAAAAGGGAAAAGAGATAAGCAAGGCCATTGTAAATCTGTTAACCTTACATTTTTAGTGGAGAAACTGCTACAGACCATAGAAGATGGACTAATTAGAGACAGTCAATAAGGATTTGTAAAGCACAGGTCACACCTCACTAATTTAATCGAAATTCTTAAAGGAAATGAAAGGTTGCATTGAAAAATGGAATGCAGTACATGTAATGTACTTAGACTTACACTAAACAACAATACAATAGTACAGTGGGTATGTTACTGGACAAGTAATCCAGAGAAATCCCTCATGGCAGTGAGAAATTGAATTCAATTAAAATGAACAAGTCTGGAATAAAATGCTGGTATCAGAGCAGTGACCATGAAGCCATCGGATTGTCATAAAAACTCAACTAGTTCACCAATGCTCTTTAGGGAAGAAATCCTGCCACCCGGTCTGCCTATATGTGACGCTGCAAGCCTGCATTCTTATCTTCCACCGTTTTGGTACCGTCCTCCACATTAGTCACATACCCATTATTTATCATGCAAATTTCCACACACATACGTCCATTTTTCAATTTATATCAAATCAATTTATGCTTATGGTAAGCAACAATGGTCCCTGTGGGACACCATTTCCCACTTTCTGTATGTCTGAGAAACTTGCCTTAACTCCTAGACTCTGCTTTCGGTTTTGTAGCCATCCTTCAATCCATTCTGCTCCCTGAGCCCCAACTCAACACACCCTGTTCTTATGTTTACATTGCCAATATCTGTTACTTGTTACTTTTTCAAAGAATCCAATAAGATTAGTTAAACATGACCTTCCTTACAGAAATTCATGCTTTTTTTTTATTGTAACCCCACTATGTTCGCCTACTCTGCTGACTGTCAGTCACACACTCCTCTTCCTGTGCCTGTCTCTCTCTGTGGTGTGACTTCCCCCTTCCTTATATGTCCAAGTGTCTCTCTTTCACACTCCAGCTCAACAAGCTGAGCTGACTCAACGTAAACATTACCCACAGCTATGATCTCCCAGAACTGTCGCAATGCCAACAAATAAGACACATTCTGCAGTCCTGATGCACTGCCTGTGCTGCCATTGTCTCCTTATAACAAGTGCTTGTTTCTAAATCTGTGGGATCGTTGTTTAGGCAGCATCTAAGAATAATAAAGGCCACACCCCTAACTTTGCTATTTGAATGTGGAGTAACTCAGATTACAAACCTTTCTTTAAACTGTATATGACATTAGATCATAGATCAGCCACAAACTCATCGAATGGCAGAACAGGCTTGCAAGGCTAAATGGCCTCCTCCTGTTCCTGGCTGAAGTCAGTTTATACTTAACCAAGGAACCAACCCTAATGAGTCTTTAAAGAGAGCTGTCTAGTGAGTGCGTATGAAGGGGCCAGAAAGCTCCCCTCTGGGTAAATACATGAACCAGTCACAAGTGTGATCCCTGTTGTGTTGAGGTAGCTGATCGGAGTAGCTGTAATTAGCCTCAGCACCTCTGGACTAGGGAAGGAAAAAAATAATCTGCCATGGTTCCTTTTCCTGATCACTATCTGGTGGACAGTGATTGAGATATGATGGCTTCCACATTTTGGAAAGAGGTCTGCTGAAACTCAAAGCTCACATATAAAAAATGAGCACCTGAATAAGGTAAGGGATTGATGCTAGTGCCTGTAAAATGGCACCACAGCAGGAATCAATGCCTTTGGGAGGAGGGGAGGAAAGTGGGGTGAGGGGAATCAGAAAGGCTGCACTATATCCTGCAGATGATTGTTCAAAGAAAGTGGTGTGTTCTGAATATTTGCGAAGATTGAATTCAACAAAGCCCAAGTATCTCAATAACAAACAGAAACTGTCAATTCAGAATAACTACTTTTGAAGATGCAGCAGCTTTTTCAAAGATTCTTTGCTGATCCTCCTCTATTCACTGAAAACAATTCTTGCATTTATGATAAAAACTCATCACATTACATGAATGACTATCATGGAATTTATTTTAAACTCACCCAGCGCTTGCAAACTGGACACATTCTGTGAAATAAATGCACTTTTCATTTTAGCAACTGTTGCTTGATCAGTTCCAGTCTGCTCATCGTTTTCTCCATCCACCTGACAGATAAAAATACACAGAAATTACGACATGGAAACAAGTTCCTTGACCATACCAATCTGCGCAGTGTTTAACCCTCCACACAAGCTGTAGTTCTAAGCCCATATGCTCACCCCATCGGTCAAATCTCTTTATTCCACCTGCCTTCAACCACCTTCTAACCATCTGCAGAGCTAGTTACACTCGGATGAAACATCACCAGATACAAAACAGAAATTTTTTGGGACCAAGTCGCAGGGCTGGAACACTGCACTTTCATCTTAAGCCTGGATCTGAATCCATATTCAACAGTTGAAAAGGGAGATAAGTGAACTTAGTTTGAGAGAGTTCTGACCCAGCTTCCAGCAGGTACAAGTCTACACAACAACGCAGCTAATAATTCAGCACTAACTTCCAATAAACTGGCAGACATTCAAAAAAATGGCGCTCGTGACTAATTTTTGTTTTACTCATTCATGGGATGTGGGTGTTGCTGGCAAGGCCAGCATTTATTGCCCATCCCTAATTGAGAAGGTTGTGGTGAGCTGCCTTCTTGAACCGCTGCAGTCCTTGGGGTGTAGATATACCCACAGTGCTGGTAGGAAGGGAGTTCACAGGTGCATTGCATTGGTGCAGCGAAAGGTACGCTTCCAATACAGAATACAAGACCCCTGAATTTGAAAAGGTGGGTGGATGGAGTTAAGGTACAGTTAAGGTTAAGGTTAATCATTTAATTAAGTGACGGAACAGGATCGAGAGGCTGAATGGCCTCCTCTTCCTATGCTAGGACAGAGGGTGAGGGTGCTTACCATGCTATACATAATCTGCAAAGCTTTATACTGATGAGGAGTGCAAAACAAACGAAATGTTTTGTTTCCCAAAATTCATGTCCTTTAAATAATTAACTTGCGTCTTTTAGGTTCAAAAAATTTTAGAGCTCAAGTGTTGTTTCAAACAGGTACCTAACAAAAAGCCTTTATACTAGGTCAAATACAGTATGCTGTACATAACTGTTTATATAATTTCATTCTGAAAGGATCCACCATTTAGATTTTTTAGATGCAGCAATCAAGTATGCTATGCGCTACATCACACCTTTATTAATACTCCATAGCATCTGCAACATCAGGTATTCTCCACCCACACGGCACTATCCTATTATTTTATAGCCATTAACATGCAACGTTCCCTCAGACTTCTGTTTGTTGTGCGCGGCCGGATTGTTGCACTGCACAATCCCTTCAAGATCAATGCATGGCCATGCATGTGCGCATCTTAAAGGGAATGGTGTTTGTGTTTATTATGTTAAAGGCACCATATAAACATAAGTTGCTGTTCGTTCCCTACATGGCCCATTCCACCCAGGCAGTTTAGAGGGAACATTGTTAACAAGGCCTGCATGAAAAGGTGCAGTATTACTTTACCAAGGTCCCTACCTGAACCACGGGAGGAGGGGCAGACGAGGCTGACACATCAGGGTTGAAAACGGAGGTCAATTGGCTTAAGAAATTCATTTGTACTTCCTTCTGTCGGAGTTCAGGTGTCATTGGAGCAGAGTCTTTCTGATCCTCCACTGTGTAAAGAGATTCACTAATAAGAAACAAGTTCCACAAAACTTCGACAACTACCTGTGCAAAAATTAACTGTAACCAGAAAATAATCTTAACTTCCCAATTCAAGGGCTTACCATCTGAGAGAGTCTTTATTGTCATCGGAAGTTTGGCTGACTTCATCATCGCTGTGAAGGTAATGATCTCAGTCCTGTCCAGTCGGCTGCAACCAGTGCATAGGCCCTTGATCAAGAGGATCAGGTGTTTCTGGAGAGGAAGTAGTGACGAAAATGGGACAGATCAAACAGCAGAAAATGTAATGCATTTACAGTCAGAATAATTTAACATAAACTCAGGAAAAAATTTGTATTCAGACAAAGCCTTTCAAGGTTCTTGATTTTTTTTAAAATTACTTTTCATCTTTCCTTTCCTAAACCCAGACTCCTGCTGTGATGCTCAAGCACTGGTCACCCCCATCTTTCATACATTAGCCCAGACATTGACATGTCCCAGCCTTCATCGCCTGTGATGGACAGTTGGAGATCAATGGTGCACTACAGCCCATTTAAAAACGATTCACATTTTACATTGTGCTTTTCATATCCTCAGGACATCCCAAAGCACTTCACAATCAAATAAGTACTTCTGGAATGCTATCATTGTTGTAACGTAGGCAAACACGACCACTAATTTGCACACAACAAAGTCTCATACATCGAGAGGTAAATACTGGCCAGACACCAAGAGAACTCCCCTAATCTTCTTCAAGAAAATGCCATGGGATCTTCTATGTCCACCTGACAGGCAGATGGGGCCTCGGCTTAATCACACGTCCAAAAGACAGCAACTCCAACAAGTGCAGCATTAAATTGTCAATGTATTGTCATGCAGACCCCCACTTGCCAAGATTGAGGCAGACTGATTTGGTCATACAAACATTGATTTTAAACTGTTGCTGGAGTGAAGAAATGATTGATTTGAAAATCACCAGACACTTGGCTGGAAGAACATTTGCATACTAAGAGACAGTGCTTGGAGAGACAAAGCAATTGTTCACTGATTCAATTAACAGGGAGATTGGTCTGACAATGGTTCCACATCTTATCAGTAAGAGACAGCCCTACAGCCACCACCCCCACCCCCACCGAGAGCTTTGAAATCCACAAACCTCTCGCAGGAGACACTGTTCCCAAATAAGGAGCTAGTCATATGACTAACCTGCTGAGCAACCTGGGGTTTGTTTTGAATTGTGCCACAGAGAATGGAACAGAAGTTTAGTGTGCAACTGAAGCTGGAACAACGAAGCCGCCGTCTCTCTCTCTCGCTTTCTCCCAAGCCACCGGACCCACGGAATACATGTAAACCTCTAGACAGAAAAGGCTTCACCCTCGAAACAAATTGAAGCGTGCAATGGGCCCACCAAAGACTCCACAGCAAACTCAAAGGACAGTAAAACAGAAACACATCTATTGCCTCAAACTTTTCCCCCTTTATTCTTTTCTACTTTTTCTGTCTTTATCTGCGTGTGTTTATCATGTATACATGCTGGCGTGGTCGGGTCGCATATTCGTCATCGTTAACAGGGTTAGAGTTTAAGATTAATAAACTTCCACTTTTCTTGTTTAAATCTAAGGAAACCTGTCTAATTTCTTTGCCTTACAATTGAAGCAGTGAAGGATTCACTGAGGGGGAGCTAAAAACACGGTGTTTCTAAAATTAAACGGTTAAACCAGGCAAAGGCTGAGAGGGAATCCCTAAACTCATTTTCACCTGGTCGTAATAGTATGTTATACGCTCGAATCTTGGAACGGGATATAAACCCATGGCCTGTCTCAGAGGCGAGAAAGCTATCAAGCAATTCAGGCAATTGCTAACCCTGACAGCCAATGAGGGAACTAAACAAAGTGGTGCGTGTGTGGCTGGTGGGGAAAGAGAAGAGATAGACTGAATCTATTATGTTGGATAATGGATACTTAGTACAGAAGACTGTAACCAGTCCCAAGTTTTAAATCATTACCTGTGAAACAGCGCATGCTTCATCTGGATTCTCAAGGCGCATCAACGAGAATTCAATCAGGACTTTACATGCAGCTGCAACAGACAGTAACTGGTTCCTAGGAACTAGAAAAGTTGGAAAAGAAAAGTTAGCACCAGCTACAGTTAGGGTTTCAGTTTCCAAAACATTAAATATTTTAGGAATTAAAAACTGAGCAAATGCATTGGTCTAGCATTAACCTGGAAAAATCCAGAAACTCTTTCATGTGAAATGTTTGAAGGGGACTAATTGGATAGCTCTTTCCAAGAGCTGGCACAGGAATGATGGGACAAATGGTCTCCTCCTGTGCTGTAACATTCTATGATTCTGTAATAGTCTGTGAAGGGCAATAATACATCCAAAAACATCTGAATTATTCAACATATACTACTTCTTACAGCAACTAGGTGATGTGCTAAAGGGACGAACTCAGGCTGGCCAAATGTCCTGACCTTTGCTGTACTATGACAACACTTCCTTATGCCCGAGTCACAGTGCCCAAGACCATTCAACTCCACCTCACTTCAGCAGCTTTTATTGAACGCAGCTCAAAATAAAAGGATTAAAGTCTCTTCACACTGGCCAATACTACAATTCTTTGTGAAATGGGTTTTCATGGCATCAAAAGATGATTTGATTAGACGCACTCACTCTGTGCACAGACTGTTGAGATGTAATGTGCAGACAGAGCAACAAACGAGGAGTAGAAGGGTTCATACTGTTTGTCATGATGCAGAATCTGCTTCTCACTGAAACACAAAACAAATAAGTTAGAAGCTTTAAATTAACACAGGTACAACTGACCCAAACCAAGAGCAAGAACAGGACCAATCACTTCAGTACTCACACTTCAAAATACTCACTATCCTTTCAAATTATCATCCACCACAAATTTAACACTGGATTGCACCCGAGAACTGACACCCCAGTTGGGCCAGAAAAATGGGAAACTCTGCTTCTACATTGTGTTCGAGCAGCTGTACAACTTTTTGATTTGTGCTCAGGAAGTGGGTGACATTGACAAGGCCACATTTATTGTCTATCCCTAATTGCCGAGATGTTGATCGGGTTGCTTTATCGGACCGCTGCAGTTCATGTGGTGATGTTGCTCCCACAATGTTTGGAAAGAAAATCCTGGATTCTGGATTCCCAGCAAACGAAGCAACAATATATTTCCAAGCCCGCTTGATCTGTGAGTTGGAAGGGAAATTGGGAGGCAACAGTTTTGCCATGACATTGCTGCCTGTCTTTTGCAATAGTAGAGGTCACAGAAAATCAGGCTGCTATCAAAGTAACTTTGGTGATTGCTAGAGTTGAATTATGTAGATTCTGGAACATGCAGCCCCTGTGGGTGGATATTGAATCCAGTGGTAAAGACACCAATCACAAACTGCTCTGTCTAGATGGTGTCGAGCTTCTTGAGTATTATTCAAACTGTATCCCTTCAAACGAGCGGTGAGTTTTCCATCATACTCCTTACTGAATCTTGTTGATGGTGGACAGCCTTTGTGGGGTCAGCAACGGAGCTACTTGCTAGTGTACCCAGCCTTTGCCCTGTTCTTGGCATCACATTGTTGTTGTGGATGGCCCAGTTACTAGTTCTGGTCCATGGTGAACCCTAAAATATTGATGATGGAGTACTCATAGAAGATGGTATCGTCAAAACTCATGGGGAGATGATTGGGCTTTCTCTTGTTCCAAATGATCATTGGCTTTGTGAAAGGGAAATCATGTTCAACCAATTTATTGGAGTTCTTTGAAGAAATTCTATGTTCTATAACATGTGCTACGGATAAGGGGAACTGTTGGATGTACTGTACTTAGATTTCCAGAAGGCATTTGATAAGGTGCCACATCAAAGGTTATTGCAGAAAATAGGAGTTCATGGTGTAGGGGGTAACATTTTGGCATGGATGGAAGATTGGCTAGCTACCAGGAAACAAAGAATGCATAACTGGGTCATTTTCTGGTTGGCAAGATGTAACAAGTGGTATGCCACAGGGATCTGTGCCGGGGCCTCAACGTTTTACAATTTATATAAATGACTTGGATGAAGGGACCAAAGGTATGATTGCTAAATTTGCTGATGACATAATGATAGGTAGGAAAGTAAGTTGTGAAGAGGCTATAAGGAGGGTACAAAGGGATATAGATAGGTTAGGTGAGCAAGCAAAGATCTGGCAAATGGAGTATAATGTGGGAAAATGTGAAATTGTCCATTTTGGCAGGAACAATAAAAAAGCATATTATTTCAATGGTGAGAGATTGCAGAGCTCTGAGATGCAGAGGGATCTGGGTGTCCTAGTGCACGAATCGCAAAAGGTTAGTATGCAGGTACAACACGTAATTAGGAAAGCTAATAGAATGTTATTGTTTATTGCAAGGGAAATTGAATACAAAAGTAGGGAGGTTATGCTTCAGCTATATAGGGCATTGGTGAGACTACATCTGGCGTTCTGTGTACAGTATTGGTCTCCTTATTTAAGGATGTAAATACATTGGAAGCAGTTCAGAGAAGGTGTACTAGACTAATACCTGGGATGGGCGGGTTGTCTTATGAAGAAAGATTGAACAGGCTAGGCTTGTAGCCGTTGGAGTTTAGAAGAGTAAGAGGCGACTTGATTGAAACACGAGATCCTGAGAGGTCTTGACAGGGTGGTTGTGGAAAGGATGTTTCCTCTTGTGGGAGAATCTAGAACTAGGGGTCACTGTTTAAAAATAAGGGGTCACCCATTTAAGACAGAGATGAGGAGAATTTGTATCTCTCAGAGGGCTGTGAGCCTTTGGAACTCTCTTCCTCAAAAGGCAGTGGAAGCAGAGTCTTTGAATATTTTTAAGGCAGAGGTAGATCGATTCTTGATAAGCAAGGGGGTGAAGGTTATTGGGGGTAGGCGGGAATGTGGAGTTGAAGTTACAATCAGATCAGCTGATCTTACTGAAAGGCGGAGTAGGCCTTGTTAGGATTCCTTGGCACTATACTTGCTACCGTGATGTCGAGAACAGATACTCTCCCCTCTTGCATCCATGCCTGGATGAAGGCGATGAGGAGGTCTGGAGCAAATGAATCTGGCAGAACCCATACTGACCAGCAAGCATATTATTGGTGACTAGGTATTGCATGATGGCACTGGTACTGATTCTTTCCATCAATTTACTGATACTTGGAGAAGGCTCTTTGGACAGTAATTACCCCAACAGCAAAGTCCAAGACTTCCAACCAGAAGGCTGATAGTTCAAACTCCAACCTCATCTGATATTAGATGAGCCCTTAGAGGCGCTCTAACAAACACTGCTTCCAGGACTTAAAGCTTGGCTGCTTCATCACATAGAATTGTGTCCAGAGCTGACCAAGTATGGCAAAGACTGCTCTAATGGTTTGTACTCCTGATGTCGGTTACATGGAATATGACCAATGGTGGCTAAAGACAAAGAAGATACCCTAGGTCCAAAGGAGAAAGTTCAAACTGGCACAAGCAGACAGCTCACTACTACCTGCTCAAGGGCATTTAGGAATGTGCAATGAATGCTGGCCTTGCCAGCGATACGCACATCCCAAGAACAAATTTATGAAAAGCTGGGTGACTTCTGTGCCCTACTCGGCCTTGCTGGATGTAATGGTAAGAAATAACGTGCATTCATACAGCAGTTTTTCAGCATGTTCCAAAGTGCCTGACAGCCAATTAGGCACTTCTGAAGTAGGTACTGCATTAGTGTAGGAAACTTGGCAACCAATTTGTGCACAGCAAACTCCCACAAATGAGAGACGTTACCAGAAAATTTTATTTTTTGGGATGTTGGTTAAGGAAAAATATCATCCAGGACACAGGGGAAGAACGCCGCTATGCTTGTTCAAAATGTGCCATTGGATCTTTTACATCCAGCTGAGGGGGCAAACAAGGCCTCAGTTTAACGTCTCATCCGAAAGATGGCACCTCCAGCAGTGCAACACTCCCTCAGTACTGCACTGGGAGTGTCAGCCTGGATTATGCGCTCAAGTCTCTCGACCTTCTGACAAAGAGGCAAAAGTGCTGCCCACTGAGCCGATTTTATTTGAACAATAGTCTAAAGAAAGTAGGTGCGGATTTCTACATAAGTATCACTGATGTAGCCTTCTTTAAAATGCTTTTATGCTGAGAAATTTATGAAACAGGTACAGTTTGTTCCCAAAGCAGCCATTGATCTCAGACAACCCGCAGGTCAATGAGGATAATAAATCCCCTTACACCATGTCTTACTGCACCACACAGTGTGGCAAAGCATCATGCTCCAACCAGCTGTAAAATTCTGCCCGACGGAGGCAGCAGAAACGCTACTCATTATAGTTTTAATTACACATTTTATTTGGTGGAGTGCACAATAACAATCTTGTCAAGAGCAATTGCAAATGAAGTGGTTTTACTTCCCTTGACACCTCACCCACCAAAACGGTTCTGGTAGAAGGCCACAGAAGAAAAACATTTTCCAACTGAATAAGCTCGGTCATCAGTTCACTACAGATGGCTGTGCAGAGAAACCTCAACATCTCATTGGGGCTACCTGAAGACAGTGATTAATCTGCAAGTCACTGAGCCGACAGAGTCCCAGTACAATGCATATAAGCAGACCGAGGGACTATGATAAGCACAGTCATTCCCATCCAGCTTTACACTATTTACATCCCTAATATATTCAGAGAAGGAGGAGCTTATTTTTCAGTCAGTATTATGTAACCACAGCTGCCACCAGTACACCACGTGTCTGGGCTGCCGTCATTTGCCAGGGGATGGAACCACAGCTGGAGTTCGTGGGTCTATTTTGCGACTAATAATTCACCCAAAAACTTTCAACTGGAGGACCATTTCAAGTTATCCATTTTATATCTGAAAATATCCTAAAACAAAAAGTCATTTTTTAAACCCTTGTATTTGGAGCACACTAGAAAATCTTCAGCTGATAGCATGGTCTGCTGGGTTCAGATGTGTCAGGGTAAGATCACGTGCTAATAAGAACATAAGAACTAGGAGCAGGAGTAGACAATTCAGCCCCCTCGAGCCTGCCCTGCCATTCAATACGATCATGGCTGATCTCATCTCAGCCTCAACTCCACTTTCCTGCCCGTTCTCCATAACCCTTCAACCCATTACTAATTAAAAATTTGTCTACCTCCTCCTTAAATTTACTCAATGTCGCAGCATCCACCACACTCTGGGGTAGTGAATTTCACAGACTCACAACCCTTTGAGAGAAGCAATTTCTCATCTGTTTTAAATCTGCTACCCCTTATCCTAAAACTATGACCTCTCGTTCTAGATTGCCCCACAAGAGGAAACATCCTCTCTACGTCTACTTTGTCAATCCCCTTAATCATGTTATATACCTCAATTAGATCTCCTCTCATTCTTCTAAACTCTAGAGAGTAAAGGCCTAAACTGCTCAGTCTTATAAACCTGTCATTTTGAATGGTGCCATCAGTGATATCATGAAGCAGCCCAGCATGGAGGGAGACCTACTGTTTACAGTTCCTGAAGCTTAGAAACCTAATGCTTTAAAAGCTATAATTCTTGGTGGACATTTTGTGATGGGGCTGCTCGAAATAAAGAGAGAGAGTCTACACAAGATGGGGTAATGGAACAAAATGGGAGTATCAACTATTTGATACCTTGTCCTTCAGCCCTGTATTCTTCAAAATTTCAATTGATCATTGGCAAAAATGGGAGCTCAGGGAATTGGAGCTAACCTTGTGATGTGGGTCATCAATTGTTTTGGAGCTAAGAGACAGAGAGTGGGGTTAAAGGAAAGGTACTCGTTGCTGGGATGTGACCTTGTGGCGTTCCCAGGAATTTTCACTGGGGCTTCAATTTGTCATAGAATCATATAGAGTCATAGAGAGATACAGCACTGAAACAGGCCGTTCAGCCCGGGTCCACGCCGACCATCAACCACCCATTTATACCAATCCTACATTAATCCCATTTTCCCTCTCACATCCCCACCTTCCCTCAATTCTCCTACCACCTACCTACACTAGCGCAAATTTTTTTTTTTTTTTTACAATGGCCAATTTACCTATCAACCCGCAAGTCTTTGGCATGTGGGAGGAAACCGGAGCACCCAGAGGAAACCCACACAGTCACAGGGAGAACTTGCAAACTCCGCACAGGCAGTACCCAGAACCAAACCCGGGTCGCTGGAGCTGTGCGGCGCTAGCCACTGCGCCACTCATATACTGTATATCAATGACTTTGTAATAGAGCTGGAAATTCAAGTTTGCAAATTACACTAAGTTAGGACGCAGGGCATGAACAGAGTGGAGTAAAATTATGGTAATAGAATTCAACGTAGGCAAGTGTGAGATCATCTGCTTTGCAATCAAGACAGGTTGGAACATTTTCTTAATGGCGAAGGATTAAGAACTGTGGAACAACGGGACTTGTGTCCAGGCACACAAATTACTAAAAGCTTGTGTGCAGATAAGTAATCAATCAGGCTAATGAAATGTTAGCCCTTATCTGAAGCAGGCTGAAATACAAGGAGAGAGGAAGTTATGCTTCAGCAATATAGACTCCATCTGGTGTACTGCTGCATTCAGTTTCAGGCACCAAACCACAGAAAAGATAACTGATCTTAAAAGGAAAACAGTGAGGATTTATCAGAATGATAACCGGACATAAAGGTTTAAATTATGTGGACAGGCAGAGTCAACATGGTTTTGTGAAAGGGAAATCATGTTTAACCAATTTATTGGAGTTCTTTGAGGGAGTTACATGTGCTGCGGATAAATGGGAACTGGTGGATGTACTGTACTTAGATTTCCAGAAGGCATTGGATAAGATGCCACATCAAAGGTTATTGCAGAAAATAAAAGCTCATGGTGTAGGGGGTAACATATTGGCATGGATAGAAAATTGGCTAGCTAACAGGAAACCAACAGTAGGCATAAATGGGTCATTTTCTGGTTGGCAAGATGTAATGAGTGGTGTGCCACAGAGATCTGTGCTGGGGCCCCGACTTTTTACAATTTATATAAATGACTTAGATGAAGGGACCAAAGGTATGGTTGCTAAATTTGCTGATGACACAATGATAGGTAGGAAAGCAACTTGTGAAGAGGACATAAGGGGGCTACAAAGGGATATAGATAGGTTAAGTAAATGGGGAAAGACCTGGCAAATGGAGTATAATGTGGGAAAGTGGGAAATTATCCACTTTGGCAGGAAGAATAAAAAGGCATATAATCTAAATGGTGAGAGATTGCAGAACTCTGAGCTGCAAAGGGATCTGGGTGCCCCAGTGCATGAATTGCAAACAGTTAGTATGCAGGTACAGCACGTAATTAGGAAAGCTAATAGAATGTTATTGTTTATCGCGAGGGGAATTGAATACAAAAGTATTCAGCTATAAAGGGCATTGGTGAATCCACATCTGGAGTACTGTGTACAGTACTGGTCACCTTATTTAAGGAAGGACGTAAATGCGTTGGAGGCAGTACAGAGAAGGTTTACTAGACTAATACCTGGAATGGGCGGGCTGTCTTACCAGGAAAGATTGGCCAGGCTATGCTTGTATCAGCTGGAGTTTAGAAGAGTAAGAAGTAACTTGATTGAAACATAAAAGATCCTGAGAGGTCTTGACAAGGTGGATGGGGAAAGGATGTTTCCCCTTGTGGGAGAATCTAGAACTAGGGGTCACTGTTTAAAAATAAGGGGTCACCCATTTAAGACAGAGATGAAGAGAATTTTTTTTCTCTCAGAGGGTCATGAGTCTTTGGAATTCTCTTACTGAAAAGGCAATGGAAGCAGAGTCTTTGAACATTTTTAAGGTAGAGGTAGATTAAATCTTGATAAGCAAGGGAGTGGAAGGTTATCGGGGGTAGGTGGAAATGTGGAGTAATCAGTTCAGCAATGAACTGATTGAATGGCGGAGCAGGCTCGAAGGGCCTACTCCTGCTCCTAATTCGTATGTATGTTCCTATGTAGGTTGCATAAACAGCTTCTATTCCCTTCATCTCAGAAGAGTGAGGTCTGATCAGATCTAGGTATTAAACATCAGAAAGGAATTTGGTAGGACAGATATGACCTAACTGACGGAACAGGTTAAAGGGGTTGAATGGCAGACTACTGTTCCGATGTTACCTACCCCAAAAGCTCCGTTCCTCTGACTAATCTAATGCAAATCCTTCCTCCCTTGGCCTAACCACTAGGGGCCGTGACTTCAACTGTCTAGGTCCATAGCTCTTGAATTCCTTCCCGAAACCTTTCCACCTCCCTTCCATCCTTTAGGATCCTCCTAAAAAGATGCATCTCCTATATCGAGCGCTTCGTGACCCCCAGAATATCCCTACGACTGGATCCCTGTTCAACTTTATATATCCTCCAGACATTTGTCTACAGTGAAAACGCTATAGAAATGCAAGTTGTTACTATACATTGAATAAAACAGGAGGGGGTGTGATATATCTAATGCCGCGGCCCCTCCCCCTCTTGTTTGCTTCAGATGCTAGGAAGTTCCCGGCTGTTCGCCCAGGCCGGAGGCTCTGCACTTGTTTCCTCACACCTGCTATACCGCTGGATACAAAGGCCGAATCTGGAGCCAGCGACTCCAGGACTGGACCCGAAGGTGATGCGAGGCCTCAAGGCGCATTGTTGGGGCCCTCCCGGCCGGCTGGCCGGGGAGCCTCCCCCAACCCACCCCACGGGCCCGTGTGCAGCCTCGCAGTTTACCTATTAATGACTGAGCTGAAGAGCTGAGAGATATCCCGTGGCTCGAAGGTGGAGTAGGAGGCGGCGAGAAGTGGGCGGACAGCAGCACTCCAGTCCGGATCAGGCTCCGGGGCCGGGGCCGAATTCAACGCCATCTTCCGCAGCCCTGCTGGTACAACACACTAAACACTCCGGGCGGCCCCGCGCATGCGCATTGCCCACTGGTGCACCACGCAAAGCGGTCCGGGTTGTCGACCCCGTGGTGTATGAGTGGGCGCGGCTGACGCTGGTCCAGCCCGGCCCTCTGGGTTGAGGCTTCCATGTTACGCTGCAACAGCCGCGAGAAAAAGCCTACGTTCACAGAATTGGTACAGTACAGAAGGAAGCCATTAGGCCCATTGTGTGTGCACCGGCTCTCTGAATGAGCAATTCACCAAGTGTCACCCCCTCCCCTTATCTCCATAATCCTGCACAGTCTTCCTTTTCATGTAAGTCTAATTCCCTTTTGAATGCTTCAATTGAACCTGCCTCCACCACCCACTCAGGCAGTGCATTCCCATCTGTAATAACTCCATTCATGCGTCTTGATTCTTTAACCTTCAATAATAATGTATCAATCTCAGTTTTGACATTTTCAACTGATCCCCTCTCCCAGTCAGAACAGCGTTTTGGGGAGAAAGTTCCAGATTTCCACTACCCTTTGTGCTTCCTGGCAGTATCCCTGAACAGTCTCGCTCTAACTTTGTTATGCCTTCTTGTTCTGGACTGTCCCATTACAAGAAATAATTATCACCTACCAATCCTAATCAATTTTTTAATTATTTTAAACACCTCAACTTTATCACCCCTCAATCTTCTGTACACATGGGATTACAAGCCTAGTCTTTGCAACCGGTCCTCATAACTTAATGATTTTAGCCCCAGTATCATTCTGGTAAATCTGCCTCGAAGGCAGATCCTTCAAGGTGCACTGGTCACAATTCACTGTTGTACTCTAAATGGGGTCTAACCAGAGCTTTATGCAATTGGGCGGCACAGTGGTTAGCACCGCAGCCTCACAGCTCCAGCGACCCGGGTTCAATTCTGGGTACTGCCTGTGTGGAGTTTGCAAGTTCTCCCTGTGTCTGCATGGGTTTCCTCCCACATGCCAAAGACTTGCTGATTGATAGGTTAATTGGCCATTATAAATTGCCCCTAGTATAGGTAGGTGGTAGGAGAATATAGGGACAGGTGGGGATGTGGTAGGAATATGGAATTAGTATAGGATTAGTATAAATGGGTGGTTGATGGTCGGCACAGACTCGGTGGGCCGAAGGGCCTGTTTCAGTGCTGTATCTCTAAACTAAACTAAACTTCCAGCCCTCCTGAGATAAAGCCCAACATTCCATTAGCCCTTATATTTGTGCCTTTGTGATTGCTGTATTGAACCCCTAAATATCTCTGATCCTTCAAAGTTTCAAACACTTCCACACATTGAACTCCATCTGCTACAGTTTTGCCCATTCATTTAATCAAGTGCATCCTACTCACCTCCCACCTGGAATGCTCCAGTTAGCAGCCCCAGCAATCGAGCAACATTATAAAACTGGGTACTCTCAGTACCTCCTACTACATAGTCTCTGCTCCCTATCCAATCCACAACTGTCACATTTCATTTGCAATCTTCCCCCAGTAGCCTAGATAATAAAGTTACATAGTCTTCAATAGGAGTAAAAAACATGATTAAGATGAATGGAAAAGAAAACCAGCAATGTAAATAAATACTGTTAAAATTTTTCTAAATTGTAACGTTACATTATAGTTACATCAAACCTACAGCACAGTAATTGGCCATTTGGCCCAACTGTTCTAGGTTTATCAACATTACCAGCCTCCTTCCACCATTTCCTCTTTATGAGCTGTTAAATTATTTTAATTAATTTTACGTCTGCCTGAACTTTGAAATTAAGTGCCAATAGCTTAGAACTCTTGGTTGTGTCAGAAGAGTGTTATGAAACAACAGAGGTACTTATACTCAAAATACATAAGTATATTTCAACTGTTTTATGTTCATCCCCCCCTAAAGTAAAAAAAAAAGCAACAGATTGAATAGAAATTCATTTAAGTTCACACCTTTTATCAGAGGGAGAGATTCCTAAATCTTAAATTAGCTCTTTAATGACTCTACTCACCTTTACATTATTTTTCAGCCTTAGCTCAATGGTAACACTCTTGCTCTGAGTTAGGAGATTGTGGGTTTGAGCCCTGTACCAAGACTTAAGCACACAATCTACACTGATGTTTCAGAGCAGTACTGAGGGAGTGATGCACCATCAGAGGATGTGTCTGTCCATTCAGGTGGATGCAAATGATCCCACGGCACTATTGGAAGAGTGGAGTTCTCCACAGCTGACCTGGCCAACAATCTTCTCAAGCAACATCACTAAAACATGGCTATTTATTTCACTGCTGTTTGTGGGACCTTGTGGATTCACTGTGTATATTTACTGTAAAAACTGTTCAAGACAGCTTAATATCAAGTGGTGGTGGAAGCTTATTTCAGCAAGACCCAATTACAGCAAATGTTGAGTATTAAATGGAAGATCAACTGTTACAATTAGCAACATTTTATAACTCCAAATATTGAAACAATCAAACTGCAGCACCAGCCTTTGTAACTCACCGTGGCAGGGAGCAGCCACCAACAATGATGTTACTGTACGAGACATTAATCAATTAAAAAACTACTTGGAAAGCATCATTACCACGGATCTAGTTGTTGGCCATATCTTAACCTGCTCAAAGCGCAAAACTGATATAGCTAATCTATTAAGCTTTACATTATCTGCATCTAAAGCTCAGAAAAAAAATAAGTTCAATGTCACCATAACATTTTATTTAGTGATTTCAAAAACAACCCATGAAACATAAATTAGTATTTACTATTTAACAGATTTCAATGTATTAGTTTCAAGTATCAATGTTTTTGATGTGGATGTACTTGAATTACAGGAACAGGAGAGAAGACACGTAACTAACCAGGATAAGATTAGAACTGTCATTCTAACCCTCCCTTCCCTACAACACGCGCTGCAACTTGGGCACATGATTAGAATCTCAGATATTCACACAGATCTGGCTTTAATCCTGTTCACTCACTCATCCATTGCACATTTTAAGTTGACTCTAAAACCCGGTCAAGGTTTTCAAGAGTTAAGTATTAAACATCCATGACTTAAAATCATAAACAGTCAAAATTCTCTATTCCTAGGGTACACTTGCAAGTTGCAACTGTTAAACTTTTCAGAATTTTTTGTATTTCACACATTTGCTGGGTGACATTGAAGGTACATGCACACTCACCCCACAACTCCCTCACACACAAACTTCAGGATTTCAATCAAAACAATTAACAACTATTTCAAATTCACACAAGTAATCAATCAGCAATCCCCTATCAACCACTCCTCACAAACACCATCAACATGCAACACTTCAAAGTGGGATGGTTTGTTACATTGGGAGATCAACATAATCATGGCACTAAAATAAAAGATGACAAGTCAGTAATTTCTTGCCCATTTAGGAGAGTTGGGACTGAAGATAATGCCCAAGGGTGGAGGATGTAGTACACTTTCTTACCACCATGTGGATCCAGTGCCTAACCAGACAAAAACAATCTAGCAACACCATGTGGCAGCGTCTCAGCATTGCAGACCAGCTCTTTTTAAAATATTTCAAAACCTCACAAAGGAGCTTTAAGTCCAAAGGAACACCAGAATGTTAGACAACTTAAATTGTGTACACAACCAAGGTTTTCTGTCCGATGATCCAACAATGAAATTAGTCTCCAGCACTTGTGTTTAAAGGGGAACCTGAGCTGGATGCAATATCCATGTTCTATTATCAAATATCAACTAATTCCAAAAACACAACAAAAGCCAAAGATCTAAAGCGCTGCAGCGGGAAACATTCAAATTCAGCTTTGCTGTTAATCATAACATCTCACTTTCAACTGTTCCCCTTTCAGCTCCAAGCTCTGCAGGAACAAAAATATCTTTTACCTCAAAAAAAAAAATTACTGATCAATAGAAACGCTTCAATTATTTTTTTTACAGCAATTAAACCAATTCTTTTTTTAAAAATCTATTCATGAAAGTGTCCATCACTCTGCTTCTCGTAGCAAGAGTGTGTTACAAAAGATATACATAGTATGTACATGGGCACAAGAGCACCGACTCCATCTGGGTCCCTGATTAAGGTTGCACCCATCTTCAGTTCCACTCTACTACAAGTACTCTCTTGTGTGCCAATGGTATCTATCGCCAAGCTCTGTTCAGGAGCTTCACCTGGGCTAGGCGCTTCGTGATCATGGTTGTAAAAACCAACCCAAAGAGGACACTGCTGATGAGCACATAATCGTAATCATCCTTTAGAACGTCAAACTGCTTTGATGGGTAAACTCGAGTCTGGAATATGTCCAGCCCATAGACGACAACCTGAAACAGACAAAATGCATTTTCATTAGTTAGACTCCAGCATGCCAGCCATTCCTTTCCCAATTAGGCTCTTTGCTAATCACTGACATGCCCCTATCCATAAACACACATCATCTTTGTACCTCACTAGTCAGGAGATGTGAAAGATCAGACTGAAATACAGTTTGGTAGAGCTCCTGATTGGACTCAGCCCATTAGGGACAGGTTGTTCTGACTGCCTGCCTCTCCTCTGCGGCCTTGACTGTGCACGGATGGCTCTGGAGAGAGAACACACGCGGCATCCGCCAGTACGCTTGAGGACTTCCATGACCAATGGGCACTGAAAGGTATAGAGACGTTAACTAAATTACGATTGTGGATATCAAGTGTGTGTGTGTGCACACGCAGGCGTGTCAGTGTACATCGTTCTTATAGTTTGTTTTATATTTGTGCTGCCCTAGGGCACTTGCCATAATGGGATGTGTTCCCATCTGGTGAGAACTTTGCATATATTGAGCTTCTTGACCCATGTTTCTTATGTAAGTGGTGCCCTAAAAGGGACAATGTGCTGTCACCCTTATTGGTCCTTCAAAATAGATTAGAAAGCGAAATCCCAGCACTGCCCAAGCAATGTTTCTGATGGGGGTGAGGAACATGGGAGGGGTCAGTTAGAATCAGGCAGTCCCACTGGAACGCCTCCCTCATCAAATTGTGAAATAATATCATGCCACAAGCAGTGAAGTCTGTAACACTAAAATTCTCATTATTCAACTGGAGGAGAGTAGTGGGAGCCAAACAAGAGAAATAAAGAAACATGTACAACATATGGCATGATCTGAACACTGCAAACATTTAAAATAAAGCAGCCTTGGTTGCAAGCATCTCACAACATCCTATTTATCTCATAGATTATGACAGATGTCATCTTTAAAAGCAGTGATGAAAAACTACCTCAATAAACACTAGATCAGACACACCCCAGATTGCCCATTTCAACTGGCTGTAGCAAACTGATTGGCTACAACAGCATCAGTTTAAGGAGCTGAATGGTCTCCTCCTGTTCCTGTGATACAAAGCATTGTAAACTGACAAAGCTGTAACTGGTGGCAGATTGGGTTACACACTGACCAGGCATGTGGACTCCAGACCAGAAGGAGCTGTGTAAATTCCCCGTACTCTGGAAACAGACTGATTGTAGTTGATGTACCATTCGGATCGAATTGGTAGCTCTGGAGCATAAGGAATTAAATTCTCTTCCCTGAAAAAGATAAAACAAAAAAATCAAGAAAAACTGGCTTTAATTTCTGGTGTTACAAAACATACAACAGACTGGCTAAATGCAAACCTAACTGCATCAACTCACCCAAATACATACCACCAGAAATTGCATGTTTCACATTGGCTCTACCCCACCTACAGACCCAGAGAAGAGTGTTTGTCAGCTCACCGGCTTTGCTCTGATGGAACCTCTGGACGTCGAGGATCCAGAAATGCTTTTGGCAAAGAAAGAATTCCTCCAGAGTGCAGTCCAACTGCAGGACAGAAAAGCATCCATTAGAGTCGAAGACTAACTGGAGAGCACAAGACAATCCAACCTCATCATTCAGTGGCAATACAGAATCTTAGCACAGAAGGGGGCTCACTTGGCCCATCGTACCAATGCTGGCTCTCTGAAAAAGCTATCCATGTAGAAAAACTCAAAATTTTCTCCTTCAAATATATATTCACTTCTCTTTTAAAAGCCATTATGCTCAGTTTCTGGTAACCCTCTGCATAGATAAATTATTCTAAACTCTCCCTTGGTTTTCTTTGATGATCAATTTATGCCCTCCAACAACCAATTCATTGACCAATGCAAATAACTTTAGCCTATTTACTTTATCAAAAACCTTCAGAAATTTAAACACCTCGATCAGATCTCTTCACAGTCCCAGTTTCTGTCTCTCTCCTCACAACTAAAGCCCATCAACTATGGCATCATCCTAAAGAAGGTCTTCTGCAGCCTCTCTATGGCCTTGACATCCGTCCTAAGGACACAATATTCTAACTGTGGAGGTCAAACCAATAGTAACTTGGAAAGAAACCAGCAAGATGCAAGTCAATAATCAAACATTAAAATCCTGGAACTCCCTTCCTCATCGCACTGTGGGTGTACCTACCCCGTATGGACTGCAGTGGTTCAAGAAGGCAGCTGACCACCACCTTCTCAAGGGCAATTAGGGATGGGCAATAAATGCTCGCCTAGCCAGTGACGCCCACATCCCGGGAATGAATTTTTTAAAATCGTAAATTTACAGCATGGCTTTTTATCCAGAGGAGGGGATCAAACATTCAACAAAAACATATATATGGCCTAACCCTACAACATTGACCAATCTCCCTTCTGTCGGCCCAGAACATGCAGTCCCTTTTCACCATCAGTTACATGCTCCCCCACACGCTACCCAAATGCTCTCACTTACTCAGCAGGTGACGGCTGGTGATCCCTTTCTCTGTGATCGTGGCTTCCACTAAACTGATGGCTGACGGGAAGATATAGGACTGCTGAAAGATGATGGGAGAGAGGGGACGGTCGAGCGAGCTGAATGCTGTGCTGTTGTATTGCTCTGTTCCCTCATACAGTTCCAAAACAGTCATTTCATTCCTTCGGGACTTTGTGTTCCAGTACTGGTACTAGTGGTGGCAAAGGAACAGCAGAGAACGGAGTTAGGATTGATGCGCAGAGAGCCCACCCAATCTGGACAGTGTCCAGAAGTTAATTAGATTAAACCGCAGCCAAGGAACAGTTACATAAGGACAAGCAGTCCCTTCAACCTTTTAGGAACAGTGTCTGAGCCACTGATGGAATTCCCAGCACAGGCGTACTTATTGCACAGCAGATCCTGGATCACTCCAAAGAGGTCACATATCCTCTCAGGGTAGAAGTTCTTGCCTGTAGCTGAGATATTATAGCATGCAGCCCACACACACACACACAGAGATGGGGTAGCTGCTGCATAAACAAGTGTGGCGCTTCATTAACAAAATCTAACTTAATCTAAGCAAAACCTAAATATGGAATCAGTAGATTAAAATTTTATAACTGTGACTAAAAGCAGCCTCCCATCCCACACAATCACATCATTTAATTCCAGGCTCGGACATTCAGAATTCTGAATCAATCTTTTACCCTCTTCAAATTGCTGTCTGGCAGCTCCTGTTGGAAACACACTCGGGTGGAAGTCAACTGGGGACTGGATCAGGCTCAGCTGTGATAGCCAGCACAATCAACTAGCCCACCGAAACACAGGAACATCAAACACTTTTACAGCATTCCTCACATACAGCACATGGAGCAGGAGGGAAACAGAAGGGAATGCCAGGGTGGGAAGATGAACCAACTGTTGGCAAAAAAGTGGATTTTCAGCAAGTTTTTAAAACACGGAGGAAGGTGGCAATGTAGAGACCAGGCAGGGGGATTTTCATCAGGCAAGAATTCTGAAGTTGATTTGCTGAACGGTCGCTCGGGTGAAATTTGAGTGTCTAAGCTAGGAACAATCAATCATTCAGGGGGAATGGACACCCATTGATCCCCAATTTACCCCATTCCCCATCCTTACCACCACCCAGTTCTCCGAGTGCACAACGTAAACGGGTCCCCTTGCTTTCCGCTGCACAGACTCGTGGATGATTCGTCCAGTCACCCCATCAATAAGGTAGACACAGATGAAGGTGCGTTCATGGTGCGTATCAATGCTCTCAGTAACCACCGCCAGCAAATTGGGATTCAGATACTAGAAAACAAGACTCAGACGTCAGGTAATGCAGCAGAGAGTCTGACAGCTGACAAATCAGTCAGTAAATTAAATCAAAAGACAAAATCCAGTTACATTGCAAGACCACAGAATCTTGTTACAATAATCTCAATGAAAGCCATTCTTATCAAAGACTGATCGAGGTCTAAGCCCCTCCCTCGATATTCTAGCTAAAAGCTGAAGAAATATCAGTTATTGAGGTTTATTAGAGTCTGTACCGCGAACCTTGGCTGTCATGTGCAGTGTAAGACTGACCGATTGAATTTCTGTTCTGTGTTCATTCTCTTTATTGGCTGAGCAGTAAACAAACCATTTCTGAATCCTACAACCTCACTGAGGCTTTCAATCCAACACCAGAAACTGCTGTGCAGTAAATCACACATTTAAAATGTCCTTCCTCCAATAAGTTTCCTCAATTACATAAATGATTTGGACTCAGAAGTCTGAAATACTATTTAAAAAGTTGACAATGACATAAAATTGGGGGTAAAAACAAGAAATGCTGGAAATACTCAGCAGGTCTGGCAGCATCTGTAGAGAGAGAAGCAGAGTTAACGTTTCAGGTCAGTGACCCTTCTTCAGAATTGGGGGTGCAGTTATCACAGAGGAAGACTGTGACAAAATACAGGAAGACATTAATAAACTTGCAAAATGAGTTTTTTTTATTTGTTCGGGGGATGTGGGTGTCGCTGGCCAAGCCAGCATTTATTGCTCATCCCTAATTGCCCTTGAGAAGGCGGTGGTGAGCTGCCTTCTTCAACTGCTACAGTCCTTGGGGTATAGGTACCCCAACAGTGCTGTTAGGAAGGCAGTTCCAGGATTTTGACCCAGTGACAGTGGAAGAACAGTGATATAACTCCAAGTCAGGATGGTGTGTGGCTTGGAGAGTAATTTGCAGGTGGTGGTGTTCCCATGCGTCTGCTGACTTGTCCTTCTGGTGGCAGTGGTTGCAGGTTTGAAAGGTGCTGTCGAAGGAGCCTTGGTTAGTTGCGGCATGTGCATCTCTTATATGGTATACATTGCTGTCACTGTGCGATGGTGGAGGGAGGGAATGCTGAAGGTGGTGGATGGGGTGCCAGTCAAGCAGGCTGCTTTGTTCTGGATGGTGTCGAACTTCTTGAGTGTTGTTGGAGCTGCACCCATCCAGGCACGTGGAGAGTATTCCATCACACTCCTGATAATCTGTCTTGCAGATGATGCACAGGCATTGGGAGACAGGTGGTGAGTAACTCGAAGCAGAATTCCTAGCCTCTGACCTGCTCTTGTAGCCACTGCATTTATGTGGCTAGTCCAGTTCAGTTTCTAGTCAATGGTAACCCCCGGGATGTTGATAGTGGGCGGATTCAGCGATGGTAATGCCATTGAACGCCAAGGGGAGATGGTTAGATTCATTCTTGTTTGTGATGGTCCCTGCCTGGCACTTGTGTGGCATGAATGTTACTTGCCACTTATCAGCCCAAAGCTGGATGTTGTCCAGGTCTTGCTGCATCTGGACATGGGCTGCTGCAGTATCTGAAGAGTTGCGAATGGTGCTAAACGTTGCACAATCGTTAGTGAACATCCCCACTTCTGACCTTATGATGGACGGAAGGTCATTGATGAAGCTGCTGAAGATGGTTGAGCCTAGGACACTACCCTGAGGAACTCCTGCAGTGATGTCCTGGAATTGAGATGATTAGCCTCCAACAAGCACAACCATCTTCCTTTGTGCTAGGTAGGACTCCAACCAACGGAGAGTTTCCCCCCCGCCCCGATTCCCACTGACTCCAGTTTTGCTAGGGCTCCTTGATGCCATACTCAGTTAAACGCTGATGTCAAGGGCAGTTATTCTCGCCTCATCTCTGGAGTTCAGCTCTTTTGTCCATGTTTGGACTAAGGCTGTAATGAGGGTATTTAATTACCTAATAAACTTCAATACAAACGATAAGTGCAAAGCAATTCATTTTTGTAGGAGGAATAAGGAGGCCACACATTCCTTGGAAAATAAGTACCTAAATAGTGTAGAGTATAGGAAACATCTGGGGTACTGATGCACAGATTACTCAAAGTAGTGATGGTTAGTAAGGCCATTTAAAAAAAACAAACACAGCACTAGGGTTCATTTCTAGATAGAATTAAAAAGCAGACACGTTATGTTAAACTTGTATAGAACCTTAGTTAGATGACACTTGAATTACTATGAACAGTTCTGGTGACCAGATTAGGAAAAGGATATTAAGGCCCCAGAAAAGGTGCAAAAAGATTTACTGGAATTATACTAGAACGGAGAGGTTATACCTATCAAGAAAGGCTGAACAAGCTGGAGTATTTGTACCTAGAAAAGACTGAGGGGTGACCTGATAGAGTTCTTCCATAAAGTAGATGTAGAGAAGTTGTCGCCACTTGCGGTGAGTCCAGAACTAGAAGCCATAAATTTATGGTAGTCATTAATTAATCCAATAGGAAATTCAGGGGAAACCTTTATCTTTTACTCAGTGATTAGAATGTGGAACTGGTTGCCACAGGGAGCAGTTCAGGCAAATATCATAGATACATTTAAAAGAAGAAGCTACATAAGCACTTGAGGGAAAAAGGTATCAAAAGATATGTTATTGGGGTTAAAAGAAGAGGAGTGGGAGGAAGGTTAGGTGGAGCACAAACATGGGCATGGACCTGTTGGGCCCAATGACCGGTTTCTATGTTGTATACATTTTGTAATATTTTGTAGTGCTGTGCATCATTTCCCAACCAAGGACGAGTGCAGGCAGCCTACGCTCCGGCTCCTGCTTTGCAGCTCTTCAGCTGGCTACCCAGGGATATCAGAATGCAGTCCGGTGTGACTCCAGTGATAACCAGAGTGCTGTCCGAAATGACCCCAGACATACCAGAATATTTTCCGGAGTGATGCCAGACTGACCTCAGGCTTCACTCTTGGCCTGCACTTGGAACTTTAACAATGAGGCCAAGATAGAGAAACTGCCTTGTACCAAATCGCAGATATAGACCAGTGGTACACTATTCTATGGCACTCCATAAGCAATGGCACATTCAAGCACCATACTGCAACAAAAATACAATGTTCAAATTAAAACTGGAGCTTTTTCGTTTTGTACAGTATTTAAAATGTCAACATTTCTGAACCTATAAACATGGGAGCTTGAAAATTAAGAGTGTCAGTTGACACTGCTGCCAGTACCTTGTAGAGGACGCTGCGATCTCCCATGACTCGGCCCTGTGAGTGCACATGCTCATTCGACCGCTTTCCTTTCACAATCACTATTTTTTGTGTGTCTGTCGGAATCACCACCTCCCAGATCTCCTCTGTCCTAAGATCCTGCAGGAAAAGGAAGTGGCATCAGTGACTATTAAACTGCTCACTGACAGAAAATGAGAACAGGTCCTCAGACACCACTTCCATTGACAGTAAAAGCAGAAACTTGGACTTCACTTCCACTGATGACACACAAACATGAAGTTAACCTGTTCATTACATTTTGACCTCTGAATAAATTCTAATGTTCCCCAACTGCTTTGAAATTCAAACCCTTTCTTAGGCGATTGGTACAAGTGACCCTGGGGTATCATCACTCAGGAACAGAATACAGCACCACCTTCATCAGAAAATGTGTTTCACACTGTGAGTATATCATAGCTGAGGTACACCAGTGCATGTTATTAGATTAGTAAACCAGGATACAGTGGTGCATTGCTTACATTACTGGACCAGTAACCAAGAGGCCTGGACTAATAATCAAGGAATTTAAAGCTGGCATCAGCAAAAAGTGAAAATGAAGCTGTCAGATTGTCATAAAAACCCAACTCTTTCACTCATATCCTTTAGGGAAGGAAACCTGCTGTCCTTACGCAGTCTGGATTTTCATGTGACTCCAGTCCCACACCAATGTGGTTGATTTTTAAATACCCCCTGCAGTGGCCTAGCAAGTCACTCAGTTCTGCCAAACCGCTTCTCACATCCTGACACTGAATTTTTAAAATACTATCTTAGAGATGCAAGTTAATTTCCCAATTATTATATGCTTTATTTATATTGTTTTATATCTATTTTTACAAAGTCCATTGTATATCCATAGCACTGTCCCAGACTGCGCTCCAGATCCCAGACCACCCATGAGAATGTCTGTCACAGGTAATCCTCTAGCTGAATGTCTGAATTCAATAATTAAATTTGTCCACTTGTGCTATCCCTGAGATCAGAACTAAACATGTTCTGGACAGCAATACACTTGAAGGTAACTAAGTAGAGAGACTGTGAATTGTTTGCACACAGGTTTGTAAACTAACAATACTACCTTGTGTAAACGGAATCCATTCAACTTCCCCCAAACAGGATCCACCAGGTAGAAAAAAATCACGGGTGCAGAGTCCTGGAGTTGCTGTAGGATGTTTCTGCTGGAGGGAAAAACAGTCACCTGTAATGAGATAAAACAGAAAAGCTAGAGCTACTCTGCGTTTCCACCATGTATTGAGGCAATATTCAATACCGAACTGGCATAGACAGCTCGCAGCGAGAACATAGGAGGTGTGGCCAGTTAAGTAATCTCAGGCAGTCAGGGTGCTACTAATGACTTAGCTTACCTGGTTTAGGGAGAGAGAAAATCAGTTATGGTTCCTACTCCTGATTATTTAACTAGTGACATCTGCTAGAAAGTGCATGTGTGACATTGGGTGATGACAAGAATAGGCTCATTATGAGGCCTCTGCAGTTGAGCAGCCTGCCTGCTGTCACCGTTGAGGCTCATTCATGAAGAGTGACAGTGGAACTCAATGTCAACATGGAGTCAGTACCAAAGCAAGGCTGCAAAAAGGAGACAAAACACAGCTCCCAAGCATACTTCAAACATCCATCTAAAACAGGCCCATTGACTGGTGATTTGACTGGTCATCTATCTCTGTGATCTCTTAGGTAATACAGGTCTGGTACTTCTTCCGGCATTGATACGGTTAACAATGCATTCTATAGATCTGAAACAGTGCCACTAAAAGTAGTTGTACAATAAAGTCAGTCACACCCATGGTTTAACATTCATTGCCATCACCACTCTAATTAATATTGGCAATGGGGGGAATGTCAGCCCTGTGAATCCACATCAGCCTCTGTAATGAGATGCGAAGTTACCTTGTGCTCATCATCAATCAGGAGCAGGACTTTAGCATAATCTTGATCCATAATCGGGAGCAGCAAAGACTGAAGAATAGGGCGGGTTAGCACCGGTGGATTAATGTGACTCCGCTTTCCAAAGATCGGATTGAAAACATGAAGAGAACTGAGTCCCGTTTCCTGAGTGAAGTGGAGGAGAAAAGGGGGTAGGTGGGGGGGTAGGGGATCGGGGGGAAAAGAGAGGATAGTTTATCCAATGTTAATTCCAAGGCAGAAACAGTATTTTATTTTTCAAGTTGAATCCTTTACAAAAAGGGAAGAGCAGCACAGCAAGTGACTGGTCCGCCGATGTGGCTTTGTCGAGTGTTAACACTGGCCCCGTTTCAGGCACAATGAAGTTTGCTCCAGTTACTGCCTGGTCACACAGCTTGGAGGGCATGGAGATAGTCAACGGAGCTCAGCCGTCATAAAAACCAAACATACATTGCCAATGGACTGCACCACTAGCACAGGTATCGCAAACTCCATATTTCACTGACTTGATTCCAAACGCAGTAAAATGCAGTTAGGATCTGCTTAGGGAGTGATGCACTGTCAAACTCCCAGGCAGTACTGAGGGAGAGCTGCATGTTCGGAGGGGCAGTACTGAGGGAGCAATATGCCATCAGAGGGATCATCTTCCAAATGGGATGTTAAATTGAGGCCCCCTCTCTTCTCTCAGGTGAATGCAACAACGCTGCCAAATCTGCCAAATTTTTGCCCACTCATTTAACCTATCTTTATCTCTTTGCAGCCACTTTGGGCTGAATTTTATGAACTTCATTACTGGTTAAGACTTAGATTAGAGATACAGCACTGAAACAGGCCCTTCGGCCCACCGAGTCTGTGCCGAACATCAACCACCCATTTATACTAATCCTACACTAATCCCATATTCCTACCAAACATCCCCACCTGTCCCTATATTTCCCTACCACCTACCTATACTAGTGACAATTTATAATGGCCAATTTACCTATCAACCTGCAAGTCTTTTGGCTTGTGGGAGGAAACCGGAGCACCTGGAGAAAACCCACGCAGACACAGGGAGAACTTGCAAACTCCACACAGGCAGTACCCGGAATCGAACCTGGGTCCCTGGAGCTGTGAGGCTGCGGTGCTAACCACTGCGCCACTGTGCCGCCCTATTCGAGAAACAGCACCCAGAGTACTTCCTGGTGTCCTCGCCAATCTTTATCCCTCAAAAAATAGCAAATTAAATTTTCTGGTCATAATCTCATTGCTTTTTGATGAGACCTAGCTATGTGCAAATTTGCTGCCGTGTTTTCTAAATTACAATAGTGACTATACTTCAAAAGTACTTCATTGGCTGTGATATGCTTTGGGAGGTCCTAAGATTGTGAAATGCGCTTTTTTTTTTAAATTACAAATTACCTCCAACCCTTCTGAACATGCAAACCATCTCAGTTTGGAAACACCAGCTACCACCTCCAACCTACAGATTCACATACACCTTCAAGACCAAAAGATTACACATTTAGGGAAAACTTCAGGCACTGTACTTCAAGTTTAGGGACAATATTAAGAAAATTATGGCACAATATTAATCCTAAGCATATAACATTACAGAAACATAGATCAGGTATTTCCTTGTGTATTGCACGAAACCCCAATACAAAGTCATCAGCTCCAGTAATAATTATTGTAACGATACTCAGCACCAGAACGGAGAAACTGCAAAACAGAGTGTCACAAATCACAAAACCTTTGAAGTTGAAGCTACTTTCTGATAAAGTTACATGATGCATAATTCCCACTAACTGGTTTGCAGGTTGTGTTTGCACTCTGACCTTGTCCTTGATGATTAGGGTACACTGAGGTGGGTGTGGGAAGTGAGCTGTCGTCCGTTGCACAGCCAGTTTGAAGGAGGATCCTGGTTTCACATTCTCAAAGTACTGTTTCCACAAAATGGTCCCAGAGCTACTGTCGATCCCAAAGAGCTGGAAAAAAGATAATTCAGCACCGAAAACCATCAGACAGACAGCACCAGGGAACAAAACACATACTATAGGAGCTCTGTAAACATTACACTATTCCAGAGATACAGTCAAATTAAATGAATATGCAGATGTTGGAAACACACAACAGGTTAGAACTGGTGAACACCAGAGGTGTTGACAGATGTTCACTGACCGGCTGTATATTTCCAAAGTCCCATCAGCTACACAGTACTAGCACTGCAAGCAGGAATGAAGTCACTTACTCTCTTAGCAGATGGTATTCAAGGATGAGGAATAATAGAAAGGAAAATAACATGCAAGCTTGATATATAGAAGTGTAAGTGGACAGCAAAATAATTTATGACTAGGATCTACCTATCTGTTTCCAGCTCTGTCCTCACTCAGACTCTCTCTTTAGTCTCTAGCTATCCCAGGCCACTGTATATCATTGCACTGTGTTTAAAACTGACCAGACTCTACCACCATAAATTCTTTGGCAGCCCATACATTAATCTCCACTCACTAACTTCCCGCACATTCCCATTCAAAAAGACGAAGAGTCGAATGGTCAGGTTTATCTGTTTGAATCTGGCAGACTCAGTGACATAAACTAGTCAATGAGAGTGGAGCACAGAGACAAAATGGTGACTGTGCCATTGGACCTTCCAAATTGTGGTAAAAGCTGCTTTAACTGTTTTGATTCTCAGTCTCATGGTGACCTGGAAGGAAGGGAACAGAATCTGTATATGGGAATAATGGGGGATAGATGGCATCACTGAATGGAGGACAGAGTGAAGTCAGTTTTAAAGTGAAAGTATGTGCAGCAGCCTGGGACGACAAACAACCAAGAGTTCAGAGTAGCTGAATGCAGTAGAGTGAAGGCTGAAAATTACTTTGCTATATCATGGTACAATTTAAAACAATTTTATGCCAGGTTATAGGGCTCGTATTGAAATCTGAAATACCATTCTTCACTGTACAATTAAAACAAAATTTTAATCCAGCGCCAAGCACAACTGATGTATACAACTCTCTGGCTTCAGATCAAAACCTGCTCTTCTTCATAATCTAGCAACTCATGTTGGAAAACTTGTGGGACTGAGTGAGGACAGGATCAGCTGCTATAGTGACAGATTGTCAATGAGCCAACATTCGCTGCTTTAAGCGGCCACATGGGTGAGGGGCCAAAGGTCACCAGCTAGTGTGGAAGCACAGCAAGATGTGGTACACATTGTCTTGCCTCCCCTTTCCTGCACAATGTCAGACTGTGGCTCAGGGACCATTACCTTTCCAGATCCTGTCACCATCACCATCATCTTCTGCAGGTTAAACTCATCTCGGGCCAGGTTCTCTATTGTTATTTCATTCTTTGAGTGGCTGCGAGGTTTTCGCGCATCATAAAACATTTTGAGTAGCTGGTAGCTCCAGGCTTGCAGCAGGATCAGCTGGGAGGACAGTCGCTTCATGAACATTCCCATCGGACCATCTGGCAGAATTAATAGTCAGAAAATGGACGAGAATGGAGAACTTAATCACATACACAACATATCAGCCCACACACGTGCACTGGGAATGTCACTATGGGTAACACTTCAGCAGTACTCATTAGTTTGGTCACCGAGATTCAATCTGCGAGACTGTGCAGTCCTCTTTCCCCCCACCATTCCCACACCTCCAAGTCAGGATATCGATGCTTCAGGCGGGATAGAGAGGGAGGTAAAAGGGGTGGAGGAGTTGCATTACTGGTCAAAGAGGATATCACAGCTGTGCTGAAGGAGGGCACTATGGAGGACTCGAGCAGTGAGGCAATATGGACAGAACTCAGAAATAGGAAGGGTGCGGTAACAATGTTGGGGCTGTACTACAGGCCTCCCAACAGCGAGCGTGAGATAGAGGTACAAATATGTAAACAGATTATGGAAAGATGTAGGAGCAACAGGGTGGTGGTGATAGGAGATTTTAATTTTCCCAACATTGACTGGGATTCGCTTAATGTTAGAGGTCCAGATGGAGCAGAATTTGTAAGGAGCATCCAGGAGGGTTTTCTAGAGCAGTATGTAAATAGTCCAACTCGGGAAGGGGCCATACTGGACCTGGTGTTGGGGAATGAGCCCGGCCAGGTTGTTGAAGTTTCAGTAGGGGACTACTTTGGGAATAGTGATCACAATTCCGTAAGCTTTAAAATACTCATGGACAAAGACGAGAGTGGTCCTAAAGGAAGAGTGCTAAATTGGGGGAAGGCCAACTATACCAAAATTCGGCAGGAGCTGGGAAATGTAGATTGGGAGCAGCTGTTTGAAGGTAAATCCACATGTGATATGTGGGAGGCTTTTAAAGAGAGGTTGATTAGCGTGCAGGAGAGACATGTTCCTGTGAAAATGAGGGATAGAAATGGCAAGATTAGGGAACCATGGATGACAGGTGAAATTGTGAGACTAGCTAAGAGGAAAAAGGAAGCATACATAAGATCTAGGCGGCTGATGAAAGACGAAGCTTTGAAAGAATATCGGGAATGTAGGACCAATCTGAAACGAGGAATTAAGAGGGCTAAAAGGGGTCATGAAATATCTTTAGCAAACAGGGTTAAGGAAAATCCCAAAGCCTTTTATTCATATATAAGGAGAAAGAGGGTAACCAGAGAAAGGATTGGCCCACTAAAGGACAAAGGAGGAATGTTATGCTTGGACTCAGAGAAAATGGGTGAGATTCTAAACGAGTACTTTGCATCGGTATTCACCGAGGAGAGGGACATGACGGATGTTGAGGTTAGGAACAGATGTTTGATTACTCTAGGTCAAGTCGGCATAAGGAGGGAGGAAGTGTTGGGTATTCTAAAGGGCATTAAGGTGGACAAGTCCCCAGGTCCGGATGGGATCTATCCCAGGTTACTGAGGGAAGCGAGAGAGGAAATAGCTGGGGCCTTAACAGATATCTTTGCAGCATCCTTAAACACGGGTGAGGTCCCGGAGGACTGGAGAATTGCTAATGTTGTCCCCTTGTTTAAGAAGGGTAGCAGGGATAATCCAGGTAATTATAGACCGGTGAGCCTGACGTCAGTGGTAGGGAAGCTGCTGGAGAAGATACTGAGGGATAGGATCTATTCCCATTTGGAAGAAAATGGGCTCATCAGTGATAGGCAACATGGTTTTGTGCAGGGAAGGTCATGTCTTACCAACTTAATAGAATTCTTTGAGGAAGTGACAAAGTTGATTGATGACGGAAGGGCTGTCGATGTCATATACATGGACTTCAGTAAGGCGTTTGATAAGGTTCCCCATGGCAGACTGATGGAGAAAGTGAAGGCGCTTGGGGTCCAAGGTGTACTAGCTCGATGGATAAAGAACTGGCTGGGCAACAGGAGACAGAGAGTAGCAGTAGAAGGGAATTTCTCAAAATGGAGACGTGTGACCAGTGGTGTTCCACAGGGATCCGTGCTGGGACCACTGTTGTTTGTGATATACATTAATGATTTGGAGGAAAGTATAGGTGGACTGATTAGCAAGTTTGCAGACGACACTAAGATTGGTGGAGTAGCAGATAGTGAAGGGGACTGTCAGAGAATACAGCAGAATATAGATAGATTGGAGAGTTGGGCAGAGAAATGGCAGATGGAGTTCAATCAGGGCAAATGCGAGGTGATGCATTTTGGAAGATCCAATTCAAGAGTGAACTATACAGTAAATGGAAAAGTCCTGGGGAAAATTGATGTCCAGAGAGATTTGGGTGTTCAGGTCCACTGTTCCCTGAAGGTGGCAACGCAGGTAAATAGAGTGGTCAAGAAGGCATACGGCATGCTTTCCTTCATCGGACGGGGCATTGAGTACAAGAGTTGGCAGGTCATGTTACAGTTGTATAGGACTTTGGTTCGGCCACATTTGGAATACTGCGTACAGTTCTGGTCGCCACATTATCAAAAGGATGTGGATGCTTTGGAGAGGGTGCAGAGGAGGTTCACCAGGATGTTGCCTGGTATGGAGGGCGCTAGCTATGAAGAGAGGTTGAGTAGATTAGGATTATTTTCATTAGAAAGACGGAGGTTGAGGGGGGACCTGATTGAGGTGTACAAAATCATGAGAGGTATAGACAGGGTGGACAGCAAGAGGCTTTTTCCCAGAGTGGGGGTTTCAATTACTAGAGGACACGAGTTCAAAGTGAAAGGGGAAATGTTTAGGGGGGATATGCGTGGAAAGTTCTTTACGCAGAGGGTGGTGGGCACCTGGAACGCGTTGCCAGCGGAGGTGGTAGACGCGGGCACGATGGAGTCTTTTAAGATGTATCTAGACAGATACATGAATGGGCAGGAAGAAAAGAGATACAGAAGCTTAGAAAATAGGCGACATGTTTAGAGAGAGGATCTGGATCGGCGCAGGCTTGGAGGGCCGAAGGGCCTGTTCCTGTGCTGTAATTATCTTTGTTCTTTGTTCAAGAGATTCTAACACACACAATGTGACACTCTGTAATCAGCCAACAGTTAAAGCTGGTAGATCTCTCATTTTATAAGTTGAACATGAACCAAACTGATGTCTGGGATCCCAGTTCAGTCCTCGAACAACACATACATAACCAAAGGAAATTTTCCACCTTAATGGACATGTTGAAAACATGTTTGCGCCTTCCAAAAGACAAAGGAACAACAAATTTGTGAATTAAACATGTTACCTTGTGCAGCTGGTTCCACAGCAGCATGAGCAAAGAAAGCAGCATTTAAGAGTTGAACATGCAGCATAAACCTTCACAGCACGTGTAACATTCCCATCCCACTGTTAATAACATGATTTCAAGGAAGCTTAACAGCAGGCATGTGGCTCCTGAATGGTAAGAAATCTCCAGCAACTCAATTCTAGGTTTTGTTCTTCTAAATGTGGGATGTAATTGAAGCTTCTAATTAGGGTACAACATTGGTGCCAATGGTACTAACTTATGGTGAAGAATTTAGAGTGGCAGACAGCTTTAAAGAATATCGGCACATGTATAATTTATTTTGCAAAGCACCGGTGGCAATACGCTACCAAGCAGTATCCTCTCACATACATCACCAATAAACACAATGTCAACTCCAGCTTTCTGGCCATTGTATAACTAAATGGGAATGGGTGCTAAAATCAAATGTAAAATGACAAGTCATAAAGCAACAGGTCATAAAACGTTACAGCTGTATCACAGAAAGCAACTGAGGAGCAAATTATCTATCTTGTGCTACTCTACAGCAGCTAACGCAATGCCTCAAACTGATCAACAATTCAACAAATCTGCTCGTCACACTTTGCTAATCACAGGAATGAGTTCCAAACTGCAGGTTAGAAACTTGGATTCCACTCAAACCCCACTTGCCACATCAGCTGAGTCTTCACAATGAAAGAAAGAATTGCTACATGACCTGGAAACCCTGAGTTAGCTTTTATTGTTCAAGATTTTGTCGCAAAGTCCCAGTTTTCAACCTCTGGAATTAATGATCACATATGGAACCAAGATAGCACAGCCAGACGTTTTTATCCTGCAGTGTTCAACATATGATACTCAACTCTATCTAGACTGTTCATGATCTTAAACATCTCGCTCACATCATGTCCACACCAGCTCTCTGAAAGAGCAACTCCCACTGTTCCATTCCCCTGCCTTCTCCCCGTAACCCTGCACATTCTTCCTTTTCATTTAACTAGAGAAAGCATTGGCCCACTCAAGGACAAAGGAGGAAAGTTATGCGTGGAGTCAGAGAAAATGGGTGAGATTCTAAACGAGTACTTTGCATCAGTATTCACCGAGGAGAGGGACATGACGGATGTTGAGGTTAGGGACAAATGTTTGATTACTCTAGGTCAAGTCGGCATAAGGAGGGAGGAAGTGTTGGGTATTCTAAAGGGCATTAAGGTGGACAAGTCCCCAGGTCCGGATGGGATCTATCCCAGGTTACTGAGGGAAGCGAGAGAGGAAATAGCTGGGGCCTTAACAGATATCTTTGCAGCATCCTTAAACACGGGTGAGGTCCCGGAGGACTGGAGAATTGCTAATGTTGTATCCTTGTTTAAGAAGGGTAGCAGGGATAATCCAGGTAATTATAGACCGGTGAGCCTGACTTCAGTGGTAGGGAAGCTGCTGGAGAAGATACTGAGGGATAGGATCTATTCCCATTTGGAAGAAAATGGGCTTATCAGTGATAGGCAACATGGTTTTGTGCAGGGAAGGTCATGTCTTACCAACTTAATAGAATTCTTTGAGGAAGTGACAAAGTTGATTGATGAGGGAAGGGCTGTAGATGTCATATACATGGACTTCACTAAGGCGTTTGATAAGGTTCCCCATGGTAGGCTGATGGAGAAAGTGAAGTCGCATGGGGTCCAGGGTGTACTAGCTAGATGGATAAAGAACTGGCTGGGCAACAGGAGATGGAGAGTCGCAGTGGAAGGGAGTTTCTCAAAATGGAGACGTGTGACCAGTGGTGTTCCACAGGGATCCGTGCTGGGACCACTGTTGTTTGTGATATACATAAATGATTTGGAGGAAAGTATAGGTGGTCTGATTAGCAAGTTTGCAGACGACACTAAGATTGGTGGAGTAGCAGATAGTGAAGGGGACTGTCAGAGAATACAGCAGAATATAGATAGACTGGAGAGTTGGGCAGAGAAATGGCAGATGGAGTTCAATCAGGGCAAATGCGAGGTGATGCATTTTGGAAGATCCAATTCAAAAGTGAACTATACAGTAAATGGAAAAGTCCTGGGGAAAATTGATGTACAGAGAGATTTGGGTGTTCAGGTCCATTGTTCCCTGAAGGTGGCAACGCAGGTCAATAGAGTGGTCAAGAAGGCATACGGCATGCTTTCCTTCATCGGACGGGGTATTGAGTACAAGGGTTGGCAGGTCATGTTACAGTTGTATAAGACTTTGGTTCGGCCACATTTGGAACACTGCGTGCAGTTCTGGTCGCCATATTACCAAAAGGATGTAGATGCTTTGGAGAGGGTGCAGAGGAGGTTCACCAGGATGTTGCCTGGTATGGAGGGCGCTAGCTATGAAGAAAGGTTGAGCAGATTAGGATTATTTTCATTAGAAAGACGGAGGTTGAGGGGGGACCTGATGGAGGTGTACAAAATCATGAGAGGTATAGACAGGGTGGATAGCAAGAAGCTTTTTCCCAGAGTGGGGGATTCAATTACTAGGGGTCACAAGTTCAAAGTGAGCAGGGAAAAGTTTAGGGGGGATATGCGTGGAAAGTTCTTTACGCAGAGGGTGGTGAGTGCCTGGAATGCGTTGCCAGCGGAGGTGATAGACGCGGGCACGATAGCGTCTTTTAAGATGTATCTAGACAGATACATGAATGGGCAGGAAGCAAAGAGATACAGACCCTTAGAAAATAGGCGACATGTTTAGATAGAGGATCTGGATCGGCGCAGGCTTGGAGGGCCGAAGGGCCTGTTCCTGTGCTGTCATTTTCTTTGTTCTTTGTTCTAACTGTCTAATTTCTTTTTTTTTTTTAAAAGAGATACAGCACTGAAACAGGCCCTTCGGCCCACCGAGTCTGTGCCGACCATCAACCACCCATTTATACTAATCCTACACTCCTACCACATCCCCACCTTCCCCTACCTCTACTAGGGGCAATTTATAATGGCCAATTTACCTATCAACCTGCAAGTCTTTGGCGGTGGGAGGAAACCAGAGCACCCGGCGAAAACCCACGCGGTCACAGGGAGAACTTGCAAACTCCACACAGGCAGTACCCAGAATTGAACCCGGGTCGCTGGAGCTGTGAGGCTGCGGTGCTAACCACTGCGCCACTGTGCCGAATGCTTCAATTGAACCTGCCTCCACCACGTTCTCAGACCTTAATCACTCGCTGCGTGAAAAAGTTTTTCCTCATGTCACATTTGCTTCTCTTAACAAATATTTTAAATCTGTGCCATCTCGTTCTCATTCCTTCCATGAGTGGGAACAGTTTCTCTCTATCTACTCTGTCCAGACCCCTCATGGTTTTGAATACCTCTATCAAATCACCTCTCAGCCTTCTCTTCTCCAAGGAAAACAGTCCTAACTTCTCCACTTTATCTTCATAACTGAAATTCCTCATCCCTGGAACCATTCTTGTAAATTTCTTCTGCACTCTCTCCAATGTCCTCACATCATTCCTAAAGTGCGGCACCCAGAATTGGACGCAATACTCCTGCTGAAGACGAACTAGTGTCTTATACAATTTCAACATAACTTTCTTGCTCTTGTACTCTATGCCCCTATTAATAAAGCCCAGGATACTGTATGCTTTATTAACCGTGCTCTCAACCTGTCCTGCCACCTTCAATGACTTATGCACATATACACCTAGGTCCCCCTGCTCCTGTACCCACTTTAGAATTGTACCCTTTATTCTATATTGTCTCTCAATGTTCTTCCTACAAAAATGAATCACTTCACATTTCTCTGCATTGCACTTCATCTGCCACCTGTCTGCCCATTCCACCAACTTGTCTATGTCCTTTTTAAGTTCTATACTATCCTCCTCACAGTTCACAATGCTTCCAAGTTTCATATCATCTGCAAACTTTGAAATTGTGCCCTGTACACCAAGGTCTTGGTCATTAATATATATCAGGACAAGCAAGGGTCCCAACACTGATCCCTGGGGAACTCCACTGCAAACCTTCCTCCAACCCAAAAAACAGCCATTAACCACTACTCTTTGTTTCCTGTCACTCAGCCAATTTTGTATCCATATTGTTACCGTCCCTTTTATGCCATGAGCTACAAGTTTGCTCACGTCTGTTGTGTGGCACTGTATCAAACGCCTTTTGAAAGTCCACGTACACATCAACAGCATTGCCCTCATCAACACTCTGTTACCTCCTCAACAAACTCCAGCAAGTTAGTAAAACATGATTTTCCCTTAAGAAATCCATGCTGGCTTTCCTTAATTAACTCACATTTGTCCATGTGACTATTGATTTCGTCCCTAATTATTTTTTCTAGAAGATTTCCCACCACCGAAGTTAAACTGACTGGCCTGTAGTTGCTGGGCTTATCTTTACACCCTTTTTTGAACAAGACTGTAACGTTTGCAATTCTCCAGTCCTCAGGCACCACCCCCAAGTCTAAGGAGGCCAGTGCCTCTGCGATTCCCACCCTCACTTCCCTCAGCATTCTTGGATGCCTCTCAACCAGCCCTGGTGCTTTATCCACTTTAAGTACAGAAAGCCTATTTCATACACTCTCTTCATCAATTTTAAAACCCTCTAGTGTATGACTCACCTCCTCTTTCAACATTGCCTGGGGTTCATCTTCCTTGGTAAAGACGGATGCAAAGTATTCATTTAATACCTCGACTGTGCCCTCTGCCTCCATGTGTAAATCCCCTTTCTGGTCTCTAATCGGCCCCACTCCTCCTTTTACCATTTATATGCCTATAGAAAACTTTGGGATTTCCTTTAATGTTCGCTGCCAGTCTCTTTTCATGCTCTCTCTTTGCTTTTTTACTTCCCCTCTGGACCTTCTATATTCATCCTGGTTCTCAATAGTATTTTCAACCTGGCACCTGTCATAAGCACACTTTTTCTTCTTTATCTTAATCTCTACCTCTTTTGTCATCCAGGGAGCTCTGGATTTGTTTGCCTTACTTTTACCCTTCGAGGGAACATACCTTGACTGTGCCCGAACTATCTCTTCTTTGAAGGTTCACCGACCAGTTTTCCTGCCAGCTTTTGACTCCAATTTATTCGCCCCAGCTCCATTCTTACCCCACTGAAGTTAGCCTTCCCCAGTTAATTATTCTTACTCTGGATAGCTCCTTGTCCTTTTCCATAGTCAGCCTAAACCTTATGATACAATGATCACTATCCCCTAAATGCTCTCCTACTGATACTTGATCCACTTGGCCCACCTCATTCCCAAGAACCAAGTCTAGCAGTGCCTCCTTTCTCATTGGACCAGCAACATACTGTTGTAGAAAATTTTCATGAACACATTCTATGAACTCTTGCCCCTCACTGCCCTTTACACTCCCTATTACCCCAGTCTATGTTTGGATAATTAAAGCCCCCCATTATAACTACCTTTTTGACCTTTCTGTAATTTCCTTGCAAATTTTTTCCTCCATGTCCTTCCCACTAGCTGGTGGCCTATAGACAGCACCGTGCAATGTAACCGTACTTTTTTTGTTCCTTAGCTCTTGCCAAATTGATTCTGTCCTCATCCCTCTGGGACATCCTTTTTCTCCAACACTGCAATGCCCTCCTTAATCAATACTGCTACCCCTCCCCCTTTTTTACCTTTCCTACCCGATATCTTCTCATAGCCTTCTCTAAGGAAGGCAACTCCAGCTTCACCAGCCTATCCACATCACTATAATCCTTCATCCCTAGAATCGTTGTCTCTAAAGCCTAAATCTCCTCTGCACCCTCGCCAAGGTTTTCATATTCTTCCTGGAACACTCTGCCTACAAGGGTGGTGAGAGCGAAGACAATCAAAGATTTCAAAAGGAAATTGGATGGGCCCTCGAGGTAAATAAACTTGCAGGGTTAGGGGAATAGAGCAGGGGAATGGGACTGACTGGGTTGCTCCAGAGAGCTGGGATGGATCCGATGGGCCAAGTGGCCTCCTTCTGTGCCATAATGACTATGTCTTGAATCGCCATAGCAACCAATGCTTTTCCAAATCTGTTCTTGGGATGTGGCCAACACTGGCAGGTCGGCATTTAATACCCATCCTTCATTAACAAGCAAATGAAAATGAATTAAAACAGTTAAAACAGTGTCTACCAGGGGTTTCACATGGCAGAGTTTCTCTTCATTTCAGTTTTAGTCAACTGCAAATATGACAAGTAGCCCTGACTCTTTCCTTCTGAAATTAGCAACAGTTGGACTCCTTGGCATTAGACTGTACCTGCTTTCTTCCCAAATTCGCCCTCCAATTCCGCCTGTGTTCCTGTTAGAGGCAAATCGACCATTTCCATGCTAACAACTTCTGCTAATGCCTCTTCCCGTGTCCAAATAATTCGACCTGTGAAAACAGTGGATGATCCTGAGAGCTATGCTGCAATCTAAAAGTTATACCACGCACAGCCACTTACTGTGACCCAATGACAGCCCTGCTGCTGCAGTTGGGTGGGGTGGGGGGAGCTGGGTGGTGGCCAGGATGACTTTGTTGTGAGGAATGGCTTCCTCTTTAAAATTGCTTTCTCCTCCCTGCCTAAACTTCCCACTGCAGTGGAGGCTGCTTGCACCAACTCCCAGGGATATAGACCTGAGGAGGATTTCACCAGCAATCCTTCAGCGGGGGAAAGCCATGGCTTGGTTCAGCACCTTCCTATAACAGTACAGGTCCATTCATGACTCAACACATGGGGCATGGAGAGGAAAAAGGTTCCACTGGTGTCTCACTATCCCACAACTTTATCCAGAGACACATCAATCTCAGTTTTAAAATAACCTTGTCTCAATTTAAAGCAGCACCAGGAATGAAGGCACTGCTGTACATGCCAGCCTCCAAGAGCATGTTGGGCAGGGGTGCAATGCCACGGACACAGTTACAGCTCATGCACTGCAAAATACAAAGTAGGATACAGATCTTTGTATCCTGGTTGAGGCCTGTCTTAGGGCGAGGGAGCATTTACAATGAAGTCACTGACAAAAGCATGAATGAAGATTTTCGGGATTCCTCACAAATGGGCCTTTAAGCTGGGTTGTACTGTCTACATCTATTTACTGTGCTACTGAAATTCAACATAGTCACATAATCAGAGAGGTAAATACATCCGAGTCATTGAAAATATTTAGAAATAGCAAAAGATTAAAAATTAAACAACCTACAAGTAGAGGGTTTGGAACATACCTCAATAACAAAGACAGTTAGACTGTTCATTCCATACAGCACTGTGATGCTCCCACTGTCACACACACCAATGAAGCAGCTCAACTTCCAATAACATCTTGGGGGCAACTGTATTTGTTGACCCCAAAAGACAAGCCCCTGCCCCGACTCCTCACGCACCTGGTTGCTGGATGAAGATCAAGGCATGGTCAAGGGTCTGTACCAGTGCACGATAGCCAACAGAATCGTCTTTCTTCAGGAACGCATGAATATAGAGCTGAGGGAGAAGAGGTTGAACGTGTGAGACACTGCACAGGAGGACACATGGATTCTCTGAAGACGAAATTGAATGAGCTAAAAATATTCTTTCTGATCGATTTATAACATACACAGGAAAACAGTAAAATAAAACTGATTAGATATTCATTATAAGCCCAACTCCCAAGGCCAGCTTGACTACACTTCCTCACACCCTGTTTCCTGTCAGGACTCCATCCCATTCTCCCAGTTTCTCCGTATCCGACGCATCTGTTCTGATGATGCAGCCTTCCACAACAGCGCTTCCAACACGTCTTCATTTTTCCTCAACCAATGATTCCCCCACTGTGGTTGACAGAGCCCTCAACCGTGTCAGACCAATTTCCCGCACTTCTACCCTCACCCCTTCCCCTCCCTCCCAAAACCGCAACAGGGTTCCCTTTGTCCTCACTTTCCCCCCCACCAGCCTCCACGTCCAAAGGATCATCCTCGGCCATTTCCGCCACCTCCAGCATAATGCCACCACCAAACACATCTTCCCTTCCCCTCCTGTCAACATTCCGAAGGATCATTCCCTCCGCTACACCCTGGTCCACTCCTCCATCATCCCCAACACCTCGTCCCCTTCCCACGGCACCTTCCCATGCAATCGCAGGAGGTGTAATACCTGCCCATTTACCTCCTCTTTCCTCACCATCCAAGGCCCCAAACACTCCTTCCAGGTGAAGCAGTGATTTACTTGCACTTCCTTCGTTAGTATACTGTATTCGCTGCTCACAATGCAGTCGCCTCTACACTGGGGAGACCAAATGCAGATTGGCTGACCGTTTTGCAGAACACCACTATTCAGTCCAAAAGCATGACCTTGAGCTTCCGGTTGCTTGCCATTTCAACAACTCCCCTCCCCCACCCCCCCCCCACCACTGCTCTCATGCCCCACATTTCTGTCTTTGGCCTGCTCCAGTGAATATCGAGCAGCAGCACCTGATCTTTTGATTAGTCACTCTACAGCCTTTGTCGCAGGACAGCTTTGTTATTTAATCTCTCCTGCCCTATCACACACCTTCCCTTTTGTTCTCTTCCCCACCAACTCCCCCCCACCCCACCACTTGCTTAAAACCCAATTCTTTTCTAACCTTTGTAGTTCTGATGAAAAGTCACAGACCTGCTTCTCTGCTTCTCTCTCCATTGAAGGGGCTGCCTGACCTGCTGAGTACTTCCAGCATTTTCTGCTTCATTTAAAACTGATTGGAGTCCTGACGTGTGTGACTGTCACTAAGTCCCAATTACTTCCCAACAGTTCAATAATGATACACCTGTAGCTGCCTTGTTTGGACAGTCAGGTTTCTGTCAGTCCCATGTTGGTTCCTGGTTCATTCAGATTCTGTACTTACATTAAACCGGTGCAGTAATCATTACTAGTTCAGAGGATATGTGGATGATCCCAGCCTCCCACCCCAAACCCACCCAGCAACACCTCTCATCCACGCCCACAAACCACAACCCTCACCCAGAACCCTCCCACCCCCTTGCCCAGCACCCACCCAAACCCCTTGCAACCTCTACTCACACCCCCACCCCCATTGGCCTAGTCACATCCTCACCTGCTCAGGTTGGCCACAGTTTGGATCCAGGTTAAAGTTCATGGCTGTGTCCAGTAGCCGCCTTCCATACTCTGCTGAGTAGAGATTGACACTAAAAGCCTGAGACACACAAAAAGAAACACCCAGTTCAAAAAGTAACCTTACTGCACCCTCCACCAATATATAACCAGGCCAACCCTATCTCCTCAGAGACCAGACCAATGGAACCAATCAACGCGCTCTATTCAACAGTGCACCAGAATGGGAGCAGGAGAGGAAATGGGATGACTGGGAGTTTCAGCAATGATATCTATATCAATATTCCAAACAAGTATCCTAATTTCAAACTATTTAGTGACATTGGTTGAGGGATAACTATTAGCAGGGAAAACACCTCTGTTCTTCATATAGTACCATGGAATATTGTACATTCACTTGAGAGGGCAGATGGGAACCTCGGTTTAACATCGCATTCAAAAAACATCACTGACAGTGCAGCACTCCCTCAGTATTGCATTGCAGCATCAGTGAGATTTTACGCTGGCATCTTTGGAATGGGACTGGAACCCACAATATTTGGACTCAAAGCCGAATGCGCTATCACTGAAACCCACATTGTACGTGTGCACAATTGTGTGTTGGAACAAATTAGCTGTTTTCCCAATGCAAAGGCAGCAAGTTTGTACAGAAGCACCAGTCATCTGCGATCAGGTTGTTATGAAAGTGTTTACATTTTTTAAATACTTTTTTTGTTAAAACTGAAAAGATTCCATGGATGCGTTTTTTTTTTTAACCAAGTTCACCGACAGGACAAGATGTTGTTTGAAAGCCACCTGTGATTTGGAACAGAATCCTTGGTGACCTAGAAAACAAATGGTTACAGAGAAGCCATATGTCAAGGTTTATGGCAGTCAGGAGGTTGACTCACTGTTTGGGTTTGAACATTGTTTTCAGTTTTAGTTGTGGTGTGCACTTTTTGAAGACAGTTGCCATTTTCCTGCCAAGGAAAAAGAAACCACCCAGCTCACCCACCACCTTCTCTACCTCTTTGAAGAGATACGGCCAAGATCCAGTGTGGAAAAAAAATCCCTGGTGCCGCATAGCTCCTGAGGAGCTGGAAAAAATACTGTGATTCAAGTGTGTGCTGGCAGAAAAGCCTTGATGCCACATTTCTCCTAGATAGCCTACGAGAATAATTCTAGACATCTCCAGAAAAGACTGCTTCTTAAACGATGCCAGTGACCCGTCTCCATATACCCGGATGCCAGACCAAACAAGGGACAACTGATTTCCTTCCATATCTTCTTTCTTTTTTCGTCAAGAGTTAGCAAGTATTTGGCCAAAGTAGACTTCTTTTGTCTCTTTTTTGCAACAGACCTCTGCAGAGTGAATTTCTGTATTTTATCCAGTGTGTGTGTCTGTGTGTAGTTAGGGAATTTTTAAAAAGGGAACTTTCATATTTTAATCTGTGTGTTAATGCTTTACTTCGTTACTGGTTCAGTGCTGTTTTATAATAAACTAATAATATTGTTGTTTATTAAAGAAACCTGGTTGGTGTATTTTGTTCTGGGATTTTAAAAAAAGTATCTGATTGACTGTATTGGTAACCGGGTAAACACTTCAATAAATGTTGTGACCTGTGGAGAAGTGGAACTATAAAAGACAGTGCACTCCCCTTACCTCGACTGTAATAAGATCCAAATAAGCAATAAAGGCAAAAGCACCTTCAGAGTTACCTAGCTATTGGGACCACTTGGTAGCAAAAGGTGTTTGAAAGATATAAAGTTCCCCAAGTAACTTGAGTGCAATAAAAAAAACAATTAGAATGTGGCATTAGCAGAATAAGAGTGAGTTACAAGGTAGAACATTCCTGCCTTTTAGAACCGCACATCATCTGTCTGCTATCCAATAAATAACGCATTAAAAGTCTTGATTTAACAATGCCGTTCTTATGCTATCCTTATGTTCGAACACATTTCAGTCACACGATTCTCTCATGCCCATCCATCATGTTTAAACTTTCGTATTCATTTTACTTAACTCTAATTGTGTTCACTAAGGTAGATGATACTGTTTCACTTACCTTTGAGACCTCCCAGCTCAGTCTTCAAGGTAGGTAAAGTTCATCTGGGAATGTTTAATGGCATAGTGTAGGGGAGGTATAGCATAGGTTAGATACACAAAGTGAAGCTTCTTCTACATTGTCCTGTCAAACACTCCCCGGCAAGATCAGCACAGATTAGATAGAGAGTAAAGCTCCTTCTACACCATCCCAACAAACACTCCCAGCACAGGTAGAGCACAGGTTAGATACAGAGTAAAGCTCCCACACAGTAAAGACAGTATCCATCTCACTTCAGGTTTAAAGAGGTCATTACCGTTTTGTTTCTAGACGTCATTACAGCCGCCACCACCTTGTCACTAGTCGTAGCAAAGGACACTAACACAGCCTGCAAGATGGAAGACAATGATTACACTGGAATACAGAAACGAACAGGAACAGAAAGCACTCTGCTGTCCATCTGGCTAGTCCTAAAATGCAAATACAGCCCACGCTCCAATAAATGTGTCCTACATTTCAACATCTTCCTCCATTTTAAAATGAAATTCAGGAAACATACAAACCACTGAACATCTTCAACTTGCAAACTCCTCAAATAAATTAATATTTTTCAAGCTCCTCAGAATTGGCTCCACTTGCACCTAAATATTGGACCTCAAAGTGACCCAGCAGAAAAAATTCCCCACTCTCTAGTATATACTAGAGCCAGCTGAACAGCTAGATTAAAAACATTTGAAATGTGATGAGGCCCAACTAATAACAGCCACCCTTCAGTGGAGTACAAGTCAGGCTTCAAAACAAAGATTAAAAGGAATCAGAGATTAAATGGTCTCTTTCGATGAACATCTCCACATAGCAGTTACTAGACATGCATCACATGGTCTTGCTTATATCTGTGTCAGTATATCAGCATCTATCCTAACTGGAGTATTGAGCATTCAATGGTTGTTCATTTCTCACCTGTACAAAGTCACGTAGCAGACTGACCACACCCTCATGCAGCTGCAATAATGCATAATGAGTGTCCGACAACTGAAGGAAGAATTGAGCAGATGAAGCTACCAGTGGAGATGACTGGGTTGTTAAGATCTTTCCCTCAAACCCCTCAGCTAGTTCCAGCTCTAGAGACTACAAGGTAGGGAAATAGAAGCAAAGATCAAAGCAGGCCACAAACCCAGCAAAAAAAAGTCAGCTCTTCACAAACATAAACATTAAAATTACTTTTGTTGCCAAATTTATACAGCAACCATAAATAGTTCATCAGTAAAAGTGACAATTAAACATTACAACCGAAGTGTCTGCAACCTGCACAGAAAGTTTGAGACAGTTAATTCTCAGACCAACAGACTCACCAGCACACACTAAAGAAAATTTTACCAGCACTCCAGTTAAAATTTCAACCTGCTTTGGCTACTTGCCATTTTCAAACCTTTTACGCTAGTTAGCAAGAACCACTGGCCGGCTGTGGAAGAATAAATGTTCCTATCACAGGCCAGATGTGGAAGGAGGCAGGTTCCCATGACTGGTGATCTACTGAGTGAGGCAATGAATGAAGGTCAAGGCTCTCCCTCAAAGAGATAAACAAACTCCTCAAAGGGGAGAGCACCCTAAATCACAGTCAGATTTCCTAGCAACATCAACAGAGGCCTGAAAGCAGGGGCCCACACATCTGGGAACAGCAAAAACAGACTTATGAGCAGAAAAGGGAGTAAATTAACACCATTAAATTATAAATAAAAAGACACTCCAAGATTTACTCTACCCAAGAGAGGTCTCTGCGCAATTGTTAAAGTACTTTGCATCACACAGTCCCAATCCATCTGGCACAGGGTTATTAAGGAATGGGTGGCCTGCAGAGCGATACTCGGTCCTCACCTTTAAAATGATCTGCTCAGATTGTTGCTCAGATTCCAGGGGCAGTATCTGAAGCGAGTGAGATTCAGTGTCTATGCACGTCAGGATCCCAGCCCCAACAACTCCACAAAGGTCCCGCAAACGTCGGATCCAGGGGGTTAATACTGTCACCTGAACAGGGAAAACGGAAATTTGATAATCAGGAAAAAAGCCCATTTCCTTGTCACTGTGTAGGAAAGTTGGAGGTCGCAGGTCAACAGGCAGTGCTCATCTCCAACACAACACATTCCATATCATCTGGATTTTAATAACGAGCCAAATCCAATTACAGCTTCTGCACCCTGTGTTCTGTCATTACTCCAAAGTGAGGGGAAGGGCAAGAGAAACAATCCTTGCACAACTGGATCCTGACATCAGCCAAACACTAGTCCAGGGCTCCACAAAGAAACAAGATGAGGGACAGGTTCATCAGAACAGAGTGCTGGCACTGCCACCGAGTCCACTCGGGTTCCAGCCTAGTCCCAGCCACTGTGCAACACAATTATCCTCAGTTAAGGGAGGAAATTAGCCAGGATTCGCACTCCTGATCATTATCTAACAGCCCATGTTAGAAGTGTGTATGGTGGACATCCAAGGGGGATATGTGTTACGATCACAATCAAAATTAGCTTCTTCATCCCTCCCTCCCTTCCGGACATACTGTATGCTGACACAAACATGAAAAATGGCCACTTGGGTGACTGTACTCCAACAAGCAGTCAACACATACAGGGAGGAAAACGAGCTGAAAAGGAGAGAGGAAGGAAAAGTAACATTAAAATATAATTATAGGTATTTAATGCTTCAGCAATCAGAGGGTTAGCATCCAGTAATGAGAGCTGTAACCAGATCCAACCAAGAATAAGAACCATGGGACTGAATCACAGATCTTATTTGAACTCACATCAGTGACCACAAAAAGCACAAAGTGCATCCCCTCAACCAGCACTGTAAGTTTATGCTTGCTCTGAGCCTACTTTCTCTCTCCCTCTCCATACGGGACTTTTCTCTCAGCAGCTTCCTTCAATACAAATAACCACATCTCCTTTGCACTGCGCCCCTATTTCCAAACCTGCCCTCACCTGTTCAATTATCTTTCCATCGTCAACGTCATATCGAATGATGACAAGGTGAGAGCCAGCAACCATTCCCACCAGGGACACTGTACCACTTCCACCAGAGTACAGGAGCTCATATCGGACGCTCTCACTGAAAGGGAAAAACAGAGAGATACTTTGTATTCCCACACATATCAAATGGACCAAGAGCTCCTGCTATCCTTAACCATGTAATCAATTTTACTCTAAGATGTACTTTCATGGCACGACAAAAACTGTTTACAATTCCCCAAGAGTATGTGGCTTGATTCAGCACTCCAGGCATTGAGTGGAGTCAGTGAGGTTCCAAGTCAGCAGGAAGGCAGTCAGTCACACATTCCTCGCACGAGTACAGACAGCAGCTGCCCTTACCGGAAAATGCAGATTCAAAAGCAGCCAAACAAGGCAGGGAAATTCGGGAACAAACGTTAAAATAAAACCATTTACACAGGTTCATTTCAACTTGACATCAGATTTCAGATGAAGACTCTTGGAGACACTTTAACTGAAAAGTGGGAAGTTGGGAGACACTGCTGACAGGTCTTAAATTACAGCTCAAAATCCCTTGCAACTTACCTTCAAAGTAAATATCAATTGTTGGGAAATGCGTACACCTCCTTCTAGGCCATAAATGAAAATGGCTCTACAAAGCTCCGACAGTAAGTACTTCTCCCCAAGATCTGCCATTTATTATCCTAAGCCTGATTACATCAACTATAAAATAGCAAACCATCACATCACAAACAATCCCTTTACCTTTCTGGTAAAGCTTCAATCCATTTCTGATGTCCATTTGAGAGATAGTGAAGCGAAATGGACGCTTTCTTCACAATGGCGATGAACCTGACTCCTTCAGCAGAGCCAACAAGGCAACCTGCCTGAAAACTGAAACAACAAACTTTTTACATCAGAGAAGCAGCAATAGTCACATCTGTAATCCTTCCCAGGAAAAAGAAATCTTATCCTTTAAATAAGATTCAGACCATAATTTACTTCTGGACATCCATTATACAAGATGTATCCCACAATTAGACTCCAGCCTTTAAGTCACTCCAGGGTATCTGCTATTTTCTTTCAAACGGGTACAGTTTTATTTTGATGTAACGGTTCTAGTCAGTTTCAAGTTCGTCATCAAGCTGACTGCAACCTTCATTCATCCCCCCATCCTCAGTACCAAATTTAATTGGCAAGACAGGATTAATGATCCTGACGTTTTTCCGGCATATTTAATGCCAAGGAATGATCAATGATTATCTGAAATGTCACTGACCAGAATCCTCCAAATGATTTTGTAGCCTCATATTACTTGCATTGAAACGGTATTTGTTTTCCTTATTTCCAAATTTCTCTCCTCCAAAGGAGAACATATTTGCTCAGTGATGAAGGATCTTTTACGGTCCAAGTATCATCTGCATCCTTGTGCTAGACAGACAGTGTCAGCAGACTTTGTCAAGCCTGATATGACCCTTACCCAATATTAACACACAAACTTTCCAGCACGGATCACTGGATAGTCCTGAGCCACTCCCACTGCCAGACTGGGGACAGAACCTAGGACCTTCCTGCTCTATATGTTCAACTACTTATTTAATAAACTCAATAAGTCAGTGGGGCAGGGTGCCACATTAAAACTGTGTCTATGGATGATGCCTTAAACCAGTATTTCAGCAGACCAAGGACTTGGGCAGTTTTCAATATTCACCTCCTCTTATCATAATAGCAGTACTTCCCAGGAATCCACCGCACATTAAATTACTATACTCCTGCATGACTGAAATGATGGTGAAAATGTGAGAAATACTCTGATCTTGAGTGTAGATGAGGAGTTGCAGGAGAATCCCTCAGAGATTCTGTTCCTGTAATCAATCCCATCCACCCTTGGGTATCAATACCATAGAGCCACGTGGTTCTCACCTGCCAGTATCAAGCAGGAACTCCCAATTCAAGCCACCAATGTTCGTATCCCACGAGCGCAGCAATCGCCCTCCTCCTGACACAGTCAATGCATCTGTGAAAAAGCAAAAAGTCACTAAGTCACCCTAAACCACAAAAATCCCTGACCAAGTTTAATTAACACAACACTTAAATGAGTTGTCATAATGCTGCAAAGAATTCAGTTAATTGTTACCCGAGATTAATCCTGTTCTTTTACTACTTTGGAATCCAAGTTTATTCCCTCTACTACTTTTTCCCCATTTCCCACCTCTCCATCGTCAGTTCAGAGGTCAACAGCATCAAATTAATATCATTGCAGATAGGATTAATCCTGCTAGAGATTCATACTGAATACATTCAGTATTCCAGGACTGTCATAATTGCGCTGTAATCTGCTTCCATGGATTTATCTGAATTAACAGCTTCAAGATTACCAAGGCCAGGGAAAACAGCGAGTTGATCACAGGGTTTACACAGAGGTTGAAATAATAATCTCCCAATCCAAGCAAGAATAATCTGTAGAAGGAACTGCAGAGTCACTTTGAGATTTCAACAGCGCTTAGAGAAAACAGACACACAGCACAAGCTGGATAGTTGAACAGACCACACCCACCCTGTCCATAGAATAACATCAGATCCACGTTTCCCTCAGGACCTTCTTTATCCACCTGACGCCAGACTGCAAATCAAAACAAAAACAGCAATGCTGGAATAAGTGACAGTTTGAAATCTAGCACAGCAGAATTAGTTACAGCAATGTCAACTCAACAATACTCACTGATCTCCCCATTCCTCGAGTTGAGAGAAGCAATCACATTATTCTCTGTTGCAACCATAAGTTTCTTTGAGTTCTGCGTAGGCACATCAAAATATGCAATCCGGGGCTTCCCAACATATTGGCGTCGCCTTAAAAAAAAACAATGCAATGCATGTGCAGGCAAAACACTATTTAGGTACTACAGAAAATTATAATAAAAAAATAACAGCATTAATTCAATCATAGAATAACACGGCATAGAAGAAACCATTCGACCCATCATGCTTGTACCAATTAGTCCCACTCCCCTCCTCTTTCTCCATAGGTCTGCAATTCTTTAAGAATTTATGTATTTCCCTTTTGAAAGTTACTACTGAATCTTCTTTCACCACTTTTTCAGGCCGTGCATTTCCAGATCATGACACTGCGTAAAAAATTCTCATCCCATCTTTTGCTAATTACTTTAAATTTGTGCCTTCCAGTTATCGATCCTCCTCCAAGTGGAAATAGTTGCTCCCTGTCTGGTCTCCAAGTCTCTCTATAACATCACTCCCATAAAATTGTACCATTTAGTTTATATTGCCTCTCTGCATCCTTCCTTTCAAAATGCTTCAAGTTGAACTCGAACTTTGTCGAATTCCAATCAGTTAGTAGGGTTTTCAATGAATTCGCAACAAACACCAGTTCCACCCCTCCCCAGCCCGGTTTTGAATTAGGAAAGAGGTAGCACCACACGCGGCCTGGCCTGTTCTCCGATGAAGCACCTGGGAGGAAACAAACCGGCCGCGCGAACAGGGGCCGTTCCTCCTCGGGCCCTTCCAAACCCGGTTTCCAGAAGGAAAAGCAGACTACAGCCCCGAGTGGCTGCCCCGACCCTTCTTACTCACAGCCCCCGAATGGTAGCTCCTCTTCCCAGGGACTCACCAGTCGAACTTCCCGACTTGATCCTCGTAAATCCCCGCTGAAAACTCAAAGAGAGCAAAAAGGAGCCAAAGCCCAGAGAGAAACACCATCACTGCTCGGCCCTCCAGTATCCCAGAGTGCAGAGAGAGCTCCGCCCTCCAGAATCCCAGAGGGCATAGGGAGCTCAGCCCTCCTGAATCCTCATACGGAAAAGTTCCTGCTACGTCCTAGGGTGCAGTTAGAGTCTGTGCCCAGAAGCCTTGCTATTTGGGATGAATCAATAAACCTGACGTGTTCTATCCGAGTCTGATAACTCGGTGCCGATTTTACAGGCGGAGTGAAGGCGCCATTAATCCCAAAACACCCTGCGGCACGGGGTCCTGACCGCGTTGTTAGCGGCGGCGTGAGTGAAGGGGCGGCGGAGCTGTGAGTCCCGGCGCCGCATACTCGGCCCCCTAGCACGATGCCACGATCCCGGCGCGACAAGCGGGGTAAGGACCGGACATGTCCTGGAGACGCGCCAATGGATTATTTTTTGGTGAAGCCGCGATTGTACCGAATTCAAGAGTTTCCACAAGGCCGAGGCCTCTAACCCTCATTGATTGAATTGTTCCCAGCCTGACTGCTTTTTGTTTTGTTTCTGCAGTTTCTTTGACTAAAACAACAAAGAAAGGATTACAAATCAAACAGAACCTGATCGAGGAGGTGAGTTAACAATCGCATTCTGATGAAGGGTCACTGACCTGAAATGTTAACTCTACTTCTCTCCCCACAGATGCTGCCAAACCTGCTGAATATTTCCAGCACTTCATTTTTATTTCAGATTTCCAGCATCCGCAGTATTTTGTTTTTATTATCACATTGACCACATTGTCACACTGACGAGCGACCGCTCGGGCCTCTCCTAATCTACCCTGTTCTGTGCTCCCATCGTTTCGGTCACAAAACAGGCCTCAACCCTTCCCAACTTGTGACGGCTCTGGGAAAATCTTTCCCCCTGCTTCCATCCTCACATAACTTACAACAACAAATTCCCAATTGTCTAGTCTTGGACTCTGTCGGTTCACCAAAACATTTCTGCAGCTGTCGGATGTGTTCAATCACATCCTCACCTGTTCCTTTGATGCTTTTATCTCCAGCAAAACCCTCACTCTTCCCTACCCTGGCACAATTCATTTTGGTCTCTACAGGTTCAGCCACTGGTGAGATCTGTCTGGATCATAACAAGTAAAAAGATAATCCTGTGTTTTTTTTCTGTTACCAACCGTCTCCTTGAACCTTTCTCTCCTGCACCTCCCCCACCCTGGACCCCCTTCTACTCCTCACCTCTAACAAGTGTGAGGAGCCCATGAACCTGACAGTAAATCCCTTCCCTTGCTCACCAGGGTTCCACCTTATACATGCCTTTGTCACGTCTAGGCCAACACTCCACTTCTGCAAACTTCAGCTGATCCCAAACTATAGAAAAATAGGAGTAGGCCCTTCGAGCCTGCACCACCATTTAATACAATTATGGCTGATCATCCAAACTCAGTACCCTGTTCCTGCTTTCTCCCCATATCCCTTGATCCGTTTAGCCCTAAGAACTATATCTAACTCTTTCTTGAATAATGATTTGGCCTCAACTGCTTTCTGTGGTAGAGAATTCCACAGGTTGACCACTCTCTGGGTGAAGAAATCCCTCCTCATCTCAGTCCTAAATGGCTTACCCCTTATCAGACTGTGACCCCCTGGTCCTGGACTCCCCCGCCATCGGGAACATCCTTCCTGCATCTAGTCTGTCCAGTCTTGTTAACATTTTGGATGTTTCTATGAGATCCCCTCTCATTCTTCTAAACTCTAGCGAATACAAGCCTAATCAACCCAATCTCTCTTCATACGTCAGTCCTGCCATCCCAGGAATCAGTCTGGTGAACCTTTGCTGCACTCCCTCCATAGCAAGAACACCCTTCCTCAGATAAGGAGACCAAAACTGCACACAATACTCCAATACTATTGACCATCCCCTGTTCATGCTGACCTGCAATGGCTCCCAGTCCAGCAATACCTGAAACTTGTAATTCTGATCGTGTTCAGGTCCCTCCATGACCTCACCGCTCCCTATCTCTGTAATCTTCACCTCACCATTAGTAGCTATGCATTCAACTGTCTAGGTGCTAAGTTCTGAAATTCCTTCCTTAAAGCTCTCCGCCCCTCTTCTTTAAAGACACTCTAAAACCTACCTTTGTCCAATCTTTTGGCATCTATCCTAATATCCCCTTATGTATCAGATTTTTATAATACTCCTGAGAAGTATGTTTTCCTACGTTCAAGGGGTTTTATAAATGCCAGTTGTCATTGTAAAATTAGTTAATCCTGATGGAAGGTAGGCCAAAGTATGCTGACAGTTTGTTTGAACCCTTATTACTGATGTTGGTTAGCATTTTGTATTTTTTTTTTAGTTAAGAAAATGTGTGGACACCTACAAGAATCTCTTTGTCTTTTCTATTGAGAATATGAGAAACAACAAACTGAAGGACATGCGGAGTGCCTGGAAACATAGCCGGTGAGTCACTGGGATTTTTTTATGTTTAAATTACTGGAGGATAAACGTCCTTCCCCAAACAATTCCAACTGCAATAAAATGGGAACCAGGTTAGTTTCATTTCTGCTGATGCAGAGGAGGAACCTAGGAACAGGAGTAGGCTGTTCAACCCCTCTAATCTGTTCCACCATTCAATTAGATAATGGCTAATCTGAGTCTTAACTCCATTTATCTGCCTTGTCAATTCCTTGATGCCCGTATCAAGTCAGTCCTGCCATCCCAGGAATCAGTCTGGTGAACCTTTGCTGTACTCCCTCCCTCTATCAATCTCAGTTTTGAAATCTCTGTGACCCTCCACAGTTTCAAGCTTCTCATTATTTGGAAAATATCCTGATCTATCTTGGTTCTAAAGTGGATGACTTCATACTTCCTCACATTGAACTCCATCTGCCACAGTTTTACCCATTCACTTAATCTGTCAATGTCCCTTTGCAACTTTCTATTCCCATCTACACTGCTGCACCACCTAACTTTAGTGTCAGCAGTAAACTTAGATATACGACTTCCTATTCCTTTATCTAAGTCACTTATATAGTGAAAAGTTAAGGGCCCACTACAAATCTAAGGGATACCACTAGTCACGTCCTGCCAATTCAAATGTATACCAATTATCCCTATTCTATCTACTCACCAATTACCTACCCATGTCAATAGGTTGCCTATAATTCTATGTGCTCTCATTTTTACTATCAGTCTCTTGTGTAACTGAGGGTGAAACTATTCTATTTTCTGCTTGTGCAGCTTTTTCTTTGGTAAAAACAAAGTGATGGTGGTGGCCCTGGGAAAGGAACCAGCAGATGAGTACAAGGATGGTTTGCACAAGGTGAGTTTTCAGGGACTGGGCCATGTGTGGGACCGATAACTGCACATTTCAATCTACATATCCACAATGCAAACTTCAAAGTTTAGCGGGTTAATGTTTCAGGTCAGTGATCTTTTGTCAGTTCTGGTGATAAGTCATTGACCTGAAACATTAACCCTGTATTGCTCCGTCCAGATATTGCCTGACCTACATCTATGCTTTCAGCATCTGCACTATTTTACATTCTTTTCCTTGTAGGTCAGTAAACAGTTACAAGGTGAAGTTGGTCTTCTGTTCACTAATCGCACAAAGGTGGAAGTGATTGAGTGAGTCTCGTATCATTTTTTTTCTGTCTACATACTTTGGCCTGTTTGAGCTGTTCCCACTCTTAATTTTTTGGTGTTTCTGCTGAGTTCTCCAACACACTTTCTCCAATCTACAGATGGTTTAATCAGTACACCGAGTCCGATTTTGCTCGTGCTGGGAATAAAGCTACAATGGCTGTTACACTCGATGCTGGACCACTGCCACAGTTCACACACTCCATTGAGCCACAGCTGCGGAAACTCGGGTTACCAACCACTCTGAAGAAAGGTACAGTAATGAGCAACGGCAACTTATGCAGACTGGTGATGCTCTAATTCTTTACTGTCACATATGAGCAGAATAAGATTTGGAACAATCGGCAACTGTTGGATTTCACTTGTCTCTGTTTCCTAGGTGTCGTGACATTATTGTCTGATTACGATGTGTGTAAAGAAGGTGCCTCATTGACCCCTGAACAAGCACGTCTTCTGGTTAGTTTTTACTTTTAAATAATTTTCAGAAACTGAAGCTACTGAGAGAAGCAGCAAGGAAGGAGGTGGCTTTAATTTGGAGACTCTCCCTGGAGGGAGGTCAAAAATTGCAAATGTATTAACAGTGGAAACTAAGCACTTCTGCGTTCTAATTTTCAGGGATTGAATGAGGCAGAGTCCTTAGCACTCGTTGCTTCAACACATTGTACTTGGATCCTATTCAGCTACAGTACCAGCCAATAGAATCTGGCTGGTACCATCACTACTACCTCCATACACAAGCTGGAATGTGTCAATAAGTGTCAAAATTTACCTGCAAGTCTGGACAAAATAGAATCTTCCAAATTTGCAGTATTCAGCTAATATTGGTGACGTGGGCAGTGTGCAAATTTTTAATTGTCCACTCTCTCTTCTCTCCCAGAAACTGCTTGGTGTTGAGATGGCAGCTTTCAAAGTGACAATAAACTGTATGTGGAACTCTGAGACTGGTGAATTTGAGCAACTGGCAGCAATTGATGAAAGTAGCAAAGAAGTGGAAGAGATGGAAGATGAGCAGGAGTGACTGAATGGAAGTTTGAAGACTACAGCCTGTGTGTGACAGTGTTAACCTTCAGTGACTGTAACCAGCAATGCCATGAGCATTTGGAATATCGATTGTTGCAATAACAGACACTATAACTTGTGTGGATCTGTAATAAAAATGTGGAACTTAAACAGATTTATTATTGGCTGGATTTCACCTAGTGGTGCAAGAGATGTATGGGATCTGAGGTTAATTGGCTGTCATATGGATCTCCACGGAACCTACTGATTAACATGATTTATCCATCTTAGCGTTAAGAACTCTTGTATATATAGCACCTGTCTGATCTCTTCACAGCCAATGAATGGCTTTAACGTGTAGTCACTGTTGTAGGTGGCAGCCAATTTATGGGCAACAAGATACCAGTAATGACAGTGAGATGAATGACCAGAACTGTTTTTTGGGAGATGGTCACTGAGGGATAAATGTTGACTAAAACTTCCTGCTCTTGGCATAGAGCTACAGCATCTCGTGTCCACCCACACAAGTAGACAGGATCTCCGTTTAACATCTCATCTGAAAATCAGCACCTCCAATAGCACACTCTCTCTACTGCCCCTGTGATAGTGCAATACTCCCTTAGTACTGTGCTGAAATGTCAGTCAAGATCATCTGCAATCCTGGAGTGGAACTTGAACCCGCAATCTTCTAACTCAGGTTAGCATGCTACCATTAGCCACAGCGATTAATGTTCTGTAATATACTACATATTTTTGTATATCCACACTTGTAAATGGTAGGCAATAATTACACCCTTGCCCTGCCCCCAACCAAAGGAGTTAAGTGTCATCAATGTCAGGAAGGTATAATGTTATAGTGTAACAGTTTACTTCAATCTCCATTGTAAATGTAAACATAGGAATTTATCACAAAAATAACAATCTGCCTGTAAAATGAGGACAGCAATATATCTACCCATTCTAGGACATCCTCTCATCTGGTTTTAGCTCAATCCTCCTATGTGCAATGCTATGGATAATTTGAACACTGAAACATTAGTGGTCAATTAGTCTTGGTTTTTATTTGGAGACAAATTTGAAATAAATAATTTTGTACTGTTGCTAACGGCTTTGATTCTATTAAGTGTTTACAGTTAAATTCTCCAACAGCTCCAACTGGAGTCACTGAAAATGTCCTCAAAATCTCATTACTGTCATAATGTTACCAATTTTGTCCTAGGTTGGTCCTCTGCCTAATTCTTTATTGAAAAACAGTTAACTTCTCCGCCATCTAGACTTGTCATTCATTTCCCCTTGCAGCTCAGCAACTTTTCACCAGGATTGCTGGCAATCGAGCCACCTGAACACAATCAGTTACTTCATTTTATCCATATTCAGACACACCTAATGCTATATCAGCTCGTAGAAGCAAAATTAATAAAACTAGATTCAACAAGAAATTTGTAATAATTATTAAATTAATTATCTCTGTGCCTGTATGTTAAGGAGCCCCCTGCCTGCCATTTGAGCAGATGAGGTCTGTCCTATCGAAAGTAATTTGGGCAATCATGTGCCACAAGATTCCAAGCTTCAGTAAAGGCCCTGACCACAGCTGGGGCAAGTGGCCCTTCCTCAGACGCAGACAGATTTTGTTGAAGCTGCTCCATCGTTGACATCCCAATGATAACTGTGTCACCAAGATCGCCCTGGAAAAAACAAACAAGATGTCAACTGTTGTATTTATTGTAGGTGAACAATCCTATCTGTATGGGGAAGGTGCTGAAAGAGTAGACTAGGCTCCACCGTTAACAGTTCTCAAACTGCTAAGTGCAAATCAGTGACATGGGGCTAAGTTTCCACTGGTCCAAATCATCACTTCTGGGTTGTAATTTGTGACATTGGCATTGTTGGTATTTATGCTGCAGAATCGATGCCATACCCGGAGTTTGGAATGATGATACATCCACCGTAATGCTGCTGCTGTTAGATTTGGCTTCTCAGAACTGTAAGTTGCATCTATTGCTTTCTTCACCAAATCTATAGCTCGGAAATGATGTTCCTTCCAGTACCTGAGCCACAGCAAAGGAAGAACATTATTAACAAAGGAATTACAGAAAATGAGAAACTTAGAAATTGCTGAAAAATCAGTCAACTCACTACTGCTATGGGAAAGGGTATTATGTGAAGCCCAACAGTCGTGGACAGCTGGTGAACTCACCTGTTTCTGTACGCCTCAGCCCAGCTGTTTCCAAAGAAGCGGCCAGTAGGCTGTTCCTCATTTTTGTCTTCAAACTGGTATTTCCCGGTCAGCAGCCCACCTGCAGCAACGAGACATAATTTATATTCTCTTCATTCCTCAGGTTCTGGCTTCCTACCCCACATCCTGTTACTGCTCTTGATCTGGATCTTATGAAGTTCAGAATGGGGCCTGGGCTGACTTGGCAATCCATTTTGTGAAGACTAGGAATGGACCTCGTTTCTCCCCTCCCCTGAAGTATTGACCGTTACTCCCCAACTCATCCACGTGATGATCCTTCAGCGTGTGGAGGAGAAGCCATTCTGTTGTCACCTGATATCCATACATGGTTTCCCAGTAAAAGGGAGGGAGTGGGGAGAGGGTACTGGATACAGATCAGATTGTCTCTGAGTTCATGTGTAGCCCTGACTGCTGTGTGGTGGAAATGATCTAATTCAGCACACAACAGGAAAGGCTGTTGCTTTTCTGAATATATCCATATGGTGTAGCAGAGCTGGATAATTCAAAAGAAACAATTTCACTTTTAATGTTTTGTAATGTTCTGACATTGATCCCATGTTTCATCTACTTCTGGGAAGATACTGTACCTGCGAGCGGGTTGTAGGCGTAAAATCTCATCCCTAGATGCCGGAGACAGGGAAAGAGTTCCACTTCCACTTGTCGGGTGGTGGCATTGTACATTCCCTAAAAGCCAAAATAAAATTATTCCAGATCAAACCATCTATATGTGGAAAACTGGAATAATGGGCACCAACTACAACATTCAGCTCCCAGATATTTAGCTTTGTAACCAACAACTGGCAATTATAATATAAAAACAAGAAATGCTGGAAATACTCAGCAGATCTGGCAGCATCTGTGGAGAGAGAAGTAGAGTTAACGTTTCAGGTCAGTGACCCTTCTTCAGAACTAGCAAAGGTTAGAAATGTAATAGATTTTAAGCAAATAAAATGGGGGCGGAGCAAGAGGTAACAAAACTGAAGGTGTTGATAGGACAGGGTCAAAGAGAATAACTGACCAGAAGGTGGTGGAGCAAAGGCAAACAGTATGTTAATGGTGTGTTGAAAGTCAAAGCATTAGTGCAGAGAGGGTGTTAATGGACATAAAAATGAACAGCTCTGGCCCGAAGCACAACATGGAAAAAAACATTAGGCAGGCACATGATAAGAAAAATGAATGATGAAACAAACTAAGAAAAAGAAATAAAAACTGAAAATAAAAAGGGGGGCCTGTCATGCTCTGAAATTAGTGAACTCAAATGTTCAGTCCAGCAGGCTGTAGCACGACTAATCAGTAAATGAGATGCTGCCCCTCGAGCTTGCGTTGATGTTCACTGGAACACTGCAGCAAGCCCAGGACAGATATGTGGGCATGAGGGGGGCTGTTGAAATGGCAAGCAACCGGAAGCTCAGGGTCATGCTTACAGACTGAGCGAAGGTATTCCGCAAAACAGTCACCCAATCTGCGTTTGGTCTCCTCAATGTAGAGGCGACCGCATTGTGAGCAGCAAATACAGTATACTAAATTGAAAGAAGTACAAGTAAATCACTGCTTCACCTGAAAGGAGTGTTTGGGGCCTTGGATAGTGAGGAGAGAGGAGGTAAAAGTGCAAGTGTTACATCTCCTGCGATTGCATGGGAAGGTGCCGTGGGAAGCGGACGAGGTGTTGGGGGTAATGGACGAGTGGACCAGGGTGTCACGGAGGGAACGATCCCTTCGGAATGCTGACCGGGGAGGGGTAGATGCGTTTGGTAGTGGCATCACGCTGGACATGGTGGAGAATGATCCTTTGGAGGTGGAAAGTGAAGACAAGGGGAACCCTGTCGTGGTTCTTTATAGTGCCTTTCACAACCACCTGACCTCTCAAGTCCTTTACAGCCAATGCAGTACTTTTTGAAGTGTAGTCACTGTTGAAATATAGGAAATGTGGCATTTAATTTGCAGACAGCAAGCTCCCACAAACAGCAGTGTGATAACGACCAGATAATCTGTTTTTGTGATATTGATTGAGGGATAAATATTGACCAGGACACCGGGGTTAACTCCCCTGCTCGTCTTCGAAATAGTGCCTTGAGATCTTTTACGTCCACCTGAGAGCAGATGGATGTCAGTTTAACATCGCATCCAAAAGACTGCACCTTTAAAATAGAAAAACATTCCTAGACATTACACAGAAGCATAATCAGACAAAAATTCACACGGAGCCAAGGAAGGAGATAGTAGAATGGGTGGCTAAAAGCTCGGTCAAAGTGGACAGTTTGAAAGAAGATCTTAAAGGAGTTGAGAAAGGACGGGAAGTGGTTTATGAACAGAATTCAAACTGCTGAAGGTATGTGTGCTAAATGGTGGAGTAAAGGGAGTGGCACAAGAGGATAAAGTTCTCTGGTACTGGCAACAATCCAGGAGCAGGTCGATGGTATGTTGGGATATAGCCCAGACCAGTGATTTTCAGGTATGGGAGAATAACTCGCCGGGGGAGGGGGGTGGTGCGGGGGCCATACCCTCGCCTCCAAAAGTCAGTACCCAAATTTCTGCAACTATGACAAACAACTTGTATTTATATATCACCTTTGGCATAGTACACGTCCAAAGGCACAAAGTCTGACACTGAGTCACATATTAGGGCAGGTGGCCAAAAGCTTGGACCAAGAGGTTTTAAGGAACATCTTAAAAAGGAGGAAAAAAAGAGGTAGAAGAGTTGCTCAAGCAGCCAGAATTGGAGGGTTGTAGGGCAGGATGGGATGACAGAGATACAGAGGGGCGAGGCCATGAAAAACACTAAAAACAAGAATGAGAATTTTAAAATTGGCTCTTGGTTAAGCAATGCATCAATGTAGGTCAGCAAGCATAGGGATGATGGGTAAATGGGATTTGGTGCGAGTCAGGTCAGGGCACAGGCAGCAGAGTTTTGGATGATCTCCAGTTTACAAAGGATAGAACACAGGAGGATGGCCAGGAGTGTGTTGGCAGTCGTCAAAAAATAGAAATAATATACTAATAAATCCACAAATACAAGGAAAAATATCTGATGAACACAGTAACTAAAAGAGAAGCTCAGAGAGTTAGATCCTTCAACAGGCTGGATATTGCCAGTCTCACTCTTGACATACCTGATAGATGGTGGGTAGAACCCAGTTGTTATATTTACAGATTGAATACACCTCTGCCACTTCCCATGAAGCATAGTTTGAGAGGCCGAGTTCTTTAAATTTCCCCTAAAAAGAAATCCATGTTAAATCACTTACTTTTTACAAGTTATTCCACAGCAATAACAGAAACCCTGTACTTATCATGAAATCAAGAAAGGCAAACATATAACCTCTTATCATTTCAGAAACTGCTCAAAGCCTTTTCTATGAATCACTCAGAAGGGCAGTAACTGCTTTATACCTTTCTCACAAGACCAAATAAACAGTAAATGATACAAATCTTTTACTTGTCTTTGAAGGAGTAATGTTGGCCATGACATTAGCAGAACTCCCTGCCTCCTCTTCATATAGTGCGATGGGATCTTTAACATCCTCTGAACAAGTGGAACAGGTAGGCAGGATCTCTGGTTAATGTCACACCCTAATAGTGGCACCTCTGACAATACTGCACTCCCTAAGTATTGCACTATTCTATGTGCCGTGGCAAGTGGGACTAATTGGATAGCTCTTTCACTGAGACGACACAGAAATTATGGGCCAAATTGCCCAGTATGGCTTGTATGCCCTGCATGTTCTCTAGTATGCTTACTGTACCTGTTGGTGAAGCTCCTGACAGGCAGCCAGTGTTTCCTCAATTGATGTCTCATGGTCTGGGGCGTGGAGATAGAGGATCTCGACACTCTCCCTTTGCAAACGCTCCAACGATGTGTTCAACTGACATCGGACACTCTCAGCTTTCAATGTCTTCCCGTCCCATGGATTCACTTTGGTTGCAATCTTCACTTTTAAGATACAGAAAGGAACTGGAATCAGTGCAAAATCAAGGAAGACAGGTTGCAAGGCAATTTATAGGGGTGTTCAAAATCATGGGGGGCCCTAGACAGAGGAGACAAAGAGAAACTGTTCCCATTGATGGAAGGGTCGAGAATTAAAGGACACAGATTTAAGTTGACTGTTAAAAGAACCAAAAGCATCATGCGAAAAAAAACTTTAACGCACCAAGTGTTTATGATCTGGAATGCACTGGCTGAAAGGGTGGTGGAGGCAGATTCAATCGTGGCTTTCAAGAGAGAACTGGATAAGCACCTGAAGGGGAAAAAAATCTAGAACATGGGGTGGGGGACAGTCTCAGGTAAGTCACAGAATCGTTACAGTGCATAAGACAGCCATTTGGCCCATCATGTCTGCAGTGGCTCTCTGAAAGAGCAATTTCCTCAGTTCCATTCCCCCGCCTTCTCCCCATAACCCTGCACATTCTTCCTTCTCATTTAACTGTTTATTTCCCTTTTGAATGCTTCAATTGAGCCTGACTCCACCACGTTCTCAGACTGTGCATTCCAGACCTAACCACTCACTGCATGAAAATGTTTTCCTCATGTCACATTTGCTTCTCTTACCAAATACTTTAAATCTGTACCCTCTCATTCTCGATCCTTTCACAAGTGCAAACAGTTTCTCTCTATCTAATCTGTCCAGACCCCTCATGATTTTGAATACCTCTATCAAATCACCTCTCAGCCTTCTCTTCTCCAAGGAAAACAGTCCTAACTTCTCCAATCGATCTTCATAACTGAAGTTCCTGATCCCTGGAACCATTCTCGTGAATCTTTTCCGTACTCTCTCCAATGCCTTAAAGTGCAGCACCCAGAACTGGTCGCAATACGCCAGCTGAGGCCGAACTGGTGTCTTATACAATTTCAACATAACCTCCTTGCTCTTGTACTCTATGCCCTTATTAATAAAGCCCAGGATACCGTATGCTTTATTAAGCGCTCTCTCAACCTGTCATGCCACCTTCAATGACTTATGCACCCATGTCCCTCTTCTCTTGCATCCCCTTTAGAATTGTACCCTTTATTTTATATTGTCTCTCCATGTTCTTCCTACCAAAATGAATCACTTCACATTTCTCTGCATTGAACTTCATCTGCCACCTGTCTGCCCATTCCACCAACTTGTCTATGTCCTTCTGAAGTTCTATACTATCCTCCTCACAGTTTACAATGCTTCCAAGTTTCATACCATCTGCAAACTTTGAAATTGTGCCCTGTACACCAAGGTCTAGGTCATTAATATAGATCAGGAAAAGCAAGGGTCCCAACACTGATCCCTAGGGAACTCCACTGCAAACCTTCCTCCAACCCAAAAAACATTCATGAACCACTATTCTTTGTTTCCTGTCACTCAGCCAATTTCGTATCCATGTTGATACTGTCCCTTTTATTCCATGAGTTACAAGTTTGCTCACAAGTCTGTTGTGTGGCACTGTATCAAACGCCTTTTGAAAGTCCACGTACACATCAACAGCATTGCCCTCATCAACACTGTTACCTCCTCAACAAACTCCAGCAAGTTAGTTAAACATGATTTTCCCTTAAGAAATCCATAGGTGATCATCCAGGACGGAGATGAGAAGGAATTTCCTCATTCAGAGGGTTATGCATCTTTGGAAATGTTTACCCCAGTGGGTTGTGCATACTTCATCGTTGAGTATACTTAAGGCTGAGACAGACAAATCTTTGATGTTTGAGGGATATTGGGAGCTGGAAGGAAAGTGGAGTTGAGGCAGATCATAAACCATGATCGTATTGAATGGGGGAACAGGCTTGAGGGGCCGAATACTCTACTGCTCCTATTAGTACCCCAGGGCTCCTCACCTCTCTGTCCGAGTCCCAGCGTCCCCACCACCTGCTCCGAGCGCCCCTCCGCGTACATGAACGCACCGTCCAATTCGTCGTGCCCGTGCTCCATAAACGCGCAAACCATTGCCGCGCTTTGCTTGGCGTCCACGCGCCGCCCAAACTCCATGGTCCCGAGGACGGTTCGGGGCCGCGCCGCTGCCAAACAACTGGACATGATGCGGGAAACAAGAGGCCGCCACACTAACACTGAGCGCAAAGACAAAACAAGGCCCAACATGGCAGCCGGGGCGGGCCGAGTGCAAATACTAACGGTCCATTGAGGAACGTGTCCAAACCCCGCCCACTCCGGGGAGCGTCGCCGAACCCCGCCCCAGTGACCGTAATACCATTGAATGTCAAGTGGACGGGGGGATTCGGCTGTCAGATAATCATTGCCTGTCACTGGTGTGGCAAAAATGTTACTTGCCACTCATTCTCCAAGCTTAGAATTGATCATCAAACAAACAATTGTGAATGGAGTTAAACACTGCAATCAGCAGCAAACAGGCCGACTTCTGCCATGACAGGGTAAAACAATTTGCTTTCATATGGCATCTTTAACATAGTAGAACGTCCCTAGTTGCTTCCTGGAAGCATTATCAAACAAAATATGACACCAACTCACTTGAAGTATCAAGACAGGTGACGAAAAACTTGATCGAAGAAACAGGTTTTAAGAAGTGCCTTAAAAGATAGAAGAGGAGATTCCAGAGCTTGGGGTTAGGTAGTGTGGTTGCTAATGGTGAAACATTTAAAATGGGGGATGCACAAAAGGTCAGAGTTGGAGAAACACAGAGATCGGAGAGGGTTGTTGGGCTGGAGGAAGTTACAAAGGTAGGGAGAGGCGAGGCCCTGGAGGGATTTGAAAACCAGGATGAGATTTTAAAATCCAGGTATTGCCAAAGTCAGTGTAGGTGTGCAAGCACGGGGACGATCATTGGTGAAGCAGATGAAGATTAATACATGCCCCTAAAAAACAAAAGTACCATATATACAGTCAAGCAACCATGGACAATATGAGGTAAGACACAAGAATAATGGTCAACCAGCAACCTGGAAGAAATATAGAAAGCAACAACAGGACACAAAAAATTAAGAGCTGCAAAACAGTAATACATGAAGTGCAAGTAGTATAAAGGCTAATAGCAAAAATTTTTATCAATATATTAAGTGAGTGTGGCAATGTGGGTCTATTAAAGACAGTTACAGGCAATATTGTAATAGACAAGAAAGGTAATTGCAGATTCATTAAACACAATTTGTATCTATTTTCAGAATAGGAAGATAAAATGCCAATAATAAAAAGGAAACTAAGAAATCAAGGGGAGAAACATATTGGATTCAATACAAGTAACAACATGGTAATGGAGAAAATAAATGAATTTAAATTAGCTAAATATCCAGGATATGATGGTTTCCATTCCAGGGAGTAAAAGGTGAGGAAATTGCAGAAGCGTTAATCATAATCTTTCAAAGCTCTCCTGATATGGAAATGTGCCATTAGATTGGAAATTTGCTAATGTCACTAGATCATTTGAGTGAGAGAGAAGCCAGGTAACTTTTATAGGCCTCAGTTTGTAAGTTGTGGGCAATGTGTCATTAGGGACAGAATGGCTGAGTACTTAAACATACATTAGCTGATCAGAGAGCAAACAAGGATTTATTAAGGGCAAGTCAGGTCTAACTAATCTTGTTGAGTGCTTTGAGGAGGTCACAAAGTTAAGTTAAGAGAGTCTTTGGATGTTATCGATATGGACTTCCAGAAGGTATTCACTAAGGTTCCACACAAGAAATGATCAAAACTGAGAGTGCACAGAATTGGAGGTAGCCTTTTGGAGATATTGGGAATAAAGGTACTCAGATTGGTCAGATGTGACACGGTCTAGGGATCGGTTATGGAGCCTCAACTTTTCACCATATTTATTCACGTTTGGATGAAGCAGTTGTATATTCAAGTTTGCAGTTGACACCAATTAGTAGGGACAGTAAGTACTCCAGATGGCAGTAGGAAGTTGCAAAGGGACATAGACAGATTAAGTGAGTGGGTAATACTATGGCAAATGGAGTTCAATGTGGACAAATGTGAGGTCATCCACTTTGCAGTCAAAGATAAATCAGAGTCTTTTTTTAAGGTCCATTCTATGAAATTCTCACTCCCAACCCCTCTGCCTTTCTATCCTCATTTAAGATTCTCCTTAAGAACCACTTCTTTGACTAAGCTTTTGATCACCCCTCCAATTAAGCATTTAGTTTTGCCTGATTATGCTTCTATGAAGCACCTTTGACTGTTTCCCTACATCACCAAGAAAAGGAGAAAAAGAACTTTACAATGAGGTTAAAAAAAAGTTGTTAACAGATTTCACAAAATGTCCTGTCAACTGGTTTGGTTCGGTTCATATTTAAAGATTTTATTTTCAGTACAATACAAAAAGTACGATATACAAAGAAAAAACACATACCTCACACAAATGTCTATGTTTAATTTATAAAATATTCTTTCACCCAACCACAATTTCTTCCATACAAACCAAGGCTTCAGCATTCTCTAGGACACTGCAACCAGTCTCCAGTGAGATAAGACAGGTCTGCTCCCTCCTATCTTGTGAAGGCCCTAACCTATCATACAGCTGACTAATTCCTTATTATGGAAGCTGGTAGATAACTGCTGGGGCAGCTGCAGTTTCTAGATTAGAAGCCTTGTGCATTGTACAATGTCATATCATTGCTGTACAGTCTGTTCAGAGACAGTCTACTGAGCACATCTTAAAAAGCAATGAAAGCAAAATACTGCAGATGCTGGAAATCTGAAATAAAAACAAGAAATGCTGGAAATACTCAGCAGGTCTGGCAGCATCTGTGGACAGAGAAGCAGAATTAACGTTTCAGGTCAGTGACCTGAAACGTGAACTCTGCTTCTCTCCACAGATGCTGCCAGACCTGCTGAGTATTTCCAGCATTTCTTGTTTGTATCTTAAAAAGCAATGTCTGATCATGCAGGAGATCAACTATTTCAAAATCCTGACATAGAACTATAAATTTACACCAAATTTAATCTCATCCTCAAGGTATACAGCACAACACAATGTACATTATCAAACCACAAACTATCAGTACAAGAGGGTTAAAACCCACAGGTGCCAAGTCAGGATTTGATCCCTGTTACTGTTTCACATTTCATGAGTTTTGAAAGTTCTCTCATACCCCACAATTCAGTTCAGGGCTGAAACATGCTCTGTGCCTTGGGATCTCTGTTCCATTTAGTATTGTGGCCATAGGATCCTACATGCAGTCAGAATGTTTTCTGAGCTCTCTCCTCAACATACAACTGCATCTATAAAAGAATATAAAAAACACGAATCAAGAGCAAGTCCTAATATAACAGTAAGTACTGCACATACTGCAGCAGTGCTCAATAAATCCATTTACAGGAATCACTGTTATAATTTCCTTCAGATATAATCCAGGAAGCAGCAGTCACAATAAACCACTGGATTAATTCTACAGTCCCATGCATTTGGCATCAAATGGGTTCAGAAAGTTCAAAGAAAACAAACTAGAGTACATGATCCAAGTTGCGGTATTTTCCAACAAATGGCCTCACCTGCCACTCAAAGTTACCACCTAATGCATTCTTCTGGTCAAGAAAACTTTTCATAAACACCTGATGAGTTACAATCATAATATAAGTGAGCTACTGTCACATGAACCACAAATAGAACATAAGACACCCCCTGCCAGAGTTAAAGTGTTACCTTCAAGATATCTGATGTCATAGTTTTCAGCGGGATTAGCCTTGGCTCTCGCATGTTCACTTCCTGTTCATCAGCATGGATCCACGGGAAGTCCTACACAAGGAACAAATAAACAGTGAATCTGAAACAACATTAATTGTTTATTGAGTATTTGTTCTCAGGTTTGGGAAATTTATTGCTTATCCATAGTTGCCCCAAGATCCTTGAATCGCTGCAGTCCCTACTGTGATGCTGTTCCCAGAACGGTGCTCAATAGCAAACTCCAGGATATTGATCCAGTGACAATATGGGAATGGTGCTGTATGTCCAAGTCAGGGTAGCGTGTGACTTGAGGGGAATTTACAGGTGGCACTGTTCCACATGATGTTGCTGCTTTTTTGCCTTTCAGTGATAGGGCATGGGGCTGGGAGTTCCTGTTGAAACAAGCTTACCACTGATGATAGAGAAGTTGATTTTGGATTCAATGGCAAAAGGCACCATGTTTTGTACTGGATGGTGTTACTTGAGAGTTGTTGCATCAACCCGATCCAAGTGAATGGGAAAAATTCCATCACAATCCTTAGTTGACCCTTGTGGAATGTGGAGAAGCTTGGAGGGGTCAGGAGATGAGCCACTCATCATAGAGTATCTAGGCTCTTCCCTGGCGACAGTGATGATATGGCCAATTCAGTTATGCTTATGGTCAATGTTGTTAATGCTAACTTAGCTATGGTGACAACACAGGTCAAAGGAGATAATTGGACTTTCTCTTGTTCGAGATGGACACTTCCCAATACTTATGTGGTATAAACATTACCTACCACTTGTCAGTCCAAACCTGGATGTTATCCAGGTCCTACAACAGACCTATGTGGACTGCTCCAGTATTGAAAGAGTTGATTAGACCTGATTACTGTGGAACTGACAGCAAACATCCCCACTCTTGACCTTGATGTTGAGTGCAATTAATCAACTCTTCACTGACATTCAGCTCCTGCGTCAATATCTGAATAATGTCTGTGATGAGGTCTGGAGTCAAGTGGCTCTGGTGTATATGTTAGTGAGCAGGTTACTGGTAGTAGGTATTGTTTGACAATACTATTAATTACTTCTTCCATCATTCTACTGTGAATGTCAGGAGGCTGATTGGACGGTGATCGTTTGCATTAGATTTATCCTGTTTTTTCTGGATAGGACATATCTGGGGAATTTTCCACATTGTCGGGTAGATGTCTGTTATTGCTGCAATGGAATAGCTTGCCTGGGGACAGCTAGTTCTGTATTCAAGTCTTCAGCATTACAGCCAGGAATTATCAGAACCCATAGCCTTTGCTGTGTCCAGTGTACTCAACCACTTCTTCATTTCACTTGGAATGAACCAAATTGGCTGGGCACTGGCATTTGTGATGGTGGGACCTCAGGAGGAGGCTTAGTGGGTTTATTCACTTGACACTATGAGCTGAAAACACTTGCAAACACTTCAATCTCATCTCTTGCACTCATACTGAGCTCCAATGGATGGATATGGATGTTTATGAAGCTTCCTCCTCCAAACAAACAGTTGCCTGAATAACCATCTCCATTCTCAACTAGATGTAGTGAAGCTTCAGAACATGCCTCTGATCCAATGACTGGGAAAGCTCACAGCTGTCTATAACCTGTTGTTTTGGTGTTTAGCATACAGTCTTGTGTACCAGACGCTTCAGTTCTGGGTCTGCTTTTGTTCACTGTAATTTGGATATAGACACAGAGACAATAGTGTCAAAATTTGCAGATGATACCAAAATAGAAGGAATAGTTAATTCTTTATAAGTTTAAAGGAAGTTGCAAAGAGATATTGATAAGATGAGGGAATGGTCTAAAACATGGCAGATGGAATTCAACTTCACTAAATGTAAGGTGATGCATTTTGATAAAAATATAACATCTCTAATTATACTCAATGTCATGGAGCTGGAAGCAAGCCAAATTGGTGATGGATAGAAATTGGGGTTTGAAACTCAGGACACTGACGTTTTGCATGGTCTGATTTGATCTGAGCAAGTGGCTGGTTGGGAATGGAGCAGAGTTTATGCAAGGGCAGGAGGGTGGTGGCTCTGGTCTTCCCAATGCTCAACTTCTAGAAATTCTAACTCATCCATGACTTAATGAGAGTTTAATACCGTGGCGGCTGGAGTCACTATGGTGCAACCACGAGGCTGAGTTTCATGGATAGCATATTTTTGGATGTGGTCATCCCACAGCTTAAAAGAGTGCAGGCAGAGAAGGAAGGGGTAACTGTCAGGTAGGTAGTGCACGAGTCCCCAGAGTGCAACTCACTCTCCAACTGGGGAGTGCAGGCAGAACCAAGTCCATGGCACCATGAGTGACTTAGCTGTGGGGAGGGGGGAGGTGAAGGAAGAAGAGTGGAAGAGCAATAGTGGTTGGGGAATTACACTGTGAGGTGAACAGTCATGCTCTTCCGCGGCCGCAGACATGACTTCAGGATGGTATCTTGCCTTGCTGGTGCCAGGGTGACGGACGTCACTGAGCGGCTACAGGACATTGACAGGAAGGTGAACAGCTGAAGGTCATGATCCATATTGACACCAATTACATAGGCAGGAAGAGGGATGAAGTCTTGCAGGGAGCTTAGGGAGCTAGGAGACTGAAAAGCAAGACCTCAAAAAGGTAGTAATCTCTGGATTACTCCCGGTACTATGTGCAGGTGAGTACAGAAATAGGAAGATAGAGCTGATGAATATGTGGCTGGAGTGATAGTGCAAGAGGGAAGGCTTTGGGACTGCTTCTGAGGGAGGTGGAACCTGTACAAGCCAGACAGGGTGCACCTCAACAAGGCCGGGACCAATATCCTCACAGGGGCTTTTGCTCATGCTGTTGGGGAGGGTTTAAACTAGCTTGGCAGGGGGATGGGAACCTAAGAGTAGATTCAGAAGGGAGAAAAGAAAAGTTGGAAATGGAAAGCTGAAAATTAGTAAGCATGTTTGGAAGGCTGAAGAAAGAAAGGCTAGAAAACAGACAAGGGAGTTTGGCAGTGCTAAATGGTATATACTTCAATGCAAGAAGTCAAGGGAATAAGGCAGATGAGCTGAGAGCACAGACTGACATGTGGGAGTATTAAATTGTAGCTATTATTGAGACATGGCTGAAAGAAGAGCAGGAATGGCACCTCAACATTCCTGGTTACAGAGTTTTTAGATGATAGAAGGGGAACAAAAAGGAAGGGGTGGTCATATTATTGCCTAAAGAAACAATTATAGCTGTGACAAGGGATGATATGGTAGAAGAATCATCAAATGAGGCCATATGGGTTGAACTGAAGAACAGAAAAAGGGCAATCACACTACTGAGAGTGTACTATAGACCCCCAAACAGTCTATGAAGGAAAATCTCTGAGAAGTCCACAAATAGGACAGTAATAGTGGGGGAATTCAACTACCCTAATATTAACTTCAGTCATAAGGTCAGCAGCGGGGATGTTCACTGATGACTGCACAATGTTAAGCACCATTCGTGATTCCTCAGATACTGAAGCAGTCCCTGTAGAAATGCAGCAACACTTGGACAATATCCAGGCTTGGGTTGATAAGTGGCAAGTAACGCTCGCACCACACAAGTGCCAGGCAATGACCATCTCAAACAAGAGAGAATCTAACCATCTCCCCTTGACATTCAATGGCATTATGATCACTGAATCCCCCACTATCAACATTGACCAGAAACTGATCTGGAGTAGCTATATAAATACCGTGGCTACAAGAGCAGGTCAGAGGCTAGGAATCCTGTGGTGAGTAACACACCTCCTGACTCCCCAAAGTCTGTCCACCATCTGCAAGGCACAAGTTAGAAGTGTGATGGAATATTCTCCACTTGCTTGGATGGGTGCAGCTCCAACAACACTCAAGAAGCTTGACACCATCGAGGACAAAGCAGCCAGCTTGATTGGCACTCCATCTACAAACATTCACTCCATCCACCACCGACGCACAGTGGCAGCAGTGTGTACCATTTACAAGATGCACTGCAGCAATGCACCAAGTCTCCTTCCAAGCACCTTCCAAACCCACAACATCTGCCACCTAGAAGGACATGGGCAGCAGATGTATGGGAACACTACCACCTGCAAGCTCCACTCCAAGCCACACAACATCCTGACTAGGAACTATAACGCCGTTCCTTCACTGTTGCTCGGTCTAAAATCCTGGAACTCCCTTCCTAACAGCACTGTTGGTGTACCTACCCCACAAAGACTGCAGCGGTTCAAGAAGGCAGTTCACCACCACCTTCTCAAGAGCAATTAGGGATGGGCAATAAATACTGGCCTAGCAAGTGACGCCCACATCCTATGATCGAGTAAAAAAAAACTGGGATAGGATTAGTGTGAAAGGCACAGAGGGAGCAGAATTCTTGAAATGCATTCAGAAGAACTTTTTTAGCCAGTATTTAGCAAATCCAACAAGAGAGGGGGCAGCTCTGGACTTAGTTTTAGGGAATGAAGCTGGACAGGTGCAAGTGGGTATCAGTTGGGGAACAGTTTGGTGAAAGTATTCATAATTCAGTTAGGTTTAGGATAGTTATGGAAAAAGACAAAGATAGAGCAGAAATTAAAGTTCTCAACTGGGGAAAAGCTAATTTTATTAACCAGAGATGTGATTTAGCTAAAGTGGACTGGAAACAGCTACCTGAAGGTAAATCAGTGCCAGATCAGTGGGAGGCATTCAAGAAAGAGATAGTGAGCATTCAGAGCATTTAAAGAGAAAGGGTGGGACTAACAAATCCAGAGCCCCCTGGATGTCAAGGGACTTAAAGGAGAGAATAAAGAAAAAAAGGGAAACTTATGACAGATACTGCAGAAAACCTAAGATTATAAAAAGCGTAGGGGCAAAATTAAAAATGAAATTAGGAAAGCAAAGAGAGGACCTGAAAAAATATTGGCAAGGAATATCAAGGAAAACCCAAAGATTTTTTATAAATACATGAAGAGCAGAACGATAATTAAAGAAAGATTACAGCCTATTAGGGACCATAAGTGTAATCTGTTTGTGGAGGTGGAAGACATGGGTATGGTTTGTTATGATCCTACTTTTTTTTTGGAGTCTGCGATGTGCCTTTGGGGCTGTGGGAGGGATCAGTGCTGCTTTGAGAACAAGCAGGCCTCAGGAATTACTAAGATGCAGCATTTTGGTTGCCGTTGGATATAACCATACGGAGAAGGAATCAACCAGATTCAATCAATGCAACAGCCATTCATAGACTGAGGATCGAGATATACAATGTTGCAATTAACTGTTTGAAATTAGCTAAAAACTGTCTTTTGACACAAACAGACAAACAGCTGTTCGGCCAGCATATACTGAAGAAAAGAGAGCTCTCCCTCAGTTTATTTAAACCTTATTTTTATACTCTCAAAATTCTGAAACGTCAAGCCAGATTAATTTCTTAAAAGAAAATAACCAATTACTTTAACTACTGAACGCTGGAAGAAGAGGAGCATCACTTCAACTGCTGAAATAGACAACTGACTGTCCTACTGTTGATGAACCTTTTTCTCCCCACTGGATGGCTGTGAGGACTTCAAGCAACCTTGGACTGTTCCACATTGGAAGACTCCACTTTGGCAGGAGCGTAAATCTGCAAGGACACTTATTTTTTTCTATTTTAAATGTTTAAATCTTAGTAGGGTTTAAGAATTTAGTTTTTCTAATTAAACAGTTCATTTGTCGATCTAAAGACACCTGGTTTGGTTGGCCTCAGTTGAGAATTAATAGATGGTCAATTTGGCTGTGGTTTTCTTTAATTTGGAAAGTTTAAAGTGATATGTTAGGCGATCTGTGGAGTGGCAGGACTGATTTGACAGTGCGTTGCTCCCACTGCAATCAGAATCGTATATTTTGATTGGGGGCTTTGACTTGAGCGGTCAGTCGTAACATATTAATTAGGTGGCTCGCGTCTGGGATTGAATCAGACTAATTTGACATCAAGGCAGCATTTGACCGAGTATGGCATCAAGGAGCCCTAGCAAAACTGAGGTCATTGGGAATAGGGGGAAAACCCTCCGCTGGCTGGAGTCATACCTAGCAGAAAGGAAGGTGGTTGTGGTTGTTGGAGGTCAATCATCTGAGCTCCAGGACATCACAGCAGGAGTTCCTCAGGGTAGTGTCCTCGGCCCAACCATCTTCAGCTGCTTCATCAATGATCTTCCTTCAATTATAAGGTCAGAAATGAGGATGTTCGCTGATGATTGCACAATGTTCAGCACCATTCGTGACTCCTCAGATACTGAAGCGGTCCATGTCGAAATGCAGCAAGACCTGGACAATATCCAGGCTTGGGCTGATAAGTAGCAAGTTACATTCACGCCACACAAGTGCCAGGCAATGACCATCTCAAACAAGAGAGAATCTAACCATCTCCCCTTGACATTCAACAACATTACCATCGCTGAATCCCCCACTATCAACATCTGGGGGTTACCATTGACCAGAAACTGAACTGCAGTAGCCATATAAATACCGTGACTACAAGAGCAGGTCAGAGGCTATGAATCCTGAGGCGAGTAACTCACCTCCTGACTCCCCAAAGCCTGTCCACCATCTACAAGGCACAAGTCAGGAGTGTGATGGAATACTCTCCACTTGCCTGGATGGGTGCAGCTCCAACAACACTCAAGAAGCTCGACACCATCCAGGACAAAGCAGCCCGCTTGATTGGCACCCCATCTACAAACATCCACTCCCTCCACCACCAACGCACAGTGGCAGCAGTGTGTACCATCTACAAGATGCACTGCAGCAATGCACCAAGGCTCCTTCGACAGCACCTTCCAAACCTGCGATCTCTACCAACTAGAAGGACAAGGGCAGCAAATACATGGGAACACCACCAGCTGCAAGTTCCCCTCCAAGCCACACACCATCCTGACTTGGAACTATATCGCCGTTCCTTCACTGTCGCGGGGTCAAAATCCTGGAACTCCCTTCCTAACAGCACTGTGGGTGTACCTACCCCACAAAGACGGCAGCGGTTCAAGAAGGCAGCTCACCACCACCTTCTCAAGGGCAATTAGGAATGGGCAATAAATGCTGGTCTGGCCAGCGACGCCCACATCCCATGAATGAATTTTTAAAAAAATTGGACGGTTCGCATTTGGGATAATATTAATTACTCGTCTCTGGGATACACTTAAGTTGGGGTCAATTGGAAACTCTATTGTTGGGATCTAAATCCAACACCAATTACAAAGAAATTAAAAGAACCAGGTCTCTTGTATATAAGTTACAGTCTATACCATTGTATTGGCATTTGTGGTTGCAGCAGAGTTTTTGGGACAGCAGAATGTTTCCCTGAGTGACTTGATAACTTTAACTAAGAACAAATTAAAAGAACTGGCAGCAAATTTGGGGTTAGAATTGAAATCAGGTGCCAAAAAAGCAGAGATAATTGACCTAATAACCGAACATCTGGAATTAGTAGATGATGATGATGAGCAATACAAGGAACAAGAAGGTAGTATTGAGAGTGATGCAGTGGTATTGGCTAGGATTCAGTTAGAAATGAAAAAACTTGAGGTGGAAAAAGAATTAAGAAAATTTGAATTGGAAAAAGAGGAAAGGGAAAAAGAAACAGAAATAGCAATAAGAAAACTTGAATTGGAAAAAAAGAGGAAAGGGAGAAAGAGAGCGCATTTCGGAGAGAAAGTGAAAAAGAGAGGGAATTTAAGTGAAAAGAGATGGAACAAAGACAAAAGGGTAGTCTTGAATCCAGGGAAAATTCGGGTCAGGAAGAATCTGAATTTAGCTCAGGACCCAGCGAAAAGTTGTTTAAATTTATACAGGCTCTTCCTAAGTTTGAGGAAAGGGACGTAGAGGCATTTTTCATATCTTTTGAAAAAAACAGCCAAACAGATGAAACAGACTGGCCGAAAGAAAACTGGACACTGCTTATGCAGGGCAGGTTGGTAGGCAGAGCTGATGAAGCTTATGCCATGCTTCCTAAACAGGCTTCTGCAGATTATGAGATGGCAAAAAAGGCTATTCTCACTGGATATGAGTTAGTCCCTGAAACTTACCATCAGAAGTTTAGGGACTTACAAAGATTGGCTGGGCAGACATATTTAGAATTTGAGAAGGTGAAGCAAATTACTTTTGACCATTAGATACGGGCATTAAAGATAGAAACCACATATGAGAACTTTCGAGAATTGATTTTCTTAGAATTTTAAAAACTCCATTCCTTCAGTAGTGAGAACTCATATAGATAACCTGAAAGTTTTGAAAGCTAGGCAAGCAGCAGAGATTGCTGATGATTTTGAGCTTGTGAATAAGCCAACCTATTTTGTTCATCACCTCCATAAACCTAAGAAGGATAGAAAGTGGGAGAGTGAAAAGAAGGCAAGTAGCCGAGGACAAGAAGGAACAGCTGGGAATGCTCCAGGATCACCTCCTCAGGTCAGAAAGGAAGGTGCTGAGGGTAGAAGTGAGGTTCGCAAGCCAAAGTGTTATCACTGCAACAAAATGGGTCATCTTCATTCAGAGTGCTGGAAATTGCGAGGTACACCCATTGGATTTGTTGGGGTACGCAAAGCTAGTGCAGAGGAAAAGACTCTGACTGAGAGTATAGCAGACCAGGCTATAGCTTTAACGACAGCTGCGAAAACAGATACTACAACTAAAAGGAGTGTAAAGGTTAAGAATAAAATACCTGAGAGTTATAATGAATTTTTGTCAAAAGGGAGAGTAACTCCATATCCTGTAAGTGAGGCAGGAAAACCGATTATACTCAGGGACACAGGAGCAACCCAAACACTCTTGCTGGGGAAAGATATAAGATTTCCACCAGAGAGCACCTTGAAGGCTAAAGTTTTAGTTAATGGAATTGGCGGGGAGTATATATCCATACCTTTGTATAAAATACACCTAGAGAGTGACTTAATATCTGGGATAGAAACTGTAGGTGTTTGCCAGTAAAGGGAATTGATCTACTCCTAGGAAATGATTTGGCTGGATCAAAAGTATCAGTTTTTCCTATGGTTACAGAGGAACCCAGTGAAATTAAGGAAACGGAGAAATTACAGGAACAAGGTCCAGGAATATTTCCTGTGTGTGTAGCCACCCGAGCAATGGTTAAACAGGATCCATTGTCGGAGGTAAAAGGGCACCATAAATAGATAGCCAAGTATCTGAAACCTTATTTGGGGATTCAGATAATCTAAATGAGATGTTTAACAGATCTTCTATAATTTCAGCACAGCAAGCTGATCCAGTGTTATAAAGAATAGCACAGTCGGCTCTGACAGAAGCTGAGGCAAAAGGAGTTCCAGGGTATTAACAGAAACAAGAGAAGAAATAGTAGAAGCTCTGACCATCATTTTTCAATCCTCTCTGGCTACAGGCTAGATGCCAGGGGACTAGAGTACAGCTAACGTTGTACCGTTGTTTAAAAAGGGAGAAAGAGATAGACCAAGTAATTCCAGGCCAGTCAGCCTAACCTTGGTAGTGAGAAAAATATTGGAAAAAATTCTGAGTCACAGGATAAATCTTCATTTAGAAAGACACAGATTAATCAAAGACATTCAGAAGGGAAGGTCATGTCTGACTAACATGATTGAATTTTTTGAGGAGGTAACAAGGAGGATCGTTGAGGGTCATGCATTTGATGTAGTCGATATGGATTTTAGCAAGGTTTTTATAAGGTCCAACATGGCAGACTGGTCACGAAAGTAAAGTCCATGGGATCCAAGGCAAAGTGGCAAGCTGGATCCAAAATTGGCTCAGAGGCAGGAAGCACAGGATAATAGTCGATGAGTGTTTTTGTGACTGGAAGGCTGTTTCCAGTGGGGTTCCGCAGGGCTCAGTACTAGGTCCCTTGTTTTTTGTGCTTTAAATCAATGATTTGGACTTGAATATAGGCAGTATGATTAAGAAGTGTGCAGATGACAAAAATTAACCATGTAGTTGATAAGTTAGAAGAAAGCTGAAGACTGCAGAAAGATATCAATGGACTAGTCAGGTGGGGGTGGGGGGAACAGTGGCAAATGGAGTCTGATAGAGAGAAGTTTGAGGTAATGCATTGGGGGAAGGCTAACAAGGCAAGGGAATACACAATAAATGGTAGGATGCTGAGAAGTGTAAACGAACTTTAGGACCTTGGAGTGCATGTCCACACATCCCTGAAGGTGGCTGGACAGGTAGACAAGGTAGTCAAGAAGGTATACGGGATACTTTATTAGCCAAGGTATAGATTATAAGAGCAGGGAGATTATGCTGGAACTGTATTGACACTGGTTAGGCAACAGCTGGAGTACTGTGTGCTGTTCTAGTCACCACCCTATAGGAAAGATGTGTTTGCATTTGAAGGAGGGTACAGAAGAGATTTACAAGGATGTTGCCTGGATAGGAGAAAGATTGGATCGACTAAGGTTGTTTTCTTTAAAACAGAGGAGGCTGAAGGGAGACCTAATTTATGTATAGAAAATTATAAGGGATCTAGATACAGTGGATAGGAAAGCCCTATTCCCCTTGGTCCTTAGCCAGGGGGTATGGATTTGGTAAGAGGTAGGAGATTTTGAGGGGATTCCATGGGAAATGTTTTCTCCCACTGGAACTCACTGCCTGAAAGGGTGGTAGAGGCAGAAATCCTCATAACATTTAACGAGTACTTGGATAGGCATCTGAAGTGTCATAACCTACCAGGCTACGGACCAAGAGGCAGAAAGTGGTATTAGGCTGGATGGTTCCTAGTCGGCAGTGCGCATAAGATGGGCCAAATGGCCTCTTTCCATGCTGTAAATTTCTATGATTCTATGAATACAGCACAGAGGTAACCCTCCTGTTGGAGGGCGAGGTAGAGCCAATGCCACCAACATAAATGTGGAAACTGAGTCCATGCTTATCGATTATGTCAAAGAAGGCAGAAGGTCATGGATTGTTTGCTGGAGAACTCTGAAGGTGACTGTGTAGGAACAGAAGCCATTGTTGGATATGCATTGGTTACATTTGGACAACGATGACGACAACAACTACTTACATTTATATCGCGCCTTTAATATAATGAAATGTCCCAAGGCATTTCACAGGAGCATTATAAAACAAAATCAAGCCACTAAAGGAAATATTAGGTCAAATGACCAAAAGCTTGGTCAAAGAGGTAGGTTTTAAGGAGTGTCTTAAAAGAGGAAAGCAAGGTAGAGAGGTGAAGGAAGGGTATTCCAGAGCTCAGGGCTGAGGCAACTGAAGGCACAGCCACCAATGGTGGAGCGATTAAAATCAGGGATGTACAAGAGGCCAGAATTAGAGGAGTGCAGATATCCTGGAGGGCTGTGGGGCTGGAGAAGATTAGAAATAGGAAGGGGCGAGGCTAAGCTGGGATTTGAAAACAAGGATAAGAATTTTAAAATCAAGACGTTGCTTGACCGGGAGCCAATGTAGGTCAGCGAGCACAAGGGTGATAAGTGAACGGGACTTGGTGCAAGAGAAGACATGGACAGCAGCGTTTTGGATGACCTCAAGTTTACAGAGAGTAGAATGTAGGAGACTAGCCAAGAATGCGTTGGAATAGTCAAGTCTAGCGGTAACAAAATCAAGATTGAGGGTTTCAGCAGATGAGCTGAGACAGGGGCAAAGTCAGGCAATCTTACGGAGGTAGAAATAGGCAGTCTTAATGATGGCACAAATATGAGGTCAGAAGGTCATCACCAGGTTAAATGTGACACCAAGGTTGAGAGCAGACTGGCTTAATTTCAGATTGTTGCCAGGGAGAAGGATGGAATTGGTCACGAGGGCATTGACTTTGGAGCGGAACTGCAAACAATGGCTTCAGTCTTCCCATTATTTGACAGATAGGAGTGTAATCATGCAAGGACAATCCCATGGAGTTGGACAAAAGAGGAGAGGCAATAAAAGATGATATGGTCAGCTGGTCAACTGTGTCAAAGAGGGATAATGGACATGATCGTATAGGATGCACAGGTCATGGGTTGGTGTTCTAAAGCAGGGGATGATGCCAGTAGTTTTGAAAGGGAGAGGCACAATGAGCAAAGGGAGCCATTAATAATGTAAGCAGACATGAGGTCAAGGTCCAAGCTCTGAGCACCCAGTCACAGCTGGATATAGAGAAAATTTCCCCACCAGAGACACATGTAATTAATGTATACAGTTATCAATGCATATGAGAGACTCTAGCCCACTTCAATGTCTACCCAGATAGTCTGCTCACCTTTATCACCTGAATCTTCTCCATGTTTCGAGTGGCAACATCTCGGGTATGAACCAACACAGTGAAGGTACAGCCTAGAAAAAAAAAAATCACATTTTTAATACATACGAACATCGGAGGAAAACCGGGCCTGAAACAAAAACCTAGGAGGAACTTACTCCAGCTTCTGCATTAGAAAGTTACAAAGCAATACCTAAATAGAGTCATGTTCCCTCAATAGCACAGAAAACTAATCCAAAGAGCCATGTAGACCAGGAAAGTCCCAGGCTCAAGGCTCAGTCTGTGCTACATTAGCTGAGCATCTGGGGCAACGTTCGGGTTACAAGTGCTTCAATTAAGTATCGAAGGAGTGTTACATTTTCAGGGGTTTGGTGCTTTGACTGAAGCATTAAACTATCTGCCTGTCCACAAGTATGTAAGTAACAGATCCTAAGGCAATGCTCAAAGAAGAGCAGGCAGCTCTCCTGGAATCCTGGGTAACATTCCCTCCTCAACTAATACCAACAAAACAAATGATCAGTTTATTTATCTCATTTACTTGATGCATGACTGTGCTGTGCATGTATTAGCTTTACATTTGCCTATTTGTTGTTATTTGTTGGCTGTGAAGGACTTTAGGCATTCCAAAAACATGAAAGCATGAGAGGTGATAAGTAAATTAAAGCACTTTCTTCTGTAGTCCTCTGCATTAGGGAGGAGAAAAGAGACAGTGTTATCCAGTGGAAAGTATGTGGAGATTGGGAAATGACAATTAAATTCAACTAAGAAATTACCCACTCAAATAGGCTGCCAGTGATTACCATCTGGGCTTAAACATCAAGAATAGCCCTTTGGGTGTATATCAGAGAGCAGATAAAAGGAAAAACTGCAGGAAATAGCAACAGATCCATCAACAGGTGAGGTGAGTGTGACTGTCCTTGACATCAAGGCAGCATTTGACAGAGTATGGCATCAAGGAGCCCTAGCAAAGCTGAAGTCAATGGGAATCAGGGGGAAAATTCTCTGCCGGTTGGATTCATACCTAGCACAAAGGAAGATGGTTGTGGTTGTTGGACGTCAATCATCTCAGTCTCAGGACATCACTGCAGGAGTGTCTCAAGGAGGTCCTAGGCCGAACCATCTTCAGCTGCTTCATCAATGGCATTTCTTTAATCATAAGGTCAGAAGTGGGGATGTTCGCTGATGATTGCGCAATGTTCAGTGCCATTCACAACTCCTCAGATACTGAAGCAGTCCATTTGGAAATGCAGCAAGACCTGCACAATATCCAGGCTTGGACTGATAAGTAGCAAGTAACATTCGTGCCACACAAGTGCCAGGCAATGACCATCTCCAACAAGAGAGAATCTAACCATCTCTCCTTGACATTCAATGGCATTGCGATTGCTGATTCCCCCACTATCAACATCTGGGGGTTACCATTGACCAGAAACTGAACTGGAGTAGCCATATAAATACCATGGCTACAAAAGCAGGTCAGAGGCTCGGAATCCTGCGGCGAGTAACTCACCTCCTGACTCCCCAAAGCCTGTCCACCATCTACAAGGCACAAGTCAGGAGTGTGATGGAATACTCTCCACTTGCTTGGATGGGTGCAGCTCCAACAACACTCAAGAAGCTCGACACCATCCAGGACAAAGCATCCCGCTTGATTGGCACCCCATCCACAAACATTCACTCCCTCCCAGTGGCAGCAGTGTGTACCATCTACAAGATGCAGTGCAGCAACACAAGGCTCCTTCGACAGCACCTTCCAAACCTATGACCTCTACCACCTAGAAGGACAAGGGCAGCAGATACATGAGAACACCACCACCTGCAAGTTCCCCTCCAAGTCACACACCATCCTGACTTGGAACTATATTGCCGTTCCTTCACTGTTGCTGGATCAAAATCCTGGACCTCCCTTCCTAACAGCACTGTGGGTGTACCTACCCCACATGGACTGCAGCGGTTCAAGAAGACAGCTCACCACCACCTTCTCAAGGGCAATTAGGGATGGGCAATAAATGCTGGCCTAGCCAGCAACGCCCACATCCCCATAAACAAATTTTTAAAAAATCTGAACGGAAAAAAACAGGTGAACAGTTTGGGCTAAGGTTCACATGTATTCCCACCATTTTCTGCTTTTATTACAGATTCTGAAGAATAATTGGTGCCCAAGAAACCATAACCTAGGAGAAGTTGTTACCTTCAGAAGGGAGAAAGTAGCAGAGAAAATAAAGTTGCTGTTCCAGAGAAGTGCAAAAAGAACTGTACGATTCCCTCAGTCAGATGGCACTCAGTTTTTCTCCTTCCCTTGTAAGCCCATCTGATGTAAGCAAAATTCATAGCTTGCTACGACTGTGTGGGCAGCAAATACACACCTAACCACAGATTTACCTGGAGGGTTGCTGTCAAGAATTGCATCACAGACACTGATCTTCAGGATCGATGCTCGAAGGAGTTGCTCAACATGGGAAAGCAGCGAGTCAGAACTGCAAAACAACAATAAGATTAATAGATGACAGGGAAAAAATCTAACCAATAAAAAATTTTGGGCTGTGTACAAGTGCCTTTCAAATATTATGTTCTTCGTTACTCTTTCCTCCCTTTTACACTACTTTTCTCCCAAAGCCACTGACCCTTCCTGGGTTTTGCTCAACTAGCCTTAGTTACGCCCCGGTGGCGAGTCTTCAATTGTGAGCCTTAATGTTTGCAGGCTCTTGACTGTGGGAATATCACAGCCACGTGTGATCCTGACTTCACCTGTATGATACTATAAATCACAGAGCAAATAGCTACGCACACTCACAGGCCTCTCTGCTCCCAAATGGTTGACTTTGCTCTTCTCACTCCCTACCACTTCTTGCACACGAAAGTGCCCCAAGCCACTCCACCATCAAGGCAGCGTTTAACCGCAACCTGTTCAAGGGCAATTAGGGATGGGCAACAAACGTTGGCCTCGCCAGTGATACCCAATACCCACAAAAAAAATTTAAAAAGCTCCTTTTTTTCCTTGCCTCAGCAATAGGTGAGTTCTAATGAAAGGTCACAGGCCTGAAACATTAACTCTGTTCTCTCTCCACAGATGCAGCCTGACCTGTTGAGTATTTCCAGCACTTTGTTTTTATTTGAACAACAGAATTGCCTGTCTTCCAAAACTTAGGGTGTGCTACACAGCCCAGGCCCCCTGGGCTGTGCCAAGCTGTCACCAAAGATTGTTACTTTATAGAAAAGTGCCTAACTTACTGCAGTAAACACCTATTTATCCTTTAGACTGCAAACTGCCAGGGTGATGGGAGAGAAAGTAACATTCATCACAACAGTGTTGCATGCTCCCTGATAACCTGTTCTTTCTACTTCCAGAGCTGCTGGGCCTGCTATACCTTGCCAGAATCTTCCATTTAAATTTCAAGACTGAGATCTATATATTTTTGGGCACTAAAGGGAATCAAGGGATCTGGCAGGAAGGTAGAGTTGATGTAGAAGTTCAAGCTTGATCATACTTAATGGAGGAGCTGGATCAAAGGCTACATGGCCTACTCCTGCTCCTATTTCTTATGGTGTACTATTACCTAGTGCCACAGCTCAAACGTGTACTATTTTGTGGTGTACAAGCATCTGGGTAATAGTGATCATAATATTAGGTTTACAGCAGTTATGGAAAGGGACAAAGAAAAATCAAAAATACCCAACTGGAAGAGAGCCAATTTCAGTGATTTGAGAAGGGATAGGTGGACTGGAAACAAAGATTGGCCAGGAAAAGAGTTAATGAACAGTGGCAGATCTTCAAGGCTGAGATACGTCAGGAACAAACCAACATAGAGAGTCATAGGGTAATAGAGAGATACAGCACTGAAACAGGCCCTTCAGCCCACCGAGTCTGTGCCGACCATCAACCACCCATTTATACTAATTCTACATTAATCCCATATTCCCTACCACATCCCCACCTTGACTCAATTCTCCTAACACCTACCTACATTAGGGACAATTTACAATGGCCAATTTACCTATCAACCTGCAAGTCTTTGGCTGTGGGAGGAAACCAGAGCACCCGGCGGAAACTCACTGGTCACAGGGAGAACTTGCAAACTCCACACAGGCAGTACCCAGAACCAAACCCGGGTCACTGGAGCTGTGAGGCTGCAGTGCTAACCACTGCGCCGCCTTTTATTCCATATGGACAACGATGAGTCATCCAGAGCTAGAGCAGCCTGGATAATAAAGTAAATAGAGGTTAAAAGAAAACAGAAAAAGGAGTTTTATAACAAGTGTCAAATACAGAATACAGTAGAAAATCAGGCAGAATACTGAGTGCAATGGAAAAATGGAGAAGGATACAACAAGGGCAAAGAGAGAGTATGAGAAAAGATTTGTTCGTAACATAAAAGGGAACCCGAAAAAGCATTTAACAACATATAAAAAGTAAAAAGAAAGTTAAAGAAGTGATGTGGCCAACAAGGGACGAAAACAGAAATCATCTTGTACAGAGAGGACATGATGGAAGCATTGAATGAGTATTTTGCATTGATCTTTACAAAAGCAGTGAAGCTAATATTACAGTAAAGGAGAGGGGAGGAGAGATATCAGATAGGGAAAAAAAATAGATAGAAAGGAGGTACTAAATAGGTTTGCATCACTCAAAGTTATCAAGTCATCCAGTCCAGATGGGATGAATCCCAAGTTGCTTAGGGAAGATAGAGTGAAGACAGCAGAAGCTCTGATCACAATCTTTCAATCTTCCTCGGATACAGGAGTGGCATCAGAGGACTGAAGGATGGCAAATGTTACACCTCTGTTCAAAAAAGAGAGGGCTGAACCTAATAACTGCAGGCCAATCAGGTTAATGTCGGTGGTGGGAAAATTACTAGAGACCATCGTTAAGAACAAAATTAGTTTTCACTTGGAGAAGCATGGGTTATTAATGGAAAGTCAGCACAGATTTCTTAAAGGCAAATCGTGTCTAACCTGATGAAGTTCTTTGATGAAGTAAGAGAAAGTGTTGATGAAAAAAATACACATTTGATAAAGTACCACATAATAGACTTACTCAGAAAATGAAAGTACATGGTATAAAAGGGACAGTGGTAACTCGGGTGTGAAATTGACTACAGGATAGGAGGCAGAGAGTAGTGGTGAAAGGATGTTTTTTCCCTGACTGGAGGGACATGAGCAGTGGTGTCCCCCAGGAGTCAGTATTACTACGGATGCTGAAAATCTGAAATTCAATCAAAAAATCCTAGAAATACACGGCAGGTCAGACAGCATCTGTGGAGAGAGAAACAGAGTTAATGTTTCGGGTTGATGACCTTCCATCAGAACAGGGAAAAGTTAGAAATGTAATAGGTTTTAAGGTAAAATGAGGGAGGGTGCGAAAAAAACAAAAGGGAAGGTAGGGTGTAACACAGATTAAAAAACAAAAGAGTCGTGCAGGGCCAAAGGGAATGGTGATGGGGCAAGAAAAGAAACAAAAAAACAAAAGATGTGCCGAAAGCAGGTGTACTGCCATCCAAAAGCAAAAACAACAGAAAAACCAAAACATACAAAGGAAAGGAAACAAAATGGGGGCAGAGATTATAGTCTGAAATTCTTATACTCAAAGTTGAGTCCAGAAGGCTGGAAAGTACCTGATCGATTCTTTATGCCTACTGATCTAATAGTTTTGTTCCGTTGGATTTCCTGCTTCGGTTACGATATTTAGAATCGTGACAAAAGATAGACCTAACTGAATGGTTTTGAAGAGTGTTCAATTTGAAACACAAACAGATTAAATTGGCCCTGCTTGTGTCCTCAATCCAAGTTTAATTGTAACAATTTCAGAAACCTGATCAATAGTTTGGTGATGTAGATAGTACAAGAAAACAGAAAGCACTGAAAGTATCTCACCTGACAGACAGTAGAGGAGGCTGGGATATCTCAAAAACAAAGCGCTCCACAGGATGATGCTCTTTATCCAGGATCACCACCACCACCCGATCCACCTCATTCTAAACAGGAAAAGATCACAATCCAAATCACAGTCTACAAGTGGCTCATTCCAAGCAGGTGATCATCCACATATTAACAAAAAAAATGAACAAAGGTTGGCAGGAACCAATAACAGCCCCTCAAACAACAGTTTCTGCTGGTACACTGACATCTCAACAGCAGAAAGAGGGAACCAATGCTTCTCTGGATTGCAGTGACCTTTTTTTACCTAATTGTTCTCAGGTGGGTGACACTGTCAAGGCCACATTTATAGAAACATAGAAAAATAGGAGCAGGAGTAGGCCATTCGACCCTTCGAGCCTGCTCCACCATTCAATACAATCATGGCTGATCATCCAAACTCAGTACCTTGTTCCCGCTTTCTCCCTGTATCCCTTGATCCCTAAGAACTATATCTAACTCTTTCTTGAATATATTTAATGATGTAGGTAGGAATAGATGTCCAAGTCTGCATAGTGCGTACTTGGAGGGGAACTTGGAGGTGATGGTGTTCCAACAACATTATTGTTTCTTGTCCTCCTTTGTGGCACAGGTTGCGGGTTAAGATAACCTTGGAAAGTTGCTACAGTCCAGTCCACCGGAGATGGAAGAGGAGAGTACGAAATCCAGAAGCGGGATCACTCATTAAGTGGGCTACTCTGTCCTGGATGGTGTCAAACCAAGTGTTGCTGCGACTGCACTCCTCCGGTTAACGAGCCAGTGATCCATCAAACTCCTGGCTTGTGCCTTGTAGATGATGGAGGGGCTTTGCGCGCTCAGGAAGTAACTCATCCAGCATAGACTACCCAGCTTGCTCTTAATCATAACTTCCTTTCCTGAATTACCAAACAGATCAATAAATGGACAAAAACAGAGATAAAAAGCCTCTCTCTGCTGCACAAATATTTCAGGGAGATATAAAAAGTGAATATAGACAGACACTAACTTGTAACCCAAACAACTGCTGTGCACATTCTGGTAGTCACTTCACACAAGTAGAGACCCACCTCAAGGGGAATGAGGGTCAGAAGAGATAACGTGGTGTAGAAACGAATTCAATAAAGTGTAAGTTCATATAAACAGTTGTACGCAATGACAGAAACAGCCAATTAAAGTCTTCCTCACCTTCTCAATCAGAGGCTTGATGCAGTGCAGTGTGTCCTGGATGTACTGGTTAAGCTCTGGGTGACATGACATCTATACAAACACAGCATCCAAAGGGTAAACAAACGATCATTCAGCAAAAAAGTGATTCTTGATATTTTTTTTAAAGCATGAAATCCCAATGGCAGCTCCACACTAGCCAGACACAAATAATGCTGTAACCAAGTGGCGTAGACTGACACAATGTTCAGAGAATAAGCTATCTTGCAGTGCAGATCACTGCTTCAGACTATCAACAAGCTGGAAGCTCAACAGTTGTCTCACCTGGACAGGTACATTGTACTTTTTCCTCTTCTGAAAGATTCCGATTGGATAAACCTCCCGGACATACAGGATCATATGAATAGCCACTTCCAGAAATTCACACAGTACATCAGCAACCACTGGAGAAAGAGGCAGAGAAAAGGTGAGTTCAACCAGTTGCACAGAGGGGTGCGAGGGCATTGGGAGGAATTTGGAATGCTATTGGGCCTACAGTGGCGGCACAGTGGCTAGTACCGCAGCCTCACAGCTCCAGCGACCCAGGTTCGGTTCTGGGTACTATCTGTGCGGAGTTGCAAGTTCTCCCTGTGATGCCGTGAGTTTCCTCCCACATGCCAAAAGACTTGCGGGTTGATAGGTAAATTGGCCATTGTAAAAATAAATTGCCCCGAGTGTAGGTAGGTGGTAGGAGAATTGAGGGAAGGTGGGGATGTGAGAGGGAAAAATGGGATTAATACAGGATTAGTATAAATGGGTGGTTGATGGTCGGCACTGACTCGGTGGGCCGAAGGGCCTGTTTCGGTGCTGTATCTCTCTATGACTCAACTTAGCACAAACCATTGTAGTAGTGGCATAGGCAGAGGCCTCAGCAACCCTATACAGGGGAGAGGAGGGCAAATCGAATATTCAGTATTCCTGTTCCTAATCACTATCAATTATTTCACCTGAAAGTGCTCATGACATCAGGTGAACAAGGCATCAGGCTGTTATGATACCCCCAACAATGACTATTGTCCAACAACCACTTGAGCAAGCTACAGCAGGCAACTGATACGCATGGACCATGCTCAGTACTACAGAAAGCCAAGAGGAGTATAGAAAGTGGAGGGCTGAAATCAAAAAGGAAGTTAGGAAAGCAAAGAGAGGGCATGAAAGAATATTGGCAAGCAAAATCAAGGTGAACCCAAAGATGTTTCATCAATACATTAGGAGTAAGAGGATAACTAAGGAGAGAGTAGGGCCCATATAAGACCAAAAAGGTAATCTAAGTGTAGGGGCGGAATATGTTGGCATGGTTCTTACTGAATACTTTGCATCTGTCTTCACAAAAGAGGGGGACGATGCAGATATTGTAGTTAAGGAGGAGGAGTATGAAGTATTGGATGTGATAAACATAGGGAGAGAGTAAGTATTAATGGGATTAGCATCCTTGAAAGTTGATAAATCACCAGGGCCGGATGAAATGTACCCTAGGCTGTTAAAAGAAGCGAGAGAAGAAATAGCAGAAGGTCTGACCATAATTTTCCAGTCCTCACTGTATACAGATGTGGTGCCGGAGGATTGGAGAACTTCTAACGCTGTACTTCTGTTTAAAAAGGGAGAGAAGGATAGACCAAATAATTACAGGCCAGTCAGTCTAACCTCAGTTGTGGGCAAATTATTGGAATCTATTTTGAGAGACAGGATAAACTATCAATGATAGTCAGCATGGATTTGTTAAGGGAAGATCTTGTTTGACCAACTTGATTGAATTTTTTGAAGAAGTAACAAGGAAGATAGATGAGGGTAGTGCAGTTGATGTGGTCTACATGGATTTTAGCAAGGCTTTTGACAAGGTGACATGGCAGACTGGTTAAAAAATAAAATCCCATGGGATCCAGGGAAATGCAGCAATGTGGATACAAAATTGGCTCAGTGGCAGGAAACCAAGGGGTAATTGTTGACGGGTGTTTTTGCAACCAGAGGGCTGTTTCCAGTGGCGTTCCACAGGGATCAGTGCTGGGTCCCCCGCTTTTTGTGGTCTATATTAACGATTTGCACGTAAATGTAGGGGGCATGATCAAGAAGTTTGCAGGTAACACAAAGATTGGCCATGTGGTAGATAGCAAGGAGGATAGCTGTAGGCTGCAGGAAGATATTGATGGTCTGGTCGGATGGGCAGAAAACTGGCAAATGGAATTCAACCTGGAGAAGTGTGAGGTGATGCATCTTGGGAGGTCAAACAAGGCAAAGGAATACACGATTAGTAGGAAAATACTGAGAAGTGTAGAGGAACTAAAGGATCTTGGAGTGAATGTCCACGGATCCCTGAAGGTAGCAGGACAGGTCGATAAGGTGGTTAAGAAGGCATATGGAATCCTTTCCTTTATTAACCAAGGTATAGAATATAAGAGCAAGGAGGTTATGCTGGAACTGTATAGCTCATTGGTTAGGTCACAACTTGAGTAGTGTGTGGAGTCCTGGTCACCTCATTACAGAAAGGATGTAATTGCACTAGAGAGGGTACAGAGGAGATTTACGAAGATGTTGCCAGGACTGGAAAAATGCAGCTATGAGGAAAAATTGGATAGGCTGAGGTTGTTCTCCTTGGAACAGAGAAGGCTGAGGGGAGATCTGATTGAAATGTACAAAATTTTGAGGGGCCTGGATAGAGTGGAGGTGAAGGGTCTGTTCACCTTAGCAGAGAGGTCAGTGACGAAGGGACATAGATTTAAAGTGATTGGTAGAAAAATTAGAGGGGAGATGAGGAAAAGATTTTCACCCAGAGGGTGGTGGGAGTCTGAACTCATTCAGGAGAGTCTCGATATGCACCTCAAGTGCCATAATCTGCAGTGCTATGGACTAAATGCTGGAAGGTGGGATTAGAATAGGTGGAACGTTTTTCAGCCGACACAGCCATGATGGGCCAAGTGGCCTCTTCCTGTGCCTTAAACTTTCTATGATTCTATGCCTCATCCAGGGTCAGCACCTTCACAAGAAGGAAAAAGGAGACAATTCACAAGAAAATAACTGAGCTTGTTTTGTTACAATTTCATACAGAATATCATGAACTGACAGAATATTAAAGACTGCACCTTGTCCAAAATTGAGATCCTGTCGTGTGAGGGTGGCCATGTTCACAAGTTCCTGTCGGAGAAACAAAATCAATTACAACTGGTTCAGAAGGCATGGTTTTTAAAAAACTATGGGTTTTTATTCCTTGTTCCACTTGCAGATGGACAACAATGTGTACTAAAATGTCCCCAGACACATTATAGGAATGTTAAACAAAATTTGACACCCAGCCACAGACATGGGTGACCAAAAGCTTGGTCAAAAAGATTTTAGGGAGCATCTTAAAGGGGGAAGAGATCAAGAAAACTGATTCCATATCTCAAACGCATTCCCCTTTGGAATATTTGTAGTGATTTTCATTGAACATTCATCAAATCGTGCATTTCGAATTCCAATGTGTGTTAACCCATGGTACCACATTGAAGCCATGATCCAAGGCTGTGCAGCCCTGTAAATAGGGCCAGTATTGATTTGTGGGTAGAGTAATAGATGTAACTGAAAAGTCAATGGGATCTTCGAGCCACATTTCAGTGTCGATAAAACTTGGGAGATATTTGTGAAACCGGTGCTGGGACGGAAATGACGCGGGGGAAAAAATCACAGCCCAGACTAGAAACATGGGCTTTCCAAGAGAGAGATCCTGAGCTCCTTACCGCCGCTCACTCCGCCGGCGACTGACTGCACTCCAGCTTTTACTCGATCGACAGCCTCATTGTTCCTTGGTGGGGCCAACCAGCCACCTCCGCCAGCGCTTGACCTCCGACCGCTACCACTTCCCAGATACGCAATGCGCGTGATGTCATCGGCTTACGTGAAAGGAACGCGCCGTAGCGCGAGCTTCAGTTTAAACCGAACGGCTCCGAGCTACAGCGCGAGGAGCCCATCCGCTCGAAAACCATCCCCTGCCACACACTAACCTCACTCCATTCCTACTCTCACTTCACCCTCATACCCACCCCGTCCTCACTCCATTTTCCACCCTTCATCTCCCATCTTAGTTTAGTTTAGTTTAGTTTAGAGATACAGCACTTAAACAGGCCCTTCGGCCCACCGAGTCTGTGCCGACCATCAACCACCCATTTTATACAAATCCTACACTAATCCCGTATTCCTATCACATCCCCACCTATCCCTATATATTTCCCTACCACCTACCTATACTAGGGGCAATTTATAATGGCCAATTAACCTATCAACCTGCAAGTCTTTGGCATGTGGGAGGAAACCGGAGCACCCGGAGGAAACCCACGCAGACACAGGGAGAACTTGCAAACTCCGCACAGGCAGTACCCAGAATCGAACCCGGGTCCCTGGAGCTGTGAGGCTGCAGTGCTAACCACTGCGCCACTGTGCCGCCCAATCTTCACACCCTCCCCGACCTCACCCCACTCATTTCACCACCCTCTCCACCACACCTTCACCTCCATCTCACCCTCCCCTTATTCCCCACTTTCTCCTCATTCCTCACTTTCACCTCACCCTCTTGCCTCAACACCACCTTCACCCCTCACCTCATTCCCTTCTCTTACACCCTTACCTCATTCCCTTACACCTTCTTCTGGCAGGGCAGGGATCCTGAAGAACCAAGACAGCATGGAGTGGGCTTCGCCATCAGAAACTCCTTTCTCAGCATGATAGAGCCTCCCTCAAATGGCTCGGAACGCATACTGTCCATCCGACTGCTTACCACCTCTGGTCCAGTACACCTACTCAGCAACTATGCTCCAACACTCTGCTCCCCTCCTGAAGCTAAAGACCAGTTCTACGAGCAACTCCATATCATTAGCAGCATCCCCAACACCGAACACCTATTCCTGCTGGGGGACTTTAATGCCAGGGTTGGGGCCGACCATGACTCATGGCCCTCCTGCCTTGGGCGCTATGGCGTTGGAAGGATGAATGAGAACGGGCAGAGACTGCTTGAGTTGTGTACCTATCAGAACCTCTGCATCACCAACTCGTTCTTTCACACTAAACCCTGTCACCAGGTTTCATGGAGGCACCCAAGATCGCGTCATTGACACCAGCTAGACCTCATTGTCACAAGGCGAGCCGCCTAAAACAGTGTTCAAATCACACGCAGCTTCCACAGTGCAGACTGTGACACCGACCACTCCCTGGTGTGCAGCAAGGTTAGACTCAGACCAAAGAAGTTGCATCATTCCAAGCAGAAGGGCCACCCGCGCATCAACACGAGCAGAATTTCTCACCCACAGCTGTTACAAAAATTTCTAAATTCACTTGTAACAGCCCTTCAAAACACTCCCACAGGGGATGCTGAGACCAAGTGGGCCCACATCAGAGACGCCATCTATGAGTCAGCTTTGACCACCTACAGCAAAAGTGCGAAGAGAAATGCAGACTGGTTTCAATCTCATAATGAAGAGCTGGAACCTGTCATAGCCGCTAAGCGCATTGCACTGTTGAACTACAAGAAAGTCCCCAGCGATTTAACATCCGCAGCACTTAAAGCAGCCAGAAGCACTGCACAAAGAACAGCCAGGCGCTGCACAAACGACTACTGGCAACACCTATGCAGTCATATTCAGCTGGCCTCAGACACCGGAAACATCAGAGGAAAGTATGATGGCATGAAGAGAGCTCTTGGGCCAACCATCAAGAAGATCGCCCCCCTCAAATCTAAATCAGGGGACATAATCACTGACCAACACAAACAAATGGACCGCTGGGTTGAGCACTACCTAGAACTGTACTCCAGGGAGAATGCTGTCACTGAGACTGCCCTCAATGCAGCCCAGCCTCTACCAGTCATGGATGAGCTGGACATACAGCCAACCAAATCAGAACTCAGTGATGCCATTGATTCTCTAGCCAGTGGAAAAGCCCCTGGGAAGGACAGCATTACCCCTGAAATAATCGAGTGCCAAGCCTGCTATACTCTCAGCACTACATGAACTGCTTTGCCTGTGCTGGGACGAGGGAGCAGTACCCCAGGACATGCGCGATGCCAATATCATCACCCTCTATAAAAACAAAGGTGACCGCGGTGACTGCAACAACTACCGTGGAATCTCCCTGCTCAGCATAGTGGGGAAAGTCTTTGCTCGAGTCGCTCTGAACAGGCTCTAGAAGCTGGCCGAGCGCATCTACCCTGAGGCACAGTGTGGCTTTCGTGCAGAGAGATCGACCGTTGACATGCTGTTCTCCCTTCGTCAGATACAGGAGAAATGCCGTGAACAACAGATGCCCCTCTACATTGCTTTCATTGATCTCACCAAAGCCTTTGACCTCGTCAGCAGACGTGGTCTCTTCAGACTACTAGAAAAGATTGGATGCCCACCAAAGCTACTAAGTATCATCACCTCATTCCATGACAATATGAAAGGCACAATTCAACATGGTGGCTCCTCCTCAGAGCCCTTTCCTATCCTGAGTGGCGTGAAACAGGGCTGTGTTCTCGCACCCACACTTTTTGGGATTTTCTTCTCCCTGCTGCTTTCACATGCGTTCATGTCCTCTGAAGAAGGAATTTTCCTCCACACAAGATCAGGGGGCAGGTTGTTCAACCTTGCCCGTCTAAGAGCGAAGTCCAAAGTACGGAAAGTCCTCATCAGGGAACTCCTCTTTGCTGACGATGCTGCTTTAACATCTCACACTGAAGAGTGCCTGCAGAGTCTCATCGACAGGTTTGCGGCTGCCTGCAATGAATTTGGCCTAACCATCAGCCTCAAGAAAACAAACATCATGGGGCAGGATGTCAGAAATGCTCCATCCATCAATATTGGCGACCACGCTCTGGAAGTGGTTCAAGAGTTCACCTACCTAGGCTCAACTATCACCAGTAACCTGTCTCTAGATGCAGAAATCAACAAGCGCATGGGAAAGGCTTCCACTGCTATGTCCAGACTGGCCAAGAGAGTGTGGGAAAATGGCGCACTGACACGGAACACAAAAGTCCGAGTGTATCAGGCCTGTGTCCTCAGTACCTTGCTCTATGGCAGCGAGGCCTGGACAACGTATGTCAGCCAAGAGCGACGTCTCAATTCATTCCATCTTCGCTGCCTCCGGAGAATACTTGGCATCAGGTGGCAGGACCGTATCTCCAACACAGAAGTCCTCGAGGCGGCCAACATCCCCAGCTTGTACACACTACTGAGTCAGCGGCGCTTGAGATCGCTTGGCCATGTGAGCCGCATGGAAGATGGCAGGATCCCCAAAGACACATTGTACAGCGAGCTCGCCACTGGTATCAGACCCACCGGCCGTCCATGTCTCCGCTATAAAGACGTCTGCAAACGCGACATGAAATCCTGTGACATTGATCACAAGTCGTGGGAGTCAGTTGCCAGCGTTCGCCAGAGCTGGCGGGCAGCCATAAAGACGGGGCTAAAATGTGGCGAGTCGAAGAGACTTAGTAGTTGGCAGGAAAAAAGACAGAGGTGCAAGGGGAGAGCCAATTGTGCAACAGCCCCGACAAACAAATTTCTCTGCAGCACCTGTGGAAAAGCCTGTCACTCTAGAATTGGCCTTTATAGCCACTCCAGGCGCTGCTTCACAAACCACTGACCACCTCCAGGCGCGTATCCATTGTCTCTCGAGATAAGGAGGCCCAAAAGAAGAAAAAACACCCTTACCTCATTCCCCACCCACTCCACCACACTTTCACCTCACCTCCATCCCCACCTTCACACCTTACCCCACATCCCCTCACCTCAATCCATTCCCCACCTCCACCCTCACAGCCTCACCTCACACCATCATCTCTCCTCTTCACACACCATCACACCTGCACTTCATTTTCACCCTCACCTGATCCCACACCCTAGCCTCACACCCAAACTGCAGAAAGCAATCTGGAGGGAGGAAGATGAGGGAAAAACAGAAGTTTTCTCCTGGTGACATTTATTTGTCACAGTTACAGACTTAATATCACACATCCAGCTTTCAACAGTTCCCGCAGGAACTGCACCAAATCTGGGCAACACACAGTATCAACATTATTCAACCAGTATTGAACCACAGAAGGCCATTGGTGTCAACATGTCTGTCAGCTGGTGCTAGCACAATGTAAAGGAATGCCATTATCCTGTCTCCCCTCTCTCCCATCTCGCCCCCTCTCTCCCTTTTTACCAATAGTTCTGTACCTTCCTGTGGTTACCCACTTTCCTTTAACATAACCCACCCTCTGTAGTCCATGGTCCACTTCACCTAACCTTTCTCCTCATTCTCAGTGACAATTTAAAAGTGACGAAATCATGGATACTGACTCCTCAAACAGTAGAAATAGTTTTCTCCCAGTTAACTATCAAACCCTTCATATCCCAGTACTTCACAAAGTTGTTTTAATTCATTGTAGTTCTTATGACCTCAATGAGACCATTAACATTAAAATATGAGATCTAAACCACCAGACCAATTTAAAGAATTACACAAGATTTCACGTTTTAAGACTTAATAAAATAATTAAACTAAAAGAAATCCCCATTAACTAAATAGTACGTTGTAATTTGGGGCATCGGCTACTTACAAAGAAAGGTATTTTCTTTATTTATTAAAACACTTGAAAACTTCACGCCACTCTTATACGTTATACGATCCTCTTTGATGGCAAAATCTTTGTGGTTACAAATCCCAAACTCCTCCCAGTTGCAATGGGCTAGGTCACCCAGACCTTTCTCAAAGTCAATGTCCTCTTCGGTCACTTCTCCGAGCACTTTTGACCTGGATGTCCATGAATCAGGTGATTCCTGGTGATCCTGTTGGTCTTTTACTTGCCCGCAAACCTCAGCTTTCTAAACAGGTTCAAGACTTTGTAGCTTTTTGCTGTTTTTTTCTGAGAACACATGTTCCTTCTCTCTCTCCCTTGAGGCTGCCACCGCCAGTTGTCTTCCTCTCACAGCCTGTCTGCCTTAAGAAAATCTGTTAAATTTATCTGGAATCAAAGTCAATAACTCATTGTCCTTTTCCAATATGCAAAGTCCACAAGTCTGGCTTCAGCAGTGCAACCCAGGTTTTCCATTGTTACTAAGTGTTAGCAGCTGCCATGCACATTTGCATTCTCAGAATTACTGACTCCTTGTTTACGATGCGAAAGTCTGGGAGGGTGAAACTCATTGTTCTTCAGGTGTTATAACCCTGCAGTCTCTGCTTTTCAAAGAAAAGTCTTTGATCTAGGTTCTCTATTGTCCTGGTAACCAATATTTCTGCCTTGTCTTTAAGCAGAGTGGATGTGAGGTCACCTCACTTCTCTGACTCCATCTTAAACTTTAAAAAATCACTGTTTTTAAAACACAATCATGTTATAAAGTCTAGTGTTCATAATAGTAGTGCATAGAGGTTTTTACAGTGAGCATTGAGAGTTGGGTGCAATATTGAACACAAACAGCGATCCATAATAGTCCCCATATCTGTCAATACAAATAAGTTGCACTATTCAGGGATGTTCCAGGTTCAGTCCTTGGGTGGTGCTGAGCCAGCGAGATTAAAATATACAGTTGAACTAGATTTCTCTCTTGTTCTTACCACCTTGCGTTCAAAGTGTACAGAAATTAGAAATTGTTTTGTCCCAGATTTTACAGCCAGAACATACTGCAATATAGGACTATGCATCATGAGGTCCGAGATTGTGCATGGTTTTCTGGGCTTCCAACTGGACACATTTCATGTGATAGAGGTAGCTCATCACTGCAGTGATTCTGTCACATTAGGTGGTGTTCACATAATAATAACAATCATCACAGATAAATTGATCTTCATTCTTTGAGATGCCACTACCTTGCTGTGACTCCCTTCCATTACTACTTTGCTGTGAGTTCCTCCCAATTGAGCAGCTGAATGCTTTTGTAATTGATGAAAATATTCCAGCTATTTTGTTTCCTACATTGTTCAAATGATAAAACATCAGTTGATTATTTTGAACCAAAATAAAAATACAAAACTTTCTTTCAGTGAAAATTTTTGCTTTGACAAAACTGATTTCTGTTGATATATGCGTCTAACAATTCTTTAAGATTGTGAAAGGGTTTGATAGGATTAATGTAGAGAAACTGTTTCCACTTGTCACTAATAAATTCAATAGGAAATTCAGGACATAGAAACATACGAATTAGGAGCAGATGTCGGCCACTCAGCCCCTTGAGCCTGCACCGCCATTCAATAGGTTCATGGCTGAACTGATTACTCCACATTCCCACCTACCCCCGATAACCTTTCACCTCCTTGCTTATCAAGAATTTATTTCCCTGTGCCACCACCTTTTGAGGAAGAGAGTTCCAAAGACTCACAACCCTCTGTGAGAAAAAATTTCTCCTCATCTCTGTCTTAAATGGGCGATCCCTTATTTTTAAATGTTAACCCGTAATAACCTGCCCATTCCAGGTAACAGTATAGTAAACCTTCTCTGAACTGCTTCCAACACATTTACATCCTTCCTTAAATAAGGAGACCAATACTGCACACAATACTGCAGATGTGGTCTCACCAATGCCCTGTATAACTGAAGCATAACCTCCCTACTTTTGTATTCAATTCCCCTCATAATAAATGACAACATTCTGTTAGCTTTCCTAATTACTTGCTGTACCTACGTACTGGGATTCATGCATTTGGACACCCAGATCCCTCTGCATCTCAGAGTTCTGCAATCTCTCACCATTTAGGTAATATGCTTCTTTTTTATTTTTCCTGCCAAAATGGACAATTTCACATTTTCCCCCACTATACTCCATTTGCCAGATCTTTGCCCACTCACTTAACCTATTTATATCCCTTTGTAACCTCCTTATGTCCCCTTCACAACCTACTTTCCAACCTATCTTTGTGTCATCAGCAAATTTAGTAACCATACCTTCAGTCCGTTTATCCAAGTCATTTATATAAATTGTAAAACATTGAGGCCCCAGCAAGAAACTTCTTTACCCAGAGTGCTAAGAATATGGAACTCCATAGTAAAGTGAGTAGAATAGATGCATTTAAGGAAAGAGAAAAAAACATGAGAAAGGATATGCTGATAGGCTGAGATGAAGAGGAGAGAAGTAGGCTTGTGTGAACCATTAACACCAGCATGAACCAGTTGGACCTAATGGCCTGTTTCTGTGCTATACTATGTAATTATTTGGATCAATAGAAACAGGATTAGAATCGGAAAGGTCATTGATCTAAAACATTGACTCTGCTTTTCTCTTCACAGATGTTGCCTGACCTGCTGAGTATTTTCAGCATTCTCTGTTTTGTTTCAGATTTCCAGTATCTGCAATATTTTGCTTTCCCTGATGGTAAGGGCCCCAGATTCATCTAATGCCCCTCACATGTCCTGAACCTCCCTCAGTTGAGGGACGGCTGTTGTCTCTCCATTTCTGTATTCTAGATTCTATCTTGCGTTGTATTTCTTTATTCTCTTTTTTTCTGTGTCATAGGAACGAACATTAGAATTGGAGTAAAAACAAGAAATGCTGGAACTACTCAGCAGGTCTGGCAGCATCTGTGTAGAGAGAAGCAGAGTTAATGTTTCAGGTCAGTGACCCTTCATCAGAACTGGCAAAGGTTAGAAAGGCAATAGGTTTTAAGCAAATAAAGCGGAGGTGGGGCGAGAGATAACAAAAGTAAAGATGTTGATAGGACAGGGTCACAGAGACTAACTGACCAGAAGGTCATGGAGCAAAGGCAAACGGTATGTTAAGGGTGTGTTGAAAGACAAAGTGTTAGTGCAGAGAGGGTGTTAATGGACAGAAAACTGAACAGCCCTGGCACAAAGCACAAACATGAAAAAAAATAGTGGGCAGGCACATGGTAAGAAAAATGAATGATGAAACAATCTAAAATAAAAAGAAAAAATAACTAAAAATAAAAAGGGGGGCCTGTCATGCTTATTCGAATTGGAGCCCATCCCTTTCACTTTGAAAGCCATGTCAGCGTTATCCTTTTAACCCAATTTCCTTGCCTTTTCTTCTGGTCCCTTCACACCTTTACTTCCCAGATACCCACCCCATGAATAAACAACTCGATTGCTACGGTACCGATGACTTCCGATCAGTACTCTTCATATTCTTGTAACCGTTTGAGTGAAGCACGTTTTTCCTGCGATCGCTTTTAACTGCTTAACTTGAATTTTAAGATTGTGTCTCCCTGTTCTGAATTCCTTACTGGAGGCAAGAGTCATTCCCCATCTATGTTGTCCCTTCGTTATTTTTAACATTGGGGATGAGGAAAGTGAAGAATCATCTGAGTCAGAGACAATAATCCAAATTTGACTAGTCTTTCACCATAAATAACTCCGTTGTTGTGTTTTCTTGTTATTTATATTCCAGGGTTGTCCAACATAAGGCCCACGGGCCAGGATCTGGCCTGCCCATGGTTTCTACCCGGCCCGCAGATGTGAACTGTACCCGGGGCCATTCCTCATCCTACCCAGGGGTCCATGAATGGAGATGGGAAATTCCGTATTGTCAGACAGGCTTTTAAAAAAGATTGCATGTCAATTTCACAGCTGACAGATCCTGACCTCAGGAACAGCAACGGCCAGATTTGGGGTTTTCCGGCAGCCTTTTAAAAACTCTGAATCTGTCCGAAGTTCAGAAACTGCTGTTCCTAATGTCAGGATCTGTCAGCTGTGAAACTGATTTGAGATTTACAAAAAAACTGATCAGCCATCTGCTGAGCCCTCCCGCTGTCTGCAATTGTCAGAGAGAGAGAGAGAGAAAGGGGGGACAGAGAGAGAAAGAGAGGGAAAGGGGGACAGAGAGAGGGGGCAGAGAATGAGAGGGAAAGGGGACAGAGAGAGGGGAAGGCAGAGAGAGAGGAACAGGGGGACAGAGAGGGGGGCAGAGAGAGAAAGGGGAGAGAGAGCGAGAGGGAGGGCAAAGAGAGGAGGAAAGGGGGGCAGAGAGAGGGGAGACAGAGAGGGAGAGGGGAGACAGTGAGTGAGAGAGGGACAGAGAGAGAAAGCAGATAAAGGTGGGGACAGAGAGAGGGGAGGGGACAGAGAGGGAGAGTGATCAAGATCACTCCTGACAGAATGATATCTATCCAGAATACTCCGTATTGCTACAAATGTGAGGACAAACATTGACTACTGTGCAAGCAAAAAAATGCCAGGTATCTCACTAAATCAGTGCCCAACATAGTGACCAGAAAGTAAATCAATAAATTAGTCTTCTCATTTCAAGCTTCTTCACAAAAATGGACCTTTGTTGTTGTTTTGATTAATAGTAAGATCAATTACAATGCCTTTATCTTTCCGAAATTGTCTCACCGCCCCCGCCCCCCATGTAAGATAAAAATTGGAATGTGGCGCTGCCACGCAAAAAGGTTGGACATCCTTGTTATATTCTTTTCTGTTTAGCTTATACTCTTACCTCCCTTGTTAGTTCATGTACTATGAACTAACACTTTTGTTAGGTTACACTGCAACCGCTACCGTTTGCTTATTTGTAATCTATCGACCTCCTGTTATACCTTCCACAACTCTCCGTTTCCCAGATTAGTTTTATGATAATGCTCCTATTTATTCTCAAAACATGCCTGGCATACATTTCTCGCATCGTTACCTGGGAAACACCACTTATCACAGCCACCAATCTGAGAATTGTCCTTTTATACCAATTCTCTGCTTCCTATATGCCCAACCAGTTTTCCCTCCTCATCACGAGGCTGCCTCCAATTTCATTGCTTCGATTAAGGTAGCAAGACCAAACCTTCTCACATGTACACCAACATCTACGCATATCCCTCCATTCACCTCCTCAGCAACTCTGTTTGGGCAAATAACTCATGAGTTGGAATGACCCCTCCCTGCCTCCAGTTTTATATATTTTTTGTATTTGCTTTTCTGTTTCTCTTGTTGCATTTCTTTATGCTTTCGATTTGTGCCCGCCTCCGTCTGTCGCTGACATCATTTGTCGGGAGCGCGCCCCAGGAGCGCGGATGCCCAGCTCTGTCCCAGTCTCTGGAATATTGCATCTTCGGTTCCATCAGATTGTGGGAGGCAGTCGCTCTTTGCACCCCCGTCCCCCGGAGACAGACAGGTAGGAAGTGTCCGGACCGGCGGGGATGCTCAATCCCAAAGGACGTCCTTTTTAACATTATTCGGGGCGAGGTCTGTCTATTCACCTTATCGCACCTCCAAGCCCTCTTTGAGGATTTTCAGAATGTTTTGTGTTTATTGGAGCAGAGACAATAGCAGGTGATTTGTCAGAATGAAAGTCTATGTGTGTGTGTTGGTTTGTGTGTGTCTGTTGGTTTGTGTGTGTCTGTCTGTGTATGCACCTCGCTGTGTCTCTCGAGTCATGGGTTAAGAAACCAATTTGTGTGTAAATTGTTTTCTGCCAAACTGAAAAGGAGTCCAAGGTGGGTTGCGTGTCGGACGGGTTTGGGGGAGTAATGAACATGTATTGTGTGGCTGGGTGTGTATAAAAGATCGTGCTATTTAATTTATGTATTTGGTTGTCGGCAGCTTGTTCCGATTGGAAAAGGTGTGTTCCTGTTTTGTACGAAGTACTAGGGATTTGATATCCAGTAATGTAGGAGGAGAAGTTCGTTCACGGTTTGAACCCTGGTACTGTTTTTGTGCGTGTATTGGACATAGGGTATTGAACGGTCTGTATGGTAACTGGACTCAGGCACTGCTTTGAACATTTGACCAGACCCCGCGGATGGGAGTGGAGGTGATGCACATGTTTAATGAGACTTGGAAACAGTGCTTCGTGAATCTGACACCAAGGACGTTCCTGATAGTTTGTCGGTTCGGGTTTTAGTCAAGGTGCTCAGTGCAAGTGGCCGATGTATGGAAGTGATGCCGGAGAGCTGGAATTCTGGGGCGGTACTTATTGAAGATGCTGCAAATTTATCCTGAAGCTCGAAGTAATGTTCGGTGTTAGAGCAGATGGGAGGTGAGCGAGTATCTCTCCGGGGAGCTACAAATAATTAACATTATCCCTGGGGCCGGGGAGATTCCTATTCAAGAATAGAGATGTTAAATATGAATAAGTCCTGCAGAATATAATCATCCTTTCCAAACTATTACTTTCTCAGCCTTTTCAATAGTCGCACGTTTATTTAGATACTAAAGCTACAGTACAATGTATTATTATTGTGTGGCTGTTTTTGCAAAGCCTAGTCTTCTAGTTCGTCGGTCACATTGATCTTTTAATTTTTCTTTTCCTCTGTCTAAATTTCTCCCTACCCCGCCGGTCCCCGAAGATGTTTTTCTTGCTGGCGTACAGTTCCATGGGTGCATTGACCAACCAAGTTGTTGTTAGCCCAGACATTGAGTGTAGACACCATATTTGCCATAATGGGATCACCACTGACCCAAATCCTGCCCTCATCCTTTACACACCACGTGCATTTTCCAGCGGGAGGCACTGAATGGTGTTCAGGGCCAGATTTTCCTTCTCCTTAACCCTGAGTCACAGAGCGTGACACGAGCACGATAACAGCAGAGGTTTAGGTTTTGTTAGTCATCTTGCCAATTCCATCCCCGAGTCCCATTATTTTCCTGAAGGCGCCACCTCTTGGGGTTTGAGATCCATCAGGGGTCACTGTGCATGATAATTTAGTTGAATCTCCCCCTCCTCGCCCCTATTGTAATGCAGGACGCTGAGACAAATTGGAATGCTCCTACAATGATTTTGATTGATGTCAGCTAAATCTAAATAGTCGAGCAACAGAATCCCAAACCTTGTCCTAATCAAACTGGGTAGTTATGCACAGCCTTTAGCAGCTGAACTGTTGGGAGAGTTTTGATTGTTATTTGCATACACTAAAGCTGATTATAGAAAGTGCAGGTTAATCTAATTTGATTGAGTTTTTTGAGGAAGTGACGAAGATGATTGATGAGGGAAGGGCGGTGGATGTTGTCTATATGGACTTTAGTAAAGCCTTTGACAAGGTCCCGCATGGCAGACTGGTGCAAAAGGTGAAGTCACACGGGATCAGAGGTGAGCTGGCAAGATGGATACAGAACTGGCTCGGTGATAGAAGACAGAAGGTAACAGTGGATGGGTGTTTTTCTGAATGGAGGGATGTGACTAGCGGTGTTCCGCAGGGATCAGTGCTGGGACCTTTGCTGTTTGTAGTATATATAAATGATTTGGAGGAAAATGTAGCTGGTCTGATTAGTAAGTTTGCGGACGACACAAAGGTTGGTGGAGTTGCGGATAATGACGAGGATTGTCAGAGGATACAGCAGGATATAGATCGGTTGGAGACTTGGGCGGAGAAATGGCAGATGAAGTTTAATCCGGACAAATGTGAGGTAATGCATTTTGGAAGGTCTAATGCAGGTGTACAGTAAATGGCAGAACCCTTAGGAGTATTGACAGGCAGAGAGATTTGGGTGTACAGGTCCACAGGTCACTGAAAGTAGCAACGCAGGTGGATAAGGTAGTCAAGAAGGCATACGGCATGCTTGCTTTCATCGGTCGGGGCATAGAGTATAAAAATTGGCAAGTCATGTTGCAGCTGTACAGAACCTTCGTTACGCCACACTTAGAATATTGCGTGCAATTCTGGTCGCCACACTACCAGAAGGACATGGAGGCTTTGGAGAGGGTACAGAGGAGGTTTACCAGAATGTTGCCTGGTCTGGAGGGCATTAGCTATGAGGAGAGGTTGGAAAAACCCGGATTGTTTTCACTGGAATGACGGAGGTGGAGGGGCGACATGATAGAGGTTTACAAAGTTATGAGCGGCATGGACAGAGTGGATAGTCAGAAGCTTTTTCCCAGGGTGGAAGAGTCAGTTACTAGGGGACATAGTTTAAGGTGTGAGGGGCAAAGTTTAAAGTTTAGTGCGAGGCAAGTTTTTTACAGAGGGTGGTGAGTGCCTGGAACTTGCTGCCGGGGGAGGTGGTGGAAGCAGATACGATAATGACGTTTAAGAGGCATCTTGACAAAACATGAATAGGATGGGAATAGAGGGATATGGGCCCCGGAAGTGCAGAAGGTGTTAGTTTAGGCAGGCGTCAAGATCGGCGCAGGCTTGGAGGGCCGAATGGCCTGTTCCTGTGCTGTACTGTTCTTTGTTCTTTGTTTGTTCTTTGTAACTGAATGATGTGCAGAAGATAACACTTAATCAACAGTTGAAGCCAAACTGTCTGGCTCACATCACGTGTTTCTTTTTCAGATTGTGTGAAGAAAATGGCTCACTGGTACCTTATGCCTCCTTTCCTCTTCCTCTTGGCTTTTGATGGTCTAAGCCAGATCTGTGCTCTGGAAGCTGGAACTAGTGGAAAGAAAAGCACACTGCAGCCACCAGACAGCAGTAATAATCTGAAGAGACGTGAGTCTTGGCAGGACCCACCCAGACCAGGCCGTAAACATGGCATGCAGAGGAAGGACAAGGCCAACACCATGGTAACCAGAGTACTGGAGGCAGACAGACCAGATGAGGACAGTGTGGGATTGGAGAGTCTGACTCCAGTGCATGTGGAGACAGACAGTCTGGAAAGAACAGCAGCAATGCAGCAGGAGGGAGTTATGGGTCAGAGTGGTCAATTTTATCCTCGAGAACCAGAAAATTACCCAACAGGAGAGTCTGCAAATAGAGGGAAAAAGCACAACAGAGACCACAAGAAGCCAAATCGGAGAGAGCGAGCTCGACACAATAAGGGTAAGAGGGGCCGTGGAGACTTTAGTGAAAAAAATTTAAAATACTTTTCACAAGTAGAAAAGATGCCTTCGCATTGGAACTAACCAGACAAAATTATTCTATAAAATGTACTATTTAAAACAAAAATCATTAGATATGATTATAGCAACTCCAATTATACCATCAATCACTCTAGGGTCTTTAATTTTTATTTAGATTTATTAAATAGTAAATTAAACTTATAAGAACAATAAATCCAGAAGCTGGTGTGTGATTAATTTCCAAATTTTGATTATTTTACAAGTTTTCTATGTTGTCATGTTTCAGTTGCTCAGTCTGTGCATATTCCACCCTCCATAAACTTCAGCACATCCAAAATTCAGCTGCCCGTATCCTATCCTGCAGCAGTTCCAATTTAGCCATCACCCCTGTCTTCACAGAATCACAGAATTGTTACAGCGCAGAAGGAAGCCATTCAGCCCATCGTGTCTGCACCAGCTCTCCTAATTAGTATTTCACCTAGTGCCACTCCCCCACCTTCTCCCCAGAACCCTGCACATTCTTCCTTTTCATATGTGTATAATTCTCTTTTGAATGCTTTAACTGAACCTGCCTCCACCACACTCTCAGGCAGTGCATTCCAGATCGTAACCACTCACTGCGTGAAAAAGTTTTTCTTTATGTTGCTTTTGCTTCTTTTACCAAATCCTTTAAATCTGTGCCCTCTCGTTCTTGATCCTTTCACAAGTGGGAACAGTTTCTCTCTGTCTACTCAGTCCAGACCTCTCATGATTTTGAATACCTCTATCAAATCACCTCTCAGACTTCTTTTCTCCAAGGAAAATAGTCCTAACTTGTCCAATCTATCTTCATAACTGAAGTTCCCCATCCCTGGAACCATTCTCGTGAATCTTTCTGTCTTCTTGGATTTTGTCTTCCTCAACATTTCAATTTGAAATTTTGTAATTATGTTTCAATCCATTTGTGGCTTTGTCCCTCCCTATCTCCAACTCAATAACCCCTCCCTAAATTTTGCTTCTCTGACTCCAGCTTCTTGCACATCCCTCCCTGTCCCATCATTTGTGGCTGTGCTTTCATTGGAATTTCCTCTCTAACCTGCTCTGCCTGATCAAGGTTTTGGTCATCCCTTCCTAATTTCTTCGCCTTTGGCTTACCATGCTCTTTTTCTTGAGCCTTTTTTTCTACATTTAAAGACACTATATAAATGCATCTCTCTGCCTCTGCATTTTTCTTTCTCCATGTAACATTCACTTCTGGTATTTCTTCCTGTCTTTCTCTTCTCACATTCCCCCTCTCTCCCTGTAACTCGCTCCCTCTCTGCATAGTTTCCCAACTCTCCTCTTCTTAGTCCCTCTGTCTGTCTCATCATCTCCCCCTTCAGTCCATGCTCTCCCTGTTATTCTTTGCCTCCCTTTCACCTATCACTCTCTCTCTCTCTCTCTCTCTATCTCTTCTTCCATTTGTCTCTTTATCTCCCTTTCTCCCTCCCTCTGCCTGTGTGACTCACCTTTGCTTTCTCCCCCTTTGTATTGTTGTGATTGATATCTCACTCACTCAATTATTGGGCCTGATTCATTCCTTCAGCCCTGTGTTAAATATACTTTTTTGATTATTAATTTGGATATTGATGGTGTGAAACAAATTGCCGTTTTGGTCAATTTCATCAGATTGAGCTGTCTGCACATTGTCTGCACCCCTCCAACCCCAGCTCAGGATCTGTCTGTACTCCGTCTACACCTCTTCCATCCCTTTCAGGGGCTCTCCGCACTCTCTCTACACCTCTCCCATCCCTGTCCAGCATTGTTAATGGATATTCTGCATCTGAGATGTGAATAAACCTGCATTTTAAAGTAAAAGTAATGTTCAGTTGCTGGTGAAGGACATTGACAGACTGATACACTGTGGTCACATGCAGGGTCTAAGGTGTCAAAGCTTGATAGTTTGGTGTAAGGATAACAAAGAACCTGTCTTCACCAAAAGCAGGGAGATCTGAAAAATGGAAGGAAACAAATGGGAGAAAAAACACAAATTAAAATGAAGAATGTTCTTACTGTGATTTGATCTAAACCTCACTTCTTTGTTAATTGTGTGAAATAATAATCAGATTTTACAAAGTCACATCTGTGTAACACTTGGTTTTGAAATTCAACTGCATTTGGATGATTAGATGGGACAGCCCCCTATAGTGTAAGCGCAAGACCCACGGCACAGACTCCCACCTATTGACCCTAATTTGGCACAACTGACAACAAGAGGCTTGAAGAAATGTCAATTGAGACAATATAGAAAGATTCTATTGCCTGTGACCTGCATTTACCTGACCATGCTATTCAGAGCAATGTGGTATTTCCAGCACAGTCATCCCGGGCCTTCAGAGCCAGAAGCCCCTCATCACAGAACATGCTCAGGGAAATCCAGCTGTTTGACAAGCTTTGTTTGTAACGGGCATTCTGGCCCACTATGCAAATCATTCTTAGCAAAACAATTTGCCTCTGAATTTCTCAATTGTCTAGAAATTACTAGCATGTGATCGAAGCAAGAAATTGCTCTGTCATGGCTTTTGGAAATGTATTGAGAGCACCAATAGATTGTCCAGATCTACAACTTTTGTATAAGCTCAAAACCCCATCAATATGTTATAGGGTAACAGTGAGAGGGAGGCAACCTTCTCTTCTGATACTCTTTGTAACCAGGGCTGTGTGTTTTTAATGCCCTGTGTGGGTTACATGGATTGGTCAGTTAGATCCTGAAAAATTAATCTCAAACGTTCAATGAAATCACTAACTTCATCAGTACTACTTCATTTAAAGGGACATGAGTGGCAAAAGGTGTAAAACTAGGTCCTCCCACTTCATTTTAATAGTCTCTCTATGCAGGAACAATGTATGTAGGGAGTCTAGATAGTAGGCTGATTATTAGCTGGGTGGTTGTGGGTGTTGGGGATAGGGAAACTTGTCCATGTAGTTGTTGTTCAAAGGCTGCTGCTAATCCTTAAAGGAGGTGTGTTTTTGTTTCCTCACCAATTACTTGTTACTAGTGCCACAGAGGTCAAAGTGTAGGAAGTGCTGCAAAGGAAAGTGAATTTGGGTGTTGCGATGATGGATGGAAGGTGGTGGGGGTCGCACTGCTTGGGTGGAGGGTGGTGGGGGTGTCGCGCTGCTTGGAAGGAGAGTGGTGGGGGGGGGTCACCCTGCTTGGGTGGAGGGTGGTGGGGGTGTCGCGCTGCTTGGAAGGAGGGTGGTGGGGGGGGTCACCCTGCTTGGGTGGAGGGTGATGGGGATCGCGCTGCTTGGGTAGAGGGTGGTGGGTGTGTCGCGATGCTTGGAAGGAGGGTGGTGGGGGGTCACCCTGCTTGGGTGGAGGGTGATGGGGGTCGCGCTGCTTGGGTAGAGGGTGGTGGGGGTCGTGCTGCTTGGGTGGAGGATGGTGGGATCATGCTGTTTGCCTGGAGGGGGCTCAGAGTGACCACTCTCCCAAGTGCTGCAGAAGAGGTTTCTCGGATTCAGGAAGTGTGCTAAGGTAAGTGTATGCTTTTGCTACAACATTCTTACTTTTGAAGCCTAACACATCTGGCACGAACCAAAACTGGAACCTGCAACACCCTAAGGAACTCAGCGTGCAAATCAGGACAACAAACATTTCATCTTTTCTACAGACTTTATTGCAGAGAAGCTACAAGTTGCAATTTTGAAGTGTGACATGCGTATATTGAACCAATATTGCCACTAGAAGCGATACTTGAAATACACTCAAGGAAGAATGTGAAGTGACCATGGGTTGCTGCTGGAACTTTACTAATCTCTCTAAAATATGGATATCTTGAACGTGCTTCCAGCAGACTGCGCGTGACAGGGCATCGCCTGCACTGACAGGGCACCACCCAGTGAAGAGCTGCTATCTTCTCAGACAGACGTAAAAGATGCCATTACACGGTTTCAAAGAGGAGCAAAGGGGTTCTGCCCAGTGTCCTGGTCAAAATTGATCCCTCAGTTAACATCAAATAAAACATTTCATCTGGTCATAGATTCAGAGTCATTTACAGCATAGAAGAGGCCATTTGGTCCACCGAGTCCATGTCAGCTCTCCGCAAAACAATCCAGTCAGTCCCTCTCCCCTGCTTGATTCCTGTAGCCCTGCAAGTTTACTTCCTTCGAGTTCCCATCCAATTTCCTTTTGAAATCATTGTCTCTGCTTCCCCACCCCCCTGGGCAGCTAGTTCCACGTCATTACCACTCGCTGCATAAAGAAAGTTCTTCCTCACATTTCCCCACATCTCTTGCTCAAAACCTTCCATCTGTGACCCCTAGTTCTCATACTATCAGTTAATGGGACAGTTTTTCCTTGTCTAACTCATCTAAGTTGTCATAATCTGGTACACCTCTATCAAATCTCCCCTTAATCTCCTTTGCTCCAGGGGAAAAAACACCAGCTTTTCCAACCTAACCTTGTAATTAAAATCCCCCATCCCTGTAACCATTCTGGTAAATCTCCTCTGTATTCCCTCAAGGACCCTCACATCCTTCCTGAAGTGTGGTGAGGACGCAATACTCTAGTTGGGGCCTAACCAGAGCTTTATAAAGATTCCGCATAACTTCCCTGCTTTTGTATTCAATGCCTCTATTTATGAAGGCCAAGGTCCCATATGCTTTGCTAACCATTCTCTCAATATATCCTGCCACCTTCAAAGATCTATGCAAATGCACCCCCAGGTCCCTCTGTTCCTGCACACTTCTTAGAACTGCGCCATTAGGTTTATATTGCCTCACTCTATCATTTCTGCCAAAATGCATCATCTCACACTTTTCTGTATTAAATTCCATCTGCCACTTGTCTACCCATTCTGCTAGCCTGTCTATGTCCCATTGCAGGCGGTTCATATCATCCTCATGTTTGCCACACTCCCAATTTTGAGATTCTACTCTGTATTCCAAGATCCAAGTCATTGATATATAGCAAAAAAGCAGTGGTCCCAGCACCCTTAGGGAACCCCACTGTCTATCATCCTCCAGTCTGAAAAATAACCATTTACCACACCGCACTGTCTTCCGTCCTGAGCCAATTTTTTTGTCCAGTTGGACACTGACCCTCCTATCCCATGAGCCTCAATTTTATTAACCAGCCTTTTATGTCATACTTTATCAAAAGCTTCCTTAAAATCCATATAACCAACATCCACCGCATTCTCTTCATCAACCTTCTCTGTTACTTCATCAAAAAATTTAATTAGATTAGTCAAGCATCTGCCTTTTACAAATCTGTGCTGCCTTTTCCTAATTAACTCAAATCTCTCCAAGTGACTGTTGACATTTCCCCCTGATCATTGGTTCTAAAATCTTACCAATTACTGATAACTTGCCTGCAGTTGCTAGGACTGTCCTTACACCCTTTCTTGAATAAAGATGTCACATTTGCCACCCTCCAATCCTCTAGCACCTCCCCCCTATCCAGGGAATATTAGAAGATTATAGCAAGCCCTTCTGCTATCTCCACCCCCACTTCCTTTAGTAACCTGGGATGCAAGCCATCTGGACCAGGTGACTTATCTATCCTAAGCATAGCCAGCCTTTCCAGTACCTCCTCACTCTCAATTTTTACCCTATCCATTGCCTCTACTCCCTCCGTTTCTATCAATATTTTATCAGATTCCTCTTCCTTAGTAAACAAAGTACTCATTAAATATTCTAGCCTTGCCCTGTGCCTCTAAGCATATATTACCCTCTTTGTCCCTAATAGGCCCCACCCCACCTCTTGATACCTGTTTATTATTTACATGCCAGTAAAAGATTTTTGGGTTCCCTTTTATGTTGATTGCCATGCTATTCTCATTCTCTATTTTCCTCCTTACTTCCCCTCTCAACATATTATATTTGGCCTGGTTCTCACTTGAAGAATTCACCTGGCGTTCATCATACACCCTCTTTTTTTCGTTTCATCACAATCTCTATCTCCCTTGTTATCTGAGGAGCCCTGTTTTCTGTTCCCCTACCTTCCACCCCTATTGGAATGTACCTAGACTTTACCTGACGCATCTCTTCTTTAAAGATAACCCATTGTTATGCTATAATTTTGCCTGTCATTCTTTGGTTCCATTTTATCCTGGCTAGATCCCTTCTCATCGCATTGAAATTAGCCCTCTTCCAAGCTAGCCATTCTACCTTGTATCGTTCTTTGCTTTTCTACATTACAAGTCCCAAACCTTATGATGTGATGATCACTCTTACCCAAGTGCTTCCCCACAGACACTTGGTCACTTGGCCCACCTCATTTCCCAGCACCAGATCCAGCTATGCCTCTTTTCTAGTTGGGCTGAGAACATACTGATCAAGGAAGTTCTCCTGAACATAATCCAGAAATTCCTCCCCTTCCTTTCCCTTTGCTCTAAAATTAGCCCAATTGATATTTGGGTAATTAAAGTCCCAATATCACCACTCCATAGTTCTCGTACATCTGTGACTTCACTGCAGAATTGTTCCTCTATATCTCTCTCAATATTTGGAGGCCCAGAGAAGTAGCGTTATCATACCCTTTTTTCTTCTCAACTCTAACTAAATGTATTCTGTTCTTGCCCCCTCAAGGACCTCCCCTCTTTCCAACACTACAATGTTTTCCCTAATCAGTACTGCCACCCTCTTCCCTTTTTTGCCTTTCATATCTTTTCTGAATATTTTATATCCTTGTATATTAAGCACCCAGTCCTCACCATTTTAAGCCACATTTCCATTATTGCCACTACATCATATTCCTATACTGCTATTTGTGCTTGTAGCTGACCAACCCTATTCACTACACTTTGTGCATTAACATACATACATTGTAATCCTGTCTTTGCATTCTTTGTCGCCCTTCTCAGTCTGTTCCTACCTAATATGGAACTTCTTCCTTCTCTAGTACTGTGCAATGCTCTCACATCATGGAACTTCTTCATCTTTTGTACTTCCTTCCCCTTGCCAATTTAGTTTAAACCCTCCCCAGCCACAATAGTGAACTTCCCCACGAGGACATTGGTCCCAGTCCTGCTGAGATGTAACCCATCCCTTTTGAATAGGTGCTTCTGACCCAGAACTGGTCCCAATGCCCCAAGAATCTGAATCCCTCCCTCCTGCACCATGCTTCCACCATGCATTGATCCTTCCTATCTTCCTATTTCTACTCTCGCTAGTGCATGGGACTGGGAATAATCCAGAGATTCCTACCTTCAAGGTCCAACTCTTTAACTTCCTCCCTAACTCCTGAAAATTTGACCTTAGGACCCCAATACCTGCCCTTGCTATGTCATTGGTACCAACGGGTACCACAACTTCTGGCTCACTCCCTTCCCCCTGCAGAATATTCTGCATCCTTTCCGCGATGTCCTTTACCCTGGCACCAGGGAGGCAACACACATGTGGGACTCACAATGACTGTTACAGAAATGCATATCTGTCCCTCTGACTATATAATCTCCTAGAACAATTGCATTTATACACTTTGCTGCTCCCTCTTCTACCCTCCTGTATAGTTCCTTGCCCATTGTTGCCATGGTCTGGATTGCACTCCTTCAGGGTATTGTCACTCACAGCAGTCTCCATTGCTGAGTACCTGTTTGAGAGTGACATACACCCTAAAGACTCCTGCACCCCCTGCCTCTTCCTAGTCTTCTGGATGGCCACCCACCTAGTATCCTGAACTCCTACTGCTTGTGGGGTGACCACCTCCTGGAAAGTATAATCCAGGAAACTCTCCTGCTCCCTGATTCTCTGCAGTGACTCCAGCTGCCCTTCAAGCTCGGAAATCCTGAACTCGAGCTGAAACAGCTGGAGACACTTCCTACACATGTGGTTACCCAAGACACATGGTGTCCTGGTGTTCCCATATGGCCCAGGAACTGCAAGCAACAGGTTGCAGCTGCCCATCCATGAGCTAAAAAAAAACCTCTACTCTCCCTTTTAGTATCTGTTTGGTACCTAATTATTTCATTGCTGCCTGTGGGTCCTTGCTGCTTGCAAATTGGGTGCTGTGTTTCCTACATTACAACAGTGACAATACTTCAAAAGTGCTTCATTGGCTATAAAGCACTTTGGGATATCCTGAGATCATGAAAGGCGCTGTATAAATGCAAATCTTTCTTTTATAATGCTGGTGTCATTGTCCCTGGAATTATTTAGTGTCCTTCATTAATTTGACCACCTCATCTAAATCATGAGGTGCTGTTAGAATTCCCAAAGGGATTTCCATCCTCAGCACTTTGCTGCATGCTCATTTGGAAAAAGGGAAGAAAGTAATGCAAAAGGAACATCTTCCATAACAACAAAACATATTGCAGGGAGAAAGATGCAAACTGGAAAAAAAAACAATTTCACAATCAACTTTTGAAACAGTAATCTAGCTTCAAGGCAGGGCAGTGCAGGAATCATGCACCCATTTTATACTGGGGAGTTCAGAGCCAGGGTGAAGCTCAGTGAAGCAACACGGCAGTCAACCAAGAACCTTATTAGCATAATGACTCTACTTAACAGGGGACAAACATTGCCCAGCAAGGCAGCCTCCAGGATGACCACTTCTTCTTTCACAGTGAATCAGATGTGTGAACTTGCACAACCTAATTCATGGCAAATAAAAGCAAACTACTGCATGTGCTGGAAATCTGAAATAAAAACAGAAAGTGCTGGAAATACTCAGCAGGTCTGGCAGCATCTGTGGAGAGAGCAACAGAGTTACCGTTTCAGGTCTGTGACCTTTGATCAGAACTCATGACTAGTTCTCCTAGGCAGTGAGGCTCTGTGCAATCATTAGAACCTCATAAAACAGACCAAGTGTCAAACTTCTGAATTCCTGTCTGATTTTAGACAGAAATGGAGTTCGCCTGCTGCATGAAATTTGACCAAAATCCCACAAAAGGGTGCAGCTGTATTGATGGGTCAGTTGGACCTGATGCTGCCATAGAATGCTAGTTAAAGTGGTATCTGTCCAAACTGAGTAAGTGGCTAGAAATGTCACTGGGAGGTCTTTGGCCAAGAACAGTGTGTGGCATTGGGAGAGAGCAACAAACTGAAATTGGGGATTTTCTAAATGTTTAAGTTTTGAGCAGAATATTTACATGAGTAACAGTGAATTTAATTGCCCTTCATCCTCTGGATTATTCAACATTGTCAGGGACCTATGTGGGTAGCCAATCAGCAGTAGTGCATTAGCCTGCTCTGTTCCTGGCTGATGAGTAAACTGTCCTGTGCCAATTATTGCTGTTGATACAATCAGCAAGGGGAGACAAGCTGGGTTTCTCCAGTCTTTCCTAGGGTCAAGGGTGCGGGACCGTGAACCTGACTCCAAATTGGCCTCTCTTCTTCAGCCTGGGAAGTGGTTTAAATCTTAAACCAGTTGTCACATTTGAAATGCCAAATGAAGGCAGTGTGTTTTGCAAGTTAATTAATTTGGTTAATACTTGAGCTTTCGCAGTGAGCAATCACATCTCAAAGTGACAGAGAGAATAACATCCAATCAAGAGGTACAAGCTTGAAGGTGTAAAATCTCCGCAGATTGTGCAGCTCAGTCACACCCAGCAGATCTGTGTATGTCACCTTGTCATGCTGTCACCCAGAGGTCTCTGTCAGACAGCTTGGCCCTATGACTGTCAGCCATTTGTATTTGAACTGCAGCTGATTAATCTGTCCATATATGTATCCTCTTTCTGCAGGCAAAGTGCCAGGTGCTGAGTTAATCCCGTTCTTAAAGGACCTGACACGAAGCAAGGTGACAGACGAACTTTCCACAATGCCCCTGCCGATGTTCAGCACCGCTGTGACCAGCACATTGCTGACCACCATCACAACCGATGAAGCACCAGGAACAAGGCCAAGAGGCACATGGCAACAGGTGAACCAGATTGTACCAGGTTTCAAGCCACACCCTGCAGCGACCAGAAGCAGCAAGCAGCAAATATTCCTCCCCTCAGCAAAGTGTAATGGAACAGAAATGTCCTTATCAGGCTAGGGTACAGAAATATAGCAAGCAGTACCTCATAAAACTGTTAAACCATGCTGGGATTCACAGTTCATGCTGCCACTTCAGCATATAATAAGTCTTTCCTCCCACAAGAGCCTGTGCACCTCCTCGTTCATACTGTCAAATCATTGACATGACTTAGAGCAGCTGTGGGTACACCAAGGTCCCTCAGACTGTTTATTATCACCAGAAAAGCACATCAGAACATCTCAGGACATATCAGCAAGAAGGGAATCAAATATTTACAGTTTACACACAGGGTAACAATTGGGGTCTCTTTCTGATTAATTGTCTTTCACACATTGACAGCACAATTCTATTAAACACACATTTATGTTGCAACTTTGGTGTAGAAAATCATTCCAAGCCACTTTAAAGAGGAGGAAAAACAGGCACAGACCATGGATGCAAAATTGGGAGAGGTGGCCAAATGTATAATTGAATAGCAAACCATTGAGAAGACATTTAAGGGTGGGGAGAGATGGTAGTGTTTACAGAATGTGCTAGAGGGTTGTATTGAGATAACTGAAACCTTTTGCCACCGATGGTGGAAGTTGTACAAGGGATCAGACTTTGAGGAAATTAATAGGCTTAAGGGTGGAGGAGATTGGTTGGGGAGAGGCTAGGTGAGGATTTATAGATGCAGGTAGGGATTTTGGAATCTATACATTTTGGGATAGGTGAATAGGGATTAGAATGAAGGGTAAGCAGACAGTACTAGGTAGGTTGCAGGTAGTTGAATTTTGCAGGGTGGAGTTTATAGAGGTCAACAAGAGGGAAACAGTCTGGAGCTGACAAGTGCAAATAAAAGTTTTGATTACAGTGGCAGGTGAGGTGGAGTTGGAGGCAGCAGATGTTGCGGAGGTGGAAGTTGAGAGGTCTTTATGTTGGCTAAGATGTGAGGTTTGGAATGTATCTCTTGGTCAGACAGGATGTCACAGTTGTGGTCCATCTGGTGCAGGCTGACCAAGCCTTTAAGAAGCAGGTGGAGAAAATGAGGAGCGAAAATAGCTGAGGAAATTGTATCTCATTCACAACTTGATATATGAAATCAGACAACATAGAAATAGTTGGGATGAAAGGTCACTGACCAGAAACATTAACTCTATTTCTCTCTCCACAGATGCTGCCTGATCTGCTGAGTATTTCCAGCACTTTCTGTTTATATTTCAGATTTCCAGCATCTGCAGTATTTTGCTTTTATTATAGAAATAGTTGGTGTAGTTTTTTAAAAATTCTTAGTGTGTGGGCATCAGTAGAAAGGCTGACATTTATTTCCAGACATTTTTAAACTGAATTCAAATTCTCAAACTGCCATGGTGGGATTTGCAGTCACTGTCAGTGAAGTAAACTGACATATCTTCTCAGGGACGCTGAGTGGCACCAGGTTGCTGCCTGAGGGTTATGAGCTGTTGAACTACCTCCAAATGCACCTCCCCTGCTACTCTCCTGTCTGATCTCTGTACTGTCTGCAAACAATTATATCTCCCAATCTAATTGTTGTCATTTTCTTTGCTCACTTATTTCATCATCATTCAATTGCCTTGTTCTGTCTCTTGTTTCTTCCTTAATTTGTCTCTCAAACAATCCATTTTCCTTTTATGATTCCCAATTTCATCCCCATCTTCCTGTTCCATTACCTCTTTGTCTCCTCTGCCCCTGTCTCTGATCCTCTCGTCGTTGCCCTGAGCTTGTGTAGGTTGGAGCAAGAACAGTCGCCGAGGTGAATCCCACCCTCGACATGACGCTCTTTGATTGGACAGATTATGAAGATATGAAGCCAGAAATGTGGCCTTCAGCAAAGAAGAAAGGTAATGGGTGAGGGGGCATGGGCATGTGGGGGCTAGGGGATTGGCGAGCATACAAGAGGTACAAGTGTGAAAGGGGTGCAAGTGTGCAGGTTAGTGAGTACGTGGGGCAGGGAGGAGTTTTTTGGGGGAGAGTTCCAGATTTCCACTTTCCTTTGTGTGAAGAAGTGCTTCCTGACATCATCTCTGAATGGCCAAGCTCTAACTTTAAAGTTATTTCCCATTTGTTCTGAACTGCCCCCACCAGAGGAAATAGTTTTTCTATATCTTCCTGATCAAATCCTTTAATCATCTTAAATACCTCAATTAGATCACCCCTAATCTTCTATACTCGAGGGAATACAATCCTACTCTATGCCACCTGTCATCCTAATTTAACTCTTTTAGCCCCGGTATCATTCTGGTGAATCTGCACTGCACCCCCTCCAAGGCCAATATATCCTTCCTGAGGTGCAGTGCCCAGAGCTGAACACTGTACTCTCAATGGGGTCTAACCAGAGCTCTCTTTGTAACATAACTTCCACCCTTTTGTATTCTAGCTTCCTTGAGTTATAGGTCAATATTCCATTAGCCTTTTATTATATGTAATTTCTGTACTTGGACTCCTAAATATCCATATCTTTATTCCTTTACAGTTCCTAGCTTCTTGCTATTTAGAAAATACTCTGATGTTTTTTTCTGAAGTCCAAAGTGGAAGACCTCACACTTCCCCACATTGAACTCCATCTGCCATAATTTTGACCACTCAGTCACCTTTAGCTTGTTAGGGTAGGACAGTTATGAATAAAAACACTTCTGGATGCCAACCAAACTGTTTCCTTCCAAAGAGTTGATATTTTCATTCTGTTTGTTCCTTGTAGACAAGCGTCGCAGGAAGAACTTGAGTAATGGAAATCTCACCACACAGGCTGAAGTGGAACCATGCGATCATCACCTGGACTGCCTGCCTGGTACCTGCACAGTTCCTGACTGGCCTGAGGCTCTATCCCATCAGTCACACTTCTTTAATAGTGAATGAGGTTTCTCAGCCAAGTTTCTAGGGCAGTCACTATTACAATCAGAAATCTGACCTTTGGTCTGGGGTGGTCATTTTTGGCTTTGTCCATCTCCTAGCTGTGATTCAGTGACCATTACTGGTAAAGAAAAAAAATCAAAAAGTTGAGAGCAGTGGCTATTAGAAATGGATGAAACAGCCATGGCTTCAGATTGGGATTGTGTGTGACCATGTGTGACTGTGTTCTGACACTGTAACATGGTTACATAGGAGTCACTTCTTCAGCCTCATGTCCATTGTTGTTGTTTAGTTGAGAAGGAAGTGAGAACAGAGTAGTTTGTGAATGTGTTCTGATACTGTAACCAATGTTGCTCCTGGCTGAGGTGACAGAGAAAGGAAAGAAAAAGAGGGGACAGACGGGGCTTTGGTTTAATGTCTCATCTGAATGTTGGCCCCTCCAACAGTACAGCACTCTCTTGGTCCTGCATTTGAAATGTCAGCCTTGATTTTTGTGCTGAATTCCTGGAGTGGCACTTGAACCCACAACCTTCTGACAAGGGGAAAAGCCTCTTTGTTGAGAGAGGAAAGAAAAAGAGCCACAAACAATAAGTTCTGAGCAGCAGTGACTTGGCTCAGTGGTAGCACTCTTGCCTCTGGTTCAAACCCCATTCTAGAGAACTGAGTACATTATCCAGGGTGAGGGAGTACTGTACTGTCAGAGGTGCCATTTTTCAAATGGGATGTAAACCAAGGCCTCATCTGCCCTCTAAGGTGGATGTAAAAGGCCCCGTGGCATGATTCAAAGAGCAGGATAGTTCTCCTGGGTGTCTTGGTCAATATTGATCCTTCAGCAACACCTAAAACAGATTATTTGGTCATTATGTCATTGTGGAACCTTGCAGCGCATAAATTGTCTGCCACGTTTCCTACATTACAACAGTGACGACACCTCAAAAGTACTTCATTGACAGTAAAGACCTTTGGGACATCCTGAGGTTGTGAAAGGCACTATATAAATGTACATTGCTTTCTAAATGTAATTTGAGCAATGATTAAATGGTTAAGCCTTGCAGTACCCTCACACAGTTACCAGCAAGAATCCTGAAAGGGTTAATCTGATTGCTTGTTATTGCTGTGATTACTTCATCCCAGGACTATTCACTGCAGGTTTCACTCTGAATACCTCCCCCACCCCCAACGTTTCACACTCAGTGCAGTTAATTTAACAGAGACTAAGAAATCCAGTGGGAGGCTCATTAACATGAGTTGTTGAACACAATAATCTAATAGTTCAGGGAGCAGAGGGGGATTAACTGTCAGTGCTGCAGGCAGCAAAACATTGGCACCTCAGAGCTACCAACTTGAGTGGAGAACAAAAGAACACTGGATGGTGTCCTGTCATGCTGTGTGCCTAATGCACATTCTCTGTCCTGCTGCCATCTTTCCACAGCTGCTACATAATCACTGGAGGCACTGACTGAAACAGTTATTAAACACACACCACATGCCTGTCTTGTGATTAACTATACGATTCCTGATGTCAAGTGATTTAGAGATGGTTTGTTCAGAAACAGAGGCTGGAAAAGCGTAACAGCCTTTCCTTGTTTTGTACTTTATGAATCAAAGGGTAAACAAGAGAAGGATTTTAAATGGCAGGATTCACCCAGTTCAACACACCTCATCAGGCGATCAGACATATGGCACTGCTCACACTGGAGGGGAATTGAAGCATACATTGAAACCAAAAATAACAATGTATTCAGGAAAAACAAATTGTTTCTAATAAGAGCATAGATTTCCACTGCCACCTCATAGGTACAGGAATCAACACCCTGACCAGACAGAATACACTGGCACCTAAATCAGGACTGACATTCCAAATTCAGCATTTTCCAGGATAGACTGAACAGAGGGAGAGTGGATCTCTTGTCTCTTCCTCCCTTAAGGCTTGGAGGCAGAACAGACTTCCACATAACTACATGCACTTATTTAGCACTTTAACATAGTAAAACATCAAAAGCACATCAAGATGAGTGTAATAAGGCAAAAATTGACACCTAGCTACAGAAGGGGATATTAAGACATGACAAAAAGTTTGGTTAAAGAGGTACATTTTAAGGAGCATCTTGAAAGTGGCGGAGAGTTATAGGGAGGGAATTTCAAAGCATAGGGCCTGGAGAGCTGAAGGCACAGCTGCCAATAGTAGGGCAAATGGATCGGGAGATACTGAAGACACCAGAATTGGAGGAGCACAGAGATCTCAAGGGTCTTGTACAGCTGGAGGAAGTTACAGAGATGGGGAGGGGTGATGTCATGGAGGAATTTGAAAATAAGGATGGGAATTTTAAGATCAAGATATTGCCAGACCTGGAGCCAACATAGGTCAGCGAGCAGAGGGGTGTTGGGTGAATGGGACTTGGTGCAAGTTAGGATGTGGGCAGCAGAGTTTTGGTGCAGCTGAAGTTTACAGAGCATGGAAGGTGGGAGGCTGAGGCAGGAGAGCATTGGAATAGTCAGGTCTACAAGTAACAAAGGCATGGATGATGATTTCAGCAACAAATAAACTGAGGCAGGGGCTTAGATGGGTGATGTTAGGAAGATGGAAGTGGGCTACTTTGGGAATGGAGAGGATGCCCCACAGTTGCAAACAGATTGGTTCAGATTTAGACAATGGCCAAGGAGGAAGATGGATTTGGTGGTTAGGGAATGGAGTGTTTGACAGCGACCGAAGACAATCTCTTCCGTGTTCCCAATATTTGGAGGAAATGTCTGCATCCAGGACTAGATATCTGTGCAGTGACTGTGTGATATTTGTCTGGCTGTGCCGTGTCTATCTTTAGTGTTTCTGTCTGTCTGCTATGTCTGCAGCCATTGTGATAATTTGTGTCAAAGTCAAAGGACTTCATGAGTGATTCGTTTGTGTCTTTTTCCCACAGGTTGGTGCTGTGACCTCAGACAGCACATCTGCAAAGCACACAACCGCGGCCTCAACAACAAGTGCTATGATGACTGTATGTGTGCGGAAGGTGGGTGCTCCATCGGGCTCAGACTTATCTATAGTCATTTAGCCTGGAGCAGTGGACATTAGACCCAAGGATTTAATCTCCCTGCTCACTCACTGACTCCTCATCCGGCTTCCAGTATTGTAAATAAATGTCAGTTCAGGTCCTGAAATCGGGAGCCCCCTGCTTCGGCACAACACAGGTCGAGTCTTGGGGTCCTGTTGGGAGGCAGATGTTGGTTCACAGACAAACTGCTATTTGGGTTAGGTTGGGATTTGATTCTGCATCACAAGGTACCTAAACTGTGGATTGTAGATATCAGAATAGTAAATGGGGAAAAAGACTCAGTCTTATTAAAAGTGAAGTTGGTAACCAAGCCGGGTCTTGCCAGGTGAGTCCCAAGGATCGAACCTTCTAAAGCTCTTCTGTCTTCACCAGGTTTCCGCTGTTATGCTAAGTTCCATCGGAATCGGAGAGTGACCCGAAGGCGAGGACGGTGCGTGGAACCGGATTCGGTCAATGTCGATCACGGATCGTTTATTACGGTCTGAGTGGACTTCAGAAGGAATACAGCTGTTTCAGTCCAAGCAACCGGTCAACGAAAATCCTCAACTCCATTAACAGCAGTGAAAATCTTGATGGCTCCAAAGAATACCTGAGTGTCCTGACAGATGATGCCATGTCTGATCTGCCTGGAATACAGTTCTTGGCAATCACTCCTTTACCCCCATTCATACCCAACACCTGCCCCTCCACTCATACCCAGCAATTCCCAACACACCCCACCTCATCACTACAATTCAACAATCCCACTCATACCCAGAACCCGATACCCCAGCACTACAATCTAAAACCCTGCTGATTCCATTATTACCACGAATCATTTGTTACTTTCATAGCCTGCCTCTCATGCACAACACGAAAATTAAATTTGAAATGCCACCCTTTATAAATACAATTTTCCTGTTATTTAACAAAAAGATGGCTATCGCAAGCTGTAGTAATGAGACCTTGTATCTAACGGTTGCTTGTTATCTTTTTATGTCAACATTTACTTTCAAGGAGCCTCCCTACAGCCCCCTCAGAAGAGTTTCCGCTGAGACCACCTCCCATCAGGTCCGCCAAAAAGCTGCCTCTATCCCTAATGGTCATTCTCCCAACAACAGATGCCACATTCATCCCCTGCTTTAACCTTGTCCTCATCATGATATTGATGTTGATTTAATATCTTGAGATACAGTGATTATCCTGCAGTATTTTGCCACTTTTTTGTATAAATGCAATTAGCTGTCAAACAATATCTTAGTTTTGGTGTTAATAGAATCGGGCTCTTAAAGCAAAATATAGGCTCTGACCCAGCCCAAAGCTGCAATCAACTTTAATAATTGAATTGTGTACAATTAATCCATCTGAAACTATCAGCCTAATTTTTCATCCTACTCATTTTGACTTTTGCTGGTACCTGCTGATACCTTGCACAAGTGACTGTTACTCATGTATCAGCCTAGATCTTGAACATTGGTCGACTATTTGTCTGTGGATGGCGACATAATTGAGCCGAATCCGGTTCTCACCTGATAACTGGATGTGATTTTCCAGCAGGGTCACTGGATAATGATCAGGATCAGGGACACTGGCTGATATCCCTCACCTAACCCGGGCACACTGAGGCTAATGGTGGTGTAGTGGTTATGAACAAAGAACAAAGAAAACTACAGCACAGGAACAGGCCCTTCGGCCCTCCAAACCTGCGCCGATCCAGATCCTCTATCTAAACCTGTCGCCTATTTTCTAAGGGTCTGTATCTATGGTACTGGACTAGCAACCCAAAGGTTGAATTCAACAAATCTGGTAATCTGTGGGTTGACATCAGAAGCATAATCACGCGATCTGCTGGATTGTCATAACAACCAGCATTGGTTTACCAATGCTCTTCTGGGAAAGGAACCTACCATCCCTCCTCAGTCTGGCCTACAGGTGACTCCAGTTTCACACTACATGGTTCACTCAATGTTCTCTGGTGTTCCAGAAATCTACTCATTTGTAGAACAGTCACAACCAGAAAACCCACCACCATCACCTCAGCACAGATTAAGAATCAAACCTGATGTAAAGGGAATTTAACTGTCAGTTCCTGGATAGCCTTCTGTTTGATTGCTTTTGATGGTATTGACTTAAAATATGCTAGGTCGCATCGTCCAGTTACGCCGAGTGACTGATCGTGCTTACGCAGACTCTGTAGAAGCTCTGCCATAACAGAGTGAGCAGGTGACCCTTTGGAAATACTTGGTCATTCCTGTTTTCAGAGCACTGCAATCATTTCTATTACTGAATATATTTAAAGATTAAGGAGGTTCGTCTCAAGCTTGGTTCAACATATTTTCCCAGCAATGTTCTCCAAATAATTCTATTACATTATTATGGCTTGTGTTGTAATCAGGAAAGGGTTAATGTTAGAAACAAAAATAGAAATTACTGGAAAAAAAAACTCGGCAGGTTGGTCATCATCTACGGAAAGGACAGAGAATCATTGCTTGGAGCATAGGAAATTTAGCATCTGCAGTATTTTACTCTTTGTGTGAGTTTAAAAATCGGCCTCTCATCTCGAGTCTTGTGATTCAGGTACAGACGCCATAAATTTACACGCGGATGCTCCTGATTGTGCCCGGTAACTTTTGTGGAAGATCCGTGGCAATCATGGAACAATAAAACCACCACTGACAGCAATTAAATTCAGGCAGCCTCTTGTGTTTTCGTATTAGGACAGATCAATACTGATATCGCAGGAAGGGTTTGGGACGGGGTGGTGGTGATGCAAGAAGCTCGACCTGTGAATGACTCTGAAGCTGAAAGAAGAATATCACAAATTGTTAAGTGTTCGTCACAACCATCCTGACTTGCACATATATCACTGTGTTTTCATGTCGCTGGGTCAAAATCCTGGAACTCCCTGCCGAACAACACAGACTGCAGCGGTTCAAGAAGGCGGATCACCACAACCTTTTCAAGGGCGACTAGGGATGGGCAATAAATGCTGGTCTTGCCATCAATACCCATATCCCAAAAACGAATTTAAAAGCACTGCTTTGGTTAGATTGTTTGTCACACTGTTATAGTTGCATTATTTGTTACATTGTTTGTCGTATTGTTATGGTTACATGATTGTGTTGTGCTGCATGTGAATTTATAGTGATGGAATGCATGATGAAAGAATGATAATGTACCAGATTTTGCACTTTTGTTTTCTATTTAATTTTTATGTTAGTCTACATGAAATAAACAAAATCTGACAACAAATAAAAACTGTGAAATGGAAAGCCCTAGCTCAGTTCATCTTCCATCTCGATCTACTGCTGGTTATTTCAGTCACACTGCAGTTGCAGAGACAATGAAATCCACGCAGAAGAATTGCTTCTGTCAGTGATTCTTTCGTTACTCGCTCAACAGTTGGGCTGAAAAGTGCTCTTTGTTGCTGGATCAAAATCATAGAACTCCCTACCCAACAGCACTCTGGGAGCACCTTTACCACATGGACTGCAGTGGTTCAAGAAGAAGGCTTCCCACCATCTTCCCAAGGGAAATAAGCAGCATTTACTGGTGTTGCTAGTGACACCCATATCTCAAGATTAATATGGTTTTAAAAATGTGCTCAGCAGGTTCCACAGTGTCTTTTCGCTCCTCTCCTCCCAATTATAAGGGGTTGGGACATTGAAATCAGCCTTGACTCAGCTGGTAGCATGCTAACCTCTGAGTCAGAAGGTTGTGTGTTCACATTTCACTCCTGGGACTTGAGCACATAATCTAGGCTGACACTCCAGTGCAGTATTGAGGGAGTACTGCACTGTTGGAGGTGATTTTATTTGGATCAGACACTAAACTGAGGGCCCATCTGCACTCAGGTGGATGGAAAAGATCGCATGACACTATTTTGAAGATTAGGGGTGGTGTCCCAGATACCTGGGCCATTATTTATACATCAACCAACATCACTTTTTAAAATAAATGATTATTTGGTCATCGTTACATCACCGTGGGCCTTGCTGTGTGCAGATTGGCTGCCCCATTTCCTACACTACAATCGCAACTACACTTCAAAAGTACTCAATTGGCTGTAAAGTGTTTTGAGATGCCAGATCATGAAAGGTTTTAGATCAATGCAAGTCTTTCTGTAACACACAATGATTGTACAAAATTACTTATCTTTACACAATTTAAATTATAGTGGACCTGCTGAATCTGTGCCTTAGCAACTTTCATATTATGATATTGGAGAGATGGCCCGACCACCAAAAATGTCATTGTACATGGGATTCTCCAGCTATTTTTGGCTTGCAGTTGTGTAAATTTTTGTCAAGGCAGGGTCATAACATCTTCAAGTTTTAGAAAGCATTGTATAGGATGCACACAAACAGCAAACAATATGTATTTCAAAAGTGTTTTTCATTACCTCAGAGCATTGCAAAGATCTTCACAGCCAGTAGTCACTGTTACATAGAAAATGCAACAACCAATTTACAACGAACATTAGAAAATAAGAAGATAAGGAATAGAAGCAGGAATAGGAGATTCAGCCCTTCGAGCTTGCTCAATGAGGTCATTGTTGATCTTCTACCTTAACTCCACCTTCCCCCACTATCCCCATATCCCTTGTTTCCCTTAGTATACAAAAATCTCTGTCTTGAATACGCTGCTCACTGTAGTTGAGAAATGAATTCTAAAGATTCACAACCCTTTTGAGTGAAGAAGTTTCTCCTCATCTCAGTCCTAAATGGCTGACCCTTTATTCTGAGACAGTCACCCCTAGTTCTAGACACCCCAGCCAGGGATGTTCCTTCCAGCATGTAGCCTGTCAATCCCTTAAGAATTGTATATGTTTCAATGAGATCACCTCTTGTTCTTCTAAACTCCAGGGAGTATGGGCCTAATCTGTTCAATTGCACCTCATAAGACAATCCCCTCATCCCAGCAATCAGTTTGGTGAATCTTTGCTGCAGTCCCTCTAAGGGAAGTATATCATTCCTTAGGTAAGAAGATCAAAAATGGACATTGAACTCCAGGTGAAGTCTCACTAAAGCCCTATGTAATTGCAGCAAGACTTCTTTACTCTTATACTCCAATCCCTTTGTAATAAAGGCTAACATACCATTTACTTTCCTAATTATTTGTTGTACCTACATGTTAACTTTCTGTAATTCATGTATAAGGACCCCAGCTCTCTTCAAATGCCAACATTTCCCTGTCTCTCACCAATTTGAAAAATATTCTGCTTTTCTATTTTTCCTACCAAAGTGAATAAATGAGATAATGGCCATACAATTCATTAGTGATGTTGGGTGAGGGATGAATATTAGCCAAGACATTGGGGGAAACTGCTCTTCGCTTATTCAAGTAGTGCCAAGGGACCTTTTGCATCCCCCTGACAGGAGACACAGGGCCTCAGTTTAATGACTCAGCTGAAAACTAGCACCTCTGACAGTGCAGCATTCAAAGAACAAAGAACAAAGATAGGTACAGCACAGGAACAGGCCATTTGGCCCTCCAAGCCTGCACCGATCTTGACGTCTGTCTAAACTAAAACCTTCTGCACTTCTGAGGTCCGTATCCCTCTATTCCCATCCTATTCATGTATTTGTCAAGATGCCTCTTAAACGTCGCTATCATACCTGCTTCCACCACCTCCCCCGGCAGCAAGTTCCAGACACTCACCACCCTCTGTGTAAAGAACTTGCCTTGCCTTGCCCCTCTAAACTTTGCCCCTCACACCTTAAACCTATGTCCCCTAGTAACTGACTCTTCCAACCTGGAAAAAAGCTTCTGACTATCCACTCTGTCCATGCCACTCATAACTTTGTAAACCTCTATCATGTCGCCCCTCCACCTCCATCGTTCCAGTGAAAACAATCCGAGTTTTTCCAACCTCTCCTCATAGCTAATACCCTCCAGACCAGGCAACATCCTGGTAAACCTCTTCTGTACCCTCTCCAAAGCCTACACATCCTTCTGGTAGTGTGGCGACCAGAATTGCACGCAATATTCCAAGTGTGGCGTAACTAAGGTTCTGTACAGCTGCAGCATGACTTGCCAATTTTTATACTCTGTGCCCCGACCGATGAAGGCAAGCATGCCGTATGCCTTCTTGACTACCTTATCCACCTGCGTTGCCACTTTCAGTGACCTGTGGAACTGTATGCCCAGATCTCTCTGCCTGTCAATACTCCTAAGGGTTCTGCCATTTACTGTATACTTCCCACCTGTAAGATCTTCCAAAATGCATTACCTCACATTTGTCCGGATTAAACTCCATCTGCCATTTCTCCGCCCATGAGTCCAACCAATCTATATCCTGCTGTATCCTCTGACAATCCTCATCATTATCCGCAATCCACCGTCCATGTCTCCGTTATAAAGACGTCTGCAAACGCGACATGAAATCGTGTGACATTGATCACAAGTCGTGGGAGTCAGTTGCCAGCATTCGCCAGAGCTGGCGGGCAGCCATAAAGACAGGGCTAAATTGTGGCGAGTCGAAGAGACTTAGTAGTTGGCAGGAAAAAAGACAGAGGCGCAAGGGGAGAGCCAACTGTGCAACAGCCCCAACAAACAAATTTCTCTGCAGCACCTGTGGAAGAGCCTGTCACTCCAGAATTGGCCTTTATAGCCACTCCAGGCGCTGCTTCACAAACCACTGACCACCTCCAGGCGCGTATCCATTGTCTCTCGAGATAAGGAGGCCCAAAAGAAGAGACCAACCTTTGTGTCATCCGCAAACTTACTAATCACACCAGCTACATTTTCCTCCAAATCATTTATATATACTACAAACAGCAAAGGTCCCAGCACTGATCCCTGCGGAACACCACTTGTCACAGCCCTCCATTTAGAAAAGCACCCTTCCACTGATACCCTCTGTCTTCTATGACCGAGCCAGTTCTGTATCCATCTTGCCAGCTCACCTCTGATCCCTTGTGACTTCACCTTTTGTACCAGTCTGCCATGAGGGACATTGTCAAAGGTTTTACTGAAGTCCATATAGATAACATCTACTGCTCTTCTTCATCAATCATCTTCGTCAGTTCCTCAAAAACTCGATCAAGTTAGTGAGACATGACCTTCCCTTCACAAAACCATGCTACCTCTCGCTAATAAGTTCATTTGTTTCCAAATGGGAGTAAATCCTGTCCTGAAGAATCCTCTCCAATAATTTCCCTACCACTGACGTAAGGCTCATCGGCCTATAATTTCCTGGATTATCCTTGCTACCCTTCTTAAACAAAGGAACAACATTGGCTATTCTCCAGTTCTCTGGGACCTCACCTGTAGCCAATGAGGATACAAAGATTCCCTCATTGCTATGCTGAAATATCAACCTGGATTGTGTTCAAGTCTGTAGAGCAATTCTTGTAGCAGAGACCTTCTGACTCGAGATGAGAGAGCTACCACTCACTACAGCTGACACACTACAGTCTAGATACCTTTGGCTTTGTTCTTCACGATTAGTATCTTCTCCTCCATCCTCTGCTGGGGGCACTGACTCTCACTGGGATTCAGGTCCTCTCCTGAATTTGCTGACTCTCACTGAATTCAGTTGCATGGGTGCTGGCCAGTTTGTGATGTTGTGTGACCCTTCTTCATGTGTGCCTCCAGACAGCAAATGTTGGCAGATTATCAAATAATTTCGGGCATTGCAGCGGAGACTGATCTGTACTTAATCAGCCTCCACATGATACACTATCCAGCAAGAGCCACTGGATGAAGTTCAGGAGCAGGCATTTCCCCCTTTCCGAATCCAGGAACACTGAGTCCGAAAATTAGCCCCCCACCCCCGCCCAACCCCATCTCGCCTGGTGCCTGGAATGAGCGTTGATAATTGACAGCCTGATACTTTATTTTGAAAGGTGCAGTGTATCAGTAATAACATCTCTGATGGTAGCGTATTTGACATGTGAGGAGATGGAATTTTCTGATCATTACTGATGGCGGCAGTGGTGTGCTACTTTGCATTTGAATGCATAGACTGTTGAATATCTTGTGATGTGCAAGCCCACCACAAATATTTAAATATTAATTTTAATAAATTACCAGAGTGCTTGATCTTGGTGGTTATTGGTCCTGGGAGATGGTTCTGCACAGCTGGACTCCCCGATTGGGAGTAACCCAGTGCGGGCAAGTGGCAGAAACCACAGCAAACTGTTGAATATCACAGCCTCTGCAGTCCAATCAGTGATGATATACTACCAACACATTTGCTTTGTTAATCCACCGCCTCAGCACAGTGCTAAACACCAGTTCAAAAAACAAAGGAAATAGAACATTTATTTGCCAGCATCGATGTAACTTGATTGAAAGCTTTTTCGAGCTAACTCAAAATCAACAGCTTAATTTTTTTCTGATTAAACATCTGATTAGTGCTGGGGGCAAAGGCGACTGGTCAGCCGGTCACTGACTGCACCGTGTGTGATCAATATAAAGCTGATCTTATGCACTGAGCAGCTGATCCTCACCCGTCCCCTAACATCCTACCGCAGGCTGGGTCAATGGTCAGCTCTGCGGCGATCTGATTTGCCATCTGCTTCCCTTGTGGAGCACAAACATTGATGACAGAAGGTCGGAATCTTTCAGTTAAACCTTGGATTCTTTGCACCGCAGTGTTATCGAGGATTAACAAGTCTGCAGTGCTATTGCTGCAAGATGCCCCACAGCATTTCTCTCTTCTGTCACTGAGTCCGGGGCCACTGGACCTGTTGGGGTGTGTGGGTGGGTCGACCTGGGGCGAATAGGGCAGCGCAGGGACCCAGGGAGGTCGCTCCTACTCCAGCCCGGGATCACGTGGGCTCAGGCTCACATGACGCGGGTTCACGTGGGTCGGTTTGAAGTTTTGCTGCAACCGAAGGGGTAGCGATGGTGCTGCCGGTGGTTAGTCTGAAGGTAAAGAGTGGCGGACTGGGGAGGGTTTCATAAATCCAAACTCAAACTGTCGATTGTAGTGCAGGGCTGTCAATCCGGATCTTAAAGGGGTGGTCCGGAAAGTCTGGTGTCAGTAAAATAACGGCGCGGGCGGGGCTGTGACATCATCTCTGTCCGCCCTTCCTCCCCCGACCCCCTCCTCCCTACCCCACTGACCCCCTCCCACTGTCTCTTCCCCCACTGCTCACCTTCTTTCTCTCTCCATTCCTTGTGAGTTACAGGCTGGGATCTATTTGGGCTGCGAGGGGGGAGGGTTAGAAGCGAAGAAACAGATCCTCGGAATAAATTCCAGGTTGTAATCTCGGATGATGTGTCATTCCCTGGGGATGTTGTTGTGGGAGATAAGCTGGGGCTAGGGTCTGTCAATGTCTCTGTAATTGTAGAGTTTCTTTAGTTCTTGCAGAATGACCTGGGTTCTGTTCCCACAGATGATCATCATCGTGCACTGGCTTCTGACAACCTGGTGAGTGATGGATGTTAATCTATTCATTGAATGTTTGCTGCCCAACTGATGGTGATATGTGGCAACATCAACCAGTACTTGCATTTCTACAGCCCTTTTTAATGTAGAAAAATAACTCCTAGTTCTTCTGAGGTATAATCAAAATAAATTGATGCTGAGACCAAGAAAAAGATATTGGGAGGTTGACTAAAAGATTGGTCAAAGAGGTGGGTTTCAAGCAATGTCTTGGTGAAGGGGAGGCAAAGATTTCCAGAACATAAGTCCTGGAGGACTGAAGGCATGGTCATCAGTGGTGGGGTGAAGGGCCATGTGCAAAAAGCTGGCATAGGTGGAATCAAGAGTTGGGAGGGGAAAATTGTAGGGATGGAGGAGGTCAGAGAAATGGGAACGGTTAGGCCATTATGGGAATTAACACAAGAATGTGAATTTTTACTAGGGGATTGGGATCTAATATTGGTTAGTGAGGACGGGGTGTTGTGAGTAGGACTTAATGTAGAGCAGGATCAAGGCAACAGAATTCTGGCTGAGCTGAAGTTTAGGGAGGACGGTAGACAGGCCAGGAGAGCATTGGAACTGTCAAGCTTGGAGGTGATGAAGTCATGGATGAGGGTTTCAGCAGCAGATAGGCTAAGGCAGGAGTGGGTATGGGCTATGGAGATGCAAGTTTGATGGAGAGGAAGCTCAGCTTGGGGTTGGCTACTACATTGAGGCAGTGCTTTTATTTGAAAAGAAAGTCTTGTTGTTGACAGAAGTTTAAATGCCACTTTGTTTCTCATATGTAGTATTTTAGCTAATTAAATCACTTTGTGCCCAAACTCAGTACAGTAAAGGCAGACTTGAAGCCACTGCCCTGTAGGGTTCCCATCCCATGTATAAGATACAGATTTTCTATTTTAACCTTTCTGTCTTGTTAACTCCCCTTAGCCAGGCCACCAAACAATATTAACTGCACTTGCTCTATTAAACATGGATATGATTGTTTAAAAATGGGTTCTGATGGTGACAAGTGGTTGGTCTACTGCCCCAGTATCCAGAGCTATTGATCAACAGAAACTGGCTCAGACTGAATGTTGGTTGTATCTCCAGTCTAGCGTCGACCAGTGATGCACAGTTTCACTAGAAACAAAATTAGAGTTTACAAAGGTGTTTCAAAATTGTGAACTTCAGAGGATGCTGGAATGTTCCAGAATGAGTAAAACTGTTTGCTGCTAGATCAGAATCATTTGGAGCTTCAGGTTAGCTAAATAAATGTCTTGTGTTACTGTCACAACAGGAGGAGGCTTGTATATGGATTGCTGTGGATAAGAAAGGAGAGAGCGCAAGTTAAATGTCGACCTGTTTTAGTTGCCTCAGCTTAGTTTCCTATTTTGTAATGCGATTGAAATTTCACGAGTTCCTGTGATATTGGGACAGACTGCATGAAGCAAAGAACAATTTGTGTGTGTTTCCTCAGGGGGAGAGGGAGCAGAAAATCATAGAACGTTACAGCTCAGCAGTAGCCCATTTGTGATTTCGTAGAGTTGGTGTTTTCCCCACCTCGTTGAATCACACTCTCCTGCTTGCTCCCGAACACTTTTTAAAATTTTTTTTATTTGTTTGGGGGATGTGGGCACTGCTGGCTAGGCCAGCATTTATTGCCCATCCCTAATTGCCTTTGAACTGAATGGCTTGCTAAGACATTTCAGAGGACATTTAAGAGTGAACTACATTGTTATGGGTCTGGAGTCACATGTAGGCCAGACCAGGTAAGGACGGTAGATTTCCTTCCCTAAAGGACATTAGTGAACCAGATGGGTTTTTTTACAACAATCGACGATGGTTTCATGGTCACCGTTAGACTAACTTTTAAATTCCAGATTTATTCAAATTTCACCATCTGCTGTGGTGGTTTTCGAACCATCCCCAGAACATTAGCCTGGTCTCTGGATTACTCGTCCAGTGATATCACTACAATTTCAAGCAGATTTCTAATTTCCTTTTTTAATAGTATTCATGGAGTCTGTTTCTAAATTGATTAGTGGCAGAGAATACCATATTCTAACCAACCTCTGTGCAAAGACATGTTTGTACTCTCCCCTTTAATTCTTTTTGTGATTATATTAAAACATTATCTCCTTGCTTTTGTATTTTATGTCTCTCAGGGAAAAGAAAACAGGAGTTGTGTTTGCCTTTCTACCTGCGCTGCCACTTTTCTTAATGACCTGTGTATCTGCACACCAAGGTTCTTCTCCTTTACTCCATATAAGACCTTATCAATTAAGATGCATTTCCTTTCCATGTTCTTACTTCAGGTTTATCTGCATTGAGCTGTATCTGCTGCCTATCTGTCCATCCATGCCCTGTTCTAGTCTTTCACAATCTGCAATCTCTCCCCTCCCCTCCCTTTGTCTAATTAGTTGTAATAAGCAAATTTCAGATACTGTCCCCTCAATTCCCATGTCCACATTTTTAGGTATACAGTAAATAAGAGCTGCCTAAATCTCGACCCCTGGGAAACACCACTCTCCATTTCTTCCCAGTTTGTGAAACTTTTATCTCTGTCCTTTGCTTTTCTTCCACTTTCCCCTTAATTTGATCTCCTATTATCTTTGTGTTATCTCTTTCTCAGTATCTTATTTTGTTTTTGAAGAGTGATACCCACTGCATTTCCTTTTATTTATCCTCTCATTTCTTTAAAGAATTCTTTAATATTGTCCAAGCGTGAGCTGTCTCTTAGCACTGTGTGCTGACTGGCCCTGATGAACTCTTGTTTTTCCAAATTGTGGTAATTTCATTCCATATTACAGATTCTAGTATTTACCAAGAACTGATGTCCAGGTAGCAGGCCTGTAACTTTCCGGCTTTTCCCAGCCTTGTTTGAAGAGGTGCATTTGATAAATTTAACTGCCAGGCTTATAGCCAAAAGAGGTTTAAAATTGGGTTTGTATTTCAAAAATACAAAGATCTGGTGTAGAAATTCTAATTGTTTTTACATCATAGCCTTGATTTATATTTCCTCATCACAGATGGAAAAGAGTTATTGGAGGTGATGTAGAATAACTCAGGATTGAGCAACACGACCCCATTCCCAGGTGCTGTAATATTCCTGGTGGTGATTCAGACCCTGGACGAGGCTCCTGCTAAAAGCAGGCGGGATCTAATGAATGTGTCCAAGTCACAGTCTGTTGATGTCATTGGCATCACGACTTATTTTAATTCTTACAACAGAATGAGTCCCACCGCTCATCTTGCTGGCTGGGCTCTTGCTTTGGCTGCTGTTGGGTGGGAATCTGCACTAATTTACTTAAATGAGGTCTCCATGTCCCCAGTCTTGACGGGTTGTTGACCCTTTCTGGGATCCCCATTTTCTGTCGTAAGAATAAAGAAAAGAAAGACTTGCATTTATAAAGCGTCTTTCTATGATCACAGGATGTCTCAGAAGTGCTTAACAGCCAATGAAGTATTTTTGAAGTGTAGTCACTGTTGTAATGTAGGAAACTCGGCAGCCAACATAGGTTGTAATCTGGTTCCCTGATGGCTGAGTTTAGGCTGTGTAGAGCCAGAAGATTGCAGATCAATCCTGAGTTTGTGCTGGCTGAGGTGGAAAAGGAAGGAGTTAGAGTTATGCTGAAACAACTTCTGGTCTCAAATGCAGATTGATGTAACTCAGGATATTAAAAAGAATTTAATTGATCTATCCCAAAGACTAATCGTAATTAATCTGTACCAATGTGGTTGCTGTTGTGGACAGGCTGGGTCTGGTTATGAGAATGAAGTGTGGAGGGAAAATGTCTCTTTAACTTATTGAGTTAGGCACCATACTGATCTGTTGCTAACTTAATCGGTGTTGTAAAGACAACACAAGCTCGTCGTAAGGCAAGCACGTTTTTGATTAGCTGGCCAGGATAAGGTGTGGAGGGGCCCCTGCCTAGGGCCTTCAACAGCCAGGGGTGAATTGTGGGAACTGCATGAAGGGATGTTAGTCAATTTTGTAGGTTTTGTAGGCTGTAGGTTTGAATTTTGTTAAGGTGGGGAAGAGATTCTCTGGTGAATTATTTGCATTCCATAGTGTACATAATAAATGAATCCAGTTGGTGTGACGAGTCATAGAAGTTGCTGGCTGGAATGTGGAGGTCTAAGTTTGAGCTGCTGATTGGGGTGTGAGTGGTGAGCAGGGTGTTGTGAAGGCCTTGGGTTCAGTGTCGTGACTTTTAACTGATGGTTGTTGTTGCCAGATTTTTTTGAAAAGTGGAGTGGATGTAACAGTTCCTTTTGCAGAGAGACTGGTTCCTGGATCATTAAATGTAGACTGCATTTCTTGACAATGCTACCGCTAGGGGGGCGCTGTTGTGGCACATGCGCAAATGCAGCATGTGCCACTAAAACGTCACAGACTGCGACTTTAGGCAGCTGCCAGGACTAAAGATGGCGCTGCTCAAATAATCACACGGAGGCAACCTAACAAACACATGTCAGCACACAATGGCGGAGTGAGTGAGTGAGTGAGAGAGTGAGCGAGCTGGGGCCGGGGAGGGAGGGAGGGACGGAGCGAGCCTGGTAGGAGTGGAGCAGCCGGCGAGTGGGCGAGCGAACGGCCTGGTGACGGAGGGGAGCGGAGCGGGTCTGGGGGGAGCGGAGCGGCCGGAGACAGCAGCGTGAGGGGGGCGGGGTGCGTTTTTCTACGCATGCACCATAAATTTGCAATGGCAAAAGACGCACCGGCTGGTCCCCGCACCCAGCGACACCAAGGTCTTCAGCTGCTCGCTCCCCGCGGCTCTCTATGGCCTCTCGCCTCCGGACCCCTCCATCCAGCCGTTCTCTCCAGCTGCAGATCCCCCATCCAGCCGCTTTCTCCCTTACTTCTCAACTGTACTTCAGGCATTGCAGCTGTCTGGTCCCTGCCTTTTGCATCCCTCTCTTCAGGAGCTTGTGAATTTAACTCCCTCCCACTACTCCCCTACATCCCCTCTCTACCTCCCCCACCTCCCCCTCACACCCCCTTTCCCCCCCACCCCTTCACAACCTATTCCCTCTTCCCCCTCATAACCCCACCTCTCTTTCCCCCCCCCCACCTTAAAACCCCCTCTCTCTTCCCCCTCACAACCCCCCCCCCCCCCCCCCCAAGGACCACACCGCAGTTGAATATCTGAAGTGCAGTTGCAAAGTCGGGAAAATAACGTCAAAAACCTCAACAATTCCAGGTTTAATTATTGAGAAATTTTATTAAGTGCACTAAACATTCGAGGCACTGTTGTGCATGGATACATGAGTGTTGTGTTGCCAGCATTCCCGTGAGACAGACAGGCCAAGTCTCTGCTATGCAGAACTAAAGAGATTGTTCCTAGAGAGTCTTGTGGTGAATGAACGCGTGGCTCTCTATTCCACTACTGTATTGTCCATGTGAAAAAGGCAAAGTCACAAAGTCATGCATTGAATCTGCCCAGGACTACAGGTATCTCCGAGAAATACAACGTTCCTCGGAATGCTATGCTCGCCGCATCCTGAGATCCACACTCAGTGCAATGCGCCGCCACATGCACACACTGGACCTCTCTCTCCTTGAAGAAAGTCACAAGAGTCTGAGCTCAGTCTATTCTTGGTGAATGTTCCCCAAACGCATCCCAATGTGTGCTCCCACTTCATCCATAAATGCAAGGTTCCTTTCCGTATCGTGACAAGCTCCGCAACATGATTCAGTTGCCTTCGTTGCTTGAATGCTGACCTTAAGTCTCAAGGATTGTTTTCTCAAGGGCATGTTTTACGTGAAAAGAAATAAGGAAAGAACATCAGTCTCAGAGCTTCCCTCCTTCAATGAAATTACTGTTGAGCATGCTTTATGTTCTGCAGTAAAGGCATGTACTGATAACACTGCCAATGAATCATTTAGTACCCACCTCAGCTGTAGGAGTCAGGATGATGTTACTGCCCCTATCTCGTGATGGTTCAATGCTGCTCTCAGGGAAAACATGAATGATGTGAGGGTGCTGGAAAAAGAAGCACATTTCTTTTGGACTATGAACATAAAGCAGGCCATTTAGCCCAGCTGTTCCCTGTTAGTGGTTATGCTACTTGTGCGCCTTCCCATCAGCTCCCATTTAATCCTGCCTACTACTATCAGCATCACCTTCCATTTCTTTCGCTCATCTGCCTTTGCCTTCAAGCAACACTGAGGATGGAGAACGGTGTGGCTGCACTCCCACCTCACCAGTTGTGTACTCAGCAAGAGCATTCACATTTGTGCTACCACTGGACACGGCATGCTTGTTTCTTTCAGTGCTCAGTCTCTTCTTTCTGGATGTTCCCCAAGTGCTTGACAGCTTTGGATGCCCTCTCTGCTTGACAGGCAGCAGCTGGCAATTGCGGAGTCTCACAAGGCTCTGCATGGTTGTTTCAAGGGCGGATGGGGAAACATGTGGCTGTGTCCATGTGCACGGCTCTAATGAGTGCAGGAACAGAGAAACTTACAATAGGGACTGGAGCACATGTACTGCCTGCACACAGCCCCAGACAATGGAAAGGATTTTAGTGCAGTGCAGTGGACTGGAGCACATGCAGTGCCCCAGACAATGGAAATGTTTTCAGAGCAACTTACAACAGGGACTGGAGCACATGCAGTGCCCTAGACAATGGAAATGTTTTCAGAGCAGCTTACAACAGGGACTGGAGCACATGCAGTGCCCCAGACAATGGAAATATTTTCAGAGCAGCTTACCTTGGAGCAATCTCCTCTTTCTAATAAAAATGAAGCAGACTGAAATCTCCAAAATGACTAAATAATTGCAATAAAATGCCCGATGAAACTTCTCCTCCTTCCACTTTCAGAAACTCGCGCCGAAGCTTTGACGCATGCGTGAATATCAGAAGGTTGACGCATGCGTGAATACCCATTGGCGTTGCATAAAGCGCATGTGCAGAGGCCGACCAGGCGCGTTGCCCAAAGAAGCAGACGTCACGCGATGATGTCATCGGCGCATGTGCTAACCAGTCCTGGCAAGCCGGAACGCAGCGCATGCGCAGAGAGCAGGAGACCGTCTGTGCATGTGCGCACTGCGGCGCAGCCTTATGACGTCAGTGGCGAGCTGCGTTGTCAGGAATCACTTTGTTAAATGTACAGGGAGTTTGTTTTGTGAAAGGGGATGGAGTCAAGGGGTGAAAGTCAGCTGAGATAGAGTGATGTTGCATCACTGCTACCTAAAGGCCTATTGTTGCCTCAGGAGACAGGAATCTGAGTCATTTTAAGTTGGCCTTGCATATCTCTGCCTCTCCCTTTTCCATTGCAAAATAATAGTGAGCTGGGAGTGTGTCACTGGCACTGAGCCAAAAAATGGTGCTGAGTGATTTTGGAGGAGGGTAGAGGTATTTTTATTGTAGAGGGGAAACTTCTTTTGTGATTCTGAATAAACCCAGTGAAACAGGGAGAGCTTTAAGATACTTGGGAATAATACTTTACCCAGAGCTGGAGACGAAAGTTGCGTTGCTTGTGCAAGATTGAGAATCTAAATATATAACATTTAAAAAGCTCTCTAATTTGTACAATTACAACTACTGGATTGTTGGAATTGTTTCGTGTTTCAAAGAAGCTGTGATCAAGTTCTTGAACAGTGCAGCTGACAATGATTTTCTGTTTGGCAGGGGCTGTATGTATCCATGGCTCCCTCAACCCTACATCTGGAGTAATTATGCTGTTCTGGCCATTGGGGTTTGGGCCATTGCTCAGAGAGACTCTGTTGATGCTCTTGTCATGGTGAGTACCTCCAGCCCAACACTGGCATAATGCGTTCCCAGGTGTAGCAGCAGCTTCCAGTTCAATCTTTCAGTGATGTTCTCCCTCCCGCTCCCCTACACTTACCCTCATGAAAGCACTGAAGTTTGCTGGAACACAGTTTACTGATGCTGGCCACCCAAGTGACCATTTTCATGTGCGTCTAGACAGTGACTGTTAGGCTATTCAAAAATAAGGGGTATCACATGTGGTGTTGATATGTACATTTCCAACAGCAGTCTCCATTTCGTCATCAGGAGTGGGGATTGTGACTAATTTTTCCAATTTAACTCTCCCACCCAGCATAGTTGTACCTGCCCTGAGATCAGTTACCTCAATCCAGTCTGGGGACTAGCCGCTCATTTGTGTCCAAAACCATTCAGAAGTTCAAGAAGGCGGCCCACCGCCACCTTCTAGGGGCAACTAGGGATGGGCAATAAATGCTGACCTTGCTAGCAACGTCCACATCTCAAGAATAAATGTTTTTAAAAAAGGAACCGGGAATCTTCCTGCTCTGAGACACCTCACACTTTACCCACTGAATACTGTTGTGACCTTTCACCCTGTTATACTGGCCAGTTGCAAGATTTTGGCTGTAGTTCAGTGAAGTTGTAGTGATTTAAAAAAAAAAAAATTAATTCAGTAAATCAAAGTGTGGGTGTCTTTAAAAAGAGTAAGGGAGAGGCAGAGTAAATTTGACTTGTATGAAATCGTGAGCTGATCTTGTTCTTCAGTTGCTCCCTCCTGTACGGCTGCTGGCAGCCTGCAAATAAACATGCTGCATTCAGTGAAAGAAAACTGGAGACACAAAATTGTGGATTATGATCACTGCAGTTGGGCAGGAAGTGGAGCATTACAGCAAGACATGAGCACAAGGCTGTACTCGCCCAGTCTTGTGCAATTGTTTGTGTCGATAAGACTGGTAGATATGACCTCTCCAAGCATCAATTGTTTTGTTGCTTCAGTTCAGAGTTGTGTCTGAGGTTTAAAGCATTCTCGTTCACCCTGTTAGTTACATCAACTGGGACTAACAGGGAATGTCAACATGAACACTCGTATACAAAATAAAGGTTGAGAGGTTTATCCCTGGGGCAGATGTCTCTTCTGCTGGATTTGCACTGTTTTTTTTTTCACCACCTGTAATGGTATTGCCTCTCTGGGCTGCAGCATGTGCTTAAGCTCTGAGCACCTTGGCCAAGGATTATTACTAGGCCATAGCCTGTAAGCAAGGGAATGGTGCTTAGCCCTAGGAGAATAAACATGGATATGGAACACAGTGTGGTCTCCCTTTCTCTTCCCTAATCCTGTATTTAGTTCACAGTTAGCTCCTGTCATAGTGCCAACTAATGTCCTGAGACTGTGCCTGCTAGTGATTGGATGCTGAATCTGATGTCTTACTTTTTCTTTTAGTATTTAGTTGGCATGATGGTAACAATCCTCACAGACATCATCCACATCGCGATCAACTACGACCGTTTTGCTGGCAGGCAAGCCGACGTTGCATTGAGGGACCAGTTCCGCTTCAGTGTTGGCATGGTGATTTTAAGCCTCCTTCTGAAACCGGTTTTTTGTCTCTTTGTGTATCAGATGTACAAGGAACGAGGGGGAGATTACAACCTAAACATTGGTAAGAACCTGGGCTAGCTATTGATGCCACTAACCCTGGGCAACAGTTGGGGGCAGGAAGATGCACTAAAGAAAAACTTGCAGCTCGATAAATCTGCACAGTGAGAGGCACAGAATTGCCTCGTTGTCTTCCCCAGACCTCCCCAGCCAAGTAGCACCTGGTAGAATGAAGGCATTGTCATTCTGTGCTAACTAGGTAACCTTGCATGTAAGCTCAAGTGGGGAGAAGTGAGCAGATGCATTCAGAGCAGTGAATTCTGGATTGGTGGGATGGTGGAGCAGAAAGCACAGATTCTCACTGGGGGTGGGCATGGACTGAGGTGGAAAGTTTTAAATCACAACTGAGCCTGATGATGTCTGTGCCTGATGTCCACACTCTGGTCTCTGTGGGTATTGCTGGATAGTGAGCAGGAGCCCTTGCTGTTGCTCTGGCTCAAATCTTTTCACTCCGCACAGAGCAGCGATGCTCCTGAGGTGTAGGCTTGGCTGCTTGCTGAGCCACTGGGGGAGTGGTGAATACATCGTCATGAAGCCATTGTTGGTGTTAGATCTGCTCCCAGTCAGTAATGAAAGCTAGAGTGAAGTGGAAAAGACAAATACAATCTAAATGTATGGGTGCAGTATTCACAAAGCAGTGAATTAATTGTATCCATCTGAGGGAGGGGGCTATTTTTTGGATAATTGTGCTTAATATTTCCATTTTATGTTGTACTTGTTCTGTTTGTTATCTGCTTCTCAACCTCGTGAAGGTGTTATCAAAGCTTATATTTGTCTTTTTCTTTCTCTCTCTTGCTCTCTCTCTCTCTCTCTCCCTGGTCGCTCCATCCCAGACCTGGACAGCTCCATTGACAGCAGGTTTACGTGTGATAGTGTTGAATCCAGTGCTCACTACGGTCGCTCCTACTGAACCACCCATCCCTGCCTCTCCTGCAGTGCGTGTATACTCTTCCTCCCTTTGCTGCAGCTGTTAGCCCTTCTGCTTTGATCGGTGATCTTCCCATAATCACATGATCCCTCCTGGGCTGCTGAAATGATGCTGCTGTTAATTTGTCCTTCATAAAGATCTAGATTTTTACACGTTTTTCACTTTCATTTTTGTGTAACGTTTCTGAACATTTTTATGTATTTGTTTGTTGTTCATAGTCTCATTGAAATGGGATTTTATCAAAGCTATGGATAATAGAATTAAGGTTTGTGGTATGGTTTTGTACTCTTCACAAAGCTTCCCTGGTGGCACAGAGAGTGGTTGACCACCAGGGCGAGAAATTCACAGGTTCAATCTTGCTATGCTAAGTTCGCTGATCTTTGCTAAAGCGCTGTAGTTAGCCTCAAGGCTCTGGGGAGGATGAAATTGAATGACACTAAAATAGGATGCATGATAACTAATTCTGAGGACTAATGGAACCTACAAGAGGATATTGATAAGTTGGCAGAAAGGTGGCTGGTAGAATTCTATGCCAGTAAGTGTACAAGGTACAATTTGGTAAAGGGATAATTGTACTCCGAGGAAAGATTATTCTCTAGGTTCTTTTCTCTACTATTAACTGTCCCCGTAAACCCCTCCCCCTGTCCCCTTCACCCTTACTTCCAATAAGAACTGTGGGTGGCTTATGTACTTAATGTCACTAAGATTGAGACCATCTATTTAGTCTCCTCTGCTGTATGCACCTCTACCCCAAACCTGTAACTTTTCTATTTCCCGTCATGCCCTCTCTGAGCACACCTTGTCCATGTGACCCACCACCCAACCTCCCTCTTTGGTCCCCAGCTAGCTGACTTTGTAAGTGATTCCCTCCCCTCAAGCACTGCCACCTTCCCTTTCACAACTGCTGTCATCACCCCCTCAAAAAATCACCCTTAACCCCTCCCTCCTGAGAAATCACTGCCTTGTCTTCAATCTCCCAACTCTCTCCAAAGTTCTTGAAAGTGTTGTAGCTCCCAAATTTGTGCCCATATTTTCATGCAATTTTAATGTTTGAATCTCTCTCCCTGCCCTAGCGCTGTAAGAACCCAAAGTGACAAGTGGCATGGTCCAAGACTCTAGTACACTATCCCTCCTCATAATTTCTCTGAAACCTTTGACGTTGTCCACTGCACCATTCATCTCCAATGCCTCTGCTCTGTTGTCCAGCTGAGACGGATTGCCCTTGATTGATTCCACTCTTACCTATCCAATTGTAGCCAGAGTATCTCCAGCAATGACTTCTGTTCCTGTTCTCACACTGTTATCTCTGGAGGCCCCCAGAAATCTTCCCTTGATTCTCCCACCACCCCCCCCCCCGCACCTTCATCTACATATTGTCATTGAAAGACATGTGATTTATCTTAAAAAGTGTTGTCTGACAACCAGTTCTACCTCTCCTCAATCTTTTTCGATCTCTCTACCGCCTCACTGTTGTCAAACTGCTTGTCTGACATCCAGTATTTGATAAACCACAATTTTCTCCAGTTAAACGATGGGAAGACTAAAGTCACCATCTTTGGCTTCTGCCATAAACTCCATTCCTTCATCTCCGAGTCATCATCCTGACCACTGTTTCAGGTTGAATCGGATTGTTAGTAAACTCAGCGTTTTATTTGACTTCAAGCTGAACATCTGAACCCATATCAGCTCCAACACAGATTGCCACTTCCACCCCTGTAATGTTGTCTGTTTCCACTCCTGCCTCAGCTCTTCTGACACCTTGAATCATGCCTCCCAAATTGACACTTCCAATGCTCTCCTGGCCAGTCCCCATCCTCCACCCTCCATAAACTTCAGTTCATCCTCAATACTTCTGCTTCTACCCTATGACCCCTGTGTTTCCTGGCCGACATAGGTTCTCACCCTTATGTTTAAATCCCTTCATGGTCATGCTCTTCACTATCTCTAATGTTCTCCAGCCATTCAAACCTCCGGAAATCTGTGTTCCTCTTATTCTGACCTTTTATGCATCCCCTCCCCTTTGCTCCACTGTTGGTGGCTATACCTTCAACTGTTTAAGCCCCACACTATGGAATTCCCTCCCTAAACCCCTTCACCTGCATCTTATTCTTTAAATACCTCCTTAAAATTGACTCTTTGACTGAGGTTTTACTCGCATGTCCTGATATCTCCTTTAACTTGATGTCAATTATTGTCTGATTACTCTTCTGCAAAGTGTTTTGGGATGGTTTACAAATAGTTGATTTGATAGAGATGTTTAAAATTTATGAAGGTATAAGACAAATAAAAACAGTTTCCAGTGATTGAGGGGGCAATAGATAAAAGAATAAATGTCAGGTTTAGGAGAAACCTATTTTAGAGTTGTGACGTTGTGGAACATTAGTGAAACAGAGACTATGTCAACATTTAAAAATGATTAGGTGGTTGAAGGCAATGGGAATAGGGCACGAACATAGGATTAGGGTTACTGCTAAAAGACTGGTTGGGCCAAGAGTTCTGTTTCCTTGTAGTAATTTCTAGATAACATTGAGAATACAAATGATTTTATTGACCATTACTTGTTGAGCAGTTTCTGGCTCTGCCAATGTTGCTTTAACAAACTAGTGCTGGAGAATTCTGGCAACTCACTGTGAGCTCATGTCTGAAACCAAGTCTGTCTGGAGGTTCTTGTGTTCCTCACTTGAGTTGTTTACAGTTCTTTTCTGCCAGTGATCTGTGGGGGGGAAAAGAGAAAATGACTATTTCTCTGAATTGTTCTGTACAGGTTTTCCAGATTTAACTGGTAGTCGGGATCGAACGTCATATCAGACCATCGATGGGCAGGAGCCTCAGCAACAACCTGCTGCTTCTGCAGGGATCAAGACCCCTATCACAGCCTATTAACAATCAAGCTGTAAGGCGCTACTTATTGTATGAAAGCCTGTATAAGCACCTTGTGCCTTAGACTCAGTAACCACCTGCTAATGTATGTGTACATGTGTTGATGAGTGAGTGTGTCTGTTTTCTGTGCAAATGTCCTGTTAAAATTTTCCAGAAAATGCGGTGACTGTCCAGGAGGCAGGTAGGCTGCAATATTGTCAGTAGCACCAAGCTACTTGGAGTTGAGGATGCAGATTTTTGTACTTCAGGAAAATTCTGACCCCAGTAAATTCAAATGTGGTTATTGGGACATCAGTTGAATAACTGTCTGTTATGTTCAGCGGATTACAGTCCTGGCTGAATGAGATGCAGAATGAAAGCTGTTGCCAGCTTCCCAGATGTTTGAAGGCATGTTTCAGGGTAGTATATATTGAGCCATAATGACCAAAGGGTTGAAAGTGACTTAGCTCTGAACTTGACTAAAAGTACTCAGGAGGCAGAGATGACTGGTATTGGTGTGTGATTCTTACAAACTGAGGTACGTTACTGCTGTGTGTTGAAAGTGTTCCCATTGCAGACAGTGGCCCCTGAGTGTGACTGGATCCTGGTTGGAAAGCAGTAGAAGGACTTGCTTGTTCCACCACATCTGTGACCTTTGAAAAATGAGTTACAGGATAGGAGGAATCTGCTTGCTTTATATTAAAGTGCTTCAGTTGGCAGATGTAACTGTGGCTGTCTACACTCTCCAACATAAAACAGCCACTAGCCACCCATCATTTAGCCACAGGGACATCCCCACACCACCAACAGCTCACTGCACCAGTACTGTGTTCCAGCTCCTGTTAGAATTTACAGTTAGAACCAACAGTTTTCTTGCTTAAAAGCAATTTGAAGGTGTTTAGTTCCTGTAATTTTGTCTTCATGGGGAATGTGGGAACACTGTAGCTGAGGTTTGGTAGAGTGGGTAAGGAGTTTAATGCTGCTCCAAATTTGACTACTCTCAAGAATTCTGCACTCTTAGGGTATGGCCAGAGGTGGTCTGTTAAGTTGGTATGATTGCTACTCAATTGCTGTCTTTCAGGGGGACATAGAAGAGTGGCACCAAATAACTAGCTCTGTCCTTCCCTCTCTGGGAAAGTGATTCAGGAACTTGCTATTTGGGAATTGAAGGTGCAAACTTGTGTCGCATGCAGTACATTGTACCTTACCCCCACTGTGCACAGTGAATTGGGTAGTCCATGTGGAACGATGCAGATTTGCTGGGCTGACTGGCCTGTTTCTGTGCTGTAACATTGAGAGCAAACAGATCTTTGGTTTGCTATGAGCTTAGAGACAGTTTACGTGTAGTAAGGGATCATTGCTTGTGGTCTCAATTTCCAGTTTCAAGAGCAGACATGACTTTGATTAAATCTAACATTTCTGTATTGCTAAAGTTGGTATGTAAATGTGCCATTTTAAAATTTTATTATCTCGTAAGAAGCTTGATGACAATGCTGTACAATTGGTGATTGCAAGGAAAAGTGGGAAGTGACTGGCCAAAACTTGTGTAAGCAGTTATTGGGGAACTGCTGCTGTTACCTATTGGAAATGGCAGAAGATTAATAGCTTGTCCATTTTCCATAAGGTTATTAGTGTCATCCCACTTTTGGGCTGGTTGCTAGCCTCAGCATGTGATCCTATCGTCATGGGAACAGGAACCAGGTATCAGTCCTGGCCTCGCTGTGAGTGGGTGAATGTTTAAAACGTGGTGTAATTTTACTAAATCATGTGCCATTTTCTTTGATTTTAGTGCTTGATTATTGTCAACATCCTGAATGGTATGATTGTGAAATGTATCATTTATTATTATTGCTAATAAAATCTGCTGAAATTGACAGACTGCAGTAAACTATAAATAAGGGTGACTAAATACAGGTGCAGTGCAACATGGTTTAAACAGAGACAGTGACAACATGGAATGGAGGCATTGATTCTTTTCCAAACAGTAAAAGCAGCTGAATTTTGGGAATCCTCAGCAATACCAGGAAGAGTTTGCTGATCATGGTATAAAATAAGATGCACGTGGCAGCAGTAAACTTGCTACCAGTATCTGTGTCTGTGCATAAGCCATAATATTGGACAAGTTTCTATATGTTGGGATTAAGTGCAGGCAACTTTCTGTCAAACAAGTGATTCAAGTCAAATACTAAATGACAGATTCAGGGTCATCCAATCACAAGTCTTTACCTATTTCCTAACAGTAGCTTTAAGATGATCTGTTGCTGTTAACTCTTCTACAATCATCTTACCCTCACCTTCTTACAACATACACACCAACTCTCTGGCACTGAAACATTTCTGCAAACCACAGCTTGCTCATCACTCGCTGTAACTGCAAGAGATTTGATTCATAGTCTCTTACTTAACTCATGAGAAATGAATGATGCAAAAACTGTAACGAAACATCCCTGTCTGCTATTTCTGGAATTTTAAAGCAACTGTAGCAGGAATTGCAGAGAAGAAGCAACTTTCCCCGGAGCTATTTTCCTGGAATATTTCTGTATGACACTCAAACTGACATCCTCCATTGGAGCATTGGGTGCAGCTCAACGCAAGGGGGCTGTTGACATGTTACACAATTTGAAGTAGAGCAGCTGTAACTCCCTCAATATTCATCAGTCCTTTCATTAAACCCACCCCTTCCTAAGCTTTGGTCAGTTTGCAGATTGAGTACGAGGCCATCACCCTCTCATTATAGTTTTTCTTTGTAAGCTTTCCAAAGCCCTTGGGAAATAAGACAAGAGTCAGTGAACACTGATGGGGACAGTCAGCAAAGCTGTTGTTTCTAGGGAGAGATTTGGGGAATCTCCAGGGATTCTTTTCTTTAATTGAGAAATCCTTGCATCAGCTGGTAACAGCTATAGGGTTTATTGCACACATTTCTGATCCTTGACTTTACTGACCTGCCACATGTGCTTTGTATAATATTTTTCCCAGTACTCTTTCCAATTAGTCTGTAAGTGAGGACAAGAATTTATTTTCAAGCAATTTTCTCTTGCAGTGGATTTCCTCATGCCATTTCCCATGTCATGCCAAAGTTAAAGGCGGAAGGTATGTGGAAACAGTCTTGGTCAGGATGGGGAAGATCAGTCGTACTTCCTGTATCTAATTTATTTACATTCCGTTTTCTAATTGATCAATTTTTATGTTCCACACAGTGAGGATTGTTTGGGAGAATGGAAGGTTGCACAACTCCAGTTACACATTTGGAATATTTCCACCTGGTATGCACTAGAGAGAAGGTTGAATGTGCATAATTCAGGTAGTTTAAGTGCCCAGTGTCTGCATCAATGAGCCCAATGTCACTGGGAGAAGTATCTACAGGTGCTGCCACCGCCCCCGAAGAGAGCACCACTCAACCAGAACAAATGGCCTAGAACAGGAGTTAGAGTTCCCAATTGGGGCAAGGCCAATTTTACTAAACTGAGGAGTGATTTAGCGAAAGTGGACTGGAAACAGCTACTTATAGGTAAATCAGTATCAGAACAGTGGGAGGCATTCAAAGGGGAGATTCGAGGGGTTCAAGGTCAGCACATTCCCACAAAGAAAAAGGGTGGAACGGCCAAATCTAGAGCCCCATGGATGTCAAGGAGCCTACAGGGTAAGATAAGGCAGAAAAGGAAAGCTTATGTCCAACACCGAGATCTCAATAATACTGAAAGCCAAGAGGAGTATAGAAAGTGGGGGGGTGAAATCAAAAAGGAAAGTAGTAAAGAGAGGGATTGAAAGAATATTGGCAAGCAAAATCAAGGTGAACCCAAAGATGTTTCTTCAATACATTAAGAGGATAACTGAGGAGAGAGTAGGGCCCATAAAAGCCCAAAAAGGTAACCTATGTGTAGGAGCGGAAGATATTGGTATGGTTCTTCATGAATGCTTGACGTCTGTCTTCACAAAAAAGGGGGATGATGCAGAAGATATTGTAGTTAAGAAGGAAGAGTATGAAGTATTGGATGTGATAAACATAGGGAGAGAGGAAGTGTTAATGGGATTAACATCCTTGAAAGTTGATAAGTCACCAGGGCCAGATGAAATGTATCCTTGGCTGTTAAAAGAAGCAAGAGAGGAAATAGCAGAGGGTCTGACCAGAGGGAGCGTAGGATAGACCGAATAATTACAGGCCAGTCAGTCTAACCTTAGTAGTGAAAATTATTGGAATCTATTCTGAGAGACAGGATAAACTGTCACATAGAAAGGCACAAGTTAATCAAGGATAGTCAGCATAGATTTGTTAAGGGAAGACCTTATCTGACCAACTTGATCGAATATTTTAAAGAAGTAACAAGATAGATGAGGGTAGTACAGTTGACGTGGTCAACATGGATTTTAGCAAGGCTTTTGACAAGGTCCCACATGGCAGACTGGTTAAAAAAATAAAATCCCATGGGATCCAGGGAAATGCAGCAAGGTGGATTCAAAATTAGTACAGTGGCAGAAAACCAAGGGAAATTGTTGACGGCTGTTTTAGTGACTGGAGGGCTGTTTTTCAGTGGCGTTCTGCAGGGCTCAGTACTGGGTCCTCTGCTTTTCGTAGTGTATATTAACGATTTGGACGGGGGCACGATCAAGAGGTTTGCAGACGACACAAAGATTGGTCATGTGGTAAATAGCAAGGAGGGTAGCTGTTGGCTGCAGGAAGATATTGATGGTCTGGTCAAATGGGCAGAAAAGTGGCAAATGGAATTCAAACCAGAGACGTGTGAGGTGATGCATTTGGGGAGGTCAAACAAGGCAAAGGAATACGCGATTAGTCGGAAAATACTGAGATGCGTAGAGGAAGTAAGGGACCTTGGAGTGAATGTCCACAGCTCCCTGAAGGTAGCAGGACAGGTCGATAAGGTGGTTAAGAAGGCATATGGAATCCTTTCCTTTATTAGCTGAGGTATAGAATATAAGAGTAGGGAGGTTATGTTGGAACTGTATAACTCATTGGTTAGGCCACAACTTGAGTACTATGTGCAGTTCTGGTCCCCTCATTACAGAAATGATGTAATTGCACTAGAGAGGGTACAGAGGAGCTTTATGAGGATGTTGACAGGACTGGAAAAATGCAGCTATGAGGAAAGATTGGATAGGCTGGGGTTGTTCTCCTTGGAACAGAGAAGGCCGAGGGGAGATCTGATTGAAATGTACAACATTTTGAGGGGCCTGGATAGAGTGGCGGTGAAGGGCCTATTCATCTTAGCAGAGAGGTTAGTGATGAGGGGGCGTAGATTTAAAGTGATTGGTAGAAAAATTAGAGGGGAGATGAGGAAAACTTTCACCCAGAGGGTGGTGATGGTCTGGAACTCACTACCTGAAAGGGTAGTTGCAGAAACCCTTAACTCATTCAATAGGAGTCTGGATATGCATCTTAAGTGCCGTAACCTGAAGGGCTACAGACCAAATGCTGGAAGGTGGGATTAGAATAGGTGGATCGTTTTTCGTCTGGCACAGACATGATGGGCCAAGTGGCCTCTTTCTGTGGCTTAAACTTTCTATGATTCTAACTACAAATCTCTGTGCGTGTCAAACAGCGGTTTCATTTTGATATGCAGCTCAGAGCATAGCTACCTGACCCGAACCCGACCGGGCCCAATGACGTGTCGGGTTCGGGTCGGATTGGTCTTCCGGGACCGGCATTTGTGCTCTGGCCGGGTCGGACACAGTGACAGCCAGGACGTCAAGGCGGGGAACGTGCATTTGGACTCTGCGCTAGTCTGCAGTGAGCGATTCCATCAATGGTAGAGCACAACCTGTTCAATAAAGTTGATTATATTCTCGTGGTCAGGTTGGGTGCAGGAAAAGTGAAAGGACTCGGGCTGGCTCGGATGTGGTTCTGTTGGGCCCGGGTCGGGTTTCATTTGCAGACCCGAGCAGTTGACTGGTCGCAGAAAGCTTCAAGTAAAGTAATGCATGCTCTGTATCTTGATCCAAAGTCATCTGGCCGTGCCCTGGGTATGAAAATGAGATTTACAGTATACAACAGACAGAATAAAGCAAGCTTTACTCTGACCTATCAAACATCCAGGTGGTATACTGAAAGAGGGTGAATGCTCAGATTTCCCCAAAGCACGGGGCGGCACAGTGGTTAGCACCGCAGCCTCACAGCTCCAGCGACCCGGGTTCAATTCTGGGTACTGCTTGTGTGGAGTTTGCAAGTTCTCCCTGTGTCTGCGTGGGTTTCCTCTGGGTGCTCTGGTTTCCTCCCACAAGCCAAAGACTTGCAGGTTGTTAGGTAAATTGGCCATTAGCAATTGCCCCTAGTATAGGTAGGTGGTAGGGAAATATAGGGACAGGTGGGGATGTGATAGGAATATGGAATTAGTGTAGGATTAGTATAAAATGGGTGGTTGATGGTCGGCACAGAATCGGTGGGCCGAAGGGCCTGTTTCAGTAATGTATCTCTAAACTAAACTAAACACTCAATAGTTCATTGCATAGTGAGTCAATGAGCAGGAGAAAGGTCAATGTTTAACCCATTGCATTACCCTGTCCCTCAAAGTTCCCAGAGTTACTGTTCCTTTCTACTGTTCATAGTCGCAGAAGTTACCTCCAGTTTAGACCGATCAGAGGTAATAATTGTATAACACAGTACTTATTACAAAGCAGCGTGATTCTTAGGCCCCATCTCCCTTCCGCCCCTGCAGCTCGGAAGCGCCGGAAACCCCGTCTTGGAGCTCTCGCGAGACCTGGCACAGCTCGCGCGTCAAATCCAAATCGCAGACAAACAGCGAGGCGGGAATGAGGTGAGAGTATGATTGAAGGGGGAGGGGATTGAGATGAGGGAGAGCGGATTGTGGGTTAAGGAATTGGGATAGGGAAGAGATTCTATGGATGAAGGGGAGGAGATTGGGAAGATGAGAGTGAGAGGATTTGGGGGATGATAAGAGAGGAGGGGATGGAGTGATGGGGGAATTGGGAGGGTGGAGTGAGGGAATGGAGGGAGGGTTGGGATTGGCAGGTTTGTGGCTGGTAGAGAGACAGGAACAGTGTCTCACACCTGAGCTACGTGGCGGCAGGATATCGGTATCCCTGTGATTCGATAACTCCTTATGTTGGGTTGGGGACCATCATGTAATGTGGAGAAAATAGAGGAAAAAAGGGGGAGGTGAGGAAGAGGATGTGTTGTGAAGAAAAAGTCTGAGGTGCACTGTGTATATTATGTTTATGTAACAAATCTATTCAGTTGTGTGTGACATGTCAGGTCGGGATTAGCAGACTGAGCTACTTGCGCTATAATGGAGCTAAGTACATTACTGTAAGTAATGAGACACAGACCAAGGGTTGGCCTGTACAGAAACACAATACCCAGCACTGACCCTTGTCTCAGTTCACAGACCCGTTGTGTAATCCTTTTAAGATTCAGGCACAGAGTTACAGGGAGAGAAGCTGTGCTGTGCAGTGATCATGATCAGCAGGACATTTTGTCTTAATTTTTGTTCTGCCACAAAAAATGATTTTTTTCAAACCATTTCATTAGGACCTCCAACCGACGGAACGGAAGAAGCAGTTGAACGACAATGTACCGTATGAAACAGTTCCTAAATGCACTTGTAATGTCTGCAGCCTGAATTAGAAGCTATAAAGTGCAGTCATGCGCCTTGTAATACGCTATTGTATGGGCATATTGTCATGCGGTGTGGATTTTCAGTTCACTGAGTTTGTTGGATCGATTTTTTTTTGTGTGATTCCAATGATTTTTTTTCCCCCTCTTGCTGGCAGCTCAAGACATTTCACAGCAGGGAGAAAGACCAGTTTCACAGCGTTTGTGGCACAGAATGGTCTACACACCTGAGGCATAATACATGTTCTGACTGCTGCAACCAGACAATACTAATTTACCAATCTTGCTCACAAAGGACTGTTCCTCATGCACTTTGTCTCACAGTGGAATGCAAACTACAGAAAACATGGCAGCCCAGGGATTGAACTCCTTGACTGGGTATTAGGTGCTCAACACTTGGGCTAGCAGTCATTCCATTGGTTTTCTTTATTCTCCTTTTCCTTCAAACTTCACCTTTTCTGAGTGAAAGCCACTGTTGGTGAGGACTGTGGGGAAGAAGAATGAGAGGAGTTTGAAGAGAGAGACGATGAGGAGGGCAAGGAACATACCTTGGAAGTGGAGCAAGCGATTGATTAAATTTGCATGTTCTGATGTTTCAGCATAAAACTGGGTAAAAGGTTATGTGCAAATACACCCTTACAAAAAAATTCAGTGTTATGCTGTTGTTACGCTGAAAAGTTCCAGGAAACTCTGGGCCATTGGCGATTTTGGATCACTACAGTAGGAGACAAGGATGCTGTTTGGGTAGATAAGGGAATGGATAAGGAAATGTGTAATGTTCATATGGAATGGAATAGGTCTCGAGGGTGATTTTAATTGAGTGGGTAAATACACTGCCTGGTGTGGTACTGAGTCACACAGACCAAACAATCTGAGTCTCAGTTCCTGGTCTCTGCTACAGTAGCTAATCTCATGATACAATTGGCTGAAGCAGCCCAGAATGAGAGAAAAACCAGACCAGGGTCCTGCTTCTGATGTTTTGCCTGTGGCCAGAAGAGTGTACTGTTTGGACATCAGGTGAGGCCAACACTGGGCTCAGTTGTGATGCTTTCTATGGTTCAGTATCATCCTGACATTCACTCTCCAGATTCACTCATGAAGTATAGGTGTTGGGTGAGGTATTGGAGACAATGAAACGCACACTCCAGCAAGATTCAGCACCTTGAAGTTTCAGAGTGGAGGTCATGTCCTGATGGTTCAATAACTTTTTCTGAGTTTCTCTGTCATTTCAGCTGTCTGGAATGAGCGACAGAGCTTCTCTCTGTTTGCACAGAGCAAATTATTTGTGAAGTACAGCTTCTGATTAAATTTAAGGACATTGTTGAATTATCACAGTGATGGTGTTGAACGAATTTCCCTGTCCAATGTAGAGCACCACAGACAGAAGCATAGCTCCTGAGATTCAATCAATAATAGAGGCAGCTCAAATGCTGTCTCTTGTGGAATCCAAACATTTAGCGAGAGCAGGAACGCTATTTTTGAGCTTCAGATACAATTATTGGCATCGGTTCCAATCAGAGATTGGTGAGATTAAGAGAGAAACAAGTGAGATTAAGAGAGAGACAAGCAAGAAGCAGAAAAATTACTTCTTCCGTGAGTGATCTATATAAATGGTGTTCTCCGATGACTAGCTGAGTGATGACACGGCTCCGCTGTAACTCTGATTTATTTGGGCCTGTTTCTAATCTATCTGAGTGAGAAGTATGGGAAAAAAACACTAAGCATATTCTAGATTTCCTTTATCAGTAAGTCCTCTGAACCATGATTTTTTAAAGGGTGTATTCACAATATATATTCATGATTTAGATGAGGGAACTAAATGTAATATCTCCAAATTTGCAGATGACACAAAACTGGGTGGGAGGGTGAATTGTGAGGAGGATGCAGAGAGGCTTCGGGGTGATTTGGACAAGTTGAGTGAGTGGGCAAATGCATGGCAGATGCAGTATAATGTGGATAAATGTGAGGTTATCCACTTTGTTAGCAAAAACAGGAAGGCAGATTATTGTCTGAACGACTGAGGGGAATATGCAACGAGACCTGGGTGTTCTTCTACACCAGTCGCTGAACGTAAGCATGCAGGTCCAACAGGCGGTAAAACAGGCAAATGTATGTTGGCCTTCATAGCGAGAGGATTCGAGTACAGGAGCAGGGATGTCTTGCTGCAATTATACAGGGCCTTGGTGAGGCCACACCTGGAATATTGTGTGCAGTTTTGGTCTCCTTATCTGAGGAAAGATGTTCTTGCTATAGAGGGAGTGCAGCAAAGGTTCACCAGACTGATTCCTGTGATAGCAGGACTGACGTATGAGGAGAGATTGAGTCGGTTAGAATTATATTCGCTGGAGTTCAGAAGAGTGAGGGGGGACCTCATAGAAACCTATAAAATTCTAACAGGACTTGACAAGGTAGATGCAGGAAGGATGTTCCCGATGGTGGGGGAGTCCAGAACCAGGGGTCATAGTCTAAGGATATGGGGTAAACCATTCAGGACTGAGATGAAGAGAGATTTCTTCACCCAGAGAGTGGTGAACCTGTGGAATTCGCTATCACAGAAAGCAGTTGAGGCCAAAACATTGTATGTTTTCAAGAAGGAGTTAGATATAGCTCTTTGGTTTAAAGGGATCAAAGGATATAGGGCGAAAGCAGGAACAGGTCAATGAGTTGGATGATCAGCCATGATCATAATGAATGGCGGAGCAGGCTTGAAGGCCTACTCCTGCTCATATTTGCCATGTTTCTATGATTGTGCTTGGCTCTCAACAAGTGTGATTTTAAAGGACTGTGGTGTGTATGCTGATATTCTTCAGTTTGAAGCTTGTTCTTTCTCTGGGTGTGTTTTAATGTTTTCAAATCTATTGGTGTTTTCTAGATTACAAAAAAATCCAAGAGAATCTGAAGATTAGAGTCTGTGCAGAGAGTCATGGGTTAATAGCTGATCTCTATCATAGTCCACCTGTTATAACAGCTTGTAATGGAAAGTTCAGAAAGAGCATGGAGAGCCCCTTTTTAGAGAACAGTACAAGATATGTGGCCTGCAGGAAGGCGATGCATACCCAGCGACTGGTACAATCCAACTTGGCCTACACCTCTCAGAGCCTCGGGCAGCCATTGAAGCCTTCACTGCTGTCAGGGGTTTCATGCCACAGACAGCAGTCCAATGTAGAGCACCACAGACAGATGCATAGCTCCCGAGATTCAATCAATGATAGAGGTAACTCAAATGCTATCTCTCTTGTGGAATCCAAACATTTAGCAAGAGAGCGGGAATGCTATTTATGGAATTCAGATACCGTTATTGGCATCGGTTCCAATCAGAGCTTCGGTGAGATTAAGAGAGAGACAAGCAAGAAGCAGAAAAAGTACTTCCATGAAGAGAATTTGCCTTTAGTAAAATTAAACAGTCAGGAGGCTGATGGTGATAGTCATTTAAGGTTCTCTGAAAGTCACTATGACTCATTGATTTTTGGTTCTCCTGACCGTCCTGTTACTCTCGGAGACCTTGAGAATGTCTCCCAACCATCCTTAAAAGGACGATCCAATACCCTGCGCTCCATTCTGAAATCATCCCAAACATCTGCAAGCCTACATCACTCGATGCTCAGCCTGGGTGATAACAACCACAAGGCAAAATGTGCTTCAAGCAAAGCTGTAAGCATCGGTCCTTTAAGGTTTTTGACACATTCTCCTTGTAACTATGCAAATTTGTCTTCTGGAGATGAAAGAGCACAATGGTCAGGAAAAGCATATCCAGATGTTAGGAAACACCAATATGTTCAAACAAATCAGGACTGTGACTCCTCTCTTGTACGTAATAACCATAAGTTTTCATATCCTGTGTGGGATGCATATCCACAGTGTTCAAGTACCAAGTGCCGGGTGTGTTCTGCTGGGTTAACTTGTGTTTGCAGCAGATGTGAGAATGCTGACAATTGCATGACCTGTACAGAAGCAGAGGTTTCTCTGGATGACTATCACAGTCCCTCTCAGTTTACTTCCCCTGGTAGAAAGACTTGGTCATTGACAGACTCACTGACCTTACCTGACAAGGACATGAAGGATTTAAATCACTCTTACTGTGCTGAGTGTCAAAGAAGTGCAGACCTTTTGCGTAACTTTCCCATAAAATCAAAAAACATGTCTCACCGTGTGTCTGACATGAAGATTGATCAGAGAGTACCTGTAGATGGAGAACAGTCAGGTACTGAAGATCCCTTCCAAAACACTGTGGAACATAGGAAAGCTTTATCAGTCAAGTACTCAGATCATCATCTGCACTCCAGTGTGAAATTTCAGTCAAAGTCCAGTTACCCTGTTTGCATCGCTAACATTTACACCAAACAGCACAGAGCTCCAGATGATTTGTGGATACAAGAGTCTGCCCACTGCGTTGTTTGTCCAGGTCTCTGTCAGACACGTAACGAGAGCAATTCCTCCCATGGAAATCTCTGCAGCGAGGCACAGGAAGAGGAAAAATCTGTTCTGAGGTCTACAGGAGTTGGAAGCAGGACACTGAGAATTAAGCCAGTCAAAAGTTATTCTAGAAAATCCACCTCTCAGAAAGGAGAGAAACCTAACAAAAGAGAGATCTTCCACGTGAAATCTGAAGATTGCAGCCATTCTCATCTCTGGAAACATGGGCCGATGCTAATGGAAGCTTTTGTGAGCAATGTTTCTACAAAGCAGTTCCTGCAAACCTCTTCACTAAGGGACTGCCAGCAGCTGCAGGTAAGAAGCTCACAATGAATATATAATAGAGCCATGAAGCTAACTTAACCAGCTGCCTAAATGCTGTCCATCTGCTGGAAGAACTTACCAGCCCTTCAAACACCGAATCCTTCATTTAATTAAACAAATTCATATTATGTATTACACTGTATTGTTGCTGAATTCACAGCATGTATCCGGCGATGTGGTTTAGTGACAGAGCACTGAATTTCAGTTAGAGGTTCTGAATTTGGATCTCAATGACATTTAGTTGCTGTAAGTGAGACTGTTTTGCTGTTTATTGGCTATGCTGATTGATAAGAGTATTTGCCATGTTGGCGCTAGAGGTGACATGTTCATCTGGATTATGGCAGTGTGGATTTGATAGATTAGACAGTAGTGTTGAGGAGCGGTGGAGCATACTGTAAATCAGACTGTCGAGCTTTCTTACAATTACAGACTCTTGCAGCATATTCAGCCTATCGTGCCTGTGCCAGCTTCTTGAAGGAGCTATCCAATTAGTTCCACTCAACAACAACAACTTATATTTATATGGTGCCTTTAATGGAATAAAACACCCCAATCGCTCCAAAGGAACGTTATCAAACAAAATTTGACACGGAGCCACATAGTGATATTAGGGCAGATGACCTGGTCAAAGAGGTAGATTTTAAGGAGCATCTTAAAGGAGGAAAAAGGTAGAGAAGTGAAAAGGTTTAGGGAGGGAATTTCAGAGCTTAGGGACTTTGCAGCTGAAGGCATAAGAACATAAGAATTAGAATCAGGAGTAGACCATATGGCCCTTCGAACCTGCTCCGCAATTCAATACGCTAATGGCTGATCTTTTGCCTCAACTCCACTTCCCCGCATGCTCCCCATATCTTTTGATTCCCTGAGAGACCAAAACTCTGACTATCTCAACCTTAAATATATTCTACAATGGAGCATCCACAACCCTGTGGGGTAGAGAATTCCAAAGATTCACAATCCCCTTGAGTACTCTATCTGCCACCTTGTTGCCCCTCACTTAACTTGTCTGCATCTCTTTGCTGACACTTTGTGTCCTCCACACAGTTTAGATTTCCACCTAGCTTTATATCGTCAGCAAACCTAGACACATTATTTTCCGTCTCTTTGTCTCAGTCATTAATCTAGATTGTAAATAGCTGAGGCCCCAACGCTGATCCTTGTCGGAGCCTGTGAACTTGAAAATGCCCCATTTATCCCTACTCTGTTTCCTGTCTGTTAACCGATTCTCTATCCATGCTAATATATTACCCCTAACTCCATGAGCCTTTATCTTGCTTATTAATCTTCTGTGTGGCACCTTATCGAATGTCTTTTGAAAATCCAAGTATACTACTGGTTCCCCTTTATCCACCCTACCAGTTGCATCCTCAAAAAATTCTAATAAATTTGTCAAACATGATTTCCCTTTTGTGAAACCATGTTGACTTTGTCTGATCGTACGATAATTTTCTAAGTGCATTGTTAAGACTTTCTTAATAGATTCCAGCATTTTTCCAACAACTGATGTCAGGCTAACTGGCCTATAGTTCCCTGTTTTCTCTCTCTCTCCTTTCTTGAATAGCAGTATTACATTTGCTAACTTCCAATCCGCTGGGACTGTTCTAGAATCTAGGGAATTTTGGAAAATCATGACCAGTGCATCTTCCATCTTTGCAGCTATCTCTTTTAGAACCCTAGGATGTAGGCCATCAGGTCCTGGGGATTTGTCAGATTTTAGTCCTTTAAGTTTCTCCAATTTTTTTTTTCTTTACTGATATTAAATACCTTAATTTCCTCACTCTTATCAGTCACGGCCAGCATTGGTGGAGTGATTAAAATCAGGGATGCATCGACTCAGGAGAGTGATTCTCTGGCAAAGAACAAACTATAGCTGAAGCTGTAGTGCCAGTACTGTAGGCTCAGTACTTAATAGCGATGATGGGGGAAGGGCTGTTCGCTGATCAAAGTTAGCTGCAACAACAACTTATATTTATGGTTGCATTTGCTGACAACACTACCACTAGGTGGTGCTGCAGTGACACCTGCGCAAATGCAGCATGTGCCACTAAAACGTCACAGTCTGCGACTTCAGGCAGCTGCCAGGACTAAAGATGTTCAAATAAACACAAGAAGACAACCTAACCTAAACACATGGCAGCACACAATGGCGGGAGAGAGAGAGCGAGTGAGCGGGCTGGGGACGGGGTGGTGGGGGGGGGAGCGGAGCGGGCCGGGGTGGGGAGCAGAGTGGGACGGGGGGGAGCGGAGTGGCTGGAGACAGCAGCGAGGGGGGGGGGGAGCGGAGCGGCCGGAGAGAGCAGCGAGGGGGGGAGCGGAGTGGCCGAAAGAGCAGAGTGGCCGGAGAGAGCAGCGAGGGGGGTGGGGAGCATAGCTTCACGCATGGGTGAATACCCGTCGGCATTGCATTGCTGTACGCGTAAAGCGCAGAGGCCGACCAGGCGCATTGCCCGAAGATGCACACGTCACGCGCTGACGTCATCGGCGCATGCGCTAACCAGTCCTTGCAAGTCGGAACGCAGCGCACACGCAGAGAGCAGGAGCCCGTCTGCGCATGTGCACACCTTGGCACAGCCTGTTGATGTCAGTGGCCAGCTGCATTGTCAGGAATCACTTTGTATATTTGTAGTTGCGTTTGCTGACAACGCAACCACTAGGTGTCGCAGTACTGGCGCATGCGCAAATGCAGCCTCATCCACTGAAACATCACTGTCTGTGACGTTTCTGGAGCTGCCAGTAATAAAGATGGCACTGTTCAATTTTTCACAAAAAGTAAATGCAGCCTTAAACCCAAATCCCCACAGTGGCTGCGATCACTGCCTCCATCCCACCCCAACGGTATCTGTGCTAGTACAGAGTCAAATAATCTCATTATAAGGCATCCTTCAATTTGCTTTTTGTATGATGCTTACGATTCTAACATTTTGGTTTTGGAAATAGATTCATGTGGCTTATTCTCTTGCACAATTACAGCAGAGCAAATGGATTCTGGTCTATAATTCAGACGGAAGCCATCATGCTTCTTTACGCCGCTCCCTCCCGCGCACATCTGCTTGCCGCTTCACCCCCCCCCCCCCCCAAAGCCACTCGCTCCTGCCCTCACCACTTCCCTAACTCGGCAGCTCACTCCAGGCCTCGCCGCTTCCCTGTTCTCAGCCACTAGCTCCCGTGTCGCCCCGTCACCCTTCGGCTGCTTCGGCAGCTCCTTCCCGCACCCCCCCCCCCGCTGCTTCTTTGGGTGGTGCAGCGGGAAGCAATTGGCCAAAGGGGGAGGCAACAAGGGCAGGTGTGTGTGGGTAATGGAAGGTGGCGGGGAGCAAGTGGCCGAGGGGGAAAGCGGTGAGGCCTGCAACAATTGGCTGGGGAGGGGGGGTGCAGGGAGGTGGGGAAGCGGTGAGGATGGGAACGAGTGGCGGAGGGGGAGAAGCGGCGACGCGGGAAGCAGTGAGGGTGGGTGCGAGTTGCTGATGGAAGGTGGCGGGGAGCAAACGGCGAGAGCGAGTGGCTGAGGGAAGGCAGCGGCTAGGTGGGGAGCAAGCGGCCCCATTCCAACATGTGATGACGTTTTAGAGCGCATGTGCGAATTAGTCCTGGCGCTGACGTAGACTGCGCATGTGCAGCACCACACTGGCAGAAAGAAACCGTCTGCACTGATGACGTCGGCACTTGGCTGTGTTGTCAGAAGTCGCTTTGTATATTTATATAGCGACTTTAACGTAATAAAATGTCCAAAGGTGCTTCACAGGAGCATTATAAAACAAAACATGACATCGAGCCACAAAAGCAGGTCAGATGACCAAAAGCTTGGTCAAAGTGTAGGTTTTAAGGAGTGTCTTAAAGGGGGAAAGTGAGGAAGAGAGGCGGAGAGGCGTAGGGAGGATTTTCTAGAGCGTAGGGGCTAGGCAACTGAAGGCGCGGCCACCAATGGTGGAGTGATTAAAATGGAGATGCTCAAGAGGTCAGTATTAGAGGAACGCAGATATCTCGGAGGGTTGTGGGGCTGGGGAAGATTACAGAGATATGGAGGGGCGAGGTCATGGAGGGATTTGAAAACGTTGAGAATTTTAAAATCAAGAAGTTGCTTAACCAGGAACCAGTGTCGGTCAGCGAGCACAGGGGTGATAGGTGAATGGGACTTGGTGCGAGTGAAAACAGGGACAGCAGAGTTTTGGATGACCTCAAGTTTATGGAGGGTAGAATGTGGGAGACCAGCCAGGAGTGTGTTGGAATAGTCCAGTCGAGAGGTAACCAAGGCATGAATGAGGATTTCAGCAACAGATGAACTGAGATGGGTGAAGTCAGGTGAGTTATGGAGGTGGAAATAGGCGATCTGAGCGATGGTGCGAAAACGGGGAGGTTGAAATGTGACACCAAGATTGTGAACAGGTTGGCTTAATGTTAGACTGCTGCCAGGGAAAGGGATGGAGTCAGTCGCCAGGGAACAGAGTTTGGAGTGGGGACCTGAAATGGTGGTTTCAGTCTTCCCAGTATTTAATTGGATGAAATTTCTTCTCATCCAGTACTGGCTGTCAGATAAGCAGTCTGATAGTTTAGCAACATTGGAGGAGTCGAGAGGGGTGGTGATGAGATAGAGCTAGGTGCTGTCAACGTACATGTGAAAACTAATTGAATGCTTTTGAATAATGTCACTTAGGGGTAGCATGCAGATGAGAAATTGGAGGGGGCCAAGAATAGATTCTTGGGGACAGCAGAGGTAATGATGTGGGAGCAGGAAGAGAAGCCATTGCAAATGATTCTCTGGCTATGATTATATAGATAAGAAAGGAACTAGGTGAGAGCAGTCCTACCCAGCTGGACGACAGTGGAGAGGCATTGGAGGAGGATGGTGTGGTCACAATGTCAAAGGCTGCAGACAGGTTGGGAAGGACGAGGAAGAAAAATTTACTTTTGTCAGTCACATAGGATGTCATTTATGAGTTTGGTAAGAGCTGTTTTGGTACTGTGGCAGGGACGGAAACCAGATTAGAGGGATTCAAACATGGAGTTCCGGGAAAGATGGGAATGGATTTGGGAGGTGACAACGTGTCCAAGGACTTTGGAGAGGACAAGGAGGTTGGAGATGGGATAGTAGTTTGCAAGGGTGGTGGGTTCAAGGGATGGTTTTTTGAGGAGGGGTGATGACAGCAGATTTAAAGGAGAGAGGGACAACACCTGAAGAGAAAACCATTCATAATACCGGCTAACATGGGGACCAGGAGGGGAAGCTGGGTGGTCAGCAGTAGTGGGAATGGGATCAAGGGAGCAGGAGGACAAGATGAGCTCAGAGAGGGCATAAACTGATCAAAACTACTTCAAGATAGAGGCAGAGCAGCTGAGTCTTACAGTGTAGTCTAGTGCAGAAGAGTAGTCTTGATGTCCAGGAATTTGGAAGCCAAATTTGAGAAAACATCTAGAGCTCATCGAGCAAAGCAGAGAGCAGGCATGGTCGGTGGGCTCAGTGTTTTGATCCAGAAAGGTAGCTGGTGAAGGGTAGTTCTGGAGCTGATCTTTACTCAGTCTTACTTTTTTTTAATATAGAGTTAAACATTATAAGCATATACCTCCTAACTGAAGCACGCACAGTTTCAATAAGCATCTCTTTATATGTGCTTAAGTGAAATCCCAGTAAATGCCCACCACCTGCACACAATTAAACACAATATACATTTAACAGCTGACTCCCGAGCTCTTCTCCCCCCCCCCCCCCCCCCACACAGCACTGCAATTTTTTCCCCTTCAAACATTTATCCAATTCCCTTTTGAAGGTTGCTGTTGAATCTGCTTCTAGCACCCTTTAAGGCAGTGCAGTCCAGATCATCATAACCCACTGTGGAAAAAAAATTCATGTCACCTCTGGTTCTTTTGCCAATTAGTTTAAATCTGTGTCCTCTGGCTACTGACCCTTCTGCTGCTAGAAACAGTTTCTGCTTATTTACTCTATCAAAGCCCTTCATGATTTTGAATATCTTTATTAAATCTACCCTTAACCTTTTCTGCTCTAAGGAGAGCAATCCCACCTTCTCCAGTCTCTCCACATAACTGAAGTCCTGGGTTCTTGGTACCATTCTTGTAAACTTCCTCTGCACCCTCTTTAAGGTGTGGCGCCCAGAATTGAATACAATTATCCACCTTGATTGATGGAGAAAGCAGAATGGCAAAGTCTATGAAGTAGAGATATGAATTTGATGGGGGATTTTTTTATGTTTACACCTAAGAAACATGGGCGCAGTAAGTATTTCAATACTGAACCAGAATAGATTTGTACACTTCTTACTAAATGGAGCAATGGAGGTGTTAGCTTATAGAACAAGTGAATGTCCCAGGCCCCTAAATGATGCCCAAATGTTTTAATTGGGTTTAAGATCTTGAAGTTTAGAGCTAACTAAAGTTTATAAGCTGAATTGCAGACTGTATGTTTTGTCTGAGTCACTATATGAGACTTGGGTTACATAGTGTGTGAGTGGAAGATGCATAGCCTGGCTGCTGAACAGTTGCAGTGCCATCAAACAGGCAACGTTATTAGCATTAATACACTTGGAAAACACCTTGAGGTCTGACCGTATACTTAGTGCTGTTAAACACAAAAACGTAACGTGGAAAATGCAATGACATTAGGTCTTTAACTCTTAAATATACATCTAGCAGCAAATTAATAATCAGTATAAAGTGCTCAAATTTAGCCACAGATGAAATGGCTCTGCACAAAAACATTTTTTAAATTAAAAGATAAAAATGTTTGTCTTTACAGGAAGAAAACTGACAGAAAAAAGAGGGTGAATGGAAGTGGTTGCCTGTCTGATGTGTTGGTGCTCATGAAATGTGTGCTATAATATTTGCAAATATTTGTGATCTTGACATAACACATGTAAATGTGGCTTTGTCTCAAACTGTTGAACAGCTTAATTTGGTTTCTTTTGTTTGACAGAGTAGAGAGCCTCGAGGATTTCCTTTGGATGGTAGGACAAAGCAACCAGTGGAAAGGTACAGCAGTGTGCGGGGAGTGGTTTAAAGATATTTGAAGCTGTTTGACAGGGTTTCACATTGTTTCAGTCACCAGTAACACAGACGAAACAAAATGAACAGGAGTCTGGAAACAGAATTGCAGCATCGCCGGAAACAGAATTGCAGCATCGCCTGTAACAGTAGGCTGGAAATGGTGCTTCAAAAGAACTATGTAGAAACATCTTGGATGTTGTGCAGTGCACTCCTTTTTAAAAGCTACATAAATTGTATAATACAGACTTGAGATATTCAATAAGGTTCCACATAAGAGACTGTTAGCTAAAATTAAAGCTCGTGGAATTGAAGGCAAATTATTGACTTGCTTAGGTGATTGATTAGAAGTTAGAAAAGAGGGAGTAGGGCCAATAGTTATGTACTTGAATTGGAAGGAAATGACTAGTCAAATGGTTAATGGAATGTTAGCCTTGCTATGAATGATATGGAGCCAAGGGATGTGGAGGAGTTAAGATACAGATTAGCCATGGATCTCATTGAATGACTTGAGGGGCTGAATGGCCTACTCCATATCCAAGAAAGGAAGAACTTGCGTTTACTTTGCGCTTTTCACAACCATTGGATGTTTCAAAGTGCTTCACAGCTTTTGAAGTCCTTTATTGAAGCTCAACACTGTTAGAATGCAATTTCAAACAGCAAAGTTCCATAAACAGCAATGCAATAAATGACCAAATCATCTGAGTTTGGCCAGGGTACTGCTCACCTTTGACTAGAATCATGATTAGAGATCCTTGGTTTAATATCTCATTTAAAAAAAAGCATCTCCAACAGTGCAGGACTCCCTCAGTACTGAACACAAGAATAAGGAGCAGGAGTAGACCATTTGGCCCCTCGAGCCTGCTCTGCCATTTGATAAGATCATGGCTAATCTGATTGTGGCCTCAAACGCTGTCCATAACCCTTGACGCCCTTGTCTATCAAAAATCTATCTTACTCAGCCTTGAATATATTCAATGACCCAGCCTCCATTGCTGTCTGAGAGAAAACATTTTTCAGTCTTAAATAGGAGGCCCCTAATTTTAAACTGTGTCCCCTAGTTCTAGACTCCCCCACAAAGGGATGCATCCTCAGCATCCACCCTGTCAAATCCCCTCAGGATCTTATATGTTTCAATAAGATCAGCTGTCATTCTTCTAAACTCCAATGGGGATAGGTCCAACCTGGTCAATTTTTCCTCTAAGATAACCCCTTCATCCCAGCAATCAGTTGAGCGAACCTTCTCTGAACTACTTCTAATGTAATTATATCCTTTCTTAAGCAAGGAGATCAAAACTGTATGCAGTATTCCAGATGCGGTCTAAGGCCCAGTACAGCTGTAGCAACACTTCCCTACTTTTATACTCAATTGCCCTTGCAATAAATGGCAACATTCCATTTGCCTTCTTAATCACTTACTGTACCTGCATACGAATTTTTTGTGAATCATGTACCAGGACACCCAGATCCTTCTGTACCGTAGAGTTCTGCAGTCTCTCTCCATTCAAATAATATACTGCTTTTCTATTCTTCGTGCCAAAGTGGACAAGTTCACATTTTCTCATATTGTACTCTATGTACCAAATTTTTGCCCACTCACTTAACCTATCTAATTCTGTCAGTAGACTCTTTATGTCCTCTTGACTGCTTACTTTCCTACCTATCTTTGTGTCATCAGCACATTTAGCTACCATACATTCGGTCCCTTCATCCAAATCATTAACATTGATTGTAAATAGCTGAGGCCCCAGCCTGATCCCTGTGGCACTCCACTAATAATGGCTTGCAAACCCGAAAATGCCCCATTTATCCCTACTCTCTGCTTTCTGTTAGCTAACCAATCCTCTGACCATGCTAATATGTTATCCCCTACACCATGAGTTCATATTTTCTGTAGCAACCTTTGATGTGGCACCTTATCTAATGCCTTTATCCACCTTGCTTGTTACTTCCTCAAAGAACTCTACTAAGTTAGTCAAACATAATTTCCCTTTCACAAAACCATATTGGCTCTGCCTGATTGTATTATGGTTTTCTAAATGTCCTGCTATTACCTCCTTAATAATGGATTCTAGCATTTTCCCTATGACAGATTTTAGGCTAACTGATCTATAGTTTCTTGCTTTCTGTCTCTCCTTTCTTGAATAGAGCTGTTACATTTGTGATTATCCAATCCACTGGGTCATTTCTAGAATCTAGGGAATTTTGGAAGATCACAATCAATGCATCTACTATCTCTGCAGCCACTTCTTTGAAGGGACCTGTCAGACTTTAGTTCCAATAGTTTTTTCAGTAACTTTTCCCTACTGATTGTGATTGTTTTAAGTTCCTCCCTCACTTGGTATCTTTTTCAGTCCTCTACAGTGAAGACAGACAAAAAATACCTGTCAATGCTGCCACCATTTCCTTGTTCCCATTATTAATTCCCCCAGTCTCGCCCTCTAAGGGACTAGTTACTCTTTTCCTTTTCAAATACTTATAGAAACTCTTACTATCTGTTTTTATATTTCTAGCTAGATTTCTCTCAAACTCTAATTTTTCCCTCATTATTTTTTTCGTCATTCATTGCTCGTTTCTAAAGTCTGTCCTATCTTCTGACCTACCACTTGCAGTTTTGTAAACTTTTTCTTTGAATTTGATACTATCCTTAACTTTCTTAGTTAGCTATGGATGATGCATCCTTCTCATAGAGTCTTTCTCAATGGAACTTATCTTTGCTGTGAGTTATGAAATATCTCCTTAAATGACTGCCACTGCTTCTCTACTGTCCTACCTTTTAATCTATTTTCCCAGTTCACTTCAGCTAACTCTGTCCTCATACCCTTGTAATTGCCTTTATTTAAGTTTAAAACACTAGTCTTAGACCCACACTTCTCACCCTCAAACTGAATGTGAAATTCTATCATGTTATGATGTTGCCTAGAGGCTCTTTTACTATGAGGTCATTAATTAATCCAGTGTCATTGCACATTACCAGGTCTAAAATAGCCTGCTCCCTGGTTGGCACTAAGAAATTGTCCCGAATACATTCTATGAATTCATCTTCCAGGCTACCTTTGACAATCTGATTTGTCCAATCTCTATGAAGATTAAAATCACTTTCTTACAAGCCCGCATTATTTCTTCCTGTATACTCTGTCCTACAGTGTAGCTACTGTTAGGGGGCCTATAAACTACTCCCACAAGTGACATCTTTCCTTTGCTATTTCTTATTGCTACCCAAATTGATTCTACATCTTGATCTTCTGAACTAAGATCATCTCTTACTACTGTACTAATGTCATCCTTAATTAACAGACCTACCCCACCATCTTCTCCTAGCTTCCTGTCCTTTTGAAATGTCAAATACCCTTGAATATTTAGGTCCCAGCCTTGGTCACCTCACAACCACGTCCCTGAAATGGCTATCAGGTCATACATATTTGTTTCTATTTGTGCTGTCAATTCATCTGTTTTGCTATGAATGCTGGGCCTTTAATTTTGTCTTTTTACCATTCTTGCAAACTCTGGCTTTATCTACTGGTGCACTCTTCAGTGTATACGCTGTGTGCCTTCCTGCCACACTCTGGTTTTCATTACCCATATTGTTACCCTGCTCTATTGCCTTGTCCTTTCTCTTTAATTTATCACATCTCCCCTCACATGATCCCTCCCCCCCCCCCCCCCCCACTATTTAGTTTAAAGCTCTCGTTATCACCCTAGTTATATGACTCACCAGAACACTGGTCCCAGCACGGTTCAGGTGAAGACCATCCCAATGGTACAACTCCCACTTTTCCCAATACTAGTGCCAGTACCCCATGAATCGAAACCCATTTCTCTCACACCAATCTTTCAGCCACGCAGCCAACACTCTAATCTTATTTATGCCAATTCGCTCGTGACTCAGTTAGTAAGCCAGAAATTATTACCTTGTGGTTCTGCTTTTAATTTGGCTCCTAGCTGCTCATAATCCCTATGCAGAACCTCTTTCCTAGTCTTATCTATGTCTTTCATACCCACATGGACCATGACAACTGGATCCTCCCCCTCCCACTGCAAGTTTCTCTCCAGCCCCGTGCAAGTGTCCTAAACCTAGCACCAGGTAGGCAACACAGCCTTCTGGACTCATGCTCTTGGCTGCAGAGAACTGCATCTATTCCCCGTAATTATCTGTCCCCTACTACCACTACATTTTTGTTTACTCTCCCCATTTGAATGGCTCCCTGCACCACGCTCATCCACCCAGCAGCACCCACTCTCGTCCGTACATGCTGGAAGAACCTTGAACCTGGCGAAGATTTGCAAGGGCTGAAGCTCTTTCACTTCTACCTTCTCGATCCCCATACCTGCATCACTCGCAGTCACATTCTCCTGTCCCTAGGCACGGATCAAATCAGAAGACCCTAGCCTAAGGGGTGTGACTGCCTTCTGGAACAAAGTGTCCAGGTAACTTTCCCCCTCACTGATGCATCGCAGTGTCCGAAGCTCGACTTCTAGTTCATTAACTCTGAGCCGAAGTTCCTTGGGCCGTAGACACGTACTTCAGATGTGGGTGACATGGATCACACTGGTCTCCACCAGCTCTCACATAGACTACAGCGGCAACACATCACTTTCCCTGCCATCCTGATTGTGTTTTAATTAACTAATTAATTATATTCTTAATTATATGTTAATTAATGTCTCTAGTCCTACTTTTGCTTATATTCTTGTTATTTCAATAAATTTTATACTTACCCTGATTAAAATTCCCTAGTTTAGATGAGAGAAAAAACTCACCAACCAATCGCTTACCTTCTTTCCTGTTAACGTCGCAGTTTAATTTTCTTTAGAATGCTCTGAACCCACAGACTCACCCCCTAGCTCTTCAAACTCACACCACTGTCTCTAGGTTACCCCCTATTTCTGGTATGCTCTCGCCTGCCTGCCCACCTAATTAATACTTCCGGGCTTCAGCTCTGTCAGAATAGCACTTCCTCCCGTACTGCACCGAGTTCCCACACTTGCCAAATGCCCAAGCTCTCACTCTGTCTTGAGCTGTGTTCATTCATGAGCTACTACCTTTGTACCTGCACTGAATTATCAATACAGATTATGTGCAGAGTAATATTTTGCAGTGGCTCTGAAATTAGAGCCTTTGTTCAACAGCCTTTATTGTATCCATGTTCATTATCTACCAACAAGTTAACAGCAGAACTGCCCAGAGAACCAAATATTGACTCAGATCCATGGACTCTTTTAGGAACTAATTCTGGAAAAAAATCTACAAATTCTATGAAAAATTCTTTAACTATTGATTTTTTTGTAAATATTTTTGTTTAAACAGCTGATTAGTACATCTCAGTGGAGCTAGCTCGGAGAAGTCACTGACTGCAATTTAGTAGGGAGCTGAGTTAACAATACCCAATTGTAATGACAGGAACACAGAAGCTTTTTGTGTTCCTGACTGTATCTATACTGAGGTTAAACCAATTCCCTTGCTCTGTCCAGTTTAGCAATCCCTCCTCCAGTGGCCTTTGTCACTGATTGTATCTGAACTGATGTTAATCCAGCTTCCTCACACTGTCAGGCTTGGTAACTGTTGGCAGCAGTTTCTTTCATGAAATCAGATGCATGGCTTTTACCTTCCCAGTGAGAAGGCCCCAGATTTAGATGCCACTGTTATTGACTCTGGTTTGTGTTTGGGTCACTACCAGTGATTAGAATTTCGGTTCAGTCAGTGTTTAAAGTATAGGAACCTATCCAGTTGACGCTGTGATTTGTCGGTGCCTTAGTGAGAGTGTGGCTGTTTGGGGGGTGGGGGAGGAAATGTCCCAAGGCCTGCATGGGCTGTGATTTATTGCAGTACTTGTACAGCACTGTCCCTGTGTGGTAAATAATGTTGCAAACAATCAACCCAAACAACACCGACTTCATACATCACTAGGGGAAGAATCTGTACAATTCTATCAAGTGTTTATTCAGTAGATTACAAACCCAAGTGCGTTTGCAAATTACATTATAAATTAATTAACTTATCTACATTCTACATAGTCTTAGTAGTTCTTTTGTGATTTTGTAAGATTTAATTTTGGGCTGTCAAAACAGACATCACAAAGGCCTAATTAATGTAAGTTCAGGTTGCTACACTTATGAATTTCAAAGTGAGTCACAGATGGCAAATTGGAGTTTGTGTTTGAAAGATAATAACCGATTTTTTAAAAGTTTAATTATCAAGTGTTAATTTCCGTCAGCTCATGAGGGATTGAAACGGCATTAATTTGGCGAGAAGTTTTTCTAATTAAATTCAGCATTTGCTCCTGTTAAGTAGTTACAAGGGTGTAATGTAATACAATTTTCTTTCAAACCTGATTTGTTTCACTTATTATCTTCCAAACCTCTCTCAAACGCTGATCAGGCCCCAGCTGGTGTATTGTGTTCAATTCTGGGCACCATGCTCAGGAAGGATATCAAGGCCTTAGAGAGAGTACAGATGAGAGTTACGATAATGGTACCAGGGATTAAATACTTCAGTTATGTGCAGAGACTAGAGAAACTGTGGTTGTTCCCCTTAGAACAGAGAAAGTTAAGAGGAGATTTAATAGAGGTGTTGAAAATCATGAAGGGTTTTGATAGATTAAGTAAGGAGAAACTTTTCCAGTGGCAGCCGGGTCGATAACCAGATTTAAGGTGATAAACAAAAGAATCAGAGGTGTCATGAGGAAAAAAATTTATGCAGTGAGTTATGATCTGGAATGCAGTGCCTGAAAGGGTGGTGGAAGCAGACAGCTTGTAGCAGTTAATTATCGGATGTGCATTCAAACAGCTGGGGGAGGTGGATGGAAATAGGGACCATGACAGGGCATCATATGGGTCCTGTGCTATCAGTTTGGTTGTGCAGCATAGATAGGATGGCTCAAGCCTTTACTGAATGAGGGATGGGAGAGATATAGAGGGAGATGCCACAGTCTGGTTTAGTGCAACTGCTGTACAGTTTTGCTCAAGTTTTCTTTTGGGGAGCCAGATGTCTGACTCATGTGGAAACTCAGCACCAAGATTCTGAAATATTTACACCTACCTTAATGTTCTATTTGTCCAATGAGGCGTGCATACTGTCTCCCCAGAGGGCACATCCAACTTATGTAGATGCAGAAAGCCTACTGCAGGCTAGCAAAGCCAAGACAGAGGGACCCCAAGTGTGTACAGTGATACTGCTCTGAGTCTAATTGCAGAGCCCCAACCCTTGCAAGCAGGCTTCTTGCAAATCAGAGGCTATGTGTGGAGGAGAGAATGAGTGAGAAAGTTGAATTATATTGGTTCTCCTTTCCTTATTATTTTTCTCTCAGCTCACTAATTACCTTTCACCCCATGCTCTGTTCCCAGACTGCAAGGTTTAATGAGCCACTAACTTTGCCCTCTGACACCTGCAAGCTCCTCCTCCAGTCTCAGATATCAAACACCTGAGATGGATTATCTTATTCCTCACAACACTGTGCAATGGATGAGCCTATTGTAGCATAGGCAGTAAGTGTGGTGTTAACATTGGTCTCAGCATTCCTGGGTTAGCAAGATGGAACGTCATCAGGGGTATCCCTGCTGATCCATATCCAGTGACTTCTGCTGGAAAATGCATGCATGGATGTTGGTTAAGGACAGAATCAGGCTGACTGTGATGCCCCTGGATGAATAGGTAGGTATGAATGTGCACAATTCCCTGAAGCGGTCTGGAATGCCCTGCCTGGGAGGGTGGTAGAGGCGGGTAACTTCACATCCTTTAAAATGTATCTGGATGAGCACTTGGCACGTCATAACATTCAAGGCTATGGGCCAAGTGCTGGCAAATGGGATTAGGTAGACAGGTCAGGTGTCTTTAATGCATCGGTGCAGACTCGATGGGCCGAAGGGCCTCTTCTGCACTGTATTATTCTGTGATTCTGTGAAGCCATACCTTAACAAGAGGCAGAACTTTGAGAGGAAGGGAGAAAAAGAGATAGAGGCGGGTGGTTAAAAACTGGTTAAACGTTGAGAAGTTTATCAATTAGGATTGTCTCTTTAGGAGGGGTGACTTTCACTTAAAATCATAGAATGGATACAGTACAGAAGGAGGCCATTCGACCTGTCTTGTCTGTGCTGGCCCTCTGCAGGAGCAACTCAGCCAGTCCCATTTCCCCTGTCCTTTTCCTGTTGCCTGCAAATTATTTCTCTTTAGGTTCTTATTCAATTCCATTTTGAAAGCCATAATTGAATCTGCCTCCACCACGCTGTCAGGTAGTGTTTTCCAGATCCTAACTACTCGCTGCGTAAAACAGTTTTTTTCCTTTTGTTGCTGTTGCTTCTTTTGCCAATCACCTTAAATTAATGTCCGCCAACGGGAACACAGCTTCTCCCTATCTACTCTGTGATCTATCGTTCATGATTTTGAACACGTCTATCAACTGTCCTCTTAATCTTTTTTTTTCACTAGGGAGAACAACCCCAGCTTCTCCAATCTATCTCGAACTGAAGTCCCTCACGGCTGGAAACATTCTCGTAAAGCTTTTCTGAAACCTCTCAAAAATCTTCACGTCCTTCCTAAAGCGTGGTGCCCAGAATTGTACACAATACTCCAGTTGAGGCCAAACCAGTGTTTTATAAAGGTTCACCAGAACTTCCTTGCTTTTGTACTCTATGCCTCTGTTTATAAAGCCCAGGATCCTATATTTATTTTTAACCACTTTCTCAACCTTCTTTATGTACCGTTAGAAAAAGCTGCATCATGGTTGTTAGTATTTGTTATAATGTCTGTTGGGAGTGTTAGGGACAGTGACTCTGCCCTGGTGATGAGAAATCTCTCTGCATACTCCCCAGTTTGGAGGACAAAAAAACAACGCTTGATGTACACATGAGCACTTAAAATTTCAGGTTGGTGAATATCAGCTCTATGTTGCCAGAACCAAAGTCACATGCATAAGGCCCCTTTTGCAAATGACATTTGAGGGCATGTGTGTTGACTACATTTTAATCATTCACGGCATCTGAACGTCACTAGCAAGGCAAGCATTTATTGCCCATCCCAAATTGCCCTTGGGGAGGTGGTGGTGAATCGCCTTCTTGAGCCTTTGCAGTCTGTGTAGTGGAGGTACTCCCACAGTGCTGTTGGGGAGGAAGTACCAGGATTTTGACCAAGCGATGATGAAAGAATGGTGGTATATTCCTAAGTCAGGATGGTATGTAACTTGGAGGGGATCTTGGATGTGGTGTTGTCCCATGCGTCAGCTGCCCTTGTCCCTCCAGATGGTAGAGGTCGCAGGTTTGGGAGGTGCTGTCAAAGAAGCCTTGGCGAATTGTTGCAGTGTATCTTAAAAATTAAGAGTTTGGGTGAACACTGAGCAGCATTTGATGGATGATTTAGTCGGCATTTCATTCCCATCTCAGTTGGAGATGGTTAAATGTTCCTGTTCAATGGAGCATTTGCAGAAACTGATGTTGTTCTTTGTCTGGTTCCCGCTGTAACAACACAGAGGGTCAGTGGGGTGTCTCTTGTACTTTTGTGTTTCTATGGAGATGAGCACAGATGGGGCTCAGCGGGTTAGGTGTAGCCTGATGTAGAATAAATCTTTCTGATTATGATAGATTTGTGTGGATAAGGAAAGTGGAATGTAAGTGGCAGAAAATCTTGACTATAATGGAGTACCTCAAAATCTTACTACCTTCCCAGTTAGTCTAGATTTTGTTTGGGCTATAATTCCCTTTGCATTGAGGAGAAGATTCATCATCTAGGTTCATTACATTTCTGAAAAATATATTAAATGAATTTGCAAGTGGCACATGGTTTAAATAGAAATACAATTACTTTTCTATTTCCCTTTAGCAAGCTTAAACTGGCGCTGTTCAAAGTTGCATTAAATGTTTAATGTTTCTAAAAATCATGAGGATTTTTAAGATGCATCCAAATGACTGACAAGATAAGTGTAATAACTAGCTACGAACACCGACTGGTGCTTTTCCGCTGGTAAAACTGAGTGTCAGGTCATGTGCCAAGCTGCAGAGGTTGCTGCTCAACTCTCGTTAAAGAAGAGCCAATGTTAGGAGGGAATGAGGGGAGAGTACGTTCATGTGAGGTACCCTTCTCAGTAAGCGCCATTACATTAAATCGATGAGACATCTCCTGTCTGAGAGGAAGCTCATAAACCAACTTGCCAGGGACCTGATCAGGTGTCCTGTCCTTTAAAGACCCGCCATTGGTAGGTTAGTCTCACTCCTGTTATCAGGTTCAGTGGAGATGGGATCAGCATCTCTCCCATGTCTGGATACCAACTTTAATGATCTGATTTAGTCAAAAGCTCAGTATTTGAATTTGCGGATCAAAAAGTAATAACTACTATGGTTTGATTATAGATGCATTCTGCTCTGTTTAGTATTCCATATATGTTATGGCCTTATGTCGAAATTGTGCAGCAGTTCTGCTTAAAGACACCAGTTGATGTAGCACAGGACTACACAGAGTAAACATTACAGATTCCATCTCTGTGCTGAGCTGGCTGATCTCAGTCAGGATGACAGGAATGCTACATTTCACTTCCGCATGTCTAAGCTAGGATTGTACTCGGCTGTGATGCACCCTGCCTGAAACTCAGCTCCTTCAGGGGTGGGGGGGAATCTGAACCCCAGTGAGAGTCAGCGACGTCAGGGAAGGAGAAGACCTGAACTCCAGTGAGTCAATGCCTACAGGAGAGGAGGGGAGAACATAAGGACATAAGAAATAAGAGCAAGAGTAGGCCATTTAGCACTTTGAGCCTGCTCTGCCATTCAACAAGATCATGGTTGATCTTCTATCTCAACTCCATCTACCCACATTATCCCCATATCCCTTGATTCCCTTACTACCCAAAAATTTATTGACTTCTGTCTTGGATATACTCAATGACTGAGTATCCATGGTGCGCTGGGGTAGAGAATTCCAAAGATTCACAACCCTTTGAGTGAGCAATTTCTCCTTATCTCAGTCCTAAATGGCTGACCCCTTATCCTGAGACTGTGACCTTGTGTTCCAGATTCACCAGCCAGGGGAAACATTTTCTCAATATCTACCTGATCAAGCCCCTTAAGAATTTTATGTGTTTCAATTGGATTGCCTCCCATTCTTTTAAACTCCAGATTGTATAGGCCCAATTTACTCAGCCTCTCATCATAGGACAACCCTCTCATCCCAGAAACCAATATACTGAGCTTTTGCTGTACTGCCTCCAAGTCAAGTATATTCTTCCTTAGATATGGAGACCAACACTTTGCACAGTACTCCATGTGTGGTCTCACGAAAGCCCTGCACAATTGTAATGAGACCTCCTTATTTTTGTATTTCAATCTTTTTGCAATAAAGGCCAACATGCAATTTGCCTTCCTATTTTCTTTTTGTACCTGCATGCTAACTTTCTCTGTTCCTCGCATGAGCACACCCAAGTCCCTTGGAACATCGATATTTACAAGATTCACACCTTTAAAAAAAATATTTTGCTTTTCTATTCTTAATACCAAAGTGAATAAATTCACACTGTGCCACACGATACACTGTCACCTTGTTGCCCACTCAACTTGTCCATATCTCTTCACAGGCACTTTGTGTCCTCCTTACAGCTTAAATTCCCACCTAGCTTTGTATCGTCAGCAAACCTAGGTACATTACTCTTGGTCTCTTCATCTCAGTCATTAATATAGATTGTAAATAGCTGAGGCCTCAGCACGGATCCTTGTGGCACTCCACTAGTCATAGCCTGCCAACTTGAAAATGCCCTGCTTATCCCCACACTTTGCTTCCTATCCATTAACCAATCCTCTATCCATGCTAATATATTACCCCCAACTCCATGAGCCTTTGCGTATTAACCTTTTGTGTGGCATCTTATCAAATACCTTTTGGAAATCCAAGTATACTACATCTATTGGCTCCCCCTTATCAACCCACTAGTTACATCATCAAAAAGCTCTAATAAATTTGTCAAACATGATTTCCCTTTTGTAAAACTATGTTGACTTTGTCTGATCATACTATAATTTTCTAAGTGCATTGTTAAGACTTCATTAATAACAGATTCCAGCATTTTTCCCAATGATTGATGTCAGGTTAACTGGCCTGTAGTTCCCTATTTTCTTGCTCCCACCTTTCTTTAATAGCAGTGTTGCAAATGTTAACTTCCAGTCTGTTGGGACCATTCTATATCTAGGGAATTTTGGAAAATCATAACCACCGCATTCACTATCTCTGTAGCTATCTCTTTTAGAACCCTAGGATGTAGGCCATCAGATGCTGGGGATTTGTCAGATTTTAGTCCTTTAAGTTTCTCCAATTTTTTTTGTTTTCTGGTATTAAGAAACTTGACCATGTGGCTATATGTGGTTCATAACAGACTCTCTGTAATTTCTTTGTTTCAGGTACCTGACGCTGTATCACCAGAGACTTTTGTCACAGTGTCTCTGTGCCTGGCACTGCTTTGTGCAACAGCGCTACACTGTGGCTATCTCTTTGCAGGAACATCAGTTGCTGAGGAAGGGACTGCATGCACTGCACTGGGCTGTACAACTGACGCAGATTCAGGAGGAATTTCTGGAGAGAAGGCAATGCACAAGGCTCCTGGCTCATTTCTTTAAGCGAGTGAGTAGAGCAATCAGTCGAATCACACAATTGAAAAGTGGGCAGAATTTTACTCCTGGTGAAAAAAGGATAAAAGCCGTAGCTGAGATCATCGTACAGGGTTTTCTGTTTGTTCCTTGGGCAGCTACACATTTACCTGGATAACAGCAAGTGAAAATGTTTCCTTGGGCATAGAAAGTTAGGATTCATCTATGAGAGTAATTTGAAACACAGAAGCTGAAACTACGTGAAATTAATAAAAAGAGTAAAGAAACCCCAAAAATGTGTTAGTTACAATGGAGACATATTTGCAGCTGCTTTCCTGCAACATTAAAAGTTTGAAATAAAACGTTTTGCGCACATTTTCTCTTTAAAGTAACTTTGTGAAGATGGTTATGTTGTGAATTTTATCTTTACCCCCTCCCCTGAACAGTGGAGAGATGCAGGCAGTCCCAGCCAGTGTCAGCTGGTGGCAGGAGCTCCGAAAACAGTTGGAAAATCCTGTGCTATTCACCTGAGGAAGTCGGTCACACTGCAGCCGAGTGGGACTAAAATTTTCAGACCTTGGAGGAGTCAACAAGAGCCTGGACAATCATTGAGCTTGGCCAGTTTGCAGGGGCAGTAAGTGTGAACATTGATACTACAATAGTGCAAAGACAGTTGATGTACTTTAAACTTAGTACAAGGATTTTACAATTGACCTCATGCTGCAGGGCATAGAATTGATCCTAGAACCTTCCTCCTCCTTGTGAAATTCAGTACCACATCAGGCAGAGTAGGTACCCACAGGATCATTGAGGGATGCTGAATTGTGACGTGAGATATATCTTGCCATTGACCCATTGCAGCTTACTGTGTACCATGTGTGTGAAATCTTTTGGGATGCTAGCTGCATGATTTCATATATAGAAACTAAGCTGAAATTCACATATATCAGTATTAAGAGATGGTGCAGATTTCAGGGGAACTGTGAATGTAGCCAGAGAACATGAATTATGTAAATAATATAGAGCCAGCTGGTGCTGCTCAACTGAGGATTGTCCTTCTCCCTCATGCAGTGTAGGTGTGTCAGTAATCAGTCTTGACTATGTATAAACTGCTTTAAAGTGTGGCCCCCGGCAGGGATCTGACTTCTTGAGATTTGTCCTCATTCATCTCCTGCTTGATGAAAAGCTTTTTTCCAGCTTCAGACCCTGAAGGGGTTGTTGGTCTGACACTAATGGATTCATGCACTTGGTGCAGCGTACACAGCTCTCTGTCGGATCCTTTGCTCTGTGCTATGCTTGTTCATCCAGTTTTTTCCATGCAGTGTCTATTTGAGCCTGTGTTGGTCAGGTACTGTGTCCTGTCTGTGTCTTTTGAGTGTGAGTGCAGCTTGAATCTGACACTGAGTCATTTAAAGGTACCGAGGTTGGAGCTGGTTTGCAGGCAAGTGCTGCTGTCAAGGGTCATGTTCACCAAACACAGACCAGAGAACATGCCGGGAGAATTCTGTAGTATGGACTGGGACAAATTCTTTTCCACCATGTATTTGTTGCTTGGAAGAAGGAGATTTTATTAATAGAGCAGGAAGCAATGTACAGGATGTTCAGTGTTAACTCTCCCTGCAAGTGTGCCTGAAACAGTGGTGTTTGAACGAATAACATCTCCGTGCTTTTTAAACTCATGCTTTAGGCCAAGTTTAGATTCATATCTCCATGATTCTGATGCTGTGAAGCTGAATGAGTATGCCATTCGCAGGCTGTCAGTGCTGCTTTGTATACTGCTGCTGACAGGTTGTATTTGTTGCCAGTTGTTCCCTTCCCTGTGGCAAAGAAGGTCTCACTTCCACTCTGCACCCTCTTCAATCTTTGTTGAAATAGGAGCTTACATTCCGGGGAACTGCAGTGGGAACTTGTGCCCTAATACTGGGATCCTGGCTCTCAGATAATCACCAGAACCTTGAAATTGTACTCTGAATATTAGCATTACAACATTTTCTAGCATTGCTTCATAATCTAGTGTTCACACAATGTAATATCAAGGCCATAAATATAAGGTAGTTACAAATAAATTTAATAGGGAATTCAGGAGAAACTGCTTTACCCAGAGAGTGGTTAGAATGTGGAACTCATTACCACAGGGAGTTGTTAGTAGTTGAGGCAAATAACAGAAATACATTCAAAGGGAAGCTAGATACGCTCATGCGGGAGAAAGGAACTAAAGAATACATTGATGGGGTTAGGCAAAGAGGGGTGGGAGGAGGACTTATTGGGCTGAATGGCCTGTTTTTGTGCAGTCAGTATATTGTAATGCTTTGAAAGACCTCAGAATTTAATCTCCGTTCTTCTTACATGAGGGGTGGAGAGACGAACATTCAAGTGTATCCAGTGTGTGAAGTTGAGGTGTGGCTGTTTGCTGCATTCACTTCCATGAATGATGCAGCCTGCAGCATCTTGGCAAATTACTGTTGTTCCTATGAATGATGGAAACCTTTCCCTTACAACCCTTTACAGAATGGCTGTTTTGTAAATGTTTCAGTTCCTATCGAATGCCCAGGCCCAGGTTTTAAAGGTCCATTAAACAGTGTTTTCTAATGAATGTTGTTTTCAGGTGTCTAGTGTGCACTATCTATGAACAATTGTCAGCCCGACTGAAGACCCTTGTGTTTCAGAAATGGATGCAGAGGACAAAGTCAAAAAGAATGGAAAGGAAAGCACGGGAAACGTGGTCTCAGGAGTGTGTCAGGTACCGAGTTCTACAGACCCCAACCTCACCCATGCACTGTAATGTTACCTCAACGCTAGAGTCAAGCATTGACCTGCACAAGAATGCGTGGTTATCACATCTCCTGCTCTGAACAAAACCTCACCTGTCTGACACTTGCACCACTCCAATTCCCCTGTGTGACACTTGCACCACTCCAATTCACCTGTATGCATTGGAGACTTGGGCTGTCTTGCAAGTGGACCAGGCAACATTTGACATAGTGGACAGTGCCATCTTCACCACATCTGTGGCATTCGGTGGTGTGACCACGTCACCAATTGTTTGGTCGAATGATCAACCCCACCTCCCCAAAGGTCACAAATGCTGAAAAGTGTTGATTACAGTTTGGGCATGTGACCAGGCTTGACTTGTCACATAGGCTCTCAGTGCCTCTGAGGTGTTATCTTCCAAAGACCTGGAATCGTCCCTTGGACGGCCACTAGCACTTGATTCTCAACCCAGAATATCGTGATCTTCTGCGCCATGAGGAGGGCCTAGGCCTGTGAGATGGAGAAGTACGATCCACTAAGCAATACTCGGAAGGAACCTCCTACAGTGACCAAATTAATAAATGAGAGTGCACATCTCATTTTGAGGACTAAGAAGAAAAACTGTAAATGTTGTAAACTTGAAATAAAAGCTGCAGATGCACAGCAGGTCTGTTAACATTGGGAAGAAAAAAAAGTTAACATTTTGGGTCGGGCCTTTTGCTGATAAAAACTTGCAGATCTTGACTGGCCTGCTATGCGTTTCCAGCATGTTAAGGTTTGTTCCATGGCCATGCCTGGTCCTAGGTTTCTCTAACCCTGTCTGCCATCTATTCCTTGATGCTAGGCTTTCATTTGGCTTCACCCAGCATATTACATTAATTACCTAAACTCTTTTGTAGAAATGAAATGAAGTTATCCAAATCTCATGATTCCTTTCTTGGTGCATTCTTTAGTCATTTTATATTTACGGGGCTTTAAAAAGGTTATTGTAAGCAAAACCTTCCATCAAACTTGTTCTTATATCAGAGTCAAATAACAAGAGAGTTAACAGAAAACAATTGAACCAGTGAATTTTTCTGGATTATCTATCACCATCTTAGAAAGTATTGCAAAAAGTGATGATTTTTTTTTCCCATAAAGTAAGCTACAGGCAATGCCCAATTCCATGCTCCAGTGAAAGCTTTGTTCTTCACAGACAGTCACCAGAATGTGATAGTCTTAAAGAGGTTGACTTTTTATATCTTGACCCAGAATGATGGCACACTGGTGGTAAAGAGTCAGTGATTTTTGGGATCTCTAATTGAAGCCATAATTCTTCAGTATTCTCCTTTTCCCCTTTGCAGGAAGGTAGCTATGCACTGGCTTCAGGCTGTACGTAGTCAGAGACTGGGGGAGCTGCCTCTGAGCACACCGAACAAGAGGGACAGGCGCATACTGGCAGGTGAGAATAGTATCCTGAGAGTAGGGTGATGCTTGATGAGGTTTTTGAACAGTTGTTGATGTCTCCTTATTGTGAGAATGAAGTTTCTCCTAAGCGCTGGCCATTCATGGATGGTTTTCTGTAAATCCCTTACAGCTACTCTTGAGGTCCACACCCAGAAACAAGCTGCGTGTACAAAAGATGTATGGCTACTGGTGGGGAAGAGGAGGCTGTGGGCAAAGCTTAATGCTAGGCATCTTTACAACAAGGGAACACTAGTAATCTGTGCACTACTCACAGGAGCCAACTGCAGACAGTTGCAACTGTAAGTATTTAGGCTCAGAAGGGGAGAGCTGAACAAGATTGGAATAATTCCTTTTCATTTTTTACTGTAACAGTACAGTAAGTTATAACATACAATAATTATTGATTTACTGTATCAATTTTTTTCCTAGTTTTTTCCTCTCATAGTCCCTTCTTTGAATATTTCCTTTCCGGGGAAGGAGTGGGTGAGGTGAGACTCATTCTAGCTCTGGGATGTCATTTGCTGAAGTGAAGAAAAATATAAAAGTTTGGGATGAGGTGAACTGAATCACAGTAGTTCAATGCTCAGTGTGTACAAGCAGCTTCCAGGTGTGATAGTACCATAGAATGATACAGCACAGAAGGAGGCCATTCGACCAATCATGCCTGTGCCTGTTCTTTGAAAAAGCTATCCAATTAGCCTCGCCCCCCCTGCTTCTTCCCCATAGCCCTTCAAGTATTTATTCCTTTGAAAGTTATTCTTGAATCTGCTTCCACTACTCTTTCAGTTAGTGCATTCCAGATCATCACAACTTGCTGGATAATTTTTTTCCCCCTTCTGTTGCCTCTGGTTCTTTTGCCAAGTACCTTAAATCTTTGCCTTCTGGTTACCAGCCTTTCTGTCACTGGAAACAGTGTCTCCTTATCTACTCAATCAAAGCTGTTGAACCAGACAGGACAGAAGGTCCCAGATTCCATCCCTATTCTGTGCTGAGTAAACTAATCTCAGTTGGATGACGTTAGGCATCCTACCACTGTCCTCAGCTTCCCTGGACCAGGAATGAGTTTCTGATCACTATTGAGTGATTGCTGCTGGAAAGCCCACGTGTGGACATCTGGTGTAGGACAGGATTAGGCTCAGCTTTGATGGCCAGTGAGTCTTCTGAGATTCAGTCGAGGTTCACATGAAGGATGGCATTTAGGGAGGTGTCAGAGGAAAACAAGCACACAGGGAACCAAACTGTCAGTGCTTTCAGGAGATGTGGGGAGAACAAATGTAGGAGAAAAAGATGACGAACCTTCTCTAAACTTCACCCAGGGCAGCAGAAATGCTTGGCTGAGAGCAGGAGGAACCCTGTAGATGCTGCTGTCATCATGTGGTGACTCCTGTTCATGCACTCTATTGCTGTGTGTAATTGTCCCTCAGTGTGGAGTGTGGCGCACTGCATGGGGTGAATCTGTCAGTGTTTATATTAATTAGCTGGGGTTTATGTGAAGTTCCTGTGATGCAGTAAAATGCCGAATGATTTTTTTAAGTCTTTAAATACTGCTGGGTTATTCATGTGTCACCACAGCACTGACCTGTACATTGTGTGTTTCTGTTCACCAGGGGTTGCTTTGATGCATGGGCACGGTTTACTGAACAAAAGACTACCTGCCAACATGTCCTAGAAAGGAGCCACATAGACAATTTGCGGAGTTTCTTCCTGCAGTGGTGCACAATGTTACAGCTAAAACGTGAAGAGAAAGTGACTGTCTTGCACCTTTTCCAACTGTGCCACACAAAAACGCGGCGACAAACAACAGGTTTGGATATAAGAACAAGTCATTTTCTCTTTTGCACGTCCACAATAACTGTGTTGCAAATGTACAAATTTGCTCATTTAATTTTAATTAGAGCTTAAAAGTAAGAACTTGCAATGTTATAGTGCCTTTCATGACCTCAGGACGTCCCAAAGTTCTTTACAGCTAATTCGGTATTTTTGAATTGTGGTCACTGTATAATTTAGGAACTACAGCAGCCAGTTTGCACACAGCAAGACCCCACAAACAGCAGTGTGATACTGACCAGATAATGTGTTTTAGTGATGTTGGTTTAGGGGTAAGTATTAGCCAGGACACTGGGGAGAACACCCTGCTCTTCGAATAGTGCCATGGGATACTTTACATCCATCTGAGAGGACTGGCAGGGCCTCATTTTAACACCTCATCCAAAAGTCGGCACCTCTGATAGTGCGGTACTCTTTTTGTACCACACTGGCATGTTGACCTGGATTGTGTGCTCAAGACGCTGGAGTTTCTTATTTCCTTGACCAATTTATACAAGGTTTTTATTTCCCTTGGTTTTCTATTTTAAATTGCTGTTGGTTGCCCATTGATGTGACAGCAATCTGAACGAACAGATTGTTCATCATGAGTGTAGTGAACAGACCCACGTATGAAATAAATTTTTTGAAACAGGAACAGGCCAACAAGCCTTTCTCTTTTTGATGGATTGACCTAATGTTGCCATGTCCTCTCCTATTCTCAGTACATTACTGCCCCAGAGGGTAACGTATTCAAAGGAGGCCAGCTGTCGTTACTAATTTGCAGCTTAATTTGCATATATTTGCATGACACCAAATTTTGGGGAGGGGGTGGTATAGTTAATACTGAGAGAGACTGCAACAAAATAAAAGATAAAGTTCATAAACTTGCAGAATGGGCATGAAATTAGCAGATTAATTTCCATATAGATGAGTGTGAGGCAGTGCATTTTTGGTAGGAGAAATAAGAAGGCCACAGACCTTTTCAAGACTCCTTGGAAAATAGTCTAACTGGGCACGGGTACCAAAGGGATCAAGAAGTACAGATGCAAATCATTTAAAGCAGCAATGCAGGTTTACAAGGCCATAAAAATACAAGCAAAGCACTGGGGCTCATTTTTAGAGGAATAAAATTAAAAAGCAGAGAGGTTATGTTAAATATGTATAACCTTAGTTATAGACCATACAGTACTGTGCGCAGTTCTGGTCACCATATTACTAAATGGGGATAGAGGGAAGACGAAGCAGACGAGGTCTCTTTCTCCAGAAAAGAGAAGGCTGAGATGTGTCTTGCTAGAGGGCTTTAATATTATTGGTGTTGACAGGGAAGATGTAGAAAAAATGTTTTCACTTGAAGGAGAGTCCAAAATTAGGATCATCAATATAAAGTGGTCACTAATAAATAGCGAATTCAGGAGAAACTTCTTTACCCAGAGTGGCTAGAATGTGGAACTCATTACCAGATGGAGTATTTGATGCAAATGGCATAAATGTATTTAAGGGGAAACTAGATAAATACGAGGGAGAAAGGAATAGATAGGTATGCAGATAGGGTTAATGAAGTGGAGTGAGAGAAGGCTCATATGGAACATAAACACCAGCACCCCAGTTGGGCTGAACGGCCTATTTCTGTGTGGTGAATTCTGTGTAATTCAATTGGGAAAAATTGAACGTTTTTGGAATGGATCCCATTCTGCTCACTGTGAATTTTACACCCCTATTTGGTCTAAGTGAGCATCATAGGCCCAGAATGTTCAAGTAAACCTTTCTAGCAGCATGTAGTCCAGGATCTGCTGTTCTGCACCTGGATCTGCAGTGAACTTGATAGATGAATGTAAATTGCTGAGTCCAAGATCCTTTACAGCACACTTACATAGCTCACTGGTACCCTCTGGTGATTGATGCCAGATATTGCAATGATTCACAGGCGTCCACACATGTGGGCCTTGATGATGTTCTTTGGATGATTTAGAATGGTTCTATTTGGTGACTCAGGTTCTATAAAAGAAAGGCATGAATAGCAAGGCCCTAATATTCATAGATTTGTACAGCAAGGCGGCCATTCAGCTCACCATGCCAACTCTTTGAAATAATGTGTGTTGTCAGCAATGGCTCAGTTGGTAGCACTCACCTCTGAGTCAGAAAGTTGTGGGTTCAAGCCCACTCCAAGACTCAAGTGCAAAAGTCAAGGTTGACACTTCAGTGCTGTATTGAGGGAGTGTTGCACTGTGGTGGGTGCTGTCTTTTGGATGAGACGTTAAACCCAGGCCCTGTCTGCCCTCTCAGGTGGATGTAAAAGATCCCCTGTCACTATTTTGAGGAAGAGCAGTGGAGTTACCTTTTGGTGTCCTGGCCAATGTTTATCCCTCAATCAACATCACTAAAACAGTTTATCTGTTTGTTATCACATTGCTGTTTGTGGGAGCTTGCTGTGCACAAATTGGCTGCAGCATTTCTTACATTACAACAGTGATTGAACTTCAAAAGTACTTCATTGGCTGTAAAATGCTTTCGGAAGTCCTGTTGTTGTGAAAGACACTTTATAAATGCTGGGTTTTTTGTTGCACTCCCCTGCTGTTTCCCCATAGCCCTGGAAACTTTTCCCTTTTAAGTATTTATCCAATTCCCTTATGAAAGTTACTGCTGAATCCACTTTGCCACCCTTGAGGTAGTACATTCCAGATCATCATAACTCGCAACTTTACCACTCAGCAGCGTGGGTGTATACAGGAGCAGCAGAATCTCTCATTTTGGTCACTGCTGGCTTGCATTGTATAGCCATGTGCAGGGTATGTGGTGCTTGTGATTTGAACTATAGCCAGTTGAAGGTGGGAGGAATTAGAAGTTGAGCTGGAGAATATAAGGCATTCAATTTGCTGGAATTGCATTGAGCTACATTGTTCATGACTGAATTGCTGGGCTGGCCTGGAGCTGCTTTGGTTGAACTTTGTTAGTGCTGCCTGGAAGGTGGCACAGATTGTGTTTCAAAGAATGGCATGCTGTACACTGGAAGAAACCGAGCTCCCTGCAGTGGAGAGCAGAGGGAGGCTCTCTCACCCTGGCTTTCCTCCCTTCCTACGCCACCCCCTCATCCCCCTTTCCCCCTCCTGCCCTCCATTTATACGAACATACGACTTAGGAGCAGGAGTAGGCCATTCAGCCGTGGCTGATCTGATTGTGGCCCTAACTTTGCTTTCCTGTCTACCTGCTTTAACCTTTGACTCCCTTGTCAATTAAGAATCTATCTAACTCAGCATTAAAAATCTTCAGTGACCCTGCCTCCACCGCTCTCTGGGGATGAGAATTCCACAGATGAACGACCCTCTGGGAGAGAAAAATTTCTCCTGATCTCCATCACAAATGGGAGACCCCTTATTTTAAAACTGTGTTCCCTAGTTCTAGTCTTTCCCACATTGTCTCAGCATCCATCCTGTCAAGTCCCCAAAGGATCTTGTATGTTTCAATAAGATCATCTCTCATTCTTCTAAACTCTATTGGATACAGGCCCAACCTGTCCAACCTTTCCTCATAAGATAACCCCTTCATCCCAGGAATCAGTCGAGTGAACCTTCTCTGAACTGCTTCTAATGCAAATCCTTTCTTAAGTAAGGAGACCAGAACTGTACACAGTACTTCAAATGTGGTCTCACCAACGTAGCAAAACTTCCCTACTTTTATACTCGATTCCCCTTGCAGGCTGATGGAGAAAGTGAAGGCGCTTGGGGTCCAAGGTGTACTAGCTCGATGGATAAAGAACTGGCTGGGCAACAGGAGACAGAGAGTAGCAGTAGAAGGGAGTTTCTCAAAATGGAGACGTGTGACCAGTGGTGTTCCACAGGGATCCGTGCTGGGACCACTGTTGTTTGTGATATACATTAATGATTTGGAGGAAAGTATAGGTGGACTGATTAGCAAATTTGCAGACGACACTAAGATTGGTGGAGTAGCAGATAGTGAAGGGGACTGTCAGAGAATACAGCAGAATATAGATAGATTGGAGAGTTGGGCAGAGAAATGGCAGATGGAGTTCAATCAGGGCAAATGCGAGGTGATGCATTTTGGAGGATCCAATTCAAGAGTGAACTATACAGTAAATGGAAAAGTCCTGGGGAAAATTGATGTCCAGAGAGATTTGGGTGTTCAGGTCCACTGTTCCCTGAAGGTGGCAACGCAGGTAAATAGAGTGGTCAAGAAGGCATACGGCATGCTTTCCTTCATCGGACGGGGCATTGAGTACAAGAGTTGGCAGGTCATGTTACAGTTGTATAGGACTTTGGTTCGGCCACATTTGGAATACTGCGTACAGTTCTGGTCGCCACATTATCAAAAGGATGTGGATGCTTTGGAGAGGGTGCAGAGGAGGTTCACAAGGATGTTGCCTGGTATGGAGGGCGCTAGCTATGAAGAGAGGTTGAGCAGATTAGGATTATTTTCATTAGAAAGACGGAGGTTGAGGGGGGACCTGATTGAGGTGTACAAAATCATGAGAGGTATAGACAGGGTGGATAGCAAGAGGCTTTTTCCCAGAGTGGGGGTTTCAATTACTAGAGGACACGAGTTCAAAGTGAAAGGGGAAAAGTTTAGGGGGGATATGCGTGGAAAGTTCTTTACGCAGAGGGTGGTGGGCACCTGGAACGCATTGCCAGCGGAGGTGGTAGAAGAGGGCACGATGGATTCTTTTAAGATGTATCTAGACAGATACATGAATGGGCAGGAAGAAAAGAGATACAGAACCTTAGAAAATAGGCGACATGTTTAGAGAGAGGATCTGGATCGGCGCAGGCTTGGAGGGCCGAAGGGCCTGTTCCTGTGCTGTAATTATCTTTGTTCTTTGTTTGTTCTTATCTTAAACGACAACATTCCATTTGCCTTCCTAATCACTTGCTGTGCCTGCATACTAACCTTTTGTGATTCATGTACCAGGACACCCAGATCACCTAATGCAGAGTTCTGCAATCTCTCCATTTAAACAATATGCTGCTTTTCTAGTTTTCCTGTCAAAGTGGACAATTTCACATTTTCAAACATTATACTCCATCTGTCAAATTTTTGCTCACTCACTTAACCTATCTATATCCTTTTGCAGACCCCTTATGTCCTCTTCACAGCTTACTTTTCTACAAATTTAGCAACCATACATTCTGTCCCTTCATCCAAGTCATTGATATAGATTGTAAATAGTTGAGGCCCCAGCACCGATCCCTATGTCTCTCCACTAGTTACAGCTTGTGAATTCGAAAATGCCCCATTTATCCCTACTCTCTGTTTCCTGTTAACTAACCAATCCTCTATCAATGCTAATATGTTACCCCCTATACCATGAGCTCTTATTTCTTCCCTCCTTCCCCTCCCTTATGTGGCCAGACCAGAGGAGCTGATTTCACATAAATGTAAGTTCAGGGCCTTCGCTGTTTCATTCAAACTGGCCTTACTTTCTGTGTCCCTGTTTAGCTCTTGGCGATTGGAATCATGGGGAGAATGATGACTTCATCCAGGATGGAGTAAGTGAAACCTGTGTCCAAGTGGAGGATGCCCAGGTATCACGGCAAGAACCCTATTTACTGGACAGTATTCATCCTGACCAGACACTGCAGCCAGCATTCCAGGACTGGAGAAAGGAGGCTTACAGAGTGCAGCTGGCTAGGTATGATCTGGGGTGGGGAATGGGTGAGGGTAGGGACTGGGGATGTGGTTTTTGGAGAGTCTTTAGTTTGGACCTGGAAGGAAGCAGGTGAATTCAGGGATATCGTTGAGGCTAAGTTTTGGAGTCCAGTCCCCAAAGAACGAGTTGGTTTTCAGGAGTTTATGTGCATATTTTGGCACTGAATTGGTGATCTTGTATCCAGTGAGTTTTGCAGGATCCTGACATGGAGCCGTTTGGAGGATGCTCTGAAACCCTCGCCTGAGGAGTTCTTCCAACTGCATCTGCAGGGATTCAGCAAACATCTCCCTCAACAGGATTGCAAGGTCACATCATCGGGTACAGAAGAGTCGTCTGACACTAACTGCAGCTCCCCGGAACAGGTAGATGGAGAATACATGCTTGAGACCCCCGATTGTGATATTTTCTCAATAGATGAGTAATAATGTCCAGGCAGCGACGTTTGAGGCTAGGAAACTATTACCTCCTACACGTTCTGAAAATGTTAGTGTTTCTGTCAAGAGTTCAAACGTTAGTTATCCCAATGGTCCAGAGATTCCAGATATAAAACGGGCACCTAAATGTGCAATATGGTAGGCACATCTGTCCCACACTGTATATGTGGCACCTACCATATTGGATCAGGCTCCTCTGTAGGCATCCAGGGTGTATGCTGCAAGTATTAAAATGGAAATTAAGTATTAAATACGGGCCTTATGCTGGTTGGAGCAACCTTGTGTGATATTGAGCTGCCCAGAGCCCGATTCGCTGTGTGATAAGCTCACCCAGAAACATGTGGCACTAACAGACAGGAAGGACCCTTCAGCAGTGCAACTTAGAGTTGATCCACTGCCCTCATCCCATTTGGCCCATTGCCACTGTGCTTTCTCTCCAAAAGAGCTCTTCCATTGTCCCCATTTCCTTGCCCTTTTGCAATCCCGTTTACATTTTACTTTTCTAAAGCTAACTCCTTAATCACACAGCAGCACATTCTAAATCCGCCTATAACTGAAATACCTGCTCTATGCAGTGAAGGTAGGTTAGTCTTCTGGTTGTGCGTACCTGTTTGGAGGTGGGAACCTATCTAACACTGCTATGTTTTTGGCTGATGTTCAGTTTTGCATCCTGCCAGAGGACCTGTAAAATAAAATGAAAATCCAAATATAAAGGGTGTAACTGATTATTTGTGACATTTACTTGTAGGGAATTATGCTGCAACTAGTCAGGTTACATGAAGCAAGACCAATGAACAGACCTCACCTGGAGAGAGCAGGAAAGTGGCTTCAGCACAAAGTGGAGAAGCACCTGGTTGAGCAGCACCTGGTGCTTTGGGCTGCTCGGTTGCAACAGGTGTGCCAAGTGGAGCAGTTTCACCAACAGTCCCTGCTGGCACGGTACACGAGTATTAGTGTTGATATTCTGCTAACCGCTGTCTGCTCGCTTCTTTCTTCTTGGTTTTTGTTTTGCTCACCACCCCCCCGCATCCCGCCTGAAGGCACTGGCTCTCGCTGGGGTTCAAGGCCCCTCCTTTAAAGGCCTGCTTGGGTCTGCAAAAAAAACCCCGACCCAAGCCCGACAGAACCACATCCAACCCGGCCCGAGTCCTTCCATTTTTTCCTGCGTCCGACCCGACCCGACCATCAGTTAACTTACCTTCTGTTTTTCACTTTGTTACTGATCTGCACAAGCTTAAAATAACTGTAACAAAACCACCTTTCTAGTCCAAAAATTAAATTAACATTGGAGCCACTTACCTGTGATGGAGCGTGTCCGACCTGGCCCGACCCGAGCCCGAATGCCGGACCCAGAAGTGCAAACGGACCAGACCCAAACCCGACACATGTCATCGGGTTCGGGTCAGGTAGCCGGCCTCTTCTGAAGATGCCAGCACTCACTGGGTTGCAAATTCCACAAGTACCTTCCAACACTCAAATGTCCAGAAATTATTCGATCACAACAGGTATCACAGTCGAGCCTAATCCTTCCCACGCACTAATGAGGGCTGCTGGACAATAATCAGGAGGGAGACCCTGGTCTGATTTTCTATTCTCTCCTCTTCCCTCCGTATCCCCAGCCCAGGGAAAATTAGGCTAATCGTAGTGTTCCTCTGCTGCCACATGGTGATCAGCTAATGGCGTAGACTGTGGTTGGAGCCTGGAGTCAGGCTCAGGTCCACACTGAGTACTGTCTGTACCCATGGAGACATAAGGATGCTATTTGTTGTAACTCTTCTCTCCTTATAGTGTTTGGTACCACCAATCATTGTGCAGACAGAGTGAGAGGGCCTAGCTAGGGATTGCAGCCAACTCCTGCTTCACCATGCTTGGTGGAACGATAGCCTCCAGCTTCCTACTCATCAACGTTCCATCCAGGGACCAACTCGGTTTGGTTTCAACTGATTTTAACCCTGATTTAATGTAAATAGTTTTGTAAACTGCAGGTAACTAGTTGAATGAAACATTGAAACTGAGAAGCTTGAAAATGGGGAAAAAATTACAAAAATTAAGAGTTAGAAATTAGTAATTTTAACTGTTCTCCAAGCCAGTCTTCCTGCTTCAAATCTCTGAAATTTACATCTCATCCATTGCTGCAGCCCATGTTCTCATCAGCAGTGTCATTATGTGCCCTCCCCTCTTTTCCAAGCTCCAATGACTCCATGTTGCAGCAACTTAACTTCAAAATTCTTATCCTTGCTTTTAAATCCCTCTTTAGCTTCACCCTTCATATCCTTGTGATCCTTCTTCCCTTCACATAGCCCATATTTCCTTCATTCCGGCATGCGAGGCTGCTGATTCACCCACTATGATACTGTCCTTTAGAACGCCTAGCCAGTTCCCTCGTGTTAGTCAGGACTCAGTGGGTAGCACCATCAACTCTGAATCAGAAGTTTTTGGATTCAAGTCCCACTTCATCAAAGATCTGATCACAAAAATGTAGGCTGACACTCCAGTGTAGTACTGAGGGAGTGCTGCACTGTCAGAAGTGCCATCTTTCAGATGAGACATTAATTGAGGTCCCGGCTGCTCTCTCAGGTGGCTGTTAAAGATCCTATGGCACTATAGGAGGCAAGTTCACCCTGGTGCCCGAGCCAATATTTATTCCTCAATGTCATAAAAACAGATTACTTAGTCATTGTCACATTGCTATTTGAGAGAGCTTGCTGTATGCAAATTGACTGCAGCATTTCCTACATTACAACAGTGACTACACTTCAGATGTATTTTACTGGCTGGAAATCAGTTTGGGACATCCCGAGGATGTGAAAGGTGTGGTATAAATGCAAGTCTGTTTTTTTTCTGCCTTGCTACCTCCCTCCCTGTTTTCAAAGTTCTTTTGTTGGATATGAGGGCAGGATGGGAGGAGGGAATCGGAATGGGAGGTGACTGGTGTGGAGGATAAACACTGGCAGAGACCATTTGGGCCAAATGGCCTGTTTTGGGAAAATTGGAGAGCTATTTGCAGGAGGGGTGACTGAGAGCTAGTGTAACAGTGTTTGCAATCAGCCCAGCTGAACTGAGGTGACTGTTTGCCCTGTTGTGTTGCCTGCCTGGTTCCAGGATTCGGGACATCTGCTCAGGACTGGAGAAGAACTTGCAGTGGGAGGGGAAGGATCCAGTCGTTGTGGTCCATGTAGGTACCAGTGACAAAGGCAGGACAAGGAAAGAGGGTCTGCATAATCAATATGAGGAGCTCGACACCAATTCAAGAAGCAGAACCTCAAAGGTAATAATCTCTGGATTATTACCTGAGCCACGTGCAAATTGGCATAGGGCAAATAAGATTAGAGAAATGATCGCGTGGTTCAAAGACTAGTGTGGTAGAAGTAGGTTCAGGTTTGTGGGGCACTGGCACCAGTACTGAGGAAAGTGGTGGCTGTACTGTTGGGACGGTTTGCTCTTGAACCGTGCTGGGGCCGGTGTTCTAGCGAGCCACATAACTAGGGAAGTAGAGAGGGTTTTAAACTGAATAATGGCAAGGGATCAAATTTGGGAAGATATGGTAAATCAAAGAATAGAGACAAGGCAAGAGAGAAAGGTATTAATATGGAAATGATGAACAGACTGTGACAGGAAGGGACAGAGCATACAAATCCAGGAGTAAATCAACAGATAAGGCTAGAGGTTACAAAAATAATAAAAGGACAAAATTAAAGTCTCTGTATCTGAATGCATGTAGCATTCGAAACAAAACATGAACTGAGAGCGCAAATAGAAATAAATAAGATCTGATGGCCATTACAGAGACATGGCTGCAGGATGACATAGATTGGGACCTGAATATTGAATGGTACATGGCATTTAGGAAGGTCAGGAAGCTAGGAAAAGGTGGAGGGGTGGCTCTGTTAATTAATGATGGTATTAGTGCAATAGAGAGGGATGACCTAAGTTCAGGAAACCAGGCTATAGAGCAGTTTGGGTAGAGATGAGAAATGATAAAGGCAAGAATCACTTGTGGAAGTGGTGTACTGGCCACCTAACATCAACCACACAGGACGGGGTATAAAGGAAGAAATAATGGCAGCTTGTTGGAAAGGTACAGCGGTAATCGTGGGAGATTTTAACCTACATATAGACTGGAAAAATCAGATGGGCAAAGGTGGCCTAGATGAGGAGTACATAGAATGTTTATGGGATAATTTCTTGGAACAGTACGTTCTAGAGCCAACCAGAGAGCAGGCCAAACCAGATCTTGTATTGTGCAACGAGATAGGATTAATTAATGACTTCATAGTTAAGGCGTCCCTAGGAAGCAGCGATCATAATGTGATTGAATTTTACATTCAATTTGGGGGAGAGAAGAGTGGGTCCAAGTCTAGTATTTTAAACTTAAATAAGGGCAATTATGAGGACATGAAAGCAGAGCTAGCTAAAGTGAATTGGCAAATGAGGTTAAGGGATAGGTCAATAGAGATGCAGTAGCAGACATTTAAGGGGATATTTCAGAATACACAGAATTGATACATTCCAAAGAGAGAGAAAAATTCCAAAGGTAGGACCCACCATCCGTGGTTAACTAAAAAAGTTAAAGGTAGTATCAAACTTAAAGAAAAAGCATATATTTACGCAAAGATGGGTGGCAGGTCAGAAGATTGGACAGAATATAAAGAACAGCAAAGAATGACTAAAAGATTGATAAGGTAAAGTTAGAGTACGAGAGAAAGCTAGCTAGAAATAGAACGACAGATAGTAAGAGTTTCTATAGATATTTTAAAAAGAAACGTTAACAACGTGGGCATTGGTCCTATAGAAAGTGAGTCTGGGGAATTAATAATGGATAATAAGCAGATGGCAGATGAATTGAACAGGTATTTCGCATCGGTCTTCACTTTAGAGGCTACAAGTAACATCCCAGAATTAGCTTTAAGTCAGGAAATGGAAGGGAGGAAGGAACTCAAGAAAATTACAATCACCAGGGAAGTGGTACTGAAAAAATTGTTGGAGCTGTGGGCTGACAAGTCCCCGGGACCCGATGGACTTCATCCTAGGGTCATAAAAGAAATGGCTAGTGAGATAGTTGATATGTTAGTTTTAATTTTCCAAAATTCCCTAGATTCGGGGAAAGTTCCATTAGATTGGAAAATAGCGAATGTAACTCCTTTGTTTAAAAAGGGAAGGAGACAGAAAGCAGGAAACTGCAGGCCCGTTAGCTTAACCTCTGTCTTAGGGGTAATGTTAGAAGCTATTATTAAAGACGTTATAGCAGGGCACTTAGAAAAATTCATGGTAATCAGGCAGAGTCAACATGGTTTTGTGAAAGGGAAATCATATTTAACCAATTTATTGGAGTTCTTTGAGGAAGTTACATGTGCTGTGGATGAAGGGGAACTGGCGGATGTATTGTACTTGGATTTCCAGAAGGCATTTGATAAGGTGCCACATCAAAGGTTATTGCAAAAAATAAAAGCTCCTTGTGTAGAGGGTAACATATTGGCATGGATAGAAGATTGGCTAGCTAACAGGAAACAGAGAGTAGGCACAAATGGACCATTTTCTGGTTGGCAATATGTAACGAGTGGTGTGGCACAGGGATCAGTGCTGGGGCCTCAACTTTTTACAATTTATATAAATGGCAGATGAAGGGACCCGAAGGTATGGTTGCTAAATTTGCTGATGGCACAAAGATAGGTAGGAAAGTAGGTTGTGAAGAGGACATAAGGAGGCTACAAAGGGATATAGATAGGTTAAGTGAATGGGCAAAGACCTGGCAAATGGAGTATAATGTGGAAAAATGTGAAATTGTCCATTTTGGTAGGAAGAATAAAAAAGCAGCATATTATCTAAATGGTGAGAGATTGCAGAGCTCTGAGATGCAGAAGGATCTGGGTGTCCCAGTGTATCAATCGCAAAAGGTTAGTTTGCATGTACAGCAGGTAATTAGGAAAGCTAATAGAAGTTATTGTTTATTGCGAGGGGGATTGAATATAAAAGTAGGGAGGTTATGCTTCAGCTATACAAGGCATTGGTGGGACCACATCTGGAGTACTCTGTACAGTGTTAGTCTCCTTATTTAAGGAAGGATGTAAATGCGTTGGAAGTAGTTCAGCAAAGGTTTACAAGACTAATACCTGGAATGGGCGGGCTGTCTTATGCGGAAAGATTGGACTGGCTAGGCTTGTATCTGCTGGAATTTAGAAGAGTAAGAGGCCACTTGATTGAAACATATAAGATCCTGAGGGGTCTTGACAGGGTGGATGTGGAAAGGATGCTTCCTCTTGTGGAAGAATCTAGAACTAGGGGTCACTGTTTAAAAATAAGGAGTCGCCCATTTAAGACAGAGATGAGGAGAAATTTTTTCTCTGAGGGTTGAGAGTCTTTGGAACTCTTCCTCAAAAGGCGGTGGAAGCAGAGTCTTTGAATATTTTTAAGACAGAGGTAGGTAGATTCTTGATAAGCAAGGGGGTGAAAGGTATTGGGGTACGCGAGAATGTGGAGTAATCAGCTCAGCCGTGAACTTATTGAATGGTGGAGCAGGCTCGAGGTTCCGAATGGCCTACTCTTGCTCCTAATTCATATGTTATTGCCTGTGTTATAATCGTGTCTTTAACATGATGCCCTTTGGGACAGTTTCCTGCATGTGAGGAACGCTATAGAAATACAGCTGTTGTTGATGATGACATCGTTGTCAGTAACATAATGTTAGGTTCTTTGATTTTTAATAAACTCCTTGAACTGCTGTATTAAGGATTGTGATCCCAACATAATCCAGGTGTTTTTACATTGTTGTCATTAGGAACAGAGCAGTAGGTATATTGGGTCAATTACAGATACATGTTCAGGTTCAGTGTTGACAACTTTTTTTGTAGAGGATTAAATAAGAATCTTTACATAATTTTCTTCCTGCAGAGCATTTCTGAGATGGAGCCTGTGGAGGCAGGCCTGTTGGAGATGTCGAGAGTTGGTTGCCAGGTTTTCTTTTGTCAGGCAGTGCCGAGTTGTGCTGACCTTTTGGAAAATTCGTTTACTGCAAAAACTGGAAGCTGACAGAAGATGCAGAGCGATGTCGCGCCAGCAAATTCAAAAGGCCATGTCCCAGTGGCGCACACATACAAGGAGTGAGTGTCAGCACAGGAGGTGCCAGGTCAGGGCTATTGCTTACACCTGAACAAATGATGCATCAGAATTACAAGGGAGCCAAGTAGATCTTCTATCACCTGCAGTATTACCTGGGCTGATGGTTGTCATCTGCAGCATTACCTGGGTAGCCCGGTTGTCAGCTGCAGCGTTACCTGGGTAGACAGGTTTTCACCTGCAGCGTCACCTGCATACTCTGGTTATTATCTGGATATTATCGACCGATCCTCCAGAGTATCCAAGTGAGTAAACTCATTTGAAATTCTCGTGACTGAGATCTAAATTTTTTTAGCCATTCCTGATTACTTATGGAAAGTAGCTAGCCTTTTCTGTACCCCTCCGCTCATCCACTCTGCACAGACCCATTGCTCACCCGCTCCTTTCAGCCCCTCTGCTGAGCATCTCCACTCGCCCCCTCCGCACTGAATATCTGCTCAGTCCCTTTGCTCAGAACTTCTGCACAGACCCTCCACTCGGTCTCTCTGCTCACCGTTCCTCCACACATTCCTGCTGTGCAAACCGCACAATGTGTTTTGGCTGTGGCTTTGTTCTCGGTGCAGGGTATTGTATCAATTTCCCACCTCTGCAAAACTCTGTGTTGATTCTCCGTAAAAGGTACCATAGATAAGCACCAGAGAAGAGAATGAACTTGTAGCCTTACGTTATTGGCATTCCTTACAGTGAATTAACAGTAATGCTTTTAATCTTTTCATTAAAAGTAATTTCTAGTTCTCCATGTGATTCATTCTTCTGTACATTGTGCTGCCTTCTCCAGAGAGACGGCAACTCCACAACCTCCAGGCTCATTTCCTTTCTGTTCAGGCACAGAGTGTGAAGCTGTTGATTTTCAGCACCTGGCAGCAGAAAGCAGAGAGACAGAGAAATATGAAGATAATGGCAGATGGGATGGTGCAGCAAAGGTTTGACACGATTATTACTGCAAGTCAATGCTATTTAGGTAAAGTTAGTGATTCATGGAGCATAGTTCCAGCTACTGTCCTTGTACTGCTCAGGAATGAGACATGAATGAATGCTGTGTGTTAAATCTCACCTCTTAATCCTGGTGATAACCACTTGCTCAATATGTAGTACAATGCTCTTTATTTATACCGATTGGGAGCTGGGTTAAAGGCCTGTTAAAGATCCCTGTTGTTGCGACTCTACTTGTAGAGCTGGGGCACACTGGCTAGGTCCCACTCTGATGCTGCATTACTGTGAGACTGCATTGCTTTGATGCTGCATCTTGTATTAGCAGCAAATCTGTTGTTGAATAGCTGCATTTTTGTTGAATCCTTTCTGCACCAGAAATGGTAGCAGATCAACAAGGAGATGTCAGTAGATCACTTGGGGGCAGCACTTGTCATGAGGCTGTTGGGTGCACAGACCTGTCCTGTTGATCGATTAAGACGAAGATTGGCAGAGGCCTGAGCTGTAAAGTGTTGCCTCTGGATTGATGTGGATGCAGCAGCAAGGAAGCCTAAGCTGGGGAAAGGCCTGCTCGGGTCTGCAAAAAAAAAAAACCCGAACTGAGCCCAACAAAACCATATCTGAGCCGGCCTGAGTCCTTCCATTTTATCCCGCGCCCGACCCGACCATCAGTTAACCTACCTTCCGTTTTTCACTTTGTTGCTGATCTGCACAAGCTTAAATTAACTGTAACAAAACCACCTTTCTAGTCCAAAAATTAAATTAACAGTGGAGCCACTTACCTGTGATGGAGCATGTCCGACCCAGCACGACCTGAGGCTGAATGCCGGACCCGGAAGTGCAACCCAACCCGACCCATACCCCACACATTTTGTCGGGTTCGGGTCGGGTAGCAGGCCTTTACTTCAGATTAAAGTTCTGCGCTCAGGCTGGGTCGGTGAGTGACCTCCCTGGACCGAGGGCCATGCAAGAAGTCCTAGCCTCCATGTGTTTGCCATTCCATAACTTGGTTTTTCTTGGAAAGGTGAAGATGTTTTCTTCAATGTTAATATTTAGTTCCTGTCATGCCTGTGAAATGTTTCTGATTGATGTGATTGTTTCCTTGACGTAGGTATCTGCGGGCGTGGCACTTGGCCACCCTTCAGACAGAAGAGAGGCGGCAGAACCTACGGGCATTTCAAACTGGACAGACCCGACGGACACTGTGGAGGTCTTTTAGTTGGTGGAAGTATCGCTGTGAGCTCAGGCGCTTCTCAGAGTATCACAGACTGCTTCGAACAGCACAGAGAGCTGCCCATTGCTGGAGACAGAGGATGTTACTAAGCCGAGCTGTCAGACATCGACACACAGTCCTTACTCAAATAGTAGGCGAATTATCAGTCTTGTATAAAGTAATTACAACTGAAGAATAAGAAGTAATGCTTCCAAAGAATGCCTAGCTCCTGCTATGGGGATAGTGTGGGAAGGTGGAAGATGAGCTATAATTTTATTGAATGGTGGAACAGGCTCGAGGGGCCATATGATCTATTCCTGCTGCTCTTTCTTATGTTCTTATGGTAGAGGTAGTCCAGGGTGGTGCAGGCTTCTGGATGGATCGACTCTATGGGGTGAACTTGCTCGTCTTGTTCTGTAGTCCCAGTATGCAAGGCACAAGTTGGACTTTCATAGGAATGGGATACGGACATTTACCCATCCTGCCTTTTCCATCTGTTTGAGAGTCATCACAGCTCCATCTTTGATCCCAATTCTCTGCACTTTCCGCAATCCTTTCATGCTGTTACTGTTCAAATAAGGATCACCCCTTTAAATACCTCAATTGTTTTTGCATCCTAAGGCATTCAATATCCTCCCAGCCTCTAGCATGAAGACATTTTTTGTGCTTCATTTTAAACCAGTTTGTTTATTTATAAGATTCTGCCCTCTCGTCCAATGTTGCTGTACTAAAGAGAAAAATCCTTTGCATCTACCCTGTCAATTCATATCACTATTTTCAAGACCTCAATCTGATCTCAGTCCCACCTTCCCAAAGATCATCCTGATGAATCAGCACTGGACTCCTTCCAAAGCCACTACATCCTTCCCAAGTCGGAGCACCCAAAATTGAACACAAACTGCTTTTGTTTCCCCCCACCGTGGGGCATGGACAATTAGTGTTGCACCAAAGCACCCTCCCCTCCCCCTACCTTCTACCCTCCCCCTACCTTCTACCCTCCTCATCCTTCCAGATTCCCCTTGCATTTCTTCCACAACCCCCCTCAAACACAACAAAGACCTCTTAATTTTACTGTCTAAAACAAAGTCAGTATTTATATAAGCTTTTGTGTTTTCATGGTATGTATTGGTGTTGTTGAGTACATAAGTCAGTGAACAGCTGCTATTTGCTGGTGAATTGAGGCCAGGCTGATGTGAGATATCATTTTTTACAAGTCACATGAGGACAGCATTGGGAACAGGGCAATGGAGGACAGCATTGGCAACAGGCCATACAAGGGCAGCACAACTTCGCTGCCAAACTGAAAAGCCCTGAGGAGAAAGGTTCAGATTTTAAATCTTCCACCAAATATATTAAATAGGAGGAAAAGAAAAAAAGCTCTTGCCACAACTAATTTTGAGTTTCTATTTTATTATCTCGCTAATTTTTCCCTCTGTCTCCTGAAGGCGCTTACTCTTGCCAGGTACAGTTTCATGAGCAACAGTGTCTCTAGTACCTCTCTAAGTGATCATTCTCCATGCATCAGTCTGGGGAGTGAAAACATGAGGTGGCTTAACATTGGGACGATCTAACCCAACCTCACCTGATATCCACACAGGTATTTTCTAGCAGTATTTAGAAATCAGGAGTGACTGATTTTCCCCTGCCAACCTAAGGTAATGTCAGAGATAAGGACAAGAACAGGCACTGCTGTGATGTGCTCCACAGTCTCCTGATATTCCTGGCTTAGCCTCAGGCATGTTGGACGTGACACACATGAAATTATCCTCCGCAAGCTTCATGAGAGGAGGAGACTGAGTCAACTGCTGAGGTGTGGACTCGCTGCAGACAGTGAGGTTTGCTTTTGTTGGTCCTATTGCTGTTATTTTGCACCATGTTCTCATGTGAATGCGATGGAATGTGGATTTTGTTTAATAGTTATTCAGACGTTGGAAGGAGGCAGTCAGATTATCCCAGCTATCCTTTCACTTTGCTGGCAACAATGAAGAGAGGCGATTGAGGCTGCTATTTAACAGCTGGGCCAACTTGGTGAAAGGTGAGAATGCCAGAAATCCTTCTTAAAATTACAAGCTGCTTTTGTGGTTGTCAGTCTAGAGCTATGATGGAAAGCTGCTCAGAAATCCAATAAACTGTGAGAGAAGTTGCAATGGTGGCTCTGTTCACAGACACATTGGATGAAACTGAAATAAAGAGAAATACAGTGAGGTTGTGTCAATGTGATATGTGAAATCCCAAACCTCAGAATATTCCTTGCCAACTGCACTGCCAACATTTGCAGTTTCTTTAACCATTTATTGATTTTGCACTATTGTTTCAGTGCACACCATTATCTTTCTCATGTACAGACTTTATGTTTCTCTTTTTTTTATAAATTCGGGGGATGTGGGTGTCACTGCCTAGGCCAGCATTTATTATCCATCCCTAATTGCCCTTGAAAAGATGGTGGTGAGCTGCCTTCGTGAACCGCTGCAGTCCTTGGGGTACAGGTGCACCCACAGTGCTGTTAGGAAGGGAGTTCCAGGATTTTGACCCAGCGACAGTGAAAGAAGGCTGATACAGTTCCAAGTCAGGATGGTGTGTGGCTTGGAATGGAACCTGCAGGTGATGGTGTTTCCATGCATCTGCTGCCTTTGTGCCTCTAGGTGGTAGTGGTCGCGGGTTTGAAAGTGCTGTCGAAGGAGCCTTGGTGAGTTGTTGCAGTGCATTTTGTATATGGTACACATTGCTGCCACTGTGTGTTGGTGGTGGAGGCAGTGAATCTTAAAGGTGGTGGATGGGGTGCCAATCAAGCGGGCTGCTTTGTCCTGGATGGTGTCGAGCTTCTTGAGTATTGTTGGAGCTGCACCCATCTAGAGAAGTGAAGAGTATTCCATCTCGCTCCTGACTTGTGCCTTGTAGACAGTGGACAAGCCTTGGGGAGACAGGATGTGAGTTCCTCACCGCAGAATTCCCAGCCTCTGACCTGCTCTTGTAGCCACAGCACTTATGTGGCTAGTCCAGTTCAGTTTCTGGTCAATGGTGACTCCCAAGATTTTGATAGTGGGGGTTTCAGCGATGGTAATGGCATTGAACATCAAGGGGAGATGGTTAGATTCTCTCTTGTTGGAGATGGTCATTGCCCGGCACTTTGATGCGAATGTTACTTGCCACTTTATCAGCCCAAGCCTTGATGTTGTCCAGGTTTTGCTGCATATAGACAATGGCTGCTTCAGTATCTGAGGTATTGTGAATGGTGCTGAACATTGTGCAATCATCAGTGAACATCCCCACTTCTGACCTTATGATGCAGGGAAGGTCACGGATGAAGCAGCTGAAGATGGTTGGGCCTGAGGAACTCCTGCAATGATGTCCTGGGACTGAGATGATTGACCTCCAACAACCACAACCATCTTCCTTTGTGGTAGGAATGCCCTCTGAAATGGCCTAGCAAGCCACTCAGTTGTGCCTAACCGCTAAAATGTCAATAAGGAATGAAATCAGACGGACCACCCGGCATTGACCTAGGCACCAGAAACAACAATGGCATGGGTTGGTGCTTGATGGTCGGTGCAGATGTGATGGGCCAAAGGGCCTGTTTCTGTGCTGTATAACTCTATGACTCTCAACCCAGCCTTGTTGACCCTGCAAAGTCCTCCTTACTAACATCTGGGGGCTTGTGCCAAAGTTGGGAGAACTGTCCCACAGACTAGTCAAGCAACAGCCTGACATGTTCGTACTCACGGAATCATACCTGACCGACGATGTCCCAGACACTGCCATCACCATCCCCGGGTGTGTACTGTCCCACCGGCAGGACAGACCCTGTAGAAGTGGTGGCACAGTGGTATACAGTCGGGAGAGAGTTGCCCTGGGAGTCCTCAACATCAGCTCTGGACCCCATGAAGTCTCAAGGCATCAGGTCAAACATGGGCAAGGAAACCTCCTGCTGATTACCACCTCCCGCCACCCCCTCTGCTGATGAATCAGTACGCTTTCATGTTGAACACCACTTGGAGGAAGCACTGAGGGGGCAAGGGTGCAGAATGTACTCTGGGTAGAGAACTTCAATGCCCATCACCAAGGGTGGCTCAGTAGTACTACTACTGACCAAGCTGGCCGAGTCCTAAATGACATAGCTGTTAGACTGGGTCTGCGGCAGATGGTGAGGGAACCAACAAGGTGGGAAAACATACTTGACCTCATCCTCACCAGTCTGCCTTCCACAGATGCATCTGTCTACGACAGTATTGGTAAGAGTGACCACCGCACAGTCGTTGTGGAGACGAAGTCCTGTCTTCACATTGAGGATACCCTCCATCATGTTGTGTGGCACGACCACCGTGCTAAATGGGATAGATTTTGAACAGATATAGCAATGCAAAACTGGTATCCATGAGGCTCTGTGGACCACCAGCAGCAGCAGAATTGTATTCAACCACAATCTGTAACCTCATGGCCCGGCATATCCCCCACTCTACCATTACCATCAAGCCAGGCGATCAACCCTGGTTCAATAAAAGTGCAGAAGGGCATGCCAGGAGCAGCAGCAGGCATACCTCAAAATGAGGTGTCAGCCTGGTGAAGCTATAACTCAGGACTACTTGTACGCCAAACAGCGGAAGCAGCATGTGACCGAGAGCTAAACGACCCCACAACCAACAGATCAGATCTAAGCTGTGCAGTCCTGCCACATCCAGTCGTGAATGGTGGTGGTCAATTAAACAACTAACGGGAGGAGGTGGCTGCAAAAAAACCCCCATCCTTAATGATGGGAGAGCCCAGCACATCAGTGCAAAAGATAAGGCTGAAGCATTTGTAACAATCTTCAGTCAGAAGTGCTGAGTGGATGATCCATCTCGGCCTCCTCCTGAAATCCCCGCATCACAGATGCCGGTCTTCAGCCAATTCGATTTACTCCGTGTGATATCAAGCAACGACTGAAGGCACTGGATGCTGCAAAGGCTATGGGCCCTGACAACATTCCTTCAATAGTACTGAAGACCTGTGCTCCAGAACGTGCCGCGCCCCCAGCCAAGCTGTTCCAGTACAGCTAAAATACTGGCATCTACCCTGCAATGTGGAAAATTGCCCAGATATTTCCTGTACACAAAAAGCAGGACAAGTCCAACCCGGCCAATTACCGCCCCATCAGTCTACTCTCGATCACCAGTAAAGTGATGGAAGGTGTCATTGACAGTGCTATCGAACGGCACTTGCTTAGCAATAACCTGCTCAGTGACGCTCAGTTTGGGTTCTGCTAGTGCCACTCAGCTGCTGACCTCATTACAGCCTTGGTTCAAACATGGGCAAAAGAGCTGAATTCAAGAGGTGAGGTGAGAGGTGACATCCAGGCAGCATTTGATCGAGTATGGCGTCAAGGACCCCTAGCAAAACTGGAGACCATGGGAATCGGGGGGAAAACTCTCCGCTGGTTGGAATCATACCTAGCGCAAAGGAAGATGGTTGTGGTTGTTGGAGGTCAATCATCTCAGCTCCAGGACATCACTGCAGGAGTTCCTCAGGGTAGTGTCCTGGGCCCAACCATCTTCAGCTGCTTCATCAATGACCTTCCTTCAATCATAAGGTCAGAAATGGGGATGTTTGCTGCTGATTGTGCAATGTTCAGCACCATTCGAGACTCCTCAGATACTGAAGCAGTCCGTGTAGAAATGTAGTAAGACCTGGACAACAGGCTTGGGCTGATAAGTGACAAGTAACATTCACGCCACACAAGTGCCAGGCAATGACCATTTCCAACAAGAGAGAATCTAATCACCTCCCCTTGACATTCGACAGCATTATGATTGCTGTATTTCCCCACTATCGACATCCGAGGAGTTACCATTGACCGGAAACTGAACTGGAGTAGCCATATAAATACTGTGGCTACAAGAGCATGTCAGAGGCTAGGAATCCTGTGGCGAGTAACTCACTTCCTGACTCCCCAAAGCCTGTCCACCATCTACAAGGCACAAGTCAGGAGTGTGATGGAATATTCTCCACTTGCCTGGATGGGTGCAGCTCCAACAACACTCAAGAAGCTCGACACTATTCAGGACAAAGCAGTCCGGTTGATTGGCACCCCGTGCACAAACATTCACCGTGGCAGCAGTGTGTACCATCTACAAGATGCACTGCAGCAACGCACCAAGGCTACTCAGGCAGCACCTTCCAAACCCGCGACCTCTACTACCTAGAAGGACAAGGCAGCAGATGTGTGGGAACACCACCACCTGCAAGTTCCCCCTCCAAGCCACACACCATCCTGACAGAACTATATCGCGTGTTTTCACTGTCGCTGGGTCAAAATCCTGGAACTCCCTTTCTAACAGCACTGTGGGTGTACCTACCCCACATGGATTGCAGCGGTTCAAAAAGGCAGCTCACCACCACCTTCTCAAGGGCAATTAGGGATGGGCAATCAATGCTGGCCTGGCCAGCGTTGCCCACATGCCATGAAACAAATAAATAAAAAAGGTATGACTACAACCAGCGGAGAATTTTCCCTCTGATTCCCATTGACTCTAGTTTTGCTTGGGTTCCTTGACACCATTTTTGGTCAAATGCTGCCTTGATGTCAAGGGCAGTCACTCTCACCTCACCTCTGGAGTTCAGCTCTTTTGTCCATGTTTGGGCCAAGGCTGTAATGAGGTCAGAAGCTGAGTGGCCCTGGCTGAACCAAAACTTAACACCAGTGAGCAGGTTATTGTTGAGCAAGTGCTGCTTGATGGCACTGTCGACAACCCCGTCCATTGCTCTGCTGATGATTGGGAGTAAACTGATAGGGCGGTCATTGGCCGGGTTGGATTTGTCCTGCTTTTTGTGTACAGGACATACCTGGGCAATTTTCCACACTGACAGGTAGATCCCAGTGTTGTAGCTGTACTGGAACAGCTTGGCTAGGGGTATGGCTAGCTCTGGAGCATAATTCTTCAGTACTGTTACTGCAATGTTGACAGGGCCCATAGCCTTTGCAGTTTCCAAGTCCTTCAGCCGTTTCTTGATATCATGTGGAGTGAATCGGATTGGTTGAAGACTGGCATCTATGATGCCAGGGACCTCAGGTGGAGGCCAAGATCCTCTCGGCACTTCTGGCTGAAGATGCTTCAGTCTTGTCTTTTGCACTGATGTGCTGGGCTCCCCCATCGTTGAGGTTGGGGATATTTGTGGAGCCTCCTCCTCCTGTCACTTGTTTAATTGTCCTCTTTCCTCATCCTATCCCAGTGAACCCCACACACATATTTTGCATATTGTTTCAATGGCCTCCGTTTTCTGTGTATCTCTGTGAATCATATATGTTAAGAAGATAATATAGGTAAAGTGCTCATAACATCTCGGGTGTTGCCCGCTCTCGATCACTGACTCACTGTGACCCCTGAAATATTTTCTCTAAATTGTGATGGGTAAGAGTGAATTGAGAGCCAGCAGGGGTTTGTACTGTTTGAGTGTGCAGTGTGTGTCAACCTTGCTGATTGGTTGAAGTGTTTTTGAAAAACATTTTTTAGTGGTGAAGTAAATATTTTTGGCAAAATACAGTGGCCTTCAATTTCCTGACAATCCATGTTTTGCCGTATGGCAACCCTTACTAAATATCATCCATGTATACTGCTTTGATTCCCATACTTTTACATCAACCATATCTAGGCATATTTTACAAGAAAGGTATCTGGAATTATGGAACAGAACTGGCCCATTATTGTAATGTTCATCTTTAGCAGTTCTGACAGATGGACTAGACTCAAATTTATTGCTTTTTCAGAGCGAAAGGATAATGATACACGGCTGCAGATGAAAATATTTGCAGTACAGCACCGGGTGGTGCAAGCTGCATTTCATCAGGTGGTGACATTATATCGGAAATCGAAAGAGGCTGACAGATTCTATCATTTAACTTTACTCCGCAGGTAATGACTAGGCCACAATATTCCCTGTGCTCCCACACCCTTTGAAGCATTTGAAAGTAGATCCTGCTGCTGTTTGGTTTCCCATTTCCCCAACCGTTGCTACTCCTCACCTCATCACTGCCAAATAAAGAACAAAAATTTAAACACATTCTTAGCTGTAGTCACAACACCACATAACAGCACAAAGTGTTAGGATGACACTTGTGTGTACAGCGGTCATGAATATGTTTCTAAACTTTGTTATTTATACACTCCATAGAAACTGGGTCTGTTTGATTTCTTTTTATCTATTTGAAGCTGTTATGTTTAAATTTTACTATTGAACTTCAGACCAAGCAGAGTCGACATGGCTTTATGAAAGGGAATTTGTGTTTGACAAATTTGAGGTCTTTGAGGATATAACAAGCAGGGTGGATAAAGGGGAACCAGGAGATGTAGTGTATTTGGATTTCCAAAAGGCCATGTAAGGTGCCATGTAAAAGGCTACTACACAAGATAAGAGCTCATGGTGCTGGATGTAATTTATTAGCATGGATAGAGGATTGGCTAACTAACAGAAAACAGAGTGGGATAAATGGGTAATTTTCAGGTGAGCAAACTGCAGCTAGTGGGGTGCCACAAGGATCAGTGTTGAGCCCTCAACTATTTACAATCTATATTCATGACTTGGATAAGGGACAGTGTGTGTTGTAGCCAAATTTGCTGATGATACAAAGATAGGTAGGAAGCAAGTTGTGAGGAGGACACAGAATCTGCAAGGGATATAAATAGGTTAAGTGAGTGGGCAAAAGTTTAGCAGTTGGAGTATAATGTGGGAAAATGTGATGTTATCCACTATGGTAGGAAGAATAGAAAAGCAGAATGTTATTTAAATAGGGAGAGACTATAGAATGCTGCGGTACAAAGGGATCTGGGTATCCTCGTACATGAATCACAAAACGTTAGCATGCAGGTACAGCAGTTAATTAGGAAAGCAAATGGAATGTTGACCTTCATTACAAGGTGCATGGAGTATAAAAGTAGGGAAGTCTTGCTGCAACTGTATGAGGCATTAATAAGATCACACCTAGAGTACTGCATACAGTTTTGGTCTCCTTATTTAAGGAGGGATATACTTGCATTGGAGGCAGTTCAGAGAAGGTTCACAAGGTTGATTCCTGGAATGAAGGGGTTGTCTTATGAGGAATGGTTGAGCAGGTTGGGGCTCATAGGAGTTTAGAAGAATGAGAGGTGATCTTATTGAAACATGTAAGATTCTGAGGAGGCTTGACAGGGTAGATGCTGAGAGCATGTTTCCCTTCATGGAGGAATCTAGAATTAGGGGGCACAGTTTCAAAATAAGGAGGCTTCCCATTTAAGACAGAAATGAGGAGGAACTTCTTCTCTCAGAGGGTCATTAATCTTTGGAATTCTCTAGTCCAGAGAGTAGTGGAGGCTGAGTCATTGAATATATTCAAGGCAAACTTTTGATCCACAAGGGAGTTCAGGGTTATGAGGAGCAGGCAGGAAAGTGGAGTTGAGGGCAAGAACAGATCAGCCATGGTCTTATTGAATTGTGGAGAAGGCACGAGGGGCCGAATGGCCTACTCCTGCTCCGAGTTCTTATGTCCTTACGTTTATCAGCATAACCTTTCTCTATGGTCCTACCATGGGCAGCTGTGTGTCACAAGGCAGCAAAATGGAGCATTTTACATCTTGCAGCATGAACTGATGGGCTTTACTGAGCCATACCTCTGTTACAGAGATACAACACTATTGTACATACAAACATATTTTGTTACAATAACCATTCACAGATGTCTGTTTGAGCTCAGCTAACATGGCATAAATCAGGGATTGAGCCACGAGTTTCCTGGATAAACTGTCGAGTTTGAAATAGTTTCCTTTCTTGCCCATTCCTAGGTCCCTTCTCTCTTGGGTTGAATTTGTCCATCAGCAGAAGCAATGGATGCTGACTGTTTCTGTTCAAGTTTCAGTGCTACTGTTAAGTTCACTGTTTGTGACGTGGAGAAATCAGTTGAGCTTACATAGTAGGCTGATTTTACTGGTACAAAGACAGACTGAGCGAATCCTACAGAAAGCATTGAGATCCTGGTACAGGGAGGTAGGTGTGGAGAAGCGTGTGCTGATTCCCAGAATTTCATTAGTGTTAGATTAATTTAATTTAAATTTAGAGATACAGCACTGAAACATCTTGCTTTTCTGTGATTTATTCATAATTTATTGAAGTTCAAGATGAGAAAGTTTGTTGTTTCTTCCATGGCCTGGTGGGTAAAGGCAGCACCTAGGGTACTCAGCCAATGAAGCCAGCAGATCCCAGGAAGAGTCCCTGGACTCTGTTGAGTTAGCTGATCCCAGTGCTTCCCAGTCACTGGAGGGCAGCTGGTACCTGTGGAACTTGAGCCCAGCATGAGTTAAATTCTTCAGGGATCAAAAATAAGATGGGTGTGGGAGCATTAAAATGTAATTTAAAATAATTTCTGATGGTGCTGTGAATTTCACGTAAGTAGTGGAGTGGAAGAAAAAAGATGAGTACCAGAGTTTCAGGTAACTTAAAACTTGAGAAGATGAAATGTTCAAGCACTTTGCTTAATTTTCTGGCTGTCGCAGCCTATGAAAGGCTGATGATTGTTACCTAGTGATCTTTACCTGAGTCACTGCCTGCAGCCCACAAGCACCTCAATATGATAAAGTGTCTGTTGTCCTTTCTCAGATGCAAGCAATCAGACATCGTTCCAAATATGTGTCCCGGAAATTTGTGTCACGATGGGTTCTTATTGTGTTGGCACGGAAGCAGGCAAATCTGTGGAATGGTATGGAATATCAGGCAGAGGAGCACTGCAGGAATCGATTATGGTGATTAGTCTTGTTGCAGAAATACTCAAGTCGCTGGTTGTCTTAAAATCACCTCTTTATGTTATAAAGTATGTGTTGTAGGGGTGGACTGTGTGTGTTGATGAGTTAAAGATGTGTTTGCAAGCAGGTTTTATTTTTACACAGCAAACGATTTCTGATAATCTGGTGGCACAAAACTCTTCTGCAACAATTCCTGGAGAAGAAGAGAGTTGAGGAGATACAAGAGATCTGGAAACAGTGGAAAGACTTCACTATAAGCATGCTAGTAACCAGGGGACTGGTGAGTGAATCACATCTGAAACAAATCACTTTATTTGACCAGTTTGCATGTTGAGCTGAATGTTTTAATCCTGTTAAATTTACACTTGCGTAAATAATTTAATATCAGTATTCAACATGGATGATTCTAAATGGGCCCCATCATGGGATTATTTGTTGTACAACTGTCCTCGTCCAGGTTGTAATGACTTTCTGCAGGCCTATTAACTAGGACTTAGTTTTTAATGATTACTTATTGGTTTTGACAGTCCTTAAACCGGTTTCATGGTCTGGGCTTCAATCCAGATTCTGGATAAGTAAGAATAATAAAATCCGAGAGTATTTTGGATTATTAAGTGTTAGCTCGGCTGAATGGGAGCACTCTCCCACTTTCTCTATAAAACTCCTTGGTCATTAATTGCCTCTTCTACTCGCATCACATGAGCTGTCCTGCACTCAGCACTTTTAAAAAAAAAATTTGTTCTTGGGATGTGAACGTCACTGGCAAGGCCAGCATTTATTTTCCATCCCTAATAGAGGTGGTGGTGGTGAGCTGCCTTCTTGAGCTGCTGCAGTCCATGTGGTGTAGGTAAACCCACAGTGCTGTTAGGGAGGGAGTTCCAGAATTTTGACCTGGGGACAGTGAAGGCGATATATTTCCAAGCCCGGATGATATGTGACTTGGAGGGGGACTTCCAGGTGGTGGTATTCCCATACTTGTGCCAGTAGTAGGTCTGAGGGTGGCCGAGGATCACTTATCCTCCTTCTCCCTCTCTGGGATGGGAAGCATGGGCTCTCTGCTTGCCTCTGATCACTAACATATTGGACGCAGACCTTTCCTCCAACTCCCTTCTCATAGTTTGTTAATAAGTCATTGAGCTGCATAAAAACATTGATATAGAAATGTACTGATGTAAGGAGGATCTTTGGGAGGAATAACCTGCACGTAGAAGCAGCTTCTAGATCTGCTTCATGCCTCAGAGGTTCATCTGTCGAGCTAGCGATCATCTTTGTGAGCAGGACTAGGATGATGGACTCTGATCCTTGTCCTTGTTACATTGATAGATAAACATGAGGTGCCCCCTCCATGCAGTGTCGGTAGTGGGGATACTGATGGTTCTTTAATCCGCCCCTAGTCTGGAAGCCTTTAGAAGTGAATAGTTGGGCACTGCTTGTTCCATGCTTTGTTTGGCACTCACACTAAGATAATCTCTCCCACCCACAGTGCCAGCAGAGGCTGGAGGGGAAGGCATGGCAGATGTGGCGGAGACGCTTTGTACAGACGCAGGTATCGCGAGTGTTTGCGGCTCAGGATGACAGGATCCTGATGTCAAATGTAGGTACTAGAGTTAAAAACTACAAGATCAGTCGCCGCTCTCAGAAAGTGCTGATTTTCACTGTTGAATGTCTCCAGTTTCTCCTGCACTGACCATTCTCCATTTCTGAGCCGGTCAACAAGGGCTGACAGGGTATTTGCCACTCACACCCCTCCATTTTTCAGTGGGGACTGCTGGACAGTGATCATGAGAAAGAACCCTGCCTGACTTCTCTTTTCTCTAACCTAGGGCAGTTATCAGAAGCGAGAACCCTGCTGATTTTGCCTTCCCTAGCCCAGGGGTCACAGGGCAATTATCAGGAGCAGTAATACTGATTGATTTTCCCTCTCCTAACCTAGGGCAGTGATCAGGAGCAGGAAGCCTAGCTGGTTTCCCTCTCCCTTACCCAAGGTACTGAGGTCAATTGTAGATCCAACTGCTGCCCTGGCTGAGATCGTCACAAGCTGCAGATGGAACCTGTGATCTTTTTTTGGCTCAGTACCACTGGTTGATGTATTTACTCACTGAGCTATTCATTCACACTATTAACTGCTGACAATTTCTGCCTGAACCTCTTAGTCTGGACTTAAAAGTAAATGAAATTCTATCAGCTGCTTGTTACATTTTGCTCCTTCAGTTTGGAATATGGTTGGTTTGGGTTAGTGACCATACGCTGCTGTGTGGGCAGCTCCGTATCTGGTGGAACAGGTGGTGTGGGTGGAAGGACTCTGGAGCTGGAGTTCATGTTCAAGAGCGTGATGCAGAGTACTGCTCTCACTTTGTACCAGCAATGGCGACAATGAAGTAAATGGCTGTCCTCTTGTCTCAGACAAGATACACTGGGATACTCTTAGTCATCAAATGCAGAGTTAGTCTTTTGTTTTGAACTTGTATTCATTTGAAGGTTATTCAACATAAATAATGTTACCATTGTTGTTGTAGAAATAGGTTCAGTTGTGAGTTAAGCAGGGAATAATTTGGTCTCTGAAGACTTTGAGTTTTAATTTTGTACCATATAAAGCTGATGCTCACACACAAATGAACCTAACGTGTCTGCTTTACCCCCAGGTTTTCACTGCCTGGTTCAGCTTGGCTGTTGTAAAACCGGGAGACCCACAATTACAGCAAGGGAATGAGTGAACATTGAGCTCTCAGTATGGACTTGAAGCTTCTGACTGTCTTTGCTTGTGGAGGTGAACAGAAGGCTGAATCTAAGGATTATCAAAACCTCCTCAAGTTGTTCCGGGTGTGGATAAGAGCCTTGTGTGTCCAGTGTCAGTCTGTCTTTGTTACTCTTTCAGTAGGTTTCTGATCCCAGTTGGGCAGTTTGGAGGCTGAGCATTTCCTTACGGACAGGATAAAGGGGAGCCTGACTTCTTACTTTAATCTGCTAGTGCTAGATGACGAATAGCATTGCAGAGACCGGAGGTGGGGTCAGTGTCCTGTAGTCCTGCTCATGGAGTGGTTCACGGCACTGGGGGATCTAATGAGGGGAAAATGTGTGGAATCAAATTTAAATTGTAAAATTAAATGTTTGTGCTTTCTCTCCAGTCACGCCCACTGATTTTTTTAATTTCAATGTTTCTTTTAAACTAGTCGTAGTTTGTGTTTTCAAGTTCTCTAATTTTTGTGTAAATTTTATAAACTGTAATTTAGAATATTTTAGCATTTGTGTTCTTTAAATTCCTGTATTTAATTCTGACTAAACTATGAATACATTATTCAGAGCCTTTTGATGTTTGTTTTCCATTATGTTTGATCAGGCATAGCAGTGAGTTTCTTTAGATGCTTGTTTTTATTGGTATTACACTCTACCGGTCTGTGTGAATACTAAAGTAAAACTGTAGACAAATAAGAGTTGGATATATTAGTAAACTGGCAGCCCCTCATCTGTCAGGTGCTAATCCAGGAACAAGGTTCAAACCAAGGTTTTATTTGGGTTTGAAGTTTCCTGTTCCTGTTTCTCCAAATTCCTTTAGATGTGATTGTGTTGGTTCGGGGAAGATGCCACTGAATGAGGGATAATTAGAGCTGGTTTCTATCGAAAGGGAAAGAGATCCCTCTTTTCTGGATTATCTGTGATTTGTGGATTTTAAGCTTCATTGGAAAGAGCTGTTCTAGATAGGGGGAGTTCCCAACTTCCTTATTTTTTGAGGAGGGAGGGTGGTTAAGGAAAATTTCAAACACATCTGTATCCACATCTTTGCATACGTGTTTGCGTGCACACTAATCTTATGAACAGGAGTAAGGGATTGAGACTGTCCTGCCGTTCAGAGCACGGATGATCTGTACCTTAACTCCATTTATTCGCTTTTGCTCCATATTGCTTGATACCCTTCTCGAACAAAACTCTTATCAATGTAATCGGATGGCCTTTAAAGCAATGGTTGAAATGAATCCAGATATTGAGCAGGGACTTGCTGTTGATGCGAGGACCTGATTTACGAGATGCTGTGGGTTTTGGTTTTCTGTGAAACCTTTTTCAAAGACAGATGACACCATTTGTGGAGTTCGATCTCACTAAAACTCTTAAACAGTCTACAGCAAGTGGAGGAGCAGGAAATGGGAGCCTTGTTCAACAAGAGACGGAGATCTGTAGGGACGGTCACACCTGAGGTTCAGGGATGGACTGCTTGTTCAAAGCCAATAGAAAACTGAAATAAACCCAGCAAAGCCTATAAAACTGGAATACACAAACTGAAAGAGAAACAGAAAGAAAGAAAAGGAAATAACTTGCATTTATATTGCGCCTTTACACGACTTCAGGACGTCCCAAAGCGTTTTACAGCCAATGAAGTATTTTTTGAAGTGTAGTTACTGTTGTAATGTGGGAAATGTGGCAGTAAATTTGGGCAGAGCAAGGTTCCACAAACAGCAAAGAGATAATGACGGGATAATTTGTTTAGAGATGTTCTTTAAGGAATTGACCAGGACACCGGGGAGAACTTCCCTGCTCTTCAAAAAAGTGCCGTGGGATCTTTTAGGTGCATCTGAGAGGGTGGACAGGGCCTTGGTTTAATGTCTCGTCTGAAAATGCTGCAGCTATATAAAGGGCAAGTCAGCTTCTACAAAAAAAACAGGATAATGTTCTGTTGAAAACCTTTGTCAGTTTTAAAATAGCAATTTGTCCTCTTTTCGGATACTGACTGATGTGTATTTCCAGCATTTTGTTTTGATATCTGAGCTTTTTCTAAACACATCTTGTGCTAACATCAGAGGGTTTTCTGAGGGACAGATTTGGGTACAGCTAGTGCTGCTGGAATTCATTCCTGAGGCAGGTCTGGATTTGCAGCTATGCAAGGCATCCATTCAATTCATGAACTCACTGCACTCACCAAACTCCATTGCAGGTTCACAGAGTACCAATTTGCATTTTATCACTCATTGTGTGCAGCAAGATGTCCCAAAGACCTCAACATGAAGGAGAACAGGAGCAGGAAAGTGAAAAAATATAGAGGGCAGGGGTGATGGCTGTATCTGGGGTAGGCATCTCAAGTAGCAGCTATTGTACACTCAGCACGTCGCAGGCTACAACCAAACTAGTGAACAGTGGCACATGGCATCTCGTGATAGTGTCTCACTACTCTACAGAGGTAACCAGCACAATGCTCCACCTGTGTACAATCAGTCCAGGAGAAATTAGATCAAATATAACTGTGGAGAGCCATCATGGACTCAATGGGCCGAATGGCTGCCTTCTGTGCCGTAAATAACTCTAAGTAACATAGAACTGAGTGTACATTATGCGTGGAGTAACAGAGTGGTGTTACATTCAGGACACCAGATCTGGGCATTTGTTACACAGGACCTGGTTTAAGTAGTGACCCAGCTGTGGTATTAGACCTTCAGTTGGGTTGGGTGGCACCTGGGCAACATTATTAAATTCTACATTATCAGTCAAACTGCGACATTAGATCATGTTCAAAGACAAGTTAGACTAAAGCAGAAATAATTTTACAAGTTTAGGGAAAATAACTCTCGCAAGCAGAGATTGGCACCAAATTCATCTGAAGCAAAGGCAAGCTGTTTTTGACAGCCAGAGGATTGTGACTAAGTGTGGTATAGCAGATGTCAGAGCCTTTAAAGACTAAGAGCCAATGAAGGATTTCTCAGAGCAGATTCAGATGTCACAGAAAAGGATACCATCCTAGGAGAGCCCTATGGGATTGGCAGCAATGGCAGGCTTGATAAGCAACAGAAAAAACACGATTATTATTGCTGGTGGTGGAGGTTCTGGATGGGGACCCCAGGGATCTGTGCTGGGACTGTTGATCTTCATCACCTTTATCAATAGTTTGTATGAAGATATTGGGGGAACTATCTGCAAGTTGTGATTAACACAAACATGCAAATGTATTGAAACAAAGATTGCAGGTGGACCTCAATGCAAGGGGTGGGGGGAGGGTGAAGTAGGCTTGTATCTTCCAGGTGTCTTTTAGTTAAGTGAAGGCTGATGCATGTGGGTTGGGGAATCTCTGAGAATTTGTATATCATGCCATACCTGGAGCTTATTGTGCACATTTTTTAGCCTCCTTGTCTCGAGAGACAATGGGTAAGCGCCTGGAGGTGGTCACTGGTGTGTGGAGCAGCGTCTGGAGTGGCTATAAAGACCAATTCTAGAGTGACAGACTCTTCCACAGGTGCTGCAGAAAAATTTGTTTGTTGGGGCTGTTACACAGTTGGCTTTCTCCTTGCACCTCTGTCTTTTTTCCTGCCAACTGCTAAGTCTCTTCGACTCGCCACACTTTAGCCCCACCTTTATGGCTGCCCGCCAGCTCTGGCGATCGCTGGCAACTGACTCCCACGACTTGTGATCAATGTCACAGGACTTCATGTCGCGTTTGCAGACGTCTTTAAAGCGGAGACATGGACGGCCGGTGGGTCTGATACCAGTGGCGAGCTCGCTGTACAATGTGTCTTTGGGGATCCTGCCATCTCCCATGCGGCTCACATGGCCAAGCCATCTCAAACGCTGCTGACTCAGTAGTGTGTATAAGCTGGGGATGTTGGCCGCCTTGAGGACTTGTGTGTTGGAGATACGGTCCTGCCACCTGATGCCAAGTATTCTCCGGAGGCAGCGAAGATGGAATGAATTGAGACGTCGCTCTTGGCTGACATACGTTGTCCAGGCCTCGCTGCCATAGAGCAAGGTACTGAGGACACAGGCTTGATACACTCGGACTTTTGTGTTCCGTGTCAGTGCGCCATTTTCCCACACCCTCTTGGCCAGTCTGGACATAGCAGTAGAAGCCTTTCCCATGCGCTTGTTGATTTCTGCATCTAGAGACAGGTTACTGGTGATAGTTGAGCCGAGGTAGGTGAACTCTTGAACCACTTCCAGAGCGTGGTCGCCAATATTGATGGATGGAGCATTTCTGACTTCCTGCCCCATGATGTTCGTTTTCTTGAGGCACAAGTTACTGAAAATCAATGATCATGCTGTGAGGGTGGTAGGATGCATTGTCAGAAGAATTAAAGATGAAACAAGAAACAGCTTCCTGTCTGAGGGTCAGGGCACATCCACAATGTGTCCAATTTTGGTCCTTTCACATGCTGGGAGACGTAAAGGCCCTGGGAAAGGAGCAGAGGAGCTCACTGGATCGATTCCTAGTTGAAAGGCCCTCAGTCACCAGGATAGACATTGCTGGGGCTGCTGTATTTTAAGAAAGCTTTGAGATCCTTAAAATAATGAAAGGATTAGACGGAGTCCAAATGACTATTCAAGCTCAATAGGCCAGGGCCAATAATACAAGTTATTTCAGCACAGAACTAGGTCATATCCGAGGTGGTTAACTGTGGAGCAAGTTGCCTTCTCAAGGTGTGTCTGCAGGTTTGCTGCACGCACTCAGAAGAGATGGATGAGCTCAGATTGGCCTCTCTGTATTTGGGTAGTTTACTGGGGTCCGTATCACCGTCACTGATTTCCTGGAGTTTTTCCTAAATTAGCCTTTTTATTTTTGCCTTTCCAAGGAGATTGTATGGGTGACAGGTGATGGATGGTGAACTAGCCAGGATAGGGTAGACTTGATTGATCAGCTAGTGTTTATTTGTCTGTTCTCATAATATAAGAGAACTGATTGTTATTGTTAGCCAATACAAAATGGAAATACAGCAGCAATACCTTCAAGGTGCCCCTGAAATGAGTTGCACTGTGGAAGGAAATGCTTGTAAAACTGCTGGTGCCTTGTTTCAGCAAATACATAATCTGCATGCGGTGGCTCTGGAAGGGTGGGGAGTGTCTTCATGAAGCAGCATGACAGATTGGTTGGGCTAAAGTCTTTTTCTTTTCAATATTTTTGTATATGCTCATACAGACAGAGGTGGAGCTGATATATTTGAGGTAGAAGTGAATATTAAATGAATTGTATCCAACCCTTTGGCAGGAAGAGGTTGAGAATTATTTCTAAAACTGCCTATGGAGGCTGACCTTTTACACACTAATCTTCTACATTCCATTCTCTGCACTTCCTCCACCCCACAGCTGTTCAATTGCAGTATGGATATTTAAAACTTAAAGCACAGAGACAGAGAGAGAATCAGATGTGAAAAGGAATCTACATGGCAGCATGCCCCCACCTCTCCTCCTCAGAAAACCTCCAGCTGTCTGTCTAAAGGTGCAGTCACTAAATGTTACATGAATGGCTAATCCCATTGGCCATTGCCAGATTTCTGCTCAATTAAGCCCCAGTTCATGCTTTAGACAAGTAGAAACCTGCTAATTCCTGGTGCTCGGGCTCCTTGTGAGGGGGGAGGTACACAAGTATAGACCGTTCCTGCTCTTAATCCAGTGTCAGCTGGATCTCCGGATATTGGGCAAAGGCAGGTGAGTTTCAAGTGTGACTCTGTTTCTCTGCCTGGTCCTGCCAAGAGTCACTACTGGCTCCACATGAATAATGACCAGACCCCAAATTCTGCCCTATAAAAGGGAATACAAATAAATAATAAACAGATAATCGCCACATTAATAAACTCAACTTGAACAATCACCTCACCGCCTACTGCTTGCACTTGAGCTGTGAAAACACTGCATGTTCACAGTGTAAAGTCACAAGAATCACAGCAAAAACAGTCAAACGCTACATTAAAAATTCATTCCAATCGAAGAAAGATTCTGGCTCATTGATGGGAAGTTGGGGTGAGGTGTTCCTCCTACAAAAAGTTTATCTGCCATTAAACATGATGATTAGGACCCTGTTGACGTTGCTCATTGTCCTGCACAGCGCAATCTCTCAGTCTCACATGCGGATCACAATCTGGAACCTCACAAGTCTTTTCAGATGCTTTTAACTCGAAGAGGTCATCAATAACCTGCCAGAGACAGTTCTCAAATGGAAAGTCATTGTCCACGAGATTGACCAGGTAATAGTGGTCATGAATGTCCTGAATTATCTGCCGCGAAGGAGATCCTGTTGGGTACAATTTCGCCCATCGCTCAATCCACAGGGCAAAAGCTTCATCCTAAGAACAAAGCACAGCATTACTGAGTTTACAGACTACTTTCCCCGTCCCCCAACACAAACTTCCCCTCCCTCCCCAGACAGTCTAGTCCCTCCAATCCTACACAGACATACTCTCCACAAACCAAATATATTTCTCCCTCAGAGGTCAGATAAAACAGTTTGTGCACTTTGGAATTAGTGCAAGTTAGAATTTCCGTTCTTGGTTATTTGAATGGAAGGGGGTTGCATCATGTCTCTGAAATGATTAACCACTGAAAGCAACAGACAGGAATCCCAAAGCTATATGGTAGGAGCTGCCATACGTACAGGTGGGAGAACTGAGGATCGATGTGTTCAGAACCATTGTGTGGAAAGGTTATGGAACAGTTACAAAATTCATCCACTGTCACTTCTTTACAAAGCAACTCAGGAGTTTATAGCATTTTATTCTACGTAAGGTTCGATTGCATTACCTTCCAGTACACAAAGCTGATGGGATCGACCACTGTGGGCTGAATTATCTCACGTCCAGGGAAGATCCCCCATGTTACTGCAATCGGCTGCAAGTCAAAGGCATTATTTATATTCTCACCCTGCAACATTAGGAAAGGTTCAAGGTTAGTTTATAAATTAGTAAATTGTAAAACAGCTGCAATTTGAGTTATGCCCATATTAGGTTGGATACGATTATACAAGATCCAAGAAACTGAGTCTGAAAATCATTTTTTATTAACGTTCATTCGGGGGATGTGGGCGTCGCAGGCTAGGCCAGCATTTATTGCCCATCCCCAATTGCCCTCAAGAAGGTGGTGGTGAGTTGCTTTCGTGAACCGCTGCAGTCCTTGGGGTATAGGTACACCAACAGTGCAGTTAGAAAGAGGATTTTGACCCAGAAAGAGTGAAGGAACGGCAATATAGTTCTAAGTCAGGATGGTGTGTGACTTGGAGGGGAACTTGCAGGTGGTGGTGTTCCCATGCATCTGCTGCCCTTGTGCTTCTAGGTGGTAGAGGTCACTGGTTTAGAAGGTGCTGTCAAAGGAGCCTTTGTGAGCTGCTGCAGTGCATCTTGTATATGGTACACACTACTGTCACTGTGTGTCGGTGGGAGATGGGGTGCCAAGCAAGAGAGCTGCTCTTTCCTGGATGGTGTCAAGCTTCTTGAGTGTTGTTGGAGCTGCACTCATCCAGGCAAGTGGAGAGTACTCTATCACACTCCTGATGTGTGCCTTGTAGATGGTGGGCAGGCATTGGGGAATCAGGAAGTGAGTTGCTCGCTGTAGAATTCCCAGCCTCTGACCTGCTGTGGTAGCCACAGCATTTATGTGGCTGGTCCAGTTCAGGTTCTGGTCAATGGTGACCCCCAGGATGTTGATAGTGGGGGATTCAGCGATGGTTATGCCATTGAATGTGAAGGGGAGATAGTTAGATTCTTGTTTGAAATGGTCATTGTTTGGCACTTATCAGCCGAAGCCTGTTGTCCAGGTCTTGCTGCATATGGACATGGGTTGCTTCACTATCTGAGGAGTCGCGAATGGTGCTGAACACTGCACAATCAGCGAACATCCCCATTTCTGACATGATTGAAGGAAGGTCATTGATGAAGCAGCTGAAGATGGTTGGGCCTAGGACACTACCCTAAGGAACTCCTGCTGTGATGTCCTGGAATTGAGATGATTGGCCTCCAACAACCACAACCATTTTCCTTTGTGTTAAGTATGACTCCAACCAGCAGAGCGTTCCCTCCCAGATTCCCATTGACTCCATTTTTGCTAGGGCTCCTTGATGCCATACTCGGTCAGATGCTGCCTTGATGTCAAGTGCAGTCACTCTCACCTCACCTCTTGAGTTCAGCTCTTTTGTCCATGTTTGAATCAAGGCTGTAATGAGGCAGGAGCGGAGTGGCCCTGGTGGAACCCAAACTGAGTGACAGCGAGCGGGTTATTGCTGAGCAAGTACCACTTGATTGCGCTGTCGACGGCTCCTTCCATCAATTATGTTCCATAAAGTGGATTGTTGTCCATTTAGTCTCCTTGGTAAATGTTATATTTGCAAATCCTGAGAGAGGCTGCTTCTCTAGTGGTAGCTGCAGCTATTGGAATTTTTCACTCCAGTCAGCAAACCTTGCAAATGCTGGTATATTGTCTAATGAGGATAGCAAATGTTTGTGCAGACAGCATCCTTGTAAATGCAGACCCGAGGCTGGGTTGGATATATTTTGGCTTTTAGCCAACAGGCTCTTATAAATATTTAAATTTGAGTATGGTCAGTCTCTCCCCAGGCCTAGAGCTAGAAAATTCTTGCTTTGGTATCACTGAATCCCTTTCCACCTACAAATAAGCGAGAAACCAAGGAACAGACTAGAGATAGCCTGATTGGCACTTTAATGAAATGTTCCTATGAAACTCAGTTACCTCCTTTACTTGCAGTCTCACCCATGACTAATGGGTCCTTACCTTCACATTTACGATCTGATAGTTCACCCGTGTTTTGTATTTCTTCAGAACTTTGAGTAGAGTAGATATATTTTCAGAGGAGGTAAAAAACTCAAGGTAAGCCTGTAAAAGGAAGAGCAGGGTTCAGGTACAGAGCAAAGACAGGGAGTTCTAAACCCACAATATCTGTTTAGTTTACTCTCCCAGTATGCTGGTAATTCTTACCTTCTGAAACACGTAGCCTCCCTCTGGCCCCCAGCCCACAATGGGGTCAGTTGACAGCTTAGCATTGATGTTGGGCTGGGAGTTTATAGTGAGAATTCCCATTCGATTCACCTTCTCCAGTTCTTCTTTCATCAGGGATGTTTCTGGTGCCAGAGGTTCGTCATTCCATGGCAGACAGGTCACCTGAGAATACACAAATGAGAAGTCACTGAGGAGAGTTCTTTATCCATTTAAAAATTGGGCTGGTGGAGTTCTTCAAACACTTGAGCCCTCGTCTCCCCAGAAGGCTGCCAGGCCCAAAGTGGTTTAATGCAGCTAGGAAAGTGGTGCCAGCTCACATTTCAGTAGATGCTGCCAGAAAGCATGTTCCATCTCTTGGGGGGTAGAGAGATAGAGAGAGAGAGAGAAACATTGAGTAATGAGCAAGTCACTGTTGGGTGATTGCTACTGATTTCTTTTTGGATTTTTGGAAGCTAGTTGAAAACATTTGCCATAAGATCCTAGAATCCATTGCCTGTTCCATTCAATTGGTTCTTCTGTACCTTCTCACTTTCGAAACAAGTTTGTTGAACCATTTCTAGATCTGGCCAGAAAAAAAACTCCTTTATCTAGAAGTTCCTTGGCTTATCGGGGAAAGCTTTCATTTATCCAGATATTTGAAAGAGGATTCAATTAAATATTTTTGGATATAGATCCCGAACCCGAGGATCAAAGAAGACCAGATTGTCTGACATGTTACAAGTTAGAGGGATGAGGAATCACAGCACTGAAGAATTACTATCACTGCCGTGTATGTTGCTGGAGCCCTTGATGGGAAAGGAAAAAAAAAAATCAAAAACTGTTGTTGATACCAGGTTGACAGATTGTGCTAGTTAAATTGGCAAAATATGTTGTACAGGAAGACTGCAGCTGTTTGAAATACTGACAAACTCACACATGAAATGGAAGTGGCACAGAAACCCCCAGCCTGCAGTTCTGGACTTTGACAACTCCATATGTATTGCCATTTACGTCCCATAAACATAAAAGGAGCATGAATATTGAAATATCCTGACGTTAACCAGCAACATCATCAGTTTGACGGTTTGAAAATTTGAAGCCTTGAACTGCATTCTCCTGTACTGTCTAATCTCATCTGGCAGCAGCTGTATGTAAACACTTCATTGGGAAAGTCAGAAATGAGTATCAAATGACATTTTTAACTTAAGTTCCACTAGCTGCAACTGGATTGGGAACTTCACTCTTATGAATTAGTTACAATAAATATTGCAGCAACTTCTTAGTTTTATTTGATCACTGCAGTTCCATTACCTTTTTCCCATTGCTGTTGGATTGTCCAGTGATATATGCGGTGAAGACTTCAAAGATGCTTTTTTCATCTATCAGTTCCTCCCCCCACATCTTCAGCAGCTCCTCCTTGGGACAGTTATTCTTCAGATAAAAGAGGTAGTAATCATTCAGCTCACCAAATGCAGGAGATGAAGAGTTCCCCCTAAAATAAATATAAAATCACTCCGAATCTAGACACTGATCAATTAGAGCAAAACTACCAATGGAGCACAACTTAATGTTATCTGCAGACATCTTCTGTACAATTATTTGCAAGCTTTAGGAGCTCAGAAAATTAAATAAACTCTTATATAGTGAAATGCTACCAATGAACGAGAAAATAAATCCACACTTTAGCCAATTTACTTTGTTAGAATACACCATAGTCACCCCCAAAAAATGACATTGAAAGGCTTGCAACCACTAGCACTTAAACCTGACGTAACACAGCTCAAGCGCTTGCTCCAGACACAACTCAAGTTTGGAAGGTCCAAATTGAGAATTGTGCTTCTGGGTGTTTTCCCACAATTGAAGTGGATAGCGTGTCAAAGCTCCACACACATTAACAAAACCCAACTGGCAACCCTAGTTGGGCCGAACATTTACAATTGTAACCTTACTCGTTGATGAGTTGTTCTCATCGTTAAATAATAGTTGATGGTCAAAACACCAGTAATGATTTAAAAGATTGTACCATCTTCCGTTGGGAAATTCATCCCAGTCCTGGGTTCTGTAGATGTAACTCTTCTGCCTCGAAGCCCAGAATATTGGACGGACATCCTCGACCTTTCGCTTTGGATTGGCGCTGATGGTCCATGGCAAGGCACGTCTGGGGGGAATGGAAAAGAGAGCAAATTCAGAGGTTAGACACTCCTGATTCCATGACAGCTTCCTAAAAATAGTACAAATCAGGGATATATTCAAATAGTCAGTACCTGGACTTTGTAGATCACAGTTACAGAACTCTCATTGTAAATCAATATCTCCTTTCTGGGATTAAATAATATCATGTCCTATACCAATATAGTGATGCAAATTAATCAATAAACAAAGAAAGGGCAAATACGTCCAGAATTTGGTCTTGGTCGAGTGAATTGGAGATGCCAGGTGTACTTACTTATATCATCTGTTCAAACCAACCTAGGGTCCTCGGTCCACAGTCGCAGTCGTTTCAGAATCTCCTTTGTTGCCACCTCTCTGTTCAGGGTGTAGAAATGGAGCCCTGGCACCAATCCCGATTCCAGCAGAACCTTGCACATTTCAGTCGCCAGGTCAATACCGTAATTCCTAATGGCGGCATCATTATCCTTGATTGGGTCAATTATGTCTTTGATTTCCTGTGGCACCTGTAGCTTGGAGAGTTTAACCAGTTGTCGCAATGAGTGATACCCCTACCACAGGATAAGAGAAGAGAATGAGATCAATAACCAAAACTGTACCAGCACATGGAGCAAGGAAGAAAGTGCTCTTCTATTGGAAACTGGGTGAAGTTATTGCTCCAGTGTCAGGCCTACACCACAAGGCACATCACCACAGTATAAGATTCGCACCTGGAATCGGGGATGCTTCCAGGCCTCTATTCATAACGTACCTGAATGGGAAAGATTCCTGGCAGAATGGGACAAGTAATTCCAAATGCACGACAATCCTTGAAAAAGTTAAGGAAGGTTTCAGGTTTGAAAAAGAGTTGGGTGATGATAAAGTCTGAGCCAGCGTCTACCTTCGCCTTCAGGTGTCTGAGGTCCTCCTCGTAACTGCTGCATTCTGGGTGCCCAGTTGGGTAACCTGCAAGGAAGTAAGTTTTAAATAAGCATCTTGCCTGGTTTAAGGTGAAGAGAACAGAACACAAAGAAACTGTGTTTGCAAAACTGAGCTTACCAGCAACACAGATGTCAAAATAATCATTAAACTCAGAACGAATGTGTTTGACCAAATCACTGGCATAATTGAATCCTCCTTCTTCAGTCTTCCATTCATCACCCATGGGATCTGCAAAATTACCGCCTCTGTTAAAGGCTCATACCTCCCATGAAACCATTGAACAACATCTCCCATCATCTCACTCCTGCCTCTCTGTCCCCAACCTATCTTGTGGAAAAGTATAGAATGGATTTTCCAATGTTGGCTGATGGGTTGAGAATGGTTTAGAGATTCTTCCTAATTTCTGCAGCCAACAGTCTTTTACTGTGATGTTATTATGTACAGGAAGGTGTCAAGACTTCAGGTCAGTGGAGAGGGAGTTTGGGGGGGGGGGGGGGGGGGGGGGGTTGTGTGGAGGGGAGAAACGCCATGCATCTTTGCCCCTCTTCTCCCCTGGTCTGTTTTAAATACTTACTTAGACATACTCTTGGAAATTTGATAGACCAACAGCATTAACTATCCAAGCCCAGTAACATTTGTGTTTATATTTCTTACACTTTGATTTGTCCTGTTTGAATATTGTAGACCAGGAGCATTGAAAAAAGGTAATTCTTGGTATTGTTGGCTCATTGGTGAATACACCCTGAATCAGAACACTGAGCTAATATCAGCAACCAGAGATATATAGATTCATTGGATCATTGAATGGCTTTCATGTTGGCCCGAGTTGGGTGCTGGTTTTGAAGGGTGTTTTGTTGAGCCCAGTGGTAATCAGCGTAAGTTTGCCAGATTTACTAGCACGGAACTAATAATGTGGGCTAACCGGTGACTGTCTGCTTGTTGGGAGCCCGTGGCCATTAAACCCCAAATACAGCTTCAGGTTGAAACTTGTGTCCCTAAAACATTTGGATGATCTGGTGATAGAACCAGAGGGACTTGCTTGAAGGCCCTTAGATTCTCACAACATGACACTAAGTTCCATCATCCTCCCTCTGTCTATGGATGTTACAACTGAGATAGGTGAGACGGTGAAGTAGATTCACCCACCACGAGTTCAGAGACATGAAGCAAGAAAGGAGCATCCCTTGCAGGAAGAGAGAGAAAAACATGTAAAGGGAGATGGTTAGAAACAGAACACTGATCAATATCTCACCACCACGGAGGGCAAGTATGTTCTTCAGCCCCAGACTCCGAGCCTTGTGTAGATGCTGCGTGATCTGATCCTTAGTCTGGTTACAGCAGGTTAGATGCAGCACCGTCTCCAGGCCACAGTAATTTACTGCTGTGCTGGCTATAGTCATGGAGGAAGTCTCTTTGTCAGAGCCTGGGTCGCCAGCGGGATGCCAGGTTACATCAATGAAGAGTGGTCCACCGACAGCCATATGATCAAACCTAATCACACAAAGGCCACGGTCAGCAAGTTTCAACAAAACATCTCTCACTGTACAAACAAATGAATCCCAAGTTTGGCTCCACCAATAGTTCAGCAAGTTTAAACAATGAGCCATATAAATCCCAATGCTTGGGTAACTGATCTGTATCAAGGCTGGGGTAGAAGTGTGGCCGTTGGCCTCAGTACCCAGGTTAAGGAGGAAACAAAAAAAAATCACTCAAGCGACTCAAAGTAAGCATCTGTTTCAGCTGTGATGTTCCCACCAACATGTCTAAGGTATATATTGTTACAAGCTCAGACATTAATGTGAAAAATACGAGATATGAACCCCCAGACCGATTTCAAGAATTACATGACAAGATTTCATGTTTTAAGACTTTGATGATAACTAAAAGAAATCCCCAATTAACTGAATAGCACTTTATAATAGTTGATACGTCAAGTATTTTCCTTGCTTATTTAAACGCTTGAAAACTACATTTATATATTGCTTTTTTGTGATGAAATCCTTTGCAGATAAAAGGCCCAAACTCCTCTCAGTTGCACTGCGTTAGGTCTCCCAGACTATTTCAAAAAATCAGTGTTCTCTTCATTCACTTCTCTGAGCACTTCTGATCTGGACGTCTGAGTAAGGTGTTTCCTAGTGATCCTGCTGGTCGTCTACTTCTCCGCAAGCTTCGACTTTCAAAACAAGTTCAAGTTTTCGCAGACTTATACTGTAATGGGCTGCCAAGAGCAAGTGTCTGCTCTCTCCCTTGAGGCTGAAACCACTGGTTTCTTCTCTCACAGCCTGCTGTGAGGCTGCAACTGCCGAATTTCCTTCTTCCAGTCTTGAGGCCACAACCATTGGTTTCTTATCTTACAGCCTGTTTGCCTTCAGAAAGTCGTTAAATTTATCTAGACTCAGAAGCCAATAGCTTAATATATTGTTCCAAAAATGCAGAGTCCAGAAGTCTGGTTTTCACAAAGCCAGTTGGGCCTTTCCATTGGTCCCAGGTGCTAACAGCTACCTGGTACATTTACATTATTTGAATTACTGACTCCTTGTTTTACAACCCAAAAGTCTGGGAGGGCGAAACCCATTGTTCTTCTGTCTCTGTTTATCAGAAGAAAGTCTTTGATCTGTGCTCTCTGTTGTACTGTTCTTGTAACCTTTCGTAGAGTGGAGATGAGGTCACCTGACCTTCTGGATTCCACCTTGAACTTTTTTTAAAAATTACAATTTAAAAAATATAATCATGTTACAAGGTCCAGTGTTCATAACAGTATGTTGATAAAGAACAGAAGGATTTATAACTTAGCAAGAGCCATCTTTTCAGGAAAGGCTACATCTTGTGGCACTGCAGCCAGCCTGGGTCAATATCTTCAGGGGAGGACTGGACAGGAGAAAAAGAGACTCAAAAATGACCAAGTAAATAAACCAGCCTGAATGACACAGCATAGAGGGGTTTAGACATTCAGTGAGAACCATGAGACCGTCTTGTGTTTGGTACACTTATGGGACGAAGCAGAAGTCAGTTTGTATCAAACCAGCCTGGTCCCTTGAAATTTAGGTTGGTTCTGTCCACATTTATTCTGGGACATTGGTGTTCTCTCCAAATCATTGCACTGTACATCTCCAAACTTACTGTTTTACCTCGTCTCGTCCATCTCATTGTCCGAGGAACTTATCCATTAGATTCTGTTATTCCACTCCAGCTAGTTTCTTGCAGACAGATCTGTCCCTCTGATTTCCCCGAGAAGATGGAAATTTGCATTGTGGGGAGTCACAGCCACCAACCAGTGACAGTATGGACTAGCGCCAGCTGCTCCACCACCACCAGCCAGTGCCTGACCTCCGCCCCAGCATCACCATCATCATCCTGCACCCACTCCAGCATATGACACCTGCTCCAGCACCAACAGTCCATATCATAAGTGATGCAGCCATCTCACTGCTTTCGACAATATTTCAATATAAATCAGTAAAATATGTATTTCTATAAATCACACACTCCTATTCCCAGCAAACAAAAGCAGGCAAGTCTAAATAACAAAGTTGGGGTTATGTTTACTTCTAAGCAAGGCTAGGATTACAAATTATATCACAGGAAATAGTAGTAGACCATATGGCCTGTTGAACCTGCTCTGCCTTTCAATATGATCATGGCAGATCTTCTACCTCAACTCCATTTTCCTGCCTGCTCCCCATATCCCTTGATTCCATGAAAGACCAAAAATCTGTCTATCTCAACCTTAAATATATTCAACAATGGAGCACCCACAGCCCTCTGGGTATAGAATTCCAAAGATTCACAACCCTTTGAGTGAAGAAGTTTCTCCTCATCTCAATGCTAAATTAATCGGCCCTTTAACCGGAGACTGTGCCATGTTCTAGATTCCCCAGCCAAATGAAAGAACTTCTCAGTGTCTATCCTGTCAAGCCCCTTCAGAATCTTGTATGTTTCAATGAAATTACCTCTCATTCTTCTAAACTCAATAGAGCATTGACCCAATTTAATCAGCCTCTCATAGGACAGCCCTCTCATCCCAAGAACTAACCTAGTGAACCTTTACTGTACCGGCTCCAAGGCATATACATCCTTCCTTAGATTATGGAGGCCAAAACTGTTCCCAATACTCCAGGTGTGGTCTCACTAAAGCCCTGTACAATTGTAGCAAGACTTCCTTATTTTTGTGCTGCAATAAAGGCCAACATGCCATTTGCCTTCTTAACAACCAACACCAGAACAACACAAGATCCAGTTTGGAGGCACATCTCATTTATATATGTTTCTCCTTATTTCCCTTCGCCCAATTTAAGATGCTCGTCAGCTTCGCTTTGCCTCACAGCAAGCCTATTGATCCAGTCAATAGAGCCCAACAACCCCACCCTTTTATTATTTATAACTCCACCCTTCCATTCGGCTTCGGTATACCCGGCCATTCATTGCTGCCCAGTATTACCAGCCTCACCTGGAGATCAGATTAACAGCACCGCTAGCGGTTCGTGGAGGGAAAAACTCCAGGGAGAACCATTTGTCTCCTGATTCAATACGTCGACGCATCTTTTCCTGGAGTCGGTCGGAGTCAGGGCTGGGAGTTGAACTGCGGGAACCATCACTAGAACTATCGTCGGATTTGAACACCCGCCCCTTGCCACTTTGCTCTTCATTCACCATCGCTAGTTCCTGCAAACAGAAAATCCAACCTTTGAATGAATTGGAACTACAGATCCCCCTCCCAACACACTACATTAGGGCCAGCACCCAAACCAAGTTTGGTGATGTGAAGGCCTTTGCCTTTTCAAATGGGTAAAGTTTGGAAGCTCCACCCCCCTTCAGTCTTCTGGCTATGATCTTGTATTTGTTGAGGGGCCAGGTGAATCTGCACTTGATATCTTTCTATTTACATAACTCACATCGTGGGCAGGAGCCAAGATTTGGCAAGACAGAATTTAAAAGCCAGAAGCTCCCAATCACTGTTAGGAGTGGCTTTGATTATTGTTGATCAGTTGTGAAGACAGACTACCTGGTTTCAAGATCATTAGTCCAGGGTACCTTTCTATTGAATTCTCACTATACCTTTCACCGCTGGTGCTGGACATGTACCACTGCTGAACTGCACCGAGAACATTCAGGTCATAATTCAGCTCCCTTTCATAAATAGAACTTGTATTTACACATAGACTTTACTGGGTCCTCAGATTGCCTCAGAGTACTCCAATCCATTTGAAAGGCTCTATCGATTGGGTAGTAAGTCCCGCAAACAATAACCAGCTGACTGTTTCTGGTGGCGTAGGTTGACGGAAGAACATTCAAGGTATCCTGAACACTCAACCCAGAGGTGGTGGGATTGCTCCCAGGGTAAGTTGTAAAACTGAATTCAATAATTTTGGTTTGACACCAGAACCATAAAAAGTTGCCAGATTAATAAAGAAACAACTAGTTCAACATCTCAACTCCCTTGTCTTCTCCCCACTGGATTCACCGTCCTCCATAAATCTCTTCTTCAATATAAATTATCTGACCCATATTCAGCCACTCCAGACCTTGCCATCTTTACTCCTGTCCCTGTAAACCTCCTCCAACTCTTGGTTCCATTGAAACTGGCCTTTTGTACACCCCATGTACCATCACCACATCATTAGTGGCCATGCCTTCAGCTGCTGAGGCCCTAATGTTCAGTTATAACATCTCTAAGACCCTCCACATCCCTCTCTGTCAAAACTCATAGTCCGGCATGAAGGATAAAATACTGAAGTCAAGTTTTTATTCACCGCTTTTATTTGTAGAAATATACATTACATATTGTGCACCTCCTTCTTTCAGCCTTCGGTTCGTCCCCAATTGATACCCTCCACCTGAATAGAATCCACACCCAACTGGTATACAATTAAACACTTTCCTCATTTGTGGCCTCCTGAAAAACCCACCTCTTTGAGCAGGCTTTTGGTCACCCCTCCTATTATCTCCTCCTTTGACTTGGTGTCTTTTTTAAAAATAACACCTCGGTGACATTTCATTACATTAAAAGGTGCTACAGAAAAGCAAATTGTTGTAGTAATGTCCTTTAGGGAAAAGACCTGTCTACCCACCTGATTTGGCTTTCATGTGACTCCAATCCCACACAAAGTTGGCTCTTAAATATATTGTAAAGCAACAAATGGTGCCTTGCAACATCTATTGGATCAAATATCACAATAAAAAAAACATCCAGGATACAAGAACTCTCTCTGCTTCAGATCTTGAATGTCCAGCCGAACCCACTAAAGGTGGTTTTGGTTCACGGCCTCAACCTAAAATACTCCCTATTGGAGTATCAGCCTAAATTTTGTGCTACACTTCTGGAGTGGGATTTAAACCCACAAGTTGCTGATTAAAGAGACAGGAATGTTAAAAACTGAGCTAAGATGGCAGAGGCTGCAGTCCTGATTTAAAGAGGATTTGAACTGTTCGAGAAAAGTACTCTTGGTTGGATTGGTACTTCTAGCCCTGTTGAATTGCTTATCATACAAATGGCCAACGAATTCACGCAAGGAACTTCGGGACCTCTGGGAGATTTCAGATTATCTATTGTACACTTGGATGCCAGATAAGGACATCCTTCTGTACATTTGGTTAAAGGCATCGACACTAATCTCCCCCTCTGATTCTATATCAGTATCCTTTGAAAATATAGGACCAACTACTGGAAACAAGATGAGCCCCATCTTTCTCCTTCTGGCTCCATTCTTGGCCATGGGGATTCAGGCCCGCAGGGCGCGGTCCTTGAGATGGGATTGTCCTGGTAACAAGCCTGGCAGCCACCTCCTTTTAATAAAGGTCTGATGCACCCAGACTTTCAACCAAACATTTAAAGCACCCATCGTAACATGGAACACCTGAACCTGCAGCCAAAGATGAACTTTCGCACGGAGTAGCTTCATTCCACAGAATGAATCCTATTAGTTGTTTGGACAGAGAAAGCTACAATTTAAACAGTATTTGAAATATGTTCAATGATTGGTACATTCGGTACGACATTCACCCGTTGCAGACTGATGCGGTTACTTTAACACATGTTAAAACAACATTTCTTAATTACATTCGCCAGTTTAACAGAGAAGCGAAAATCCTCGAAGTGCTGGTTAGCACACATCAACTGATATCTCAGCCAGCCGTGAAACTACAATATAGATCTTTAATTCACGGATTACGGAACGTTACATCGTCGGGAGAGTCGAAATCCAACTCCGTCCTTCTCAAAACAAGTGGTTTGTGATATGGACGTGGTTTACGGAAATCATATTTGAAATGTTTCGGTTTCCAACTGTTGCAATGTTCGGGTTCTGATCTTCATTTGTGGCTCCACAGAATATTATTCGTAACATTTAGCACCCCGATTTGAGATTGTGGTTGAACCACAAGGCCCACTGTCAAAGGACGCATTTAAATTCTAATATTACACACACAAAATTTAGCGACGCCAACAGGCTCCGAGTACTCCTACTTATGACAACACACCGCCAACCACTGTTCGACTCCAGACTGATCACATCGAAAACTTAACGTGGCTGAGAAACCCAACTCCATACTTGGAGTGCGGCAGACTCGTACTGTCGAAAAAGGATCCAATCCCATCACCAAGTTAAATCAGCACTATTCTTAGTTGCAGAAACAGATGTTCGCAAGTTTTACCACCTGTCAGGGCGGAGCACCAAGAGCAGGAATGAATCATGGAGTCTGAATACTATAATAAAAACAAGAACTGCTAGAAATACTCAGCAGGTCTGGCAGCATCCGTGGAGAGAGAAACAGAGTTAACGTTTCAGGTCAGTGACCTTTCATCAGATCTGAAGAACTGAAGTATAGTTTGAATACTATACCTGGAATGAAGGAGCTTGAGGCTCAATTCGCTTCTGAGTAGCAACATCATAAAACAAACCGCTGTACATTCACACTCAGCGGCATATATTTGTGAGAAATGACTCTCAATCTTACAGGAGGTGGTCATTTGGTCCATCGTGCCTGTGTGGGCTCTTTGGAAGCTATCCAATTAATTCCACTTCCTTGCTCTTTCCCCATTGCCCTGCGTATTCCTCCCCAAATATTTATCCAATTCCCTTTTGAAAGTTATTATTGAATCATCTTCCATTACCTTTTCAGGCTGTGTATTTTCTTCATGTCCCCGCTAGTTCTTTTGTCAATTACTTTAAATCTGTGTCCTCTGGTGAGTGACCATTCTGCTACTGGAAACAGCTTTTCCTTATTTACTCTATCAAAACCCTTGATGAGTTTGAACACCTGGATCAAGTCTTCTCACTTTCTCTGCTCTAAGGAAAGCAACCCTAGTTTCTCTCCCTGGTACCTGTAGTATCTCCTTGCCACCTGCTCCAAGGCTTTTCTAAAATGTTGTTCCCAAAATTGGGTATAATGCTCCAGCTGGGGCTTAACTAGTACTTGATAAAACGTTCAGCAAAACTTTCTTGCTTTTGTACTCTATGTCTAGAACCATAGAAAAGTAACAGCACAGAAAGAGGCCAGTCAGCCCATCGTGTCTGTGCTGGCTGAAAAAAAACTAGCCACCCATTCTAATCCCACTTATCAGCACCTGGTCCGTAGCCTTGCAGGTCCAGGTAACTTTTAAATGAGTTGAGGGTTTCTGCCTCCACCACTGATCCGGGCAGTGAATTCCAGACACCCACCACCCTCTGGGTGAAAATGTTATTCCTTATGTCCCCTCTAACCCTTCTCCCAATCACCTTAAATCTGTGCCCCCTGGTAATTGACCTCTTCGTTAGGGGGAACAGGTCCTTCCTGTCTACTCTATCTTGGCCCCTCAATTAAGTCACCCCTCAGCCTCCTCTGTTCTAAGGAAAACAACTCTAACCTATCCAATCATTATATAAAAGCAAAATACTGCAGATGCTGGAAATCTGAAATAAAAACAAGAAATTGTGGAAATACTCAGCAGGTCTGGCAGCATCTGTGGAGAGAGAAGCAGAGTTAACGTTTCAGGTCAGTGACCTTCCATCAGAACTACCCAACCTTTATATAGCCAATAATTCCATTTTTTTAAAAACAGCATTTTCAACGTCCTGCCACCTTCAAAGACTTGTAAGCATACTCCCCCAGGACTCACTGTTCCTGCACCCTCTTTAAAATTATACCTTTTAATTTTATATAGTTTCTCATTCTATCAAAATATATCACTTCATATTTCTCGGCATTAAATTTCATCTGTGACTTGCCTGCCCATTTCACTACTCCATGGCTTCCAGAAGTCTGTTACTTCTCACTGTTTACTACATTTTCAGAGTTACAAAGCAAAAGAGTCACACTTGCAATAAAACAAAAGATCAGAAATTAGGAGATTGTGGCGACAGTGTATGTAAAGGGAACTTTACTCTGTATCTAACCCTTACTGTACCTGCCGCGTAAGTGTTTGATGGGACAGTGGAGATGAACCTTTAACCTACTTGTGGAATAGTTGACTTGGAAACAGTTGGCGCCCACTGTGAAAACTGTTCAATCTCCAATGTCTGTGACTGTCTCCCTTCTTTATCACTGCTGGCTGAGATAGAATCACCACCTCCTTTAAAACGAAATCAGAGCGTCCACATTTATCTCCAGCCTGTTAACCCGAATCTACTTCGTTCGGCATAAACCAAACTTCGCAACTGCTCAGGGTTGAATGAATGACCTCAGCCAGCGGACAGTGCCAGGCTCCCAATCCTCCCCCCTTCCCTAACGGGAGGCCACCAGCCAACCACCCCCCCAAGCGGGATGCCCCCGACTCCCAATCCCGGTACCAATGAGTCCAGACACTTTACATCGAAGATACCAGAAGCTGCGCGGCCCCGCGACCGAGCCGCTACTTGTAATTCCCGTGGCGCGCTCCCGTTCCCACCAGCAGGCGGGTCACCGAGAGCCGGGATCGCGCCCGTGGCGCTAGGCCCCGCCCCGTGAGTGATTGGCAGACACGGATCACGTGACGGGTTCAGGTTGTTGCGGGTCACGTGGGGCGGCGATGGCGAGCGGGCAATGGTGCTGTTGCTGCGGGGAGAGAGAGGGCCGTAGCCCGGAGGAGCTGGTGAGCGGGGGCCGGGCGGTTTCACTGCAGGCTTTTTTAGGTTTATTACAGGCTCCGGGCTCAGTTTCACCCCCTCTTTCTCGCTCAGCGAACCGCTCCTTGGTCATTTCCTGCTCCCTCCGGGACACCCACCCGCGCCCCCTTCTCCATCCCAAGTGCTGTCACCTGATCGGTCTCCTAATTCTCGTTCTTTATCCATTTCCCATGCACCTGTTCCTTCCCCACCCATTACCTATCATTGTCTGATTCTGGCTGTTCGTCTGTGGAGAGCATCACTGTGTAGCCTGGCATTGTCCTTACCCTTGTACCAGGCACACACATTTTCCAACAGGGGTAATTGAATTTTGAACCTTGGTTGATTTCTTCCCCTCTCTTGTTCACGGGAACTGTAACCAACTGTACTTTTACCCATCCTTAGCTTTGTGTCACATAAGGGTAACTAATTTAGTGGAGACCTGGAACTGTCCTGTTTGGTATGGCTTTGTGCCACCCTAGACCATACATTTTCCCACTGAGTCTCTGTGCAGGTGGTGGGGTGTCACTGTCCTTTTTTAAGAAGGCATTTGATAAGGTGCCACTCAAGATCAGAGCTTCTGGGGTTAGGTACTAAATATTAGCATGGAATTGAGGATTAGATAACAAACAGGGATATTAAAGAGTTAGAATAGGTGAGTCATTTTCAGGATTGTTGGGTGTAACAAGTGAAGTATTGCAAGGATCAGTGCTTGGACCTCAACTATTTCCAGCCTTTATCACTTTGATGAGGGGGACCAAGTGCAGTGTATCCAAGTTTGCCAATGATACAAAGCTAGGTGGGAAAGTAAGCTGTGAGGAAATTTACAAAGGGATATAGATTGTTAATTGATCAGGCAAGAAGGTCATGGGTGGAGTATAATGTGGCAAAGTGTGTAATTATCCACTTTGGTAAGAAGAATGGAAAAGCAGAATTTTTTTTAAAAGATGGGACTAATAAGTGTTGATATTCGCAGGGATTTAGGAAACCTTGTACACAAATCACAAAATTAACATGCTGACACAGCAAGCCATTAGGAAGACAAATGGGATTGCTGGAGTTACATGGGGCTCTGGGTGAGATCATAGCTGGAGTACTGTGTACAGTTTTGATCACCTTAATTAAGGAAGGATATACTTGCCTAAGAGGCGGTGCAATGAGACTTCACTATATTATTTCCTGGGATGAGAGGGCTGATCTATGAGGAGAGATTGAGTAGAATGGGCCACTATTCTGAGTTTAGGCGACCTCATTGAAACGTATAATATTTTTAGGTTTGACAAGGTAGATGCTGGGAGGCTGTTTCTCCTGGTTGGAGAGTCTAGAACCAGGTTCATAGTCTCAGGATAAAGGACTAGCCATTTCGGACTGAGATGAGAAATTTCTTCACTCAGAGGGTTGTGAATCTTAGGAATTTTCTACTTCAGAGGGCAGATGAATATATTCAAGACTGAAATTGATGGATTTTTGGACACTGAGGGAATCAAGGGATAAGGGTGGGAAAATGGATTTGATGTAGAAGTTTGAATATGATCTAATTGGTGGAGAAGGATTGAGGGGTTGTGTGGCCTACTGCTGCTCCTATTTCTTATGTGTTTTTTCCAATGCTTTTTCCTGAGGCACAAATGAAACTCTGAATGACACCGCACCTAATGCGATGTCCAGCGTTAATTGTGGTAACTCCTCGGAGACATAAGTGAGGAAAGTAATGGGAAACGTATCCAACTTTCCCAGGCTTAATGACAGGGGATGTGTCCTGACTCATACAGGGTGGGTTTATTGTAGGAGGACAACGGATCAATGTTGTAATATTTCTAAATGTTCGGGTGGGAGGTGAGGATATTGGAGGGTTGCAGCCCCTGGATAGCTAGGGGGAAGGGGTGATTGAAGGGTTGTAGCAGATTGATCATGAGGTCGCTATGCTCCAGTTTGTGCCCTGATTGATAGATAGTGAAAATTGCTTTTGTTGATTTTTGACTGACTGTAATTTGGCTGCTGACAGTGATGCTATGATGATTCTGAATTGTAAGGAGGAGAATAAAACGAAGGCATTTAGTATTAGATTGTCATGTTGAGGGAGGAGGCATGAACCATTCAGCCCCTCGAGCCTGTTCAGTTAGATCATGGTTGATCTGTACCTCAACATTTTACCCACCTGTTCCCCATATCCCTTGATGTCCTTACTCAACAAAAATCTGTCATCTCAGGCTGGAAAATTTCAGTTGACCCCTAGCATTATATGGGTAATAGGGTTATGGGGGGGGGGTGGGTAATACAATGATGGGGAGGGAAAGTGCAGTTTATCATGAGTCAGCTGCTCATATTTCTGCAACTGCCATCATCAGAATTCATCCATTTATGTCAGGCCCTTTGAGAAGACAAAGTGAAGCTGGTTGCAGTTGGACTTTTGATTGGTATCTAACTCGACTGGAATTAATGCAAAACTCTTATTGTGACAGACGATTCTGGGAGAGACACAGGAGGAAGAGGATGAAATTCTGCCACGGAAAGATTATGAGGTATGTGAGTGGACTGGTGCAGGCTAAGTGTGCACATTCAATCTTCATTTGTTCCTGTTTGCTGCACACTTACACTTGATACTCTGTGGCAGGGAGGGAACTGGCAGAGGTGAGACGCCCTGTTTTTTTTCATCACTCATTTTCTTCTCTTCCTCATTTTTGAGTTTCCCAGCCACACCCAGACACTAGTTGGGAGCTCAGGCACACTGACTGTTCCCTCATTTCTGTTGTGCCACACAGCTTTTTAAAGAGAGAATTTTGAAGTACCATTAGGCCACACAAATGTCTGTTCAAACAGCAAGTGATTTAATGATTTAATAAAATTCAAATCAGCAGGCAGTTCCCTCGCTGCTCAACAGATGTTCTTTCAATCTCATTGGCCTCATCTTATACCCATGGGGAAGGAGTTCTGGAACTTCTTTCTTGAATAGATTAGTTGTCCTTTGTTGAATCTGCTGGTGTACAATGTTGCAGACTGAATACAGAGAAACTCCTCTTTAAACCTGAATGTGCATTTATGTTTACTATTCTAATCTTTACATTGACAGAAGTGCTGTGTGTGACTGGTATTGCAACAGATTTGGAAGACAGGCTTTGTTCTAGCTGGAAGCTGCCCCTGAGCACTGCCTTTAGGGGTCACACAGGCACCTTCCGAAGAAGGGTCGCTGACCCGAAACGTTAACTCTGCTTCTCTTTCCACAGATGCTGCCAGACCTGCTGAGTGATTCCAGCATTTCTTGTTTTTGTTTGCACCACATTACAGCATTGATTTCAGAAGAGCAGCAATAAGGAACCACAATAAATTGGTACATTTATAACGTGCAACAGTGTGACCTAGAAATAGAGTATTCTGATTGTTCATATAATACTGGGTTGAGTTACAGGCTGGAATCTAACAAAAGGGTTTGGGTGCTTTATGTATAGAATAACAGATATACAGGAGTGAGTTGCAGGATGGAACCTAATTGAGCGATTTAGGTGGTTTATAATTTAAGGGTATACTAACTAGTGGTGATGTTACTGGATGAGTAATCCAGAGACATGAGTTCAAATCCCACCATGACAGCTGGGGAATATAAATTGAATTAATTAAATAAATCTGGAATAAAAATCTTGTATCAGTAATGGTGACCATGAAACTACTGGATTGTCATAAAAACCCATCTGGTTCACTAATGTCCTTTAGGGAAGGAAATGTGCTGTCCTTTCCTGGTCTGGCCTGTGTGTGACTTCAAACCTACATGGTCCTATGTGGTTGACTCTTAACTGCCCTTTGAAGTGGCCTAGTAAGCCACTCAGTTGTATTCAAGAAGCTGTCTCATTAACACCACCTCCGGGGTAATTTAGGAAGGGCAATAAGTGCTGGCCTTGCCAGTGTTGCCCACATCTTGTGAATGAATAAAAAACAATAGAATGACGGATACCTGGGAGTGAGTTACAAGCTGGAATCTAATCCAGATCTTCAGGTAGTTTATATACGGAATGCCTGACACCCAGGAATGAACAGAATCAGCACTTTCATGGTTCAGCCAGCAAGTGATTTATAAATGACTTGAACCAAGTTTAAATCATGATTTTAAGTGCGTTGCTGCTTTTTATATTATGTATGATGTTTTTGATGATTACCTTGTATGCCAGTACTTTGTCTGATTTGGGCCAGTCCAGTGGTTTGCTGTCTGTTCCTTGACTATACTGCAGATAGAATCCTCACTGCAAGTTTTATGAAAGTAGTTAAATGACAGCACAATCACAATGGATTCCTGGTTTGTTCTGCATCTGATAGTAACTTTCTTTCTGGTGTGCCTGATGATTTCTGTGTTTTTGTCAGAGTTTGGATTATGATAAGTGCATCAATGAGCCATACCTGGAGGTGCTGGAAACACTGGATAACAAGGTACATTGAGAAACTGCTGTTATGCTCTTCCTCCCTTTCTTGTCCTGATCTTAGATTTTGCATTCTCACAGCCTTGACAGCACTTTCACTGGTTCTGATATTTGTCTATGTTTCGTTAATCTGCCTAAAATGATGAACAGAAAACCTTTCTTTAAAATTTTTCTTGGCTATTGGATCTATCCTGTGCCCCCACAGGTACTGTCTTCAGAAAGCAGTCAAACGTTCCATGAAATCTTGTTTCAAACAAGAACTCTCGACCAAATTTATTGAACAATTGCCATATCTGATGGCTTGCAATTTGTGGTCAGCGGTGAAGCAAGGACACTCGCCACTGACCTTGAAGTAATTCTTGCAGAAAACTAGCGATCTCTTTGACAAGAATTTCACCTCTATTGCTGTGCAGTAGTACTGCAACTGATTGCAGCCTTTACTGGGGATTTCCCAGTATGGATCTGGAGTGATGTCATCAAGCTGTCCAAGCAACCAATTACATTAAAGAATTTTCACAAACACCAGTAAAGCAGTAAAATAAAATCACTTACATTTTTTTTTTACATAGAGCAAATGAAGATTGGGTCATGCACATGGGGTAAAGGTATAAGCTAAAATATAAAGTCAGAGTTATTACGGCACAGAAGAATGCCATTCGGCCCATTGATTTCATGCTGGCTCTCTGTAGAATAACCCAGTCAGTCCCACTCTCTCACTTTATCCCCATAGTCCTGCAAATTTGTTTCCCTCAAGTGCCTGAGAGCATAAGAAATAGAAGGAGGAGATGATATGGCCCCTCGAGCCTGCTGCGCCATTCAGTTAGATTTTGGCTGATCTTCTGCCTCAACTGCACCTTCCTGTCTGCTCCCTGTACCCCTTGATTCTCTGAGAGACCAAAAATATGTTTATCTCAGCCTTAAATATATCAGTGGTCGTGCATTCACAACCCTCTTGGGTAAAGGATTCCAAAGATTCACAACTCTTTGAGTGAAGAAATTTCTCCTCATCTCAGTCCTAAATGATCAGCCCCTTATCCTGAGATTGTGCCCCTGTGTTCTAGATTCCCCAGCCAGGCCAAACAACCTCTCAATGTTCACCCTGTCAAGCCCCTTCAGAATCTTGTATGTTTCAATGTGATCACTTCTCATTCTTCTCATAGAGTATAGGCCCAATTTACTCAGCCTCTCATCATAGGACAGCCCTCTCATTCCCCCCCAGGAACCAATCTAGTGAACCTTCGCTAACTGCCCCAAAGGCAATTATATCCTTCTTTACATATGGAGACCAAAACTGCACACACTGCTCCAGGTGTGATCTCACCAAAGCCCTGTACAATTGCAGCAAGACTTCCTTGTTCCTTATTCTTGTAATCCAGTCCCCTTGCAATAAAGGCCAACATGTCATTTGCCTTCCTAATTGCTTGCTGTACCAGCATGCTAACTTTCTGAGTTCCTTGTACGAGTACCTCTGAATATCAACATTTAGAAGGCTCACGCTTTTAAAAAATATTCTGCTTTACTATTCTACTACCAAAAGTGAATAACCTCATTTCTCTGCATTATACTCCATCTGCTACCTTGTAGCCCACTCGCATAGCCTGTCTATATCTTTTTGCAGCTTCTCTGTGTCCTCACATCTTACATTCCCACCTAGCTTTGTGTCATCAGCAAATTTATTTGGATACATCACTCTCAATCTTTTCATCCAAGTTATTAATATAGATTGTAAATAGCTGAGGCCCCAGCACTGATCCTTGTGGTACTCTACTAGTTACAGCCTGCCAACTTGAATGTTCTCTGTTTATCCCTGTTTTTTGCCTCCTGTCGTTAACCAATGCTAATCCATGCGAATATATTACCCCCAACTCCATGAGCCTTATCTTGGGCATTAACTTTTTGTGTGGCACATTATCAAATACCTTTTGGAAATCCAAGTTACCCTTTATTTATGCTCCTAGTTATAAAAACTCTAATAAATTTGTCAAACACAATTTCCCTTTCGAAAACCATGTTGACTTTGTCTGATCATACTATGATTTTCTAAGTGCATTGTTAATGCTTCCTTAATAGATTCCAGCAGATATCAACCTAACTAGCCTGTAGTTCCCTGTTTTCTGTCTCCCTTTTTTGAATAGTGATGTTACAATTGTTAACTTCCAATTCACTGGAACCGTTCTAGAATCTAGGAAATTTTGGAAATCATAACCAGAGCATCCACTGTCTCTGCAGCTACTTCTTTTAGAACCCATGCATATAGGCCATCAGGATACCCTCCATCGTGTTGTGTGGCACTACCACCGTGCTAAATGGGATAGATTTTGAACAGATCTAGCAATGCAAAACTGGGCATCCATGAGGTGCTGTGGGCCATCAGCAGCAGCAGAATTATACTCAACCACAATGTAACCTCATGGCCTGGCATATCCCCCACTCTACCATTACCATCAAGCCAGGAGACCAACCCTGGTTCAATGAAGAGTGCAGCAGGGCATGCCAGGAGCAGCACCAGGCATACCTCAAAATGAGGCGTCAACCTGGTGAAGCTTCAACAGAAGACTATCTGCGTGCCAAACAGCGGAAGCAGCATGCGATAGACAGAGCTAAGCCATCCCATAAACAATAGATCAGATCTAAGCTCTGCAGTCCTGCCACATCCAGCCATGAATAGTGGTGGACAATTACCCAACTAACTGGAGGAGGTGGCTCCACAAATATCCCCATCCTCAATGATGCGGGAGCCCAGCACATCAGTGCGAAAGATAAGGCTGAAGCATTTGCAACAATCTTCAGCCAGAAGTGCCGAGTTGATGATCCATCTCGGCCTCCTCCTGAAGTCCCCAGCATTACAGATGCCAGACTTCAGCCAATTCGATTCACTCCCCGTGATATCAAGAAACGACTGAAGGCACTGGATACTGCAAAAGCTATGGGCCCTGACAATATTCCGGCAATACTACTGAAGACCTGTGCTCCAGAACTAGCCGCGCCCCTAGCCAAGCTGTTCCAGTACAGCTACAACACTGGCATCTACTCTGCAATGTGGAAAATTGCCCAGGCATGTCTTGTACACAAAAAGCAGGACAAGTCCAACCTGGCCAATTACCGCCCCATCAGCCTGCTCGATCATCAGTAAAGTGATGGAAGGTGTCATCAACAGTGCCATCAAGCGGCACTTGCTTAGCAATAAGCTGCTCAGTGACACTCAGTTTTAGTTCCGCCAGGGCCACTCAGCTCCTGATCTCATTGCAGTCTTGGTTCAAACATGGACAAAAGAGCTGAACTCAAGAGGTGAGGTGAGAGTGACTGTCCTTGACATCAAGGCAGCATTTGACCGAGTATGGCATTAAGGAGCCCTAGCAAAACTGAAGTCAATGGGAATCGGGGAAAACTCTCACTGGTTGGAGTCATACCTAACGCAAAGGAAGATGGTTGTGGTTGTTGGAGGTCAATCACTGAGCTCCAGGACATCACTGCAGGAGTTCCCCAGGGTAGTGTCCATGTGCCCAACCGTCTTCAGCTGCTTCATCAATGACCTTCCTTCAGTCATAAGGTCAGAAGTGGGGATGTTCGCTGATGATTGTACAATGTTTAGCACCATTCGCAGCTCCTCAGATACTGAAGCAGTCCGTGTAGAAATGCAGCAAGACTTGGACAATATTCAGGCTTGGGCTGATAAGTGGCAGGTAACATGCGCACCACACAAGTGCCAGGCAATGACCATCTCCAACAAGAGAGAATCTAACCATCTCCCCTTGACATTCAATGGCATTACTATTGCTGAATCCCCCACTGTCAACATCCTAGGGGCTACCATTGACCAGAAACTGAACTGCAGTAGCCATATAAATACCGTGGCTACAAGGGCAGGTCAGAAGCTAGGAATCCTGTGGCGAGTAATTCACCTCCTGACTCCCCAAAGCCTGTCCACCAGCTACAAGGCACAGTGAGGAGTGTGATGGAATACTCTCCACTTGCCTGGATGGGTGCAGCTCCAACAACACCCAAGAAGCTCAACACCATCCAGGACAAAGCAGCCCGCTTGATTGGCACCCCATTCACAAACATTCACTCCCTCCACCACTGACGCAAAGTGGCAGCAGTGTGTACCATCTACAAGATGCACTACAGCAACGCACCAAGACTCCTTAGACAGCACCTCCCAAACCCGTGACCTCTACCACCTAGAAGGACAAGGGCAGCAAATGCATGGGAACACCACCACCTGCAAGTTCCACTCCAAGCCACACACCATCCTGACTTGGAACTATATTGCTGTTCCTTCACTGTCGCTGGGTCAAAATCCTGGAACTCTCTTAACAGCACTGTGGGTGTACCTACCCCACATGGACTGCAGCAGTTCAAGAAGGCAACTTACCACCACCTTCTCAAGGGCAAGTAGGGATAGGCAATAAATGCTGGCCTGGCCAGTGACGCCCACATCCCATGAATGAATAAAAAAAAAAGGTCCTGGGGATTTGTCGGATTTTAGTCCCTCAAGTTTCTTCAAAACTACTTCTCTGCTGATATTAATTGCCTTACGTTCCTCACTTTTATTAGCCCCTTGGTTACCCTCTATATCTGGTTATGTAATTTGTGTCTTCGACTGTGAAGACGGACACAAAATATTTGTTCAGAGCCTTTGCCATTTCATCGTTCCCCATGATAATTTCTCCTGTCTCTGCCTCTAAGGGTCCAATGTTTCCTTTAGCTACTCTCCTTTTTATATACTAGTAAAAGCTCACAATTTGTTTTTATATTCCTGGCAAGTATACTCTCATTCTATTTTCTTGCTTTTTATCAACTATCTAATTTTCTTTTGAAATCATCCATCATCTCCGTTTCCAGCACCCTCATAGGCAGTGTGTTCCCGGTCATTGCCGCTCATTGTGTAAAAAAGTTCTTCTGCACATTCCCCCTGTATTTCTTGCCCAAAATCTTAAATCTCTGTCCCCTAGTCCTTGGGAACAGCTTTTCTTTGTCTACCTTATCTAATCTTGTCTTAATCTTGTATGCCTCTATCAGATCACCCCTCGTCCTCCTTTGTTCCAAGGAGAACAGCTCCAGCTTCTCCAAACTAACCTTATAGCTCAAGTTCCTTCGCCCTGGAACCATTCTGGTAAATCTGCTCTGCACCCGGTCAAGGACCCTCACATCCTTCCTAAAATGTGGTGACACAGAACTGGACACAATACTGTAGTTGTGGCCTATCCAGAGTGTTATGACTAGGTGAGAAAGGGATCTAGGGTTCCCTCTCAGCCTTCACATGGTCTTTCCAAATTTTGGAATTTTACTCTTCCAATATCCAAGTCATTTATCTATATCAATGTCCTTCAGACTGAAAAACAACCATTTACCACAAATTCTGTCGTTAAGCTGAATTTTTTTTTATCCAAGCTGACACTGAGCCTCAATTTTGTCAACCAGCCTTTTATGTGGTACTTTGTCAAACACTTTCTTAAAATCCATATCGACAATATCCATTGCATTCTCTTCATCAACATTCTCTGTTACTTCATCAAAAAGTTCTGTTCGATTAGTCAACTGTTAATCATTTTTTCCCCTGATTATTGTTTCTAAAACCTTATCCACTATTGACGTTAAACTGGCCTGTAGTTACTAGGAATGTCGTTATACCCTTTCTTGAATAAGGGTATCACAATTTCAATTATCCAATCCTCTGGCACCTCTCATATATCAAGGAAGATTGGAAGATTCTGGCAAGTCCCTCTACTATTTCCACCCCCACTTCCCTGAGCAACCTGGTATGCAAGCCATCCAGACCAGGTGACATCCACTCTAAGCATAACCAGCCTTCCCAGTACATCCTGTCTATCAGTTTTTCACCCCATCCATTACCTCTACCATCTTTGGTTTTATCCATATTTTGTCAGCATCCTCTTGGTTAACACCGATACAAAGTACTCATTAAGTATTCTAGGCTTGCCCTGCACCTCTATGCATATATCACCCTCTTTGTCCCTAATAGGCCCCACCCTGCCTCTTTCTACCCGCTCACTGTTTACATATCGGTAAAAGATTTCTAGGTTACCTTTTATGTTCACTGCCATTCTATTCTCAGATTCTCTCTTTGCCAGTCTTATTTTCCTCTTCGCTTCCCCTCTCAGCATATTGTATTTTGCCTGGATTTTGCTTGAAGAATTCACCCGACATGCATCATACACCCTTTTTTTATTGTTTCCTCATATTCTCTATCTTGCTTATCATTCAAGGAATCTTGACTTTGGTTCTTTTGCCTTTCCCCATTTTTGGAATATACTTAGTGTGTACCTGAAACAACTCTTCCTTAAAGATCACCCATTGTTGTGTTTATATTTTTTTTCTTTCAATCTTTGGTTCGATTCTACCCTGGCTAGATTCCCTCTCATCCTATTGAAGTTAGCCTTTTTCCAATTCAGAAGTTATACGTTAGATTGTTCCTTGCTTTTCTCCATTACTAATCTAAACCTTATAATACGATGATTACTCTTACCCAAGTGCTCCCCCACAGCCACGTGGCCCGCCTTGTTACCCAGCACCAGATCCAGCAATGTCTCCTTCCTAGTTGGATTGAGAACATACTGGTCAAGAAAGTTCTCCTGAATACATTTCAGAAATTCTTCCCCCTCCTTTCCCTTTACTCTAACATCCCAATCGATGTTTGGGTAATTAAAGTCCCCCAGTATCACCACTCCATAGTTCTTGCACATCTTTGTGATTTCCGGACAGATTTGCTCTTCTATCTCTCTCTGTTTGGAGGCCTGTAGAATACCCTCTGTGATCATACCCTTTCTTGCTTCCCAACTCTAAATGGATTCTGGCCTTCCCACCCTGAAGGACATCCTCTCTTTCCAACACTACCATGTCTTCCCTAATCAGTACTGTCACCCCACCTCCCTTTTTTCCTTCCCTTTCTGAACATTTTATATCCTTGAATGTTAAGCGCTCCGTCCTCACCATTTTTAAGCCACATTTCTGTTATTGCCACTATTCTGAAAAAAGTTTTTAAAAATAGTATTCAAATTTAGCTTAAATCCACTAATTAATCATTTAACAGCACTTCAGGAATATAAAATTATTTCATTCGGGTCAGTTCTGCTCCTCAATTACTCCTGATTGAACAAAATATATCTTTCTATGGGGTTTCTCAACGATGTGGGAGTGGAAAAGTTGAAGTTCTTGCCGATTTCATGATTGCTGGCTCTGGAGGGTGGCCAACAGTACAGCCTGTGTTGGAGCCCTAACTGACAAACCACAGTTTCAGGATTTCCGTGCTCATCAACACATGCCTGATATCCTGAAGTTGCAGTCAGTTTCAGAGGGATAATGCTGACAGTTTGTTGTCAACCAGCCTCCCACCCCCAACCCTGCTGCAAAATCCAGGTCATCATTTTCCCATTATAAATTCCTGTACCCCCAATTAGAATGGAAACCACCTCTATAAACAGTGCTAGTCTTGGCTCAGTGGATGCATTCTTGCAACTGATTGAGAAAGTCATGCTTTCAAGCCCCACTCCACAAACTTGAGCATAGCATCTAGGCTGACACTTTGGTAACACGGGAGTGTTGCAGGTGGTGTTATTTGGATGACATGTTAAACCACAAGAACACAAGAAATAGGAGCAGGAGTCGACCATATTGCCCATCGAGCTTGCACCACCATTCAAAAACGATCATGGCTGATCTTAGGATTCAACTCCACTTTCCCGCCCGCTCGCCATACCCCTTGATTCCCTGAGAGACCAAAAATCTGTCTATCCCAACCTTAAATGTATTCAACAATGGAGCATCCATAACCCTCTGGGGGAGAGAATTTCAAAAATTCACAACCCTTTGAGTGAAGTCATTTCTCCTCATCTCAGTAAACCAAGACTCCTTTGTCCCCTGAGGCAGACAGCTAATCCAGTTTCATTATTCAGATAAGAGCTGGGGAGCTCTCCCTATGTCCTCGTAAACCTTTACTCCTAAACCAAAGGCACAAAAAAAATTAGTTGGTCACCTGTCTTATTGATGTTTGTGGGATCTTGATGGGTGAAAATTGATGTTGTATTTCCCTATATTACAATAGTGACTGAACAGCAAAGTTTCTTCATTGGCTGTGAAACACTTTCGGACATCCTGAGGTTACGATGCTTGTTTTTGTGCACCCTGTAATTGCAGGAATTGGACACTGGTGTTACTGTACTTTTTCTCCACAAATCGTTCCTCTGAAAAGTTGATGTAACATTTTTTTCTCAGTAACTGGAGTTTCTACTATCTGAGATAAGGGTTTAAAGAAACTTAAAATCGAAAAATTACATTTTACAGTAACATGGTTAACTTTATACATGATATGGTCTTTTGTACCTTTTAATGCCTTCAAGTTTTTAATTTGGAGGCCTCATTTCCCCAAAAGCTTGAGCTGATATTTTTGCCCAAATCTGTGACCTGCATTTTGAGTGTACAGTCTGAGTGAACATGTAGGGCATCTAATTTCCCAGGGTGCATCCAGTCAGATGTGCTAAAGGAATATTTATAAACGAGAAACAGAAGGAGGCCATCCCCGCACCCCCTCACCCACGCACCCCCCCACACCCCGAGCCTGTTCTACCATTCTGTTAGATCATGGCTGATCTGTATTGTAACTCCATTTACCTGCTTTTGTTCCTTAACTCTTAGATTTTTGTCAGCCAAGAGTATTATCAATCTCAATTTTGAAATTTTCCATTGACCCCTTCGTCTTAACAGCTCTTTGGGAAAGAGAGTTGCAGATTTCCACTACTCTTTGTGAAGAAGTGCTTCCTGACATCACCCCTTTAGTATTATGATTGGTTTATTTAGCTTGGCAATATTTAATTCAAAGCAAAAACAAGCAATGTTGGAAATACTCAACGGGTTAGTCAGCATCTGGAGAGGAGAGACAGATTAACATTTCAGGTACAAAGCCCTTGATGAACACCTGAAACATTAACTGTTTCTCCCTCCGCAGATGTTGACTGACTTGCTGGGTGTCTTGAGCATTTTCTGTTCTTGCTTTCAAAGTAAAATTCTTCATTTTTGTCACAACCCCACCCCTCTGCCGTTAACTCTGCTTTCAGTTTGTTTTGATCACTGTGTGCGGCTGCTGTGAATAACTTTGTTTCATTTAAACAGAGAGTCAGGAGATACGAGGTGGTGAAATGGATCCTAGTATTTTGCATAGGTGCCTGCACTGGTTTGGTGAGTGAATTCTTGGTCACACTGTCCAAATATGTGATTAATATAAGATATGAGCAAGCCAGTTACTGGCAGTTTGAATCGCTGCTCCTGGGAGGTCAGTGTATCTGATGAATAGAGTGCCTCACCGTCTCAGTGTTGGCCAACCTGATTTTGACACTCCTGGTATCAAGTGGTGAATGATGTTGCTGTGGCATGGGGCAGACAGTGAGCGGGCACTCGGCTGCTAACCCTGGATAATGAGCACAGTCATTAGCCTCATCCTTCCACACTATGTACTTCACAGCTGTGAATGTTCTGGGCAGATATGACCCATGTTGGCCTGGGGTGATTCGTTCCCCCAGTCTGGGGACTGGTTCCTCTCTGGGAATGCAGGATTCTTGTATATTTCATATCATTCATCACTTATCGTTTCTCCAGATTGTTGGTTGTTCGTTTGTTGTCTGTACGTTTGTTTTGAATTTTCAAATCCTTCCATGGCCTATTTCTGCAACCACCTCAGTTCAACAACCCTCGGAAATCTTTGCACTCCTCCAACAGCATGGTCCCACATGGCAGACTAGTTAAAAAAAAAAAAAAAATCCCATGGGATCTAGGGAAATGCAGCAAGGTGGATACAAAATTGGTTCAGTGGCAGGAAACAAAGGGTAATTGTTGACGGATGTTTTTGCGACTGGAGGGCTGTTTCCGCAGGGCTCAGTATTGGGTCCCCTGCTTTTTGTGGTATAAACGATTTGGACGTAAATGTAGGGGACATGATTAAGAGGTTTGTGGAGAACACAAAGATTGGCCATGTGGTATGTAGCGAGGAGGATAGCTGTAGGCTACAGGAAGATATTGATGGTCTGGTCAGATGGGCAGAAAAGTGGCAAATGGAATTCAACTTTGAGAAGTGTGAGGTGATGCATTTGGGGAGGTCAAACAAGAGAAAAGAATACACGATTAATGGGAAAATACTGAAAGTGAAGAGGAAGTGAGGGACCTTGGAGTGAATGTCCACAGATCTCTGAAGATAGCAGGACAGGTCGATAAGGTGGTTCAGAAGGCATATGGAATCCTTTCCTTTATTACTCGAGGTATAGAATATAAGAGTAGGGAGGTTATGCTGGAAATGTATAACTCATTGGTTAGGCCACAACTTGAGTACTGTGTGCAGTTCTGGTCACCTCATTACAGAAAGGATGTAATTGTACCAGAGAGGGTACAGAGGAGATTTACGAGGATGTTGCCAGGACCTGAAAAATGCAGCTATGAGGAAAGATTGGATAGGCTGGGGTTGTTCTTCTTGGAACAGTGAAGGCTGAGGGGAGATGTGATTGAAATGTGAAAAATTTTGAGGGACCTGGATGGAGTGGAGGTGAAGGGCCTATTCACCTTAGCAGATAGGTCAGTGACAAGGGGGCACAGATTTAAAGTGATTGGTAGAAAGATTCGAGGGGAGATGAGGAAAAACCTTTTCACCCAGTGAGTGGTGGGGGTCTGGAACACACTGCCTGAAAGGACAGGGTTGAGGCAGAAACTCTCAACTCATTCAAAAGGAGTCTGGATATGCACCTCTAGTGCCGTAATCTGCAGGGCTGCCGACCAAATGCTGGAAGAACAAAGAACAGTACAGCACAGGAACAGGCCATTCGGCCCTCCAAGCCTGCGCCGATCTTGATGCCTGCCTAAACTAACACCTTCTGCACTTCCGGGGCCCATATCCCTCTATTCCCTTCCTATTCATGTATTTGTCAAGATGTCTCTTAAACGTCGCTATCGTATCTGCTTCCACCACCTCCCCTGGCAGCAAGTTCCAGGCACTCACCACCCTCTGTGTAAAAAAAATATGTAAGTCTGGATGTGCTGTTAATCCAGTTGCTAACATTTCCATTTGGACAGTGTCCATCTAAGAGTATCTGACAGTAGGTCTTACTCCCCGGTTACCTTCCACAGCTAGCGGTTAATGTTACATGTTGAATATTAAACTTGTGTTGCTGTTCACTCACAGAACCAGTTTGGTCATTTTCCTGACAGATTAAGAGACAGATCTGACATGTTCCCTGAGTCCTGATATTTAAATGTATTCCCACTGAAAAGCTCTGTGTTTATATTTGGATTTAAAGTGGATCTCTCCACGTATGAGGGTAGCTTTGTATTGACCATAAAGAGGCTCCTCGCCAGCGTGGCTGTGGGATAGCGCGATCTCCACATTCTGCACTTGCTGCCTGATCCTCTGAGACACTCAGGGTAATGTGGCTGGCTTGCAGGTGTGTCACATGATCCAGGCAAAAATGTTTATTTATATAGCACCTTATGCCTCTCAAATGTTGGGAAACCTCTGAAAATGCTTCACATACAAGTGTGACAACACACAGCAAGATGCCATAAACAGTAATGAGTTAAATGATCAACTAATCTGTTCTATTTCAGTTTTCCAGCATCTGCGGTATTTTGCTTTTGTTTTACTGTTCTTGGTGGTGTTGGGTTGAGGGAGGACTGCCTGGGGTTTTCAATATTTACTTGAAGAGTTTGATCCCTCAACTGAAAGTAAGCACCTCCAACCATGCAGCTTTGGCTTGGAACTGCAGTAGAATGTTAGTCTAGATTATGTGCTTAAGTATTGTAGTGGAGCTTGAGCCCTTGGTCTTCTGACCCTTGCAGGAATGCTATAAACTGAGCCAAGCTGACACAACTTTGCTGTTGAAGGGACAAGCACTGAGGGGTATTTGGAAACAGATAAACTGCCAGTCACTGCTTGCGGTGAATGGGTTTCACCAACAGTTGTTGAATGATTATTTCACTCTGCTTTGTTTCAGGTTGGGCTCTTCATCGATTATTTTGTTCATCTCTTCTCAGACCTCAAGTTCCAAATCATTGGGAAATGTATCCTTTCACTTGCAGTAATATCAAAACTTGGAAGATGACTCTGTGAGGGAGTGAGTGAGTGAATGAATATAGATTGGTTTATAGTTGGGAGGAAGTTACAGGCTAGAATCTAATCCAGAACTAGTTGCACTTCTATCCAAGCTGTTCCAGTGCGGTTATAACACTGGCATCTAACTGACAATGTTGAAAATTGGTCACGTATATCCTCTCCATGAAAAGCAGGACAAATCCATTTTAGCCCCATCACCCTACTCTCAATCATCAAGCAGCAAAGTGAGGGAAAGGGGTTGTTGACAGTGCTATCAAGCTTCACTTACTCACAAATAACCTGCTCACTGATGCTGTGTTTGGGTTCCACCAGCACCGCTCGGCTCCAGATCTCATTGCAGTCTTGGTCCAAACATGAGCTGGAGTTGAGAGTTAATGTCCTTGACATTGAGGCAGCATTTTACTGAGTGTGACACCAAGGACCCCTGGTAAAATTGAGGTCAGTGGCGATCAGTAGAAAACTCTGCAGTGGCTGGAGTCATGAATAGCACAATAACAACATCAGCCTGTATCTGTATAGCACCTTTAATGTAATAAAATGTTCCAAAGTGCTTCACGGGCATTATAAAACAAAATAGGCCACCAAGCCATGCAAAGGGATATTAGGTCAGCGAACCAAAAGCTTGATCAAAAGGTAGGCTTTAAGGAGTATCTTAAGGAAGAAAGTGAGGTTGAGAGGTGAATGGAGGGCATTCCAGAGCTTAGAGCGCAGGCAGCTGAAGGCTTGGCTGCTGGTGCTGGAGCGATTAAAATCGGGGTTGCTCAAGAGACCAGAATTAGAGGAGTGCAGATATCTGAGGCTTGTGGTGGGATGAGCCCATGGAGGGATTTGAAAACAAGTGTGATTATTTTAAAATCGAGGTGTCGCTTAACTCTGAGCTACTGTTGGCCAGCGAGCACAGGGGTGTTGGGTGAATGGGATTTGGTATGAGTTAGGACACAGACAGCAGAGTTTTGGATGACCTCAAGTTTACAGAGGGTAGAATGTGGGAAGCCGGCTAGAAGTGTGTTAGAATAGTCAGCAAGCAATTAGGAAGGCAAGTGGCATGTTGGCCTTTATTGCAAGAGGATTGGAGTACAGGAATAAAGAAGTCTTGCTACTGTTATACAGGATTTTGGTGAGACCACATCTGGAGTATTGTGTGCAGTTTTGGTCTGTACATTTAAGAAGGATATATTTGCATTTGGAGGTGGTACAGTGAAGGTTCACTAAATTAGTCTTTGGAATGAGGGGGTTGTCCTGTGATGGGAGGCCAATACTCTTGGGGCCTATACTCTCTGGAGTTTAGAAGAATGAGAGGTGATCTCATTGAAACATACAAGATTCTTAAGGGGCTGAATAGGGTAGACACTGAGAGATTATTTATGCTGTTCGGGGAATCTAAAACATGGAGGCACAGTCTCAGGATAAGGGGCCAATCATTTAGGACTGAGATGAGGAGAAATGACTTCCCTCAAAGGGTTGTGAATCTTTGGAATTCTCTACCCCAGAGGGTTGTGGTTGATCCATTGTTGAATACATTTAAGTCTGGGTTAGACAGATTTTTGGTCTCAGACAATCTAGGGATATGGAGAGTGGGTAAGAAAGTGGCGTTGAGGCAGAAGATCAGCCATGATCGTATTGAATGGCGGTGCAGGCTCAGCGGGCCGTATGGTCTAATCTCGCTCCTATTTCTTGTGTTTTTGTGTAACAGAGACATGGATAAGGGTTTTAGAAGCAGATGGATTGAGGTGGGTCGGAGTCAGGTGATGTTCGAGGTGGAAATAGCCAGTCTTAGTGATGGCGTGGATATGTGGTTGGAAGCTCATCTCAGGGTTAAGTATGACCATGGTTGCGAATAGTCTGGTTCAGCCTCAGACAGAGTCCAGGGAGAGGGATGGAGTTGATGGCTAGGGAATGGAGTTTGTCGTGGGGATCGAAAACAATGGCTTTGCCTTTCCCTATATTTGAGGACATTTCTGCTCGTCCAGTGCTGGATGTCGAACAAGCAGTCGAATAACTTGGAGACAGTGGAGGGTCAAGAGAGGTATTGGTGAAGTAGAACTGGGTGTCGTCAACATACATGCGGAAACTGAAAATGAAAGCCCATGGGATACAGGGGAATGTGGTAGGTTGGATCCAAAATTAGCTCAGTGAGAAGAAAGAAAAGGTAGTAATCGACAGATGTTTTTGCAGATGAAAAGTGGTTTCCAGTGGCATTCCACAGGGCTCAGTGTTGGGTCCCTTGCTGTTTGTGGTATATATTAATGATTTGGACTTAAATGTGGGAGGCATGATTGGGAAATTTGCTGATGACACCAAAATTGGCCGTGTAGTTGATAGTGAAGAGGATAGCTGTAGACTTCAGAATATCAATGGTTTGATTGAGTAGGTGGAAAAGTGGCAAATGGAATTCAATCCAGAGATGTGTGAGGTAATGCATTTGGGGAGGGCAAACAAAGCGAGGGTATACACAATAAATGGGAGGATATTGAGGAGTAGAAGAAGTGAGAGACCTTGGAGTGCATGTCCACAAGTTCCTGAAGGTAGCAGGATAGGTAGATAGAGTGATGAAGAAAGCATATGGAATGCTTTCCTTTATTGGCCGAGGTATGGGTTACAAAAGCAGGGATGTAATGCTGGAACTGTAACAAATGCTTGTTAGACCACAGCTTGAGTATTATGTACAGTTCTGGTCACCACATTATAGGAAGGACATAATTGCTGTGGAGACAGTATGCAGGAGATTTACAGGAATGTTGCCAGAGCTTAAAAGTTGGAGCTATGAGGAAAGATTGGATCGGCTAGGATTGTTTTCCTTAAAACAGAGGAGGCTGAGGGGTGACTTAATTGAGGTGTACAAAATTATGAGGGGCTTAGATAGAGTAGACAGGAAAAACCTATTTCCCCTAGCGGAGAGGTCAATTACCTGGGGCACAGATTTAAGGTGATTGGTAGAAGGATTAGAGGGGACAGGAAAAACTTTTTCACCCAGAGGGTGGTGGGTGCCTGGAATTCATTGCCAGGAATGGTGGTGGAGGCAGAAACCCTCAACTCATTTAAAAAGTACCTGGACATGCACCTGAAGTGCTGTAACCTGCAAGGCTATAGACCAGGTGCTGGAAGGTGGGATTAGATTGGGCGGCTAGTTTTTTTGGCCGGTGTAGACATGATGGGCTGAATGGCCTCCTTATGTGCCGTAATTTTTCTACGGTTTATTTATTTAATTTATTTAGAGATACAGCACTGAAACAGGCCCTTCGGCCCACCGAGACTGTGCTGACCATCAACCACCCATTTATACTGATCCTACATTAATCCCATTACCCTCTCGCATCCCCACCTTTCCTCAATTCCCCTACCACCTACCTACAGTAGGGGCAATTTATAATGGCCAATTTACCTATCAACCTGCAGGTCTTTGGCCGTGGGAGGAAACCGGAGCACACGGAGGAAACCCACGCGATCACAAACTCCGCACAGGCAGTACCCAGAATCGAACCCGGGTCCCTGGAGCTGTGAGGCTGCGGTGCTAACCACTGTGCCGCCCTATGATGTGTTTTTTGGATGATGTCTCCAAAGGGCTACATGTAGATGAGAAATAGGAGGGGACCAAGAATGGATCCTTGGGGGACACCCAAGGTAACTGCAGGAGCGGGAAGAGAAACCATTGCAGGTAATTCTCTGGCTACAATTAGATGCTGGAACCAGATGAGTACAGTCCCACCAGCTGGTCAACAGTAGCAAGGCATTGGAGGAGGATGGATCAAAACGAAAGATGGTTGTGGTCATTGGACGCCAATCATCTCAGCCTCAGGACATTGCTGCAGGAGTTCTTCAGGGAAAGTATCCTGGGACCAAACATTTTCAATGTTTCATCAATGATCTTCCCTCTGTGATAAGGTCAGAAATGAGAATGGTTGCTGATGATTGCATCCTGTTCATTTCCATTCACAGTTCCTCAGAAAATGTTATGGAACCAAGGTGGGTAGATGAAATTAAGATACAGATCTGCCAGGATCGAATTGAATGGCGACACAGACCAGGGGGTTGAATGGCCTACTTATGTTCCCTTAACATTGATTGGCATTGCCATCACTGAATCCCCCATCTACATCCTGGGGGTCATCATTAACCATACACTGGATCAACCATATATATGCCATAGCTACTAGAGCAGATCAGAGGTTGGGTATTCTGTGACTAGTGGCTTATCTACTGACTCCACAAAGCCTCTACCATCTATCAAAAATACACGTTAAGAGTGTGATGGAATGCTCTCCACTTGCCTGCATGAGTGCAGCTGGAGCAACACTCAAAGCTTGACACCATCCAGGGCATAGCAGTCTGTTTGATTGGCACTGTATTCACCAGCTTCATTATCCACTTCCTCCACCAGTGCACCGTGGCTGCAGTGTGTACGAGCTGCAGGATGCACTGGACCTCCCAAACTCTGACTCCACTACCTAGAAGGATAAAGGCACCATGAGAACACCACTGTCTCCAAATGGTCATCCAAGTTGCACACCATGCTAACCTTGCCAGCAACAATCACATCCTAAGAATGAATAAAACAAAAATGTGAAATGAGGAACAGACAAGGGTGGGATCATTTTCCTTCCCTTTGATGATACTGCTGAGATTCGGCCTTTGATGAAGATCTGTTTGTTTTTGCTGTTTTCTGCAAGTGTCCCACGTTTTCCATATTTTCCTGTCAATTCTGCTTCGTCGTTTTCTGAAGTTTTTGAATCCACCTAATGTGGCGTCCCTGATACCTGCCATCCAGCAGCCTCCGTGTTCTGGTTTCGTTGCTGGATTTATTTAGATTATTGTGAGAGTACAGAGGTTGTAGAGGCAACCTGTGATCCTGAAGGTATTCTGACTCCAAGTGCTGCGTATTTTTCCTGATTTTCATGCCTTGCAGCGGTGGAGGATTGCAGTGAGAGGGGCTGTCTCGCACTCTCCCTCCTCGAGATCCTTGCATTCAACATGGGTTTCGTCTTCCTGGCCAGCCTGTTGGTGTTGATTGAGGTAAGAATTGCAAGCACCTTTCTACCACATTTGACTTGTTTCGTGTTTTACATCTAAAATAATGAAACTATTAAATGATACTGGACATCAGTGGTGATCAATGTCTTGTGCCTACTGGTGTATTTCTAGATAGTGTGGCAGTGGGCTCAGCCCATGCACTGCTGATGGCAGTTGCACATCACCATCTCCCTGCGCTAAAACGTAAAAGGAATTTTACATGGTCTCTACGGGACCAGGTTAGTTGGGACCAGGTTAGTTGGGACCAGGCTAACGGTCTATGTTTTGTTCTTGCTCTTATCGTTCAGCCAGGGCTGGTGAGGGCATTATTTTGTTTTGAAAAATGTCTTTCTGTTTCACAGCCCGTTGCAGCTGGATCTGGAATTCCTGAAATCAAATGTTACCTAAATGGTGTAAAGATCCCTGGAATTGTGAGGCTGCGGACCCTTGTCTGTAAAGCAGTGGGTGTGCTATTCTGTGTGGCTGGAGGTAAAGAATGGCTTCGGTTTGTTTCTGTGTTTGATGCAAGCTCAGGGAAATGTGCTAAACCTCACCATGATCACAAGCAACCTGATGAAATGCATCGATACAGAAAATATGCAACAGGTTAATCAGGATCAGAGATAAAGACAACTTGATATTTTGGATGGAATCTTTTAACAGAAGTAAAGTATGTTTTATTCCCACTGTGTTGGTTGCGGGTCTGACATGTTGCTGTTTTGCCCGATTGACATCTGCAAGCTTTATAATGTGCAGACCGCTGTGTTAATGGCTATCAGCTCTTCCTTATTCTACTTAATTTAATGTTAATGGAGCTCAGACTCTTATCAGGGGAAATTATTAAAAAGTTTAGGCGGTAAAACTGTATTTGTACAGGAATTATCCAATTACTCAGTAAAGTGCAATAAACTGGCTCCTGGTTGCTCTGCTGCCCTGTTCGGTTATACTCTCTGCCACTGTCGGGCCATCTGTTTCTGCCCACTCATCTCCACACAGGGTTTTTTTTTAAATACAGTGTCCAGTAAGGTGTTGCCTTAATTTTAATGCTGCTAAATACAAATGAGGGCGGCACAGTGGCGCAGTGGTTAGCACTGCAGCCTCACAGCTCCAGGGACCCGGGTTCGATTCCGGGTACTGCCTGTGTGGAGTTTGCAAGTTCTCCCTGTGTCTGCGTGGGTTTTCTCCGGGTGCTCCGGTTTCCTCCCACAAGCCAAAAGACTTGCAGGTTGATAGGTAAATTGGCCATTATAAATTGTCACTAGTATAGGTAGGTGGTAGGGAAATATAGGGACAGGTGGGGATGTTTGGTAAGAATAGGGCATTAGTGTAGGATTAGTATAAATGGGTGGTTGATGTTCGGCACAGACTCGGTGGGCCGAAGGGCCTGTTTCAGTGCTGTATCTCTAATCTAATCTAAAACATGTGGTAAGTCAGCAAGCTGTGATGGTTAGGTTTTACTTTCTCTGCTTTTTAAAAATAATTTCTTGGGGTGTGAGCATCGCTGGCAAGTTCAGCATTTATTGCCCATCCCAGATGTCCTTGAGAAAGTGGTGGTGAGTTGCCACCTTGAACCACTGCGCAATTCAATTACAGTCCCATAATTAAGGCCTCCTAAATCCTTGCGCTGAGTCTGTGTGTAAACTGAGCAGGAAGCAATTTTCAAGTTGAGGTGCATTTTAATGCATACCAGGGTTTAAAAAATACTGTGCCAGTACACTGCTTAATTTCTTTTTCGGGATCAGTGACACATGATTAAATACAGTCAACTTGTTTTTATCAGACCTGGGAGTTTGATGTGCAAATGCAGAGGGTTTTAAATTGTTGTGGTTCCTTGGAATGTAGCAGAAAGAACATTTCCCAGGTTTCTTGACAGTGGAAGGGCACTTGGCCATTTCCTGTCCTTCTGTAGTTTCAGTTAATTCACTTCTTTTGGTGTGAGGTTGTTCCCTCTCCATTCGGCACTGAATTTACCCATTCAGAGTGTTGTGCTCGATCGCTCGGCTGTCTCAGGCAATGTCTGATGCTTCCTGTACATTTTTTTCACAGGGCTATTTGTGGGGAAGGAAGGTCCAATGATTCACAGTGGAGCAGTGGTGGGAGCAGGGCTGCCCCAGGTGAGTGAGTGGAGCCTGCAGTAATGCAGTGCATCAACTTTTAGATATAATGTGTTTGGGATGTGACGCTGTTTAATCATTTGTGCCTCCAAATTGTCTGGTTAGTTATTCCTGACATTCTTTTTGTTCTGTTGAAATTTTAAACTTTGATTTATGGTGCGTTTAAGATAATTACATGAAGTCTCATTACCCAATGTTCCTCCCCCAAGCCAAATTCCTGCCCAAACCAGATCGCCCTGCAAAACTTGATTTATTTTATCTTCCACCACTTCAGTCTCTCTCTCTGAAGATCTTGCCTGGTATTATGTTAAGTTTACTGGATTTTTGGCCAGAAATTGCACTGCTCTTGGTTTGTTAGGGTAACTGACCCAGTGTAGTACAGAGCTGGCTCTATGCTCAGTTAACTGATCCAGTTAATGCTACAGTTGCTCTCAGCACCTGGACAAAATAAGCAATCTGTAACAGTAAGAGTGGGGTCGTGGGAATGAGCTCAGTGTCCTTCCTTGTTCCTGCCTTTAGCTGTGTTAATGCTCTGTGTGTCGTTGGGCCAGTTCTTGTTCAGAACAGGAATAACCGTGCGGTTCAGTTTGCTATTATAGAATAGTCCAGCACTGTGGGAGTCCTGGGGTAGAGGTAGCACACCGGCTAATACGAAATGCTCTTGGGAAGGTTCCAATGTTAAGCCATTCTTTCTTGTTTTCTAGAGTTTGTGAATCAGTCCATGTCTTAGTGTGTGGTCAGGAATTCTAAAATATCCAGCGCTGTTTGTAATACACACGGCTGGGATTTTAAGAGCCCTCTGGAGATGGGGAAAGCTGGTAAAATGGCGGTGGATGGCATCGGGAGGGAAGCCAGACGCCTTCCTGCTGCCACCGGAAATTTCGGGAGGCGGGAACAGCAGTGGTTCAGTTGCCTGCCTCCAGTTGGTGGGCAGCCAATTAAGGTACTTAACTGGACTATTAATAGCTAGTTTATGCCCCGCTGGCATTTTACCAACGTCAGAATGGCTCCCCACCACCCTGGCCATGTGGGGAGACGGCCAGATACATTGCGGTGACCTCCACGCAGCTTCCCAGGGGGTGGGGCCTTCCTTCCTGGGGTCTCCATGCCCTGCAGAGGGACCCTCTGTCAGCCATAGCTGTCCGTGCAGCTCCGACGCTGCTGCTGGCCCTGGCACATGCAAAACGTTCTCACTAGCCCTTCAAGGCTGCCTCACCATAAAGGCACCCTCTTCTTCTCCCTGCGACATCAGCAGCAACCACCTCTATCGGCGCTGCCAAGATGCCGGTCCTCTGATTGGGCCAGCAAATCGGAGAGGCAGGCCGCCATCCTTAATAGGATAGTTGGCCACCACTGGTAAAAATCCCCTCCACAGTCCTGCTGTTCGCCCACATGGGCTTGGGACCCACATTTGGTCCTGGCAGCGGGGACCCATGGCGTGTCGGTAAAATTCTGGCCACAGTAATTTGTGATATTCTTAACTAAAATGAAAGGATGATAAAATCTTTCAGGATTTTGATTTTGTCATCAAGATGCAGAAGTCAAAGAAACTACTGAGCCTTTGTAGGGGCAGGTAGGGTGGGCTCTGTGGGGTGATGTGGGCGTGGTATGTGGGGCAGGGGGGGGTTTGTGGTATGTGTTGTGTGGGACTGGGCAGGGTGGCCTGTGTGGGGGTGGAGAGCAAGGTGTGGTGTGGGTTGTGGGGTGGGATCTATGGGGCAGACCGCATGTGTGGGTGGATATAGTGATGTGGGGTGAGGTAGAGTGGGCTGGAGCAAGGAGGGACAATATGGGATGGGGGGGTGGGGGTTTCTGCATGTTACAGTGTTTTGCTTCGTGTCTGACGCTTGCTTCGCTTTCTTTCCTCCTGGAATAGTTTCAAAGCATCACTTTCCACAAGATCCAGTTCAACTTCCCATATTTCCGCAGCGACAGGTAGGAACCATTCGCCGTCTCCAAACCCTCGATTTTACTGAAATGTGATCAGCTTCTGTCAGTTTAAATTTGCAGAGCTGCAAAACCCTCTGCTGTATGTATTCATCCTTGTTGGGACCTCAGTCATTTCATTTTTGCTCCATTCAGCTGGTTATTAACCATTTAAGGATCAAGACTGTTTGAAATTGCTGAACACACCGCTCGTTTTTGTCACCACAGTTGTATAAAGCTGAGTTTTGTTAAATGTTTGAAGATGAGTTTTATCAAAATAAGACGGGAATAGACATCCAGGGAACTAATAATGATTTATTAATTTATTGCATACAGGGTAACGTGAACAAGACACGCATGTTTTAAGTTGGTGCTAAATGCTGCAATCTTGAAGGGTTCTTATCAGGGTGACTGGCAATGGGAAAAATGGACAGGGTTTGTGGTATGTGATTCTGAAAATACCAGTAAACATCCTGGAATCCCAATATGGTAAAAGCAAGTCAGATTTAATCAGGCGCCATAAATTAGTGGCCCTGTTAGTCTTAACTGATGTAGTCAGTTTTAGAAGAATTTCAGGGAACTATTTGTCAAATGCAGGGTAAGCTGGGCTGACGTGTTTGGAAATTGATCAGTAACGAGTGCACTGTACTGCATTATTTCATGTATATAGTGTGTCTTGGCAATGTTCTGTGGAATAGGGGTTAGTTCTACTGTGGAGTTGTGCACTATCTGAGAGTGTACAGTGCGGGGCACATAACCATGGGTGGCACAGGAGAGCTGGGCACCCTGTTTAAAAAAAATCTATTGAAAAATGTGTTTGTGGAAGTTTTGTTTCATAAATCGCCCTATGACTCTGCATACTAAACCACAGTCTCCGTTGAAGGGACAGGACAAGGCCATAACCTCCATTGGGAGGGAGGAAGGGCCTTGGTCTCTCTGGCACCTCAGTGGCTGATCTCATTATCACTGGTAGGAGCCTGGGAGCAGCTCACACACCCGCTGTTCTCCAAACCAGTAATTTAGGGGCTTGGAGACCAAAGAGAGCAGTCACTCAACAGCAGCTTAAACATTGCTGCCATTTTCTGATTCCAGGTTTGATGCGAACCCTTGAGAAGTAATTGGGATCACACTGCCCCCTGAGAGAAGTGCACAATACTGCAAGCTCCATTTCTTTTAGCTTTCACCTTGATACGGTGGCCAGTTATTCAGATTCAACTGATTCAGACTGTAAATTTATTGGGAGAGGGGAATTCTTTGGACACAATGTTTGCAGGAAGGGTGGGGGAGCAGAGGTGTAGAGGCTGGGAAACCTGGAAATGCTGCTTTTCCAGAGGTCCAGAAAATGGCAGAGCCTCGTTTCAATTTTTTGACTCCGTTTCCTGGACAGCAGCCAGCATATTGAGAGGCTGGTTGTCGGGTGGGAAAGCCTGAGCTACACATTTGCAGCTGGGGAGGGGAGGTAGGGATGAATGAGTGGACAGAGTTTGTGGGTTGAAGGAACACTGTGGAGACCAGTGGGAGGAGGGTGCTCCAATTGCAGGAGTGATATTAGCAAGTTAGCTTGGGAGGAGGGTGGGGTGGGCGGGAAGCACTCCTGCTCCTGTTAACAGTTATGGAAAGGCATTTGTTTATTGGATCTTGCCTCCCTTCAGCTGCCATGTTTCCCAAGCCCTGGGAAACACAGCCTGCAGCTGTTAAATTGAAAACTCTCCTAAAATCTGAGACACGCAAGCTCATTAAAGTATCAAAATGTCAGGCTCACCTCTGGAGAGCAGCCCCGCCAACTCGCCTCCAACAAAACTGAAAGTGGGCGGATTGGAGACTGATTGGGATCTGGTTTCCCCCCCCTCCTGCCATTCGGCGGGGGGCTATAATTCCCCTTTTTAAGTCTGAATGTTCAATCGGGGATCAGATTTTCGCGTGCTGCTGGATGTTTACTTCAGGGAAACCTGGAGCTGGGAGAATTCAATTTGTTTTATTTCGGCGGCTGAGGCTTCTAGCATTGGTGTTTGCTGTGGGATTTTATGATGCAGTAATTCAAAAAGGCTCTATTGGGTTCACAGGGACAAGCGGGACTTTGTGTCGGCCGGGGCAGCAGCGGGAGTTGCAGCAGCATTCGGGGCTCCAATCGGGGGGACATTGTTCAGTCTGGAGGAGGGATCCTCATTTTGGAACCAGGCGCTAACGTGGAAAGTGGTGAGTGAGGCCCATTAACCACAAGCAGCAAGAGGAAGAGCCTGTGTGCATGGGGCAGTGCAGTATTCTGTCTGGTGGAGGCTGTGTTTGTGAGGGGTGATGTTTGGCTGTTGGGGTGGGGGGGTGGTGGTGTTCTGTATGGGGTGGTGCAATAGTTTGGCTGGGGGTGGGATGCTGTGTGTGGGGCGATGCAATATTTGTCTGGTGGAGGCTGTGTCTGTCGAGAGGGCAGTGCAGTACTTTGGCTGCAGAAGCTGTGCGCTAGTTGGCCTGGGCAGGTGTTGCTGTGTATGTGTGTGTGGAACTGTCTAGTATTTTGGCTGGGGTGAGTGATGGGGTGTCGTTCTGTCCTTCAATGGTTCTCTGCCCTTTTCCAGCTCTTCTGCTCAATGTCTGCCGCATTCACGTTGAATCTGTTCCGCTCGGGGATCCGCTATGGGAGCTGGGGTGCCTTCCAGCTGCCTGGACTGCTCAACTTCGGAGAGTTCAAGGTATTTGGTGATATTTTCTGTAACAGCCTTCACATCCCCATCTGAAAAACAGAGTACTAATAGTTTTGAAGTAGTTAGGCTGGGGAAAGTATCTTGAAGCCAGGCATTGTTATTTAAACGACGACTTTGACTTCCATTTCTATAGCATCTTTCACATCCTAAAGTGTTCTAAAGTGCTTCACAACCAATAAAGTACTTTGGAAGTGTAGCAACTCTAGTAATGTAGGAAAGGCAGCAGCCAATTTGCACACAGCCAGCACCCACGAATAGCAATGTCATCATGACCAGATAATCTGTTTTATATGATGTTGATTGAGGGATAAATATTGGCCAGGCCACAAAGGTTAACTCCCTTTCTCCGGAATAATGCGATGGGATCTTTTATATTCACCTGAGAGGATATATGGGGCCTCAGTACATTTCTTATCGAAAGATGAGTATACACTCAGTACTGCATTGGATTGATGGCCTAGATTTTTGTGCCCAAGTGTCTGGAGTGAGACTTGAACCCGCAAGCCTACAACCTGGGAACTGTTCCCCTGGTCTGACAAAATTATTGAGGTTACTTATTCCAATGCATTGCTGATTCATTTGCACAATTAAAAGTAAACTTTTCTTATTTGAAAATTCAGATTTATTAAAACTGACTAAGCTCATGAGGAGTGCTCCTGCCTCTGAGCCACATGGTTGTGGGTTCAAGTCCCTGCCCAGAACACATAATCTAGGCTGCCACTCCAGTGAAGTACTGAGGGAATACTGCACTGTTAGAGGTGCTGTCTTTCAGATAAGATGTTAAACAGCCCTTTCAGGTGGGTGTAAAACACCTCACGGCTCTCAGTCTCTCCCTCTGTCAGTCTGTCTCTTCGCTTTCTCTGTCTCTCTCTTTTTCTCTGGCCCACTCCCTCTCTCTCTGTGCCCCCCCCTCTCTCTCTCTCTCTCTTTCCCCCCCCCCCCGCTGTCTGACTGTCTGTGTCTCTCTCTCTCTCTCTGTCCGTCTCCCCACCTCTCCCTCTCTCTGTCCATCCGTCCCCCTCTCTCTCTGTCCATCCGTCCCCCTCTCTCTCTGTCCATCCGTCCCCCTCTCTCTCTGTCCATCCGTCCCCCTCTCTCTCTGTCCATCCGTCCCCCTCTCTCTCTGTCCATCCGTCCCCCTCTCTCTCTGTCCATCCGTCCCCCTCTCTCTCTGTCCATCCGTCCCCCTCTCTCTCTGTCCATCCGTCCCCCTCTCTCTCTGTCCGTCCGTCCCCCTCTCTCTCTGTCCGTCCGTCCCCCTCTCTCTCTGTCCGTCCGTCCCCCTCTCTCTCTGTCCGTCCGTCCCCCTCTCTCTCTGTCCGTCCGTCCCCCTCTCTCTCTGTCCGTCCGTCCCCCTCTCTCTCTGTCCGTCCGTCCCCCTCTCTCTCTCTGTCCGTCCGTCCCCCTCTCTCTCTCTGTCCGTCCGTCCCCCTCTCTCTCTCTGTCCGTCCGTCCCCCTCTCTCTCTCTGTCCGTCCGTCCCCCTCTCTCTCTCTGTCCGTCCGTCCCCCTCTCTCTCTGTCCGTCCGTCCCCCTCTCTCTCTGTCCGTCCGTCCCCCTCTCTCTCTGTCCGTCCGTCCCCCTCTCTCTCTGTCCGTCCGTCCCCCTCTCTCTCTGTCCGTCCGTCCCCCTCTCTCTCTGTCCGTCCGTCCCCCTCTCTCTCTGTCCGTCCGTCCCCCTCTCTCTCTGTCCGTCCGTCCCCCTCTCTCTCTGTCCGTCCGTCCCCCTCTCTCTCTGTCCGTCCGTCCCCCTCTCTCTCTGTCCGTCCGTCCCCCTCTCTCTCTGTCCGTCCGTCCCTCTCTCTCTCTCTGTCCGTCCGTCCCCCTCTCTCTCTCTCTGTCCGTCCGTCCCCCTCTCTCTCTCTCTGTCCGTCCGTCCCCCTCTCTCTCTCTCTGTCCGTCCGTCCCCCTCTCTCTCTCTCTGTCCGTCCGTCCCCCTCTCTCTCTCTCTGTCCGTCCGTCCCCCTCTCTCTCTGTCCGTCCGTCCGTCCCCCTCTCTCTCTCTGTCCGTCCGTCCCCCTCTCTCTCTCTCTGTCCGTCCGTCCCCCTCTCTCTCTCTCTGTCCGTCCGTCCCCCTCTCTCTCTGTCCGTCCGTCCCCCTCTCTCTCTGTCCGTCCGTCCCCCTCTCTCTCTGTCCGTCCGTCCCCCTCTCTCTCTGTCCGTCCGTCCCCCTCTCTCTCTGTCCGTCCGTCCCCCTCTCTCTCTGTCCGTCCGTCCCCCTCTCTCTCTGTCCGTCCGTCCCTCTCTCTCTCTCTGTCCGTCCGTCCCCCTCTCTCTCTCTCTGTCCGTCCGTCCCCCTCTCTCTCTCTCTGTCCGTCCGTCCCCCTCTCTCTCTCTCTGTCCGTCCGTCCCCCTCTCTCTCTCTCTGTCCGTCCGTCCCCCTCTCTCTCTCTCTGTCCGTCCGTCCCCCTCTCTCTCTCTCTGTCCGTCCGTCCCCCTCTCTCTCTCTCTGTCCGTCCGTCCCCCTCTCTCTCTCTCTGTCCGTCCGTCCCCCTCTCTCTCTCTCTGTCCGTCCGTCCCCCTCTCTCTCTCTCTGTCCGTCCGTCCCCCTCTCTCTCTCTCTGTCCGTCCGTCCCCCTCTCTCTCTGTCCGTCCGTCCGTCCCCCTCTCTCTCTCTCTCTGTCCGTCCGTCCCCCTCTCTCTCTCTCTGTCCGTCCGTCCCCCTCTCTCTCTCTCTGTCCGTCCGTCCCCCTCTCTCTCTGTCCGTCCGTCCCCCTCTCTCTCTGTCCGTCCGTCCGTCCCCCTCTCTCTCTCTCTCTCTGTCCGTCCGTCCCCCTCTCTCTCTCTCTCTGTCCGTCCGTCCCCCTCTCTCTCTGTCCGTCCGTCCCCCTCTCTCTCTGTCCGTCCGTCCGTCCCCCTCTCTCTCTGTCCGTCCGTCCCCCTCTCTCTCTGTCCGTCCGTCCGTCCCCCTCTCTCTCTCTCTGTCCGTCCGTCCCCCTCTCTCTCTCTCTGTCCGTCCGTCCCCCTCTCTCTCTCTCTGTCCGTCCGTCCCCCTCTCTCTCTCTCTGTCCGTCCGTCCCCCTCTCTCTCTCTCTGTCCGTCCGTCCCCCTCTCTCTCTCTCTGTCCGTCCGTCCCCCTCTCTCTCTCTCTGTCCGTCCGTCCCCCTCTCTCTCTCTCTGTCCGTCCGTCCCCCTCTCTCTCTCTCTGTCCGTCCGTCCCCCTCTCTCTCTCTCTGTCCGTCCGTCCCCCTCTCTCTCTCTCTGTCCGTCCGTCCCCCTCTCTCTCTCTCTGTCCGTCCGTCCCCCTCTCTCTCTCTCTGTCCGTCCGTCCCCCTCTCTCTCTCTCTGTCCGTCCGTCCCCCTCTCTCTCTCTCTGTCCGTCCGTCCCCCTCTCTCTCTCTCTGTCCGTCCGTCCCCCTCTCTCTCTCTCTGTCCGTCCGTCCCCCTCTCTCTCTCTCTGTCCGTCCGTCCCCCTCTCTCTCTCTCTGTCCGTCCGTCCCCCTCTCTCTCTCTCTGTCCGTCCGTCCCCCTCTCTCTCTCTCTGTCCGTCCGTCCCCCTCTCTCTCTCTCTGTCCGTCCGTCCCCCTCTCTCTCTCTCTGTCCGTCCGTCCCCCTCTCTCTCTCTCTGTCCGTCCGTCCCCCTCTCTCTCTCTCTGTCCGTCCGTCCCCCTCTCTCTCTCTCTGTCCGTCCGTCCCCCTCTCTCTCTCTCTGTCCGTCCGTCCCCCTCTCTCTCTCTCTGTCCGTCCGTCCCCCTCTCTCTCTCTCTGTCCGTCCGTCCCCCTCTCTCTCTCTCTGTCCGTCCGTCCCCCTCTCTCTCTCTCTGTCCGTCCGTCCCCCTCTCTCTCTCTCTGTCCGTCCGTCCCCCTCTCTCTCTCTCTGTCCGTCCGTCCCCCTCTCTCTCTCTCTGTCCGTCCCTCCCCCTCTCTCTCTCTCTGTCCGTCCCTCCCCCTCTCTCTCTCTCTGTCCGTCCCTCCCCCTCTCTCTCTCTCTGTCCGTCCCTCCCCCTCTCTCTCTCTCTGTCCGTCCCTCCCCCTCTCTCTCTCTGTCCGTCCCTCCCCCTCTCTCTCTCTGTCCGTCCCTCCCCCTCTCTCTCTGTCCGTCCCTCCCCCTCTCTCTCTGTCCGTCCCTCCCCCTCTCTCTCTCTGTCCGTCCCTCCCCCTCTCTCTCTCTGTCCGTCCCTCCCCCTCTCTCTCTCTGTCCGTCCCTCCCCCTCTCTCTCTCTGTCCGTCCCTCCCCCTCTCTCTCTGTCCGTCCCTCCCCCTCTCTCTCTGTCCGTCCCTCCCCCTCTCTCTCTGTCCGTCCCTCCCTCTCTCTCTCTCTGTCCGTCCCTCCCTCTCTCTCTCTCTGTCCGTCCCTCCCTCTCTCTCTCTCTGTCCGTCCCTCCCTCTCTCTCTCTCTCTGTCCGTCCCTCCCCCTCTCTCTCTCTCTCTGTCCGTCCCTCCCCCTCTCTCTCTCTCTCTGTCCGTCCCTCCCCCCCTCTCTCTCTCTCTGTCCATCCCTCCCCCTCTCTCTCTCTCTCTCTGTCCATCCCTCCCCCTCTCTCTCTCTCTCTCTCTCTCTGTCCATCCCTCCCCCTCTCTCTCTCTCTCTCTCTCTCTCTCTGTCCATCCCTCCCCCTCTCTCTCTCTCTCTGTCCATCCCTCCCCCCCTCTCTCTCTCTCTGTCCATCCCTCCCCCTCTCTCTCTCTCTCTCTGTCCATCCCTCCCCCCCTCTCTCTCTCTCTCTCTCTCTGTCCATCCCTCCCCCTCTCTCTCTCTCTCTCTCTCTCTCTCTGTCCATCCCTCCCTCTCTCTCTCTCTGTCCATCCCTCCCTCTCTCTCTCTCTGTCCATCCCTCCCTCTCTCTCTCTCTCTGTCCATCCCTCCCCCTCTCTCTCTCTCTCTGTCCATCCCTCCCCCCCTCTCTCTCTCTCTGTCCATCCCTCCCCCTCTCTCTCTCTCTCTGTCCATCCCTCCCCCTCTCTCTCTCTCTCTGTCCATCCCTCCCCCTCTCTCTCTCTCTCTGTCCATCCCTCCCCCTCTCTCTCTCTCTCTGTCCATCCCTCCCCCTCTCTCTCTCTCTCTGTCCATCCCTCCCCCTCTCTCTCTCTCTGTCCATCCCTCCCCCTCTCTCTCTCTCTCTGTCCATCCCTCCCCCTCTCTCTCTCTCTCTGTCCATCCCTCCCCCTCTCTCTCTCTCTGTCCATCTCTCCCCCTCTCTCTCTCTCTCTGTCCATCCCTCCCCCTCTCTCTCTCTCTCTCTGTCCATCCCTCCCCCTCTCTCTCTCTCTCTCTCTGTCCATCCCTCCCCCTCTCTCTCTCTCTCTCTCTCTGTCCATCCCTCCCCCTCTCTCTCTCTCTCTGTCCATCCCTCCCCCTCTCTCTCTCTCTCTCTCTGTCCATCCCTCCCCCTCTCTCTCTCTGTCCATCTCTCTCTCCCCCCCCCCCCCCAAACTCGGTCCGTCCCCCGTCCACCACCCTCTCGGTCCGTACCACCACCCCCCCCCCCCACCCTCTTTGTTCGTCCCCCCCCTCTCTCTCACTGTCCGTCTCAACCCCCCTCTCTCTCTCTGTCCGTCTCCCCCTCTCTCTCTCTCTCTGTTCTACTCTTTGTCGGACCTTCGCTGGCTCTGTCTGTTGGCCCCGCTCTCTTGCTCTTTTTCCTTGTCTGTCGATGTGTCTCTTGCACTTGATAAGCCCCTGCGTGGTGTGACTTTGAGGCAGGTTTCCAGTGCCTACGTTAATTGCGTCAGGCAGGCTCTGGGTGTTTTATTAGATTTTGGATTCAGCTAGTCTCCAGACTGATTACTAATGTCATTGTGTTTTAGTGTGCAGATGGAGACAAGAAGTGCCATTTGTGGACAGCGGTGGACCTGGCCTTTTTTATCATCATGGGTGTTATTGGCGGGCTCCTGGGAGCAATGTTTAACTGTCTGAATAGGAGGCTGGCGAAGTACCGTATGCGCAATGTGCACCCCAAGGCCAAGTTTGTCCGGTAAGTGAGCGGAGCGAGTGAGGCTGAAAGAGAGTTCCTCAGACTCTCAGCATCCACGTATTAAACTGTGATTCTATTGCCAATTTTTAAAAAAGTTTATCATGTTTGTGTCTATCTCTCCTGATCGTGTTGTCTCTTGTTGAGGTACAGTTCCACAAGTGCTGGTTGACCTCCCCCACTCTCCTCCCCCACCCCCAACCCCCCTCCCCACAATGCCTCTTACTGTATTGACAGTGAGTGTCAGCAGGCTATTGCACATGAGAGGCATCGCAGCTGATTTAATTCCTGGCCTCAACCAATGTTTAAAGTAGGTCTTCCAGCCTGTGTCACTGGACCAGGACTGGATGCCCTGCCTGATTTCTGCCCCCCTTATCCCAAGTTCGCAACAAAACCTCTCAGAAACTGTACCTGCTTGAGGTCAACAACTGCACAGCCCTATCAGGGAGCTGGGTGTAAACTTGGTATTTTCCGCATATCACTCAAATTCAGTCTCAGTGATAGAAATACCTCAACTATTGGGTGAAACCTGCCAGCAACAGTGAGGCATTTCATGTCCATTTATGTTCTATTTAAATTGAAATGTCATGGGAAGGTTTGTTTATGTCTCAACTATGTCTCCATCGCCCCGTCATCAGGATCCTGGAGAGTCTGCTGGTTGCTATGGTGACAACGATGGTAATATTTATCGCCTCCATGACACTAGGAGAATGTCGTGAGATCCCTTCACAAATGCACAGCAACAACACAACACTACAGGTGAGTGTTTCACTCACGCTTTCATAATCACCGTTGAGGCTTTGAAACTTTTGGAGCTTTGATGTCTTTGTTGTGCAGTGATCGTTTGGGGAGGGGGAGATGTTTTGAGTTCAACACATTTGAAATTGTCTTTGCTAATTTTGCTTTGTTGGAGACAATCACTTCTGTTTCCCTCCTGCCGTTACTTGTTGCTGCTTTCTGCACTTCCAACAAGAATCACATCAGGCTAACAGCGAGGTGTAAGCAAAGAAGAAGCCTTTCTTTTACATGTTTACAAGATTACAGCTGTTTGCTGTCTTCGCAGTCCTGAGAAAATTCAGATTGCTTTTACTGCAAAAATTTATTTTTAAAGAAGCTAAATTGCCCTAACCAACTTCTGCTGATCTTCTGCTTTGCAGTGCAGTTGGTATAAATGCTGTGTACTGTGGTGTTTCACTCTATGGATGGAGGGAATGTGTGTGTACGGGTACAGTTGGTTGAAGATATTGATGCAGTATACATGGAGGAGGGGTTGACTTGTTTGTTGTCACACTCCTTGGTGTGGCAGTTTTCTGATAGTCTCGCCACAAATCTTGTGAATATGTCTCTGCCCACATGGGAGAATGAGAGCGACTCCCAGAATGAGTCCTGAACAGTTCTTAATGCTAGACAGTATGGTTGCAGAAATCCTGAGCAAGAGAGAGAGAAACACATGCGTGCGCATACATACAGACAGGTGCATGCACGTACACATGGGCTGTTATTTTTCTTATGAGTTACTTCAATTGGGTCCAGACAATTTAATCCTGGTCCAGTTGTATGTTTTCAAATTTGACATTTTTCAGCTTTTTAAAAATAAATTCTGTTTAATGTTTAAAATGACTGTTCTGTATTGACATTTGCAGATGTATCAGAAGTGGCCTGAATTCAGTGATCTGTAGATGTGTTTGCTCTTTGTGTTTTGCTGTGTGTCATTGTGGGGGCGAGAGATCGACTTGTTCCAGCCATCCCTGATAGTTCGACACTTTGCCTCATCGTATGAAAGATGAAACAGAGTGTTATAAATGGATGTCTGTAATAGGGCTGGGCTGCTGGTTCATGTTTAACAGCTCCTATTCCTGTAACCATCAGATCAAATCTTGTCGCTATGCAGTGTATTTTATTATACTTTCTTTTTTTTTCCCTCAGCTATCTGAGCGGAATGTAAATTCCAGCATTAAAACCTTCTTCTGTCCCAACCAAACCTATAATGACATGGCCACATTGTTCTTCAACCCACAAGAGACTGCCATTCTCCAGCTGTTTCACCAGGATGGTGAGTCACAGTCGGTTTGGCTTTATACAGTTCCTTTTGCATTCATTCCATTGCATGCAGTAAATTTCTGTTTCCCTTCGCCCAGCCTATCATTGCAATGTACCCAGGTGCTGCTGATAGTAACTGCTCACTGGAGTCTGGTTTGAAGGAGCCCTCGCTGAGGTCTGGTTCCATAGACGGAATGTGGAAATCTAGAATTCTTGCCCCCACCCCCCAAATGTTCTTAAGGGTGGGGAGGGGGAGGTCGGTTGAAAATTACAAATCAAAATTGATGACTTTTGTTAGGCAAGGGTATTGAAGTTCACGGTACCAAGGCGGGTAGATGGAGTTAAGATACATAATCTTGTTGAATGACAAAACAGGCTCGAGGGGCTGAATGGCCTTTTCTTATGCTCCCTCACTGAAGCCACGCCTTTGGTCATTTTGTCAGTCACAAATTAGGAGAACAGACTCTCAAATTTGGGTAATTTAAACAATTGAAATTGCTATAATTAACTAGTCCAGAAGTATATTCTGTATGAAGCTGTTGGATCTGCTGAAAGATTTTGTTCTTTTATTACTCAAACTATTTTGCTGTTGTTGTTTCTGCAGGAACCTTCAGTCCGGTCACTCTGAGCATTTTCTTTGTTCTTTATTTTGTTCTGGCCTGTTGGACATACGGTGTCTCGGTCCCCAGTGGGCTCTTCGTGCCCTCGCTCCTCTGTGGAGCTGCCTACGGTCGACTTGTGGCAAATATTCTGAAAACGTGAGTGATGCAAGAATAAGGTCAGTGCGATTGGTTGCCAAACCCCTCTTGACCCGAGGTGATTGCTGTTATTCTGTGAGAATGTGAAATCTTTAAGTTCAATGTGTGGACAGGCATTCAGCATTCGTATCCCCAAAGGAGCAGCCACCAAAATGTGATTCCTGCATTTCACATCCTGGGGGCCATTGGAGGAATGGGGACGGACTGGAGGAATTGAGGATGGTAACAACTTGTAACATTTTTTTAAAACTCTGCCCAGGTTCATCGGGATGACACACATTTATTCTGGGACCTTTGCTCTGGTCGGAGCGGCGGCGTTCCTCGGTGGGGTAGTCCGGATGACCATTAGTCTCACTGTCATTCTCATTGAATCAACCAATGAAATCACATACGGATTGCCCATCATGGTCACACTGATGGTATGTCTCTGTCTGTCGGTGTGTCTGTCGGTTGCCCCCCTCGCCCCCTCTCCGGACCCCCTCGCCCCCTCTCCGGACCCCCTCGCCCCCTCTCCGGACCCCCTCGCCCCCCCTCCCCGGACCCCCTCGCCCCCCCTCCCCGGACCCCCTCGCCCCCCCTCCCCGGACCCCCTCGCCCCCCCTCCCCGGACCCCCTCGCCCCCCCTCCCCGGACCCCCTGGCCCCCCCTCCCCCCCCATCTCCGCTCCTCCGCTCCCCCGCGCCCCCCCCTCTCCGCTCCCCCGCAAACCCCCCCTCTCCGCTCCCCCGCCCCTCCGCTCCCCCGCGCCCCCCCTCTCCGCTCCCCCGCGCCCCCCCCTCTCCGCTCCCCCGCGCCCCCCCCTCTCCGCTCCCCCGCGCCCCCCCCTCTCCGCTCCCCCGCGCCCCCCCCTCTCCGCTCCCCCGCGCCCCCCCCTCTCCGCTCCCCCGCGCCCCCCCCTCTCCGCTCCCCCGCGCCCCCCCCTCTCCGCTCCACCGCGCCCCCCCCCTCCGCTCCACCGCGCCCCCCCCTCTCCGCTCCACCGCGCCCCCCCCTCTCCGCTCCACCGCGCCCCCCCTCTCCGCTCCACCGCGCCCCCCCCCTCTCCGCTCCACCGCGCCCCCCCCTCTCCGCTCCACCGCGCCCCCCCCTCTCCGCTCCCCCGCGCCCCCCCCTCTCCGCTCCCCCGCGCCCCCCCCTCTCCGCTCCCCCGCCCCTCCGCTCCCCCGCGCCCCCCCCTCTCCGCTCCCCCGCGCCCCCCCCTCCGCTCCCCCGCGCCCCCCCCCTCCGCTCCCCCGCGCGCCCCCCCCTCCGCTCCCCCGCGCCCCCCCCTCCGCTCCCCCGCGCCCCCCCCCTCCGCTCCCCCGCGCCCCCCCCCTCCGCTCCCCCGCGCCCCCCCCTCCGCTCCCCCGCGCCCCCCCCTCCGCTCCCCCGCGCCCCCCCCTCCGCTCCCCCGCGCCCCCCCCTCCGCTCCCCCGCGCCCCCCCTCTCCGCGCCCCCCGCGCCCCCCCTCTCCGCGCCCCCCCCTCTCCGCGCCCCCCCCTCTCCGCTCCCCCCCCCTCTCCGCTCCCCCCCCTCTCCGCTCCCCCCCCCGCGCTCTCCCTCCCCCCGCGCTCTCTACTTGTGTGTGTGCACACGCGTGCATGTCCACGTGAGAGGCAATAAAATGTTTATAACTGTGTAGTTATTACGTTAAATGCTAAAATTAAGTGGCATTCCAGGACGAGGTACTAATGTGATGATCCTGGGGTTGGGCTTGAATTGTCCACATTTGTGACCTCCTGATTGCAGCTGCCCTGTTTGTAAATTGCGAGTGGGTGGAGGATCCAGAGCTGATATTTCATTGTCCAGTGCGGTGCCTCACAGCCCCAAGTGGAGCAGGTCACATTCAATGTGTGTACAGTGCTAAATGCCTCAGACACTCTCTTTTGGATACATTTTTATCAGAGAATTCCCTGCCTCTTCCTCCAGGTGGCGAAGTGGACTGGTGATTTCTTCAATAAAGGGATTTACGACCTGCATGTGGAGCTCCGTGGTGTACCCTTACTCGAGTGGGAGACTGAGGCTGAAATGGATAAGTAGGTGTTTATCATAACTGACTTGTGTAGCTGTAATGTCTATTCCCGTCAGATAATTCATCAGTTTTATCAGTGAGTCAGTTAACAATTGATTGGTTTTAATTTGAAATCAGTGGTTTAGGATGCGTTTTTGAGAGACGCACATGCACAGAGCAGCAGTGTCTGGCAATACCGAGGGCTACTGCCTCTCTTATACGAAATCCTTTACTGAATCCCTCTGGTCTGCTCCTTGTTGCAATTCAATACTTCAGTAATTAAGTGGTTTGCGAATCTGAATGTTGGAGAGTTCCGTGATGCGGAACAGAACTTGCACTGGTTGTTGAGACTGTTCTCTAGTGGTTGCTGATGCGCAGGGTTTTGATAGTTTGTCATTGAATGTTTCACTGTTGTACTTGGGGGAATCACTCTTTGATTCAGAAACTGCGTTCCGCAATTCCCCTCTGGACAAAGAGTAACTTCTGAGACTGTGCATTGGCTCCAAGCTGCCATTCAGTGAGGCCAAAAGGAAACATTGTAAAATTACCTGTAAACCATGTCTCAAAGAGTGGATTTTGATGATATTTATGTTCAATTCCAGACTGACGGCCAGTGATATCATGGAGCCAAATCTAACCTATGTCTATCCTCACACCCGAATCCAGTCACTGGTCAGTATTTTGCGCACCAACAGCACATCATGCGTACCCTGTCGTCACGGAGAACAGAGGGAATGAAAAGGAGTTCATGAAGGGAAACATCCTCATCAGCAACAACATTAAGTTTAAGGTAAATTTATGCCAGTATGTTATCCACACAGCAGAACCCAGCACAGTGTAAGCGATATCATTGGAAATTGCGATGATGGTGATGCACAATCCCTCTCAGCTAATCGGAGTATGTCTCTGAGAGCATCTGTGAGGTAATGACTAGGTCTCCCTTGGACTGTGAGGTGGCAGTGGGAACTGAAGATTCAGGGTATGGGGAGAGAGCAGGCAGTGGGGTTAGATTTAGATTGTTCTAATGGAGAGTTTACAGACACAATGTGTCAAACCACCACCTTTTGCATTGGTGGGAATGTAGAAGAAAATAACACACAAATATAGTGCCTTTCACAACTTCAGACATTCCGGAGCACTA